>NC_136432.1:92498013-93698013 GCF_052849685.1 Lactuca virosa | reverse complement strand
CGACAAAAGAGCTACACAGATAAGCGACACAAACCCTCGGAATTTCGGGTTGGTGACCGAGTTCTGCTAAAGGCCTCACCGTTGAAAAAGAATGATATGTTTTGGTAAACATGGGAAACTAAATCCAAGGTACAGCAGGCCATTCGAAATCCTCGCTAGGATTGGCCCGGTAGCATACAAACTCCGACTGCCACAAGAACCTAATAACGTACATCCAACCAACCACGCGTCAAATTTAAAGAAATGTATGTCTGACGAGACTCTTGTGATACCTCCCGACGAAATCAAAACCAACGAGAGTCTCCACTTCGTGGAAAAACTGATAGAAACTATGGATCGACAGATCAAGAGAACGAAATCAAAGTCGCATCCCCGTTGTGAAGGTCCGTTGGAACGTAAAACGAGGACCCGAGTTCACCTGGGAATGCGAAGACCAGATGAAACAAAAATACCCGCATCTTTCCCCAACTCTCGAAATCCCGGTCAAAGTGCTAATTTCGGGACGAAATTCCTTCTAACGGGGGGATGATGTGACAACCGTCAATTTCCGGTCAAGTCAAAGTCAAATAAAGTCAACAAGTCAAACCGTTCAACTCAATTAACCCTTGTATATTAGGGTTTACATCGTGTTTACTATTATACAACACACTATCTCTATGCAAAGTATCACTTTGAGTCTTCACGTGTTCGGAAAAATCTAAACCCTAATCAGGGTAAGTGATGGAACTACTCGATAAAACATTAATACATACCCTTCGGGGGCGTATAAAGCTCATAACAAGGCAAAACGGGGTTTACAAACCTTGCATTTCGAAGTTAAACACTCGCAAAGGTCACAAACAAAGTCTCTCTCAATCTCTCTCGCTCTATCTCTCTCTATCTTAAATCTCTTTCAAATCTCTCCCAAATCTCTACCAAATCACTCTCATAACCTCCCTCAACTTTTTAAAATCATTCGGGTCATCCCGACACTTAAGTCGGTGAAAAACCGCTCGAAACGGGAAGATTCCTTGAAAAATAGCCTTATAGGACCGAAACCCTAATAAGGAACCGAAGCCTCTTATGGGACCGAAGTCACCTTCGGGTTCGGCTCTTTGCACCTTCGGTTCGGATCCTTGCACCTTCGGTTCGGATTGGACCCTTCGGACCGAAGCTCCATTTGCTCGCTTCGCCTTCGCCTCCCATGTGACACGTTCGCCTGTAAGCCTCTCGGACCGAACCAACCTCTCGGCTCTCATCAGACAAGCGAACCTACCTTCGGTTCTAATGGCTAGGACCGAACCTCCGACCCTGAACTTCGGATATCCGCAACTTTTACCCGGTTTTCAAAACTTTTAGCGTTTTGAGCCCGTTTTTCGTGATTTTAACGTGAGATTTTCACCTAAATCCATATTTTAACATTTTTAACCCTCTAGGATCATAAAATATCTATATCTTATAGATTTTCTAAAAATCAAATATCTACTATTCTTAAGGATAAGATCTTGACTCATTAAAGCATTCTTGACTTTTCT
Source organism: Lactuca virosa (assembly GCF_052849685.1). Lineage (NCBI taxonomy): Eukaryota > Viridiplantae > Streptophyta > Magnoliopsida > Asterales > Asteraceae > Lactuca > Lactuca virosa. Next base: position 93,696,499 of record NC_136432.1, on the reverse strand, counting down.
CACCAACTTGTGACACCCCAGATCACTATTCATGCTTTAAGTCACCCATCACATCACCCCTAGTCTATTCCTTGTCCCCTCTCACCCTTCTCCAGCAAGCCAACTTGATTAAGGGCTGAGAATTCCTTATCTCACCTCTAAGAGGTCCATTCTTTCACAATAAGCTAAACACCTTTCTCTCTCCATTTTCTCTCCAAGAAATTCGAGATTCTCCAGGGGTTTTGAGTTCATCATCCACTTTTGGTAAGTAAATTTCATCCTCCGCTTGATTATCTTACACCCCTTCACTCAAATCATGGGTTCCTTACACAAATATCATCATATTTGTTGTTAGATCTTCGAATCTTCAAGCATCTTCTAAGTGTTCTTGAGTTGAACACTTCTTTTCTTCATCATCCATCTACTGAAATCACTCAAGGTGAGTTCATACCCCTATCTTTTCATGTTTTTCTTAAGTTTTAAGGGGGGGAATACAAGTTAAAACACTAAGCACACATCTAAACTCATCCATCAGCTTTCATCAGAAAAGTTTAACTCCATTCACAAACTGTTTTGGGAAACTTAAGCATTTTAGTTTTCAAAACTATTTTAGGTGCAAATATCTCAGGTTCATACCTTTAAAATTACTACTTGCACATCTCCATACTATTTTTCTACAATTTATGGTGATTTTTACAAAACTGCCTATCACTGTAGCTACGAATTCGGACCAGACTGTGAATATGAACATTTTCACACCAGTTAGAGACTTCTAAAAATCATAATAAAAAGTTTGAATAAACTAGACACATTTTCTAAACTCGCAGAGTTTACGGATTCAGTTTTCGACTTCGTATTATTTTTCTATGATTTTTATAAAACAGTGTAGATAAGTTAAAGGCTACTTACATAGTTTACAATATTAACAACACTTTGTAGTATGTTGAGCAAAGTGCATAACAATAAGTTTCTAAATGTTGAATGTATTTCTTGTTAGTTTATCATCATAAACAGAAATTAGTCATTCTTGATAATGTTTTCATTCATTTCGAACACATATAATAAACTACATTAAGTATAGTTTATGAATTTTCGATAAAGGCATACTACATGGAAAAGGTTTTACTCGCAAAACAAATGGGTTTTTCATATACTACATGATAAACTATAATAGTGATAGTTTATGGATTTCATATCACTAATTTATTTTCATAAAAGGTGATTTCACTTCCACCACGGAAGAGGTTTTATACTACAACTATATGTAAACTAGTTAACGTAAATTGTGAGACATTCTCCTTCGGGGTACTCTTAAGTACCACAGAAAAGTCCTGTAGTTATAATCAGAATCTCTTGTAGGGAGAGCGTGATAGTTGTGTATAGATCTATATTGGGTCTGACAAACCCGCACCTGAGATGCTTGCAACAGCAAGACCGGCAGGTCTGAGGTGAGAAGTGTCATATCATTCCTACGCCTGAAGAACGTCGAGTACGAGGTCCTCGAGTTATAGTATGTTTATAACAACTCACATAGGGAGTTAACAATCTTTCAAGTTTACAGGGAAAATTCTACTTGGAAAAAGGGTTTTATCTATTTAAAACTACTTGAACATTAATAGTATAAAGCACACACACATTCTCGGTCTTGTGATTTAAGGCTACATAACTTTTTATAAGGAAAAGATTGGATTTTTTTTGGAAACGCATTATGATTATAAACATCACACTCATATTCTCGGTCTTGGGATTTAAGGCTACATAACTTTTATAAGGAAAATAAGGGATTTTTCTTGAAGTATACATGACAAAGTACCAGATTTATTACTAAATGGCTTTCATGATATTAAAACTACGTTTCATCTAAAATTGTTAGACTTCAACTATAATTTGCTAAGTGTGCATGTTAGAGTTATATATGAATTTAGTCGCAATCGACCTAGAATTGGTGGGCCCGCCTTACTTCATGTTCCTTGTTTGGTTGTGGACCTAGGGCAGACCCATTATATTCGACAGTTTATTTAACTTAAATTTTATATAACTTATATACACTGGGTGATTATAGAAGGAATCTACACGTCTTTCTAGAGTACATTATTGCATAACATAGGAGAGTTCATTTCACGTTTAATAAAGAAAATATTGAATTTTCTGGAATCATACTCTACCGCTTTTTACAAGCAAAACGGTTTCTTTCTCAAATAAAACTCTTATGAACTCACCAACTTAATTGTTGACACTTTTTCAAACTACTTGTATTCTCAGGAATTCAGTGAAACAGAAAATCAACCGCTTTTGAGGATGGGACGTTAAATCGTCAAACATTTCATTTTGTCATCATAGTGTAATTGATTTGAAACATGTAAACACATACTATGGTGTAACTTTTTCGATTATATCCATGATGGTTGTATTTACTTTGAGCACTATTATACTCGTTGTTGTGATACTATACATGAAGTCCTCCACCCCCGGACGTTTCCGCCATCCTTGGTTTGGGGGTGTGACATAATGTCCCAAAAATAAGACTCGATACATCAACAATCATCAAAGTAAATCATATCATTGCCATAAAACTAATGTAAACAAATTGTATCAATACATCAACAATCATCAGAGTAAATCACAAAATGCAGAATCGAGTGGTGTGTGCTCTGCAATAATCCTGAGCTCTTCCCTTTGAACCTAGAAGTACATGAAACATAAACTGAAAACCATAAGCACAAAGCTTAGTGGGTTCCCCAACACCCCACATACCATAAATAAATAAGCACATAATGGGCCCCGCCCACACTCCAATAATGGGCTCCGTCCACTGAGTATAACGGGCCCCGCCCAAACTCACATTTCGGGCCCCGCCCAACCTACAAATCATATAAGCACATACACATACAAGAGTCACACAAACATCTAATATCCTAGCATCACTGATCATGGGCCGGCATTGATGCCTTAGACCCGCTACACATAGTGAGGAAACTCACCTCACACTACTGAATCTCACGGATAAATCCTTAGCTGTTGGCCCGCTAAAAATCTCCACGCTATAATCACAAAACATCATCTAATTAATAATTGGATCCTGACTCACCCAAAGAGTCCAAACTAGGGTAAAAGACCTTTTTACCCTTCCCTATATTTGGCACAAGGTCCAAGCCCAATCCAAATTGTCCAAAGGACCAAATTCTAAAATAATCACCAAAGGCCCATTATGGCCCAATTTTCCAAATTGGGCCCAACCCCTTCATGGGCCTTAAACCAACGTCAAAAAATATTCTTAGCCCAAAATAACATTCTGATGGCCCAAAATAAAGCCCTAGACTCCTAAGTTCCAAAATAAAGCCCAATACCGAAAAGCCAAACTTTCACAACCCACTACTGAGTACACGAGACTTACTCTACTTGTACGCTAAGCGTACTCGCTTTAGGTCTTGTACGCGCGACGTACCAGCTTGTACGCCCAACGTACTCCCCCCTATTTGGCGAACTTTCTCATTCAGCTCTTAAATGGTTAAGACTTCACTCCAACACTTAGATCTGACTTCCTTAAGGTGGTTTAACACATAAAGTTGCCAACTTTACATGCATACATGGCTTAATGAGGTTCTTAAAGCTCAAAAGGACTTAACAAATGACTTAATCCATTATGAGACCACCAATACCATAAAGTTCGCATTTTTATGCGAAAGAACCCTCAAAACATCCCTATCTACATGGTTTAGCTTCTAAAGCGGCCTTAACTCGTCAAAACCAACCAAAAGGCACAAAAAAGGACCATAACAAGCTAAAGAGTAGATCAAAGCAAAGAGTAGACAAGGTATGGATTTTATACCTTAAAAGTCACCTAAAGATGGAGCTAATTCTGGATCTCTAAGCTCCCCTCCAAGGAATGAGTCTTCCACTTCTTCTTCTATCACTTCAAAGAGCACAAAACCCACCAAAGATCAAAACCAAGGTTCAAGAGCACCTCACAAAGCAAATGGAAGAATTAGGGTTTTCAAGGGTGAGGAGACTGAGTAAACATGTCCAAAAGAGGCTATCACATGGATTATATAGGGTGCAACACCCTAAAATTAGGGTTTTCATTAAACGCATGTACGCCCAGCATACGTGCCCGAAGGCACGATCCAACCTCGCAGTAGTACGCTAAGCGTACACATATGGTACGCCCCGCGTACTAGCTTCAAGGACCAAAAGTGAATTATTCATAAATAAAAAGGTTGAAAGGTAACACACCAAATTATAGTGTAATAATTCTCCACCACTTGAATCAGACTTCGTCCTCGAAGTCCGCTGATCCAAATAATTCCGGGTAGTGCTCCCTTATCACATCCTCCGACTCCCAAGTCCACTCCGAACCCTTGCGGTGTTGCCATTGCACCTTTACCAACTCCACAACCTTCTTCCTTAAGATTTTCGTCTTCCGGTTAAGAATTGTCACCAGTCTCTCGATATAGTTCAGGCGGTCATCCACCTGAATATCCTCCAACGGTAAAATTGCGAATCATCCACTAAGAACTTCCGCAGCTGAGAGACATGGAACATGCTATGAATCTGACTGAGCTCATCCGCAAGATCCAATTGATATGCAACCCGGTCCACCCAAGTCAAAACCCTAAATGGATCATATACCTGCGGCCTAGCTTGCCCTGCTTCCTGAATCGGATGATACCTTTCCAATGTGACACCTTCAGGAGAACCATATCCTCCACCTGGAACTCTATGTCTGACCGGCGTCTGTCGACATCACTGTTCTGCGGATTCTGAGATGTATGGGGCCTACTCCGAACCTGCTGAATCAGCTCTGTCGTCTGGAGTACCACCTCGGTACTCCCCATGACCCGCTGACTGACCTCACCCCAACAAATTGGGGACTTGTATTTCCTATCGTAGAGCATCTCGAAAGGTGGTCGATCGATACTGGCATGATAATTGTTGTTATACAAAAATTCCGCTAATGGAAGATACGTATCCTAACTCCCACCAACGTCGATAACACATGCCCGGAGCATATCCTCTAATGTCTGAATCATCCATTCGCTCTGACCATCAGTCTACGGATGAATGTTGAGCTGAAATGGAGACGAGTGCCCAACTCGTCATGAAACCTCTTCCAAAACCTGGAAGTAAACTGGACAACTCTGTCAAAAACTATCAAAATCGGCACCCCATGACGTGCCACAACCTCCCTGACATAAATCTCACCCAATTTCTCTGCAGAAATACTCTCCTAAATCGGAATGAAATACACGCTCTTGGTCAACCGATCCACGATGACCCAGATAGAACCCACTCCGCGTGCAGTCCGGGGTAACATCGTGATGAAATCCATGGTAATATCCTCCTATTTTTATATAGGAATCTCCAACGGGTGCATCTTACCGTGAGATCGCTGATGCTCGACCTTGACTTTCCTGCAAGTCAAGCACTGCTCCACAAACCAAACCACATCCCGCTTCATGCAGGGCCACCAATAATCAAGACGAATATCTCTATACATCTTCATCACCCTGGGATGAATGGAGAATCAAGACTTTTACGCCTCCTCCATCAGAACCTAACGCACACCGCCCCAATACGGAACCCAAGCCCTCCGATGAAGAGTCAGCAATCCACGACTATCGTAATCGAAGGCAGCCGCCTGACCCACAATTCAGTCACTCTTCCAATGTTATTCCTTCATAGCCTCGACCTGAGCCTCAAGAATCCGCTCCAAAAGTGGAGTAGTCACAGTCATCCTCAAACATATGCCTTTGATCTGAGCCGCGACCGCCTTGCGGCTGAGAGTAGCGACCACCACATTGGCCTTCCTCGGGTGATAAAGGATCTCACAATCATAATCCTTCACCACATCCAACCACCGACGCTGCCTCATATTCAGATTCGGCTGATCCATCAAATACCTCAATCTCTTGTGATCCTTGTAAATAGTACAACGGTCCGCCATAGAGGTAATGCCGCTAAATTTTGAGGGCAAAAACCACAGCCCCCAGCTCCAAGTCATGCATCGGATAATTCACCTCATGAGGCTTTAGCTGCCTCGAAGCGTAAGCAATCATGCAACCCCTCTGCACCAATACCGCTCCCAAACCCGTGACCAAGGCATCGGAATAAACCACAAAATCCTCAACACCCTCCCGAAGGGTCAAAATCGGTGCCTCGCACAACCACTGTCTCAAGGTCTCAAAAGTTGCAGCTGCTCAGGCCCCCAACGAAGTGTAACCGTCTTCTTTGTCAATCGAGTCAAAGGAACAGCTGTCTTGGAGAAATTCTAGATAAATCTCCGATAGTAACCAGCAAGACCAAGGAAACTCCGAATCTCAGGTGGAGACCTCGGAACCTCCCACTGCATTATGACCTTGACCTTGGCCGGATCGACCAGAATACCATTTTGGTTGACAAGGTGCCCCAGAAACTGCACCTCGCGCAACCAGAACTCACACTTGCAGAACTTTGCGAAAAGTCTCTCCCTCCTCAACGTCTCCAGAACTTCCCTCAAGTGCTCCTCGTGCTACTCCTGAGTCTTGGAATATACCAAGATATCATTGATAAACACAATCACAGACCGGTCCACCATCAGCCTGCACACGCTGTTCATGAGATCGATGAATGCGGATGGAGCATTGGTGGGCCCAAAAGGCATCACCATGTACTCGTAATAACCATAAAGAGTCCAAAAAGTTGTCTTATGCACATCCTCCTCTTGGACCCTCATCAGATGATAACCCGATCACAAATCAATCCTGGAAAACCAAGATGCACCCTGAAGCTGGTCAAAAAGATCATCAATCCTCTATAGTGGATAACGGCTCTTCACCGTTACCTTATTCAGCTCTCGGTAGTCAACGCACATACGATGAGACCCATCCCTCTTCTTCACAAACAATATCGGTCCTCCCCAAGGTGAATTTCTTTGCTAAATGAATCTGTTGTCTGACAGCTCCTGCAGCTGTATAGACAACTCCTGCATCTCGGGAGGAGCCAACCGATACAGTGCTTTGGCCATCGGAGCCGAACCTGGAACTTGATGAATCCTGAACTCAACCTTCCTATCCGGAAGCACCCCATGCAAATCATCTGGAAACACATCGAGATAATCCCGCACAATCGACACATCATTCACGGTCGCCTTACCCGTATCCCGGGTATCCATAACATAAGCGAAAAATCCTGAACAACCATGTTGGATATAACGTCTGGCCCTCGCTGCTGAGCACAAACTCAGCCCACATTGAGCTCTGTCTCCTTGAACCACTAACTCTCCCCCACAAAGGGTTCAAACCCGAACTAACTACTGCTCACAATCGATCAGTGCCCTATTAGGGCTCAACCAATTGATACCCACAATAACCTTGTGTTGGGTTTTATATACTACAACATCTTATGGTGCACATACAACCCTAAATACCTTGGATCTATGTTTTCACTAATTATACATGCAATGATGTTTCCAAGGTATTAAGCCTATAACTAGCATGCAATTGACATATACCATACAAGATACTAGTTAGGGTAACATACCTTTTATGTAGCTTGAAGTCTTGTTATATTTGGCCTTAAGAGCTTAGCCCCAATAGTGTGGAAGCCTCAAATGAAGTCACAACACATCATGAACAAAGGTGGCTCTTGAGAGAGAATATCCATGCACCAAAAACACCTCCACGCACCCAACTACAAGTCTAGGTGTTTTTGGCTATGAATGGACATATTTATATGTAGGATTCCAAGGGTCATGGGTATAACCCAAATCCATACCCATGGGTGTTATGATCCATTGTTCATGTAGCCCAACTCTTTATGTATCCGTACATAAACTTGGTCCAACATGGATCATAAGCCCAACACATATAAATATAACTAATTACCATAACTAGTCCCCATAGATTTAATTTCTCCTTTGATCACAAAATTAATTCCAAATTAATTCTTGATCAATACTAATTAAAACATATAATTTCATATTAATATATTGTAACTTATAATATATTAACAAATCATATATAACCTTCTCTCAAGAATCCATCCTTACAAATTGTCCTGATGATATGCAACCCAAATGGACCATGCTACTCTCGGGTCAAGTACATACCAATAATAGTTATGGGCTTAGACATCTAATCCAACAGTCTCCCACTTGGATAAGTCTAAAACTATTATTGCAAGTACGACTCCAAAACCCGACTAGCAATCGTAGCTCTTAAAAGCCGTTGTCGAACTCTGACCTAGTCAATGACATGTCCATTAGATAAGGGATCATATATTCCTCCATTCTAGATATCATATGGACTGAGAAATGGATTATAATCATTCTCTCTGTCCATCTGTTGTTTTCCGATTTCCGATTTATGACGACTGACTAATTGAACAAATCAAATCAGTCGAGGCCCGGCCGAGCACTTACATTTGTCATCACTAAATCATCGAGGGGCACACAGATATCGCTTTTATCCATTAAAGGGTAAAAGGAATGGATAAACTTCGACTCATATGCTTGCTCTATTTACTCATCAAATCACACACAACAATTCATTTTATAACACCAAGTTACTAGTGCGTTTTCACATTATCAGTGTGTAAGCAACTTGTAGACTGCAACTCATATCTCTTAGTTTAAAGAATATAAGATATTATTGTCTGATGATCACTCGTGATAAAATCCATGAAGTGATTCAAATGAGCGTGGGTTTAATCCAATACTCAAATCTTATTCCAGGAGCACTCATGAATACTGCAGCTATGTCTAGGCCACCTAGACAAACTACAGACCCATTCATGATAGTCTTGCCTCAATACCTACTTCCAAAGTATGATCGACTGTGGACGGTTTGAATAACCTAGTTATTCGGGAAGTCAAAACATGCAAAGTGAAACATAAGAATAATACTAATCCTATATGGCCCCAATACTCGTGAGAGTAAATAAAACACTTTTTATTTAATCACCATATTGATTACATATTATTCATTGTATAATGTTTCGAATAATCAACTTTATAATTGAATCAAAACAATAGTTGTCCCATGCTCCAAGCATGCACACTATGTTTACCTATGGTCTTTTATTTGTGGAATAGATCAATTGACAACATTTCAAATGATACTCATCTCACAATTCCAAATCCTTATCGCAAATGTAAGAATACAAGATTCTTTGCCATTTACTGAAATCTGTTAGATTCTAAACTTATATGCATTGATCCTTTTGTGATGACTATGCACAAAAGTCACAAAGACTCGGCAACAGACATTCCAAAGTATTCCAATGGAGAGCAATTCCATGGAAACGAAGTCTCACATTCAAAGTACATTCCTTTGAACATCCTTCTAGCATTAAGTTTTCTAATCTTACATAGATTTGAAGAACAACTTCCACCTATGGAAACATTTCCATATTCCCACTTTTGACTATCACTTCTGAACAAGAGTTGCCTCTTTCCAGAATATGTCAATATGGTCTTTCCAAAAAATTAACACTATACTTCCAACCGTCCATGAACAACCAATCTTTGGTAAACCTCATATTGTCCTCGACAATTGCTTTATCACTTTAGTCATATCCAGTTCTAGTCCTTTTCCCTCTTAATGCCCTAGGCATTTGGAAAATTTAGAACGGATGAATATTATAGCACATGTAATCGATCTTATATCCAAAGCATATGGGACACGATTCATGATGTCTCACATAAAGACATGATACTAGACCAGTCTTTTGCTATAATATTTCTATTTCTATTTGCCATGTTCTCATTGTTCGAATTATCAAAAGGGATGCCGTGATCATAATCGAATTTTAGAACGCAAATAATGTAATCATGACTAAATTTGATTAAAGACTCACAATCTAAGCTTTTAGAATTGGAATGAAGTATAATATCCTCTCCCTTAATTATAGCAAAACAATTTTCCAAACCCTGCAACTTTACAAATTGACACTTTTGTTTTCTATAATTAACATTGCTAACTTGAAACACCTAACATAATAATCATGCTCCCACTAACAAGATAATTATAGCAAAACAACTTTCCTAATTTGATTCTTCTCATTCGTCCTGCCATACATTGAAACTTTTCCAATGTTTCAGAATTATATTTAAACTTGTAAGCACAACCATATTTACTAAACTTTAGTAAACCATGATGAATAGCCTTATCGTTCTATGTAGTGGACCTGATCAATGCACACCCAAGTGTACCCGATCTCCTAGTCCTTCACTTGACTTACATATACATGTGAACAAGGAATTAGTCTTAATTTTCCAAAGATGAAAATTCTCATTCATCATACAATACAAGTTGCATGATTCCAAGTTTCTATCCAACTGAAACTTGGGTGATGAAAAACTTTCCTTATTTGGTAAATTATGACACCGCCACAAACGAAAGAATGAAATCCATTTTCCAATATTGCTATCAATGGAATCATATAAACAACAATTTTCACAAATCTCATTGTAAGGATACTTAAAATAAATAAAATCAAAAATTTTCCTTTTATTTTAAAATTACGGAAAAACTTATCCTTACAATACAAATACTAGTGAAAATATGTTGTTATCTATTCCCAAGCAATCCGTCATAACTCTTAAGCAGCAACTCAAGATTCTAATCTTCGAATCATGCGATCGAAATCCATCTTCGCGATCAGATTCAACATACTCTTCTTCTAAGCTTCCTCTCCTTTTTCGATTCTACAAAACATCAAATGCGACCTAGTCACATCATGTAATAAGAATCTCCAAATAGGAACTTAATAGAGTTAGATAGAGGACTTTACCTGAAGTATAGTCAAATTTTTGACTTTTACAATCCTAGTGAACTTTCAGGCAAATAGGGTAGCTTCGCAACCAATGCCCCTTCTTTTGGCAATAGAAACATATGGACTTTTTAGTAATGGCACATGGGAATATCTCAGACTCAGACTTTCTCTTTACCATTTGGTCAACCGGATTGACTATGGCTGATCCCTTTCCATTGGGAAGAGAAGACTTTTCTGAACTTCCAATGTTTCCATTGTCAATGTCCATGAAAGTTTGGGACGTAGATCTTCCAATCAAATTTGCTTTACGAGTGCTCCAAATCATTGCTGATTCAGCAGCAACAAACAAATAGGTAAGATCATTAAGGGTCATGTCGTGGTCTGTCACATAGTAGTCCTTAATGAACTCACTATATGACTCGGAAAGTGATTGAAGAACCCAGTTAACGGTCAACTTCCTTGAGACTTCGACACCCAACTCTCCCAGCTTGTCAATATGAGACTTCATCTCCAAGATGTGAGTACATATAGACACTGCTTGCCAATAGGGATTGAGTGATATTGAACTTTTCAAGAACTTGTGGGTTAGGGAGAACAATTGGAGGAGGTGGAGGAAGTGAAGTATGATTTCCAGTCCCATTAATGCACAACAAAGGGATTAATCTTTCACCTTGATTGCCATTTAGGATATCATCTTCATTAGGAAAGCTTTATCCAAAAGGATAAGGAAGACCATAGTTGTCATAACTAGACATCTATGAGGGAGAAATTCAAGTTTAGTTGATTTAAGCCCTTAATATAACACCCAATATGAAATATTAAGGCTAGGACCCAACACAATATTTTATAACTTGGAAGAAGGATGCCGTAATCCAAGCTACAAAATATTTGAAGGTAGGTAAATGACGATTTACCAATTTCCACCATGAAAAACGAAATTTAACATTAGGTTTTAAATGAATTGAAACTCCTAGATCTTTTGACATTCATTGAACTATTCAATGGCATGTTTAAATCTCGATTGTGCCCTTCAAGTTTGTGACTGGGATGCCGAGGATCAAAAACAAGGAGTGAATAACCATGCAAATTAACTTGGTACACTTAATGTTACAACCACCTAATCAATGTGTCGGTTAACCACACACGCTCCATTGATCCATGATTAACATCAAGCTACCCTTTGCCACACATTGTAAGTCCCAGATTAGTGTGTCGGTTAACCACACACGCTCTACTAATGACTTAACAAGGTGCAAAGTGCAATTTCATGGGTGAGTACCAAATTCACATTTTCCTAAGTAACTAAGATTGGGAATTTATAAGTGTTTAGTTACTTAGTATTTATCATTATACTTTTAATGAAGGGAGAATTAATGTCCTGTCCTACACGTTCGACTAACGACCCTCCACCAGTCAAGGAAGCGGTGGGTGAGAGTGGACACCCATTAAATTGCCATTTTATAGGCAGTAACCTTATACCCCCCTTATAGACCAGCTTCGTGAATGAGGCCTACAAACGGTAAGACTGACTTACTCTTATATATATATATATATATATATATATATATATATATATATATATATATATATATATATATATATATATATATATATATATATATATAAAACCTATAATATTATAATAGTATAAGGGTTGAATTTTAAACTTTTAAAATTCTAAAGGTTGGAGTTAAAGTATACATAGGGGGGGTAACTTTACAAATTCCAAAACTTGAGGGCAAGTTTTGAACAATTCAAAAACTTTTGGTTTCCATAACTTATGAGTTTAAAGTAGTTTAATGAAAAACTCTTCAAGTTCCATAACTTGAGGACAAGCTATGGAAGACTTTAAAAACATTTAAAAAAAATGAGACTCTTCATTTTCATAACTTATGGAAAATTTATGAGTTTTTAAAATTCATAAATGAGACTTTTCATATAAGTTGAGGACAAGTTACAAAAACACATATTATGAACAACTTTTAGATCAATTTGGATCGAAAAGAATTATCACATAATTTTTTCCTATTAATCTAAACTAACTCATAAGAACAAGATAATTCATATCATCAATCTTCAAGAAATTAGCATATTCATATAAACTAATACAAAACTTAAAATTATGACAATTATCTTTTAATTGGATGAGAATCATCTTTACCATAGCATCAAAATCAAATTTTATGAACAAAAACAGTTTGTGGTAATGATCCAAATCCAAAACAGGCCAAAAAAACTCGAAAATTTGCTGTCAGGGGCTCTAACTCGTCGAGTGCAAGAACAAACTCGGCGAGTTGGATGAATTTGTTCTTGGACTCGGCGAGTACCCCAGTGGACTCGGCGAGTCCCCTAGTGGACTCTGCGAGTCCACTGTCCAGAACATCATAAAATCGATTTTTTTTCTCCGAAAACCATAATTACATCAAATATAATAGAAAACAACACATGGCTCTGATACCACTGTTGGGTTTTATATACTACAACATCCTATGTTGCACATACAACCCTAAATACCTTGGATCTATGTTTTCACTAATTATACATGCAATGATGTTTCCAAGGTATTAAGCCTATAACTAGCAAGAAATTGGCATACCATACAAGATACTAGTTAGGGTAACATACCTTTTATGTAGCTTGAAGTCTTGATCTATTTGGCCTTAAGAGATTAGCCCCAATAGTGTGGAAGCCTCAAATGAAGTCACAACACATCATGTAGAAAGGTGGCTCTTGAGAGAGAATCTACATGCACCAAAATCACCTCCTTGCACCCAAGTACATGTCTAGGCCTTTTTTGCTATGAATGGACATATTTATATGTAGGATTCCAAGGGTCATGGGTGTAACCCAAATCCATACCCATGGATGTTATGATCCATGGTTCAATGTGGCCCAACTCTTTATGTATCCATACATAAACTTGGTCCAACATGGATCATATGCCCGACGCATATAAATATAACTAATTACCATAACTAGTCCCCATATATTTAATTAGTCTCCTTTGATCACAAAATTAATTCCAAATTAATTCTTGATCAATACTACTTAAAACATATGATTTCATATTAATATATTATAAATTATAATATATTAACAAATCATATATAACCTTCTCTCAAGAATCCATCCTAACAAATTGTCCTGATGATATGCAACCCAAATGGACCATGCTACTCTCGGGTCAAGTACATACTAATAATAGTTACAGGCTTAGACATCTAATCCAACACCTTGTTCCCACGCAAAGGAATGGGAACCAAGTCGACTAGATACCGCTTGCTAAATAACTGAAGAGTACAACCCCGATGAACCCTCGCAACCTGAACATATCTTTCATCCGCGATCTCGACATCTAATGGATAATCCAGCTCCCTCGGAGCTCCATCAAACCTCTTGCTAAGTGCAAGCGATACAAAGGATCGGGTAGCCCTCGAATCAAACAATACCAAAGCAGAAATGGTGTTCATGAGGACCGATCCTAAAATAAAACACATAAATATAGGAAAGCAATTCAATATAAATAAAGAGATAAGGAGAATATACATACCCATCACCATGTCGGGAGCCGCACGAGCCTCCTCGGCCATCAACTGAAAAGCCTTGCTCTTCACCGTAGGTACATCTGTACGGCCCTGGCCACCGTTAGTAATCCGAAGAGTCACAGGAGCGGGCGCTGACACCGGTCCTGCTGCAGCCAAACTCAGACAATGGGCCTTCTTGTGGCCCCTATGATTGCAATGAAAGCGAATCAGATCAGATACCGGGGTGATCGTGGTGGTAGCAGTGAAATCCCTGCTAATATGACTTGTCCGACTGCACTTGAAGTAGCCAGAACCACCCACCCTGCATGCCCCAACGTGCATCCTGCCGTACTTGCCACAGCGGCCCCGAACCTGCTGGCCCTTCCCTCTCGGATCAACAACCTTGGGCCTCTTGCCCGAAACCTCAGATACCTGAGCCTCATCCGACTTCCTCTTCCTCTCCATCTCAAGATCAATCTCTCTCTCCCTAGCCCTCGCTATCACATCCTCCAGCATCCTACAGCTGGATCGGCTCACAAACTGCCGAATATCACTCCACAACATCTCATGATACCTAGCCTTCTTCATCTCCTCATCCGCTACATACTACGGAACCAAAAGTGCCCTCTCCTGGAACATCGCGGTGATCTCAGCCACCGTCTCAGTAGTCTAGCGGAGATCCTAAAACTCTTGCGCCAACTGTTGCACCTCAATCACCGATGCAAACTCAGCCCTGAACCTAGTCACAAAATCATCCTAGGTCATCGTGTAAACAACATGATCACCAACTGGGCGTCCTACCTCCTCCCACCAATCTCGTGCCCTGTCCTTCAGAAGACAACAAGCAAGTCTGACCTTTACCCCCTCGGGGAAACTGTTGGTGCGGAAGGTGTTAGGAACATCCGCTAACCACCTCCTGCTTGCTATCGGTTCCTTCGCCCAGTCATAGTCTAGAGCTCCACGTGCCCGAAACTCCCTGAAGGTCAAAGAACGCGCTCCCACCAAGCCTACATTCTCAGAACGAAACGAGCTCAAACGCTCATCCAAAATCTCTAGAATGCCCTCCTTGAATCAGCCAAGTCACTTTATATCCATACAATTAACCCTCTTCAAGACAAGGCTCCCAGCACTAGATCTCATCCTAGGTTTTCCTAGGGCAACTCCACACCACTCTCCGCCACCAACTACAGAAGGAACTCCCGCTAACTTCTTCTAAGTAGCTCACGAATACAATTACATATCACCAAAACCAGATAATTCTTCGAATGAGAGGTCTCACACTACAACGGTTGGATTTAAACAAGAGCTGTGCAATAGAGTTAAAACCTAACCTTCTAAAATTATTTAGTTTCTATAATATGTAACTTAGAATATTTGTTTACTAGTTAGCTGAAGCTAGTGAGAACTCCTAAAAAGCACAAAGCAAGCAGCATTCGAGCATCAAGTAATCAGAACCAAGCATCACCTAATCAGGCCATCTTATCACTGACTAATCGGTACTAGCGTGCAAGTCTAGAAGCTCAAACAATAAGCATACAAAGGCATATCTCCTAGCATTATATCATGCAAATGTTGAGTAGATCCTTAGCCCTAACTAGCATGCGATTCAAAGATTCACAAATCAAATCATATCAGATAACATGTATAGGTATTTTGGGAAACTTACTTGAGCTCGGTCTACTTCATGCACCACACCCTTTCTTGTATTAGAAAACTTGATTATCAATTTAAAACATTTCCTTTTGAAAAACTTTACCAAATCCTGAGTTTGAGTTTCGACACACCCGAGAGTATGTACGAATCCCTCAAACCAATGCTCTCATACCAACTTGTAACGTCCCAAAACTAGGACCCGAAATTTTTTCATTTTTAGATTAATAAAATAGTAAACCATATCATTGTCATAAAACCAAGGTAAACAAATTGTATCAATACATCAACAATCATCAGAGTAAATCACAAAATGCAGAATCAAGTGGTGTGTGCTCTATAATCATCCCGAGCTCTTCCCTTTGGAACCAGAAGTACCTGAAACATAAACTGAAAATTGTAGGCATAAAGTTTAGTGAGTTCCCCAACATACCACATACCATACATAAATAAGCACATAACATGCCCTGCCCACACTCGCCTAACGGGCCCTGCCCACTGAGTATAACGGGCCCTGCCCAAACTCGCATAACGGTCCCCGCCCAATCTACAAATCATATAAGCACATACACATACAAGAGTCACACAGACAACTAGTATCCTAGCATCACTGATCATGGGCCGACATTAGTGCCTTAGACCCGCTAAACATGGTAAGGAAACTTACCTCGCAATGCTGAATCTCACGGATAAATCCTTGGCTGCTAGCCCGCTAAAAATCCCCACGCTATAATCACTAAACACCATCCAATTAATAATTGGATCCTGACTCACAATAAGAGTCCAAAACTAGCGTAAAAGAACTTTTACCCTTCCCTATATTTGGCCCAAGGCCCAAGCCCAATTCAAATTGTCCAAAGGCCCAAATTCTAAAATAATCACCCAAGGCCCACTATGGTTCAATTTTCCAAATTGGGCCCAACCCCTTCATGGGCCGTAAACCAAGGTCCAAAAATATTCTTAGCCCAAAATAACATTCTGATGGCCGAAAATAGAGCCCTAGACTCCTAAGGTCCAAAATAAAGCCCAATACCGAAAAGCCCAACCTTCACAGCCTACTGCTGAGTACGGGGCGTACTCAGCTTGTACGCTAAGCGTACTCGCTTTAGGGCTTGTAGGTGTGGTGTACCAGCTTGTACGCCCAACGTACTCCCCCCCTTTTTGACCAACTTTCTCATTCAACTCTTAAATGGTTAAGACTTCACTCCAACACTTAGATCGGACTTCCTTAAGGTGGTTTATTACATAAAGTTTCCAACTTTACGTGCATGCATGGGTTAATGAGGTTCTTAAAGCTCAAAAGGACCTAACAAATGACTTAATGTATGCATGAGACCACCAATACTATAAAGTTTGCGTTTTTATGCCAAAGGAACCCTCAAAACATCCAGATCTACAAGCTTTAGCTTCTAAAACGGCCTTAACTCATCAAGACCAACCAAAAGGGGCCAAAAAGGACCATAACAAGCTAAAGAGTAGATCAAAGCAAAGAGTAGACAAGGTATGGACTTTATACCTCAAAAGTCATTAAAAATGGAGCTAATTCTGGATCTCTAAGCTCCCCCACAAGGAATGTGTCTTCCACTTCTTCTTCTATCTGTAACAACCCGTCATTTTTCAAGTCAATAAAAGTCAAACCCTCTAAATAAAATTCGAGTTTTATTTATTTTGTTAAAATCTAAAGGGTTAAATATGATTTAAATTATATAAATGATGTTTTGATATAAGTATTTTAACGTAAAAATCAAAACTTTTCTCTTTGGAACCGAACCTTCGCACTGAAAACCCTTTTCGGCCGAAAACCCTCGGACCGCAAAACCCACCGAGAACTCCCCCGGACCGAAAAATCTTTCCGACCGAGAACCCTCTCGATATATATGATTTAACTCGAAAACATAAGTCATTTCTCACTTTTCCAACTGAAAACACACCCATTTTGCTCTCATGAATCATACAAGAATCTTCAAATCTTCAAGCAAAATCCTTCAAATCTTCATAATTTTCACCAAGAACACCAAGAACAATTTTCAAATCTTCAAGTCTGACCGAAAACCACTTGGACCGAGAACTCACTCAGACTGAGAATCCTTTAAGACCGTGAACTTGGTTCTCGGTTGAGATTTTAAGACTGAAATCAAGGGATTTCAGTGAGGGATAGACCGAAAACCCTTATCACCACTTCAAATAATTCTCAGTAATTTTTGTAAGTATTCCTTACATAAATTAAGTGTTGTCTAACACTTCAATTAATTATTTCGCTAATTTAAATACAATTACGTGTTTAAATAATATTAGGATACCGTTATTTCCACGTACGCTAGCCCGAGGATCATCTCTACAGTTCCGCTATCCAGACTCGAACACGCACTAGAGGTGAGTTCATACCCCTACGTTTTCACTATTTTTCAATATTTTTAGAGGGGGGGGGGGGATACAAGTTAAACACAAGGAGTCCTGTGTTAATATTCAAACGATTTCAAACCATTTCAAATCATTTCCAATTGTTTCAAACTGATTTATCGCTGCATTTATCAAAATATATTTATATATATTTTTAAACCTATTGTAGCGTATCGAGAAAAAAGGGTATTTTCCATAAATATCTTGCTATCGCTTTATACACACTGTTAAATTGCAAATGCTCCAGTTCATTACAATGCATACATTTAAACTATACTTGTATAGTTTATGAATCGCCACACTATTTTGCTAAGTTTAGTAAACGATACGAGAACATACATTTAAACTATAATAGGTATAGTTTAGGAAACACTACACTATTTTACAAGTCAAGAACACTATACAGAGATGTAACATCCATAAAAATCATGCCAAATTTAAACTTTTAAATATCCCATAACCATTGATTATTACAAAAGTTGTTTTTCAAAATAGTTTAGTGCCAAAATATCCCATAATAAAATCATAAACAACAGGAGGTGTACGATCATTCCATCGCTTTCCAGCGATCATCAAAAGTACCTGAAAAAAATCAACAACTATAAGCCCGAAGCTTAGTGAGTTCCCCCAAAATACCCATACGCACATCAACATACATATAACACAAATAACATACTATGGGTCCAATCAACCATCGGGTTGGAATACCTCAGGCCCTCAACCATCGGGTTGGAATGCCAATCATACTATGTCATCCTCGGGATGGAATACCCCTGGCCCACAACCATCGGGTTAGAATGCCCTCATACTACGAGTCGCTTCATCCGCGGGATGGAATACTTACGACCCACAACCATCAGGTTGGAATGCCTAGGTAAAGCAGATAAGCCTCAACCACCAATCAAACATGTGCACATATATCAGATAATCACATAACAGGTTTTATACATACAAACCGATCTAACCGATCATACTAGCATAACATCATCCTATCTACCAGGATATTGATCTACATATCATAACAACATAATACCATCCTATCAACTAGGATGCTAATCTAACAGCTCATACTAGCATAACATATCAAAGTAACAATCAAAAGGGCCGGCCTTGGTGGCTTATACCCTTGAGCATAGTGAGGAAACTCACCTCATAACTGTCGAACTGAAGTGATAAGCTCAAACTCTCGAACCACAGCCACGAACTCCACCACCTATATTTACCATAAGCCCATTCCCATAAATTTCCAAGTTACCAAAATACCCCCAGAAGTCAACTGGTCAACCATTGGTCAAAGTCAAAGTCAACGGTCAAAGTCAACAGTCCATGTTGACCCAACTCGTGGAGTTCCTTAAGGGTTCAGAAGGTCATAAAACCCTCACTGACTCGCCGAGTTTACTACCAACTCGTCGAGTCTATGCGTGTTCAAAGTCGAGGAAACCCTAACTTGCTTGTCGAGTCATCCTACTGACTCGTCGAGTTCATGCAAAAACCTTCAAGGCTAATCTTCACCGGACTCGCCGAGTTTGCCATGCAACTCGTCGAGTCTCTTCAGTCCTTTCCCATTCAGATGCTTATAAGCCACCCCAAAGCTCCATATTGTAGATCTGAGTTCCTAGAGCATACTTTCTACGTAAAGTTCCAAACTTTACTTAGATGCAAGGTGCTAATGGCGAAAATCAGGCTAGATAAGAGGTTCTAAGTGAGGATATGTCATTATCTTGCTAAAGGCTGAAACTTTATGACCATAAGAACCAAGATGAGTCTAGATCTGAAGTTACAACTTCAGATCATGTTCAATACCCGAAATGAAACACCAAACAAGCTAAAATGGCCCTAATCTTTAACATAAAGAGATTTAGAAAGAGGAAAGTCAAGGTAACGACTTGTTACCTTCAAGTGATACAAAAATGAGGTAGATTTTGGATCCCTCAACAGCTTCTTGCTCAAAGCTTCTTGATCTCCAAGCTCCTCTCACCAAGATCCACCTTCCAAGCTTAAAACACACAAAGATGGAGAGAAAACGCGATTTAGGGTTTCTAGACTCAAAGGGGGCTGTAAGGGAGGCTAAGGGAGGCTAATGACCCTTTAAATAGGGTGCAAAACCCCATAAATTAGGGTTTCCTCCTCCAGCTCCAACTCGTCGAGTTTGTCCTCCAACTCGTCGAGTTGGTGACTTAAAACCCGCGACCAAAACCGTGCCTACTCGACGAGTCAGGGCATCCAACTCCTCGAGTCAACCTTTCGATTAGAAATGTAAGACTGAGAAATTATACATGAGAGTCGGGGTGTTACAAGAAACAAGTATATAAACTATAATAGTTATGTTTATGGAACACTACTCTATTCCACTAATTCAAGGATACACTACTAAAATAATAATTTATATACAATTATTTTACATTACAAAGTACACTACTACAAGGTAATACATACAGTTTCAAGTACAAGAGAACACTACTACAGTACACGTAAACTAGTTAATATAGCGTTGTGAGGCACTACTTCGTTGTACCCTTCAGGGTATAGGTCCAAGTCCTATAAATTATAACCAGAGTCTCCTGGAGGGAGAGTGTGAATTTTTGTATAGATCTATACGGGACTGACAATACCACACCTGAGCTACTTGCAAGAGCTAGGCCGGCAGGCCTGGGGTGACAAATGTCATAACATTCCTACTCCTGAAGAACATCGTAGAGGCCACTAGGTCATATCAGCATGGTTATAGGAAACTTACAATAATATCAACTAAAAAATTTGTTTACAGGATTATCACTACTTCAAAGGTTTTATTTTAAGTAATAAAACTAGAGTACAGTATTTTACACTACAGCTGGTGGATTTCAGGCACTCATAAAATAAGGTTTTCATACAAACACTACAGACACTACTTCAGTACACTACTTTTATAGTACAGAGCACACTAGTACAACATACAATTTCAAGAAACAATCATGATATAGTTTCATTTATTAATAAGACTACAGCTTACTATTTCAGAATACAGTAACTACATATATTTTGGTCTTAAGGCCTAGGACTACATTTCATTCACTAAAGAAAATATTGGATTTTCTGGAAGTACACTATAACATTTTCAAAGATCAAATACAAGCTTTCCATCTCAAAAACATACTTATGAATTCAACAACTTAAATGTTGATACACTTTCAAAACCACTTGTATTCTCAGGGAACTGGTAGACAGGTAAACCCACAGGTTTTGAGAAGACGGAGATCATAGAGTCGCGTCTTTTATACTTTTTCTATACACTTTTGATGTCATACAAGCTATGTATTGAACAGATGTAAACACTATATTTTATCAATGTAATGGTTGTATTTGCTTTGATTACTATTATGCAATTGTTGTGATACTGTATATGACGTCCTCCGCCCCCGAACGTTTCCGTCGTTCCGGTTTGGGGGTGTGACAGATTGGTATCAGAGCATTGTTTATAGTGAACTAAGTATATCAAACCTTACAAGATATACAATTATAAACATAATGTGGGCAAAGTGCTCTAACTAAAAGTATACTTTTAAAATCTAGGTATTTTATAAGAAGTATACAAATATACATACATACCAGAAACAGTATCACAGTAAGAACTACACAAAAGTATTTAGATGTTGGACACTTCAGTTAAACCTAGACAGTTATGTAATCATATCTGAGATAAATATAACCTGATCAACTATATTTATTGGAGATACGACCAACATGTGTTTTGGAGTGATGGTAGTGTTGCAACAAGTCTAAAACTTACCAACACTATATACAAGAGAAACTCTAGAACCAAACATGAAGATAAAATACTATAGGAGTATTTTAATGATCCTACAACACTAGTACAAGAACATTTACGCCTCAATAGTTAGATATACTAATAGTCGATAAGGGATTTCTTACTAATATCTAACATGAGAAAACAAAGAACCTTTGCTGGTAAATCTATAATTGCTAAGTGTATACGTAATGGTTATATATAACTAAGACTTTATAGACTTAGAAATAGTGGTTTTGCTTTACTTCCTGTTCATTGTTTGGTTGTGGACTTAGAGTAGGATAACATATCCGGAGGTTTATTTGATCTTAGGTATATATAATTTGTATACACTATGTGATTATAGGGGGACCCAGAATGGAGCATACTATACCAATCCACTAACAAGTGTTGCTATAAATGAAGTTGGCAATTGTTAACTTATATTAGTAGACTTCCAGTGTAAATCGCTTAATAGAACACTATAACAGTCAGGATAAGATTTATCTTGTTCAAATATCACCTGACTTATGAACAATATAGAGGACTTATCATCACTTTCTCTTTAATCATTATAGGGAAAGATGCCTCCAAAGAAGTCCAACAGGAAGAAAAACAACCCTCCAATAAATCCACCACCGCCACCACCTCCTAAATACGACCCTGCTGTCTTCCAAGCAGCAGTAACCGCCGCCGTGGTAGCCGCCATGATGCAGATCAATGCAAGCGGCACTAGCGGGTCGGGTAGTGGTTCCAACCCTTTTAACCACGGAGATAGTCATGGACACCCAAAGGAGTGTTCCTATAAGACTTTACGAATGCTAAACCCAAATCCTTCGATGGTACCGGAGGTGTCATTGCTTTAACACGCTGGTTCGAGAAGACCGAATCAATATTTGAAATTTGCGTGTGTTCTGAAGCTAGCAAAGTGAAATTTGCACCATGCGCTTTCACAGACAGAGCCCTCACTTGGTGGAACAGCCAAGTCAAGTCATTGACCCTCCCAATAGCTAATGCCATGAGTTGGGATGACTTAAAGGAACTAATGCTTGCAGAATAATGCCCGAGGGGCGAGATACAAAAACTAGAGCAGGAGCCTTGGAGTCTGAAGATGAAGGACTCTGATATCGCTACTTATACAACCAGATTTAGTGACCTGGCTCTACTATGTCCTGGGATGGTCACCCCGGAGAGTAAGAAGGTGGAAAGGTATATCTGGGGATTAACTCCCCCGACTCAAGGGAATGTTATAGCTGCCAATCCCCTTACTTTTGATAGTGCCAAGTGACTGGCACAGACACTAGTGGATCATGGAGATCGTCAAGACTTCATAACGGTTATTCCCGAGCAACCCAAGGAAAGTGGCGGAAAAAAGAAATTCTGGAACAAAAGAAATGGTCAATCGTCGTAGGAGCCCTCAAAGAAACAACAAACAGTGGCACTCCACGCTGCTACCATTCCTGCTGTTACTCCTGCTGCTCCAGCACCTCCCAGCCGATATGCTGGTAACCTACCGAAGTGCAACAAATGGAACTTCCACCACCACGGACCTTACCGGGAATTGCAATGCACTAACTGCAACAGGAAGGGGCATACTGTCCTTTTCTGTAAGACACCGGCACAGCCTAATGCCCAGACCCCCGAAACTGGAGTAGGCCATACCTGCTATGGTTGTGGTGAAGCAGGGCACTACAAGAGGGATTGCTCGAAGGCTAGGAATGCTGGCAACACAGGAAGAGTGCTAGAAATGGGTCAGGAGGAGGCAGTAGCGGATCCCACAGTAGTCACGGGTACGTTCCTTCTCGATAACTCTTATGCATGCATACTCTTTGATAGTGGTGCGGAGAGGAGTTTCGTCAGCCATAAATTCAAACACTTACTCAAACACAAACCACAATCACTAAACGAAACATTCACTGTCTAGATGGCTAACGGGAAGAAAGAGAACACTAACGACATATTCATAGGTTGTACCCTCACTCTAAATGACTATTCTTTCCCAATCGACCTTATGTCGGTCTCCATAAAAAGCTTCGACGTCATCATCAGCATGGATTGGTTAAGTCCTCACCGTGCTGATATTCTATGCTACGAAAAAGCCATTCGCCTCAATCTGCCAAGTGGCGAAACACTCGTTATCTACGGCGACAAACCCAGTACGAACATTCGCATCATCTCTTGCATCAAAGCTCAAAAATACCCGCGAAAAGAGTTTCACGCATTCTTAGCTCATGTAGTTAATGAAAAACAAGAAGTAAAAGACCTTGAGAGCATTCCCGAAGTCTGTAATTTTCTTGACATCTTTCCCGATGATCTTCCAGGAGTTCCTCCTGAACGTCAAGTCGAATTCCGAATCGACTTGATTCCTGGAGCTACCCCCATAGCCAAATCCCCGTATCGTCTAGCACCAGCAGAGATGCAGGAATTATCCAGCCAATTAAATGAACTGCTCAGTAAGGGATTCGTTCGACCGAGCTTCTCATCCTGGGGAGCACCGGTCTTGTTTGTTAAGAAGAAGGATGGATCTTTCCGAATGTGCATAGATTACCGTGAACTAAACAAGCTTACCATTCAGAACTGATATCCTCTTCCAAGAATAGACGACCTCTTCGATCAACTCCAAGGAGCCAGCTACTTTTATAAGATTGACCTGAGATCAGGGTATCACCAATTACGAGTCCATGAGAATGATGTTCCCAAAACAGCATTCCGAACTCGGTATGGTCACTACGAGTTTGTAGTAATCCCCTTCGGTCTAACAAATGCACCCGCGGTATTCATGGATCTAATGAATCGGGTGTCTCGTCTCTTCCTAGACAAATTTGTGATAGTATTCATAGATGATATACTCGTTTATTCACGCAGTAAGGAAGACCATAGACAGCATCTGAGACAAGTCTTAGAAACTATAAGGGCGGAAAAGCTTTATACGAAGTTCACAAAGTGCGAGTTTTGGATTAGGAAAGTAAATTTCCTTGGTCATTTGGTTAGCAAAGAAGGAATACACGTGGACCCTTCCAAAATAAAGGCAATCGAGAACTGGTTAGCACCTAGAACGCCAAAAGAGATCCGCCAATTTTTAGGACTTGCTAGCTATTACCGCAGATTCATACAAAACTTCTCCAAAATTGCTAAACCACTTATCGCCCTGACTCAGAAGGGTGTAACTTTAGCTGGGGAGAGAAACAAGACGCTACGTTCCAAACACTGAAGCAAGCAATATGCAGCGCACCTATCTTGTCTCTTACAGAAAGGACAGAAGACTTCGTAGTATACTGCGATGCATCCAATCAGGGGCTAGGCTGTATGCTTATGCAGCGAGGAAAGGTTATTGTCTATGCCTCGAGACAGCTAAAGACACACGAAGTCAACTACACCACTCATGATCTTGAGTTGGGAGCTATAGTCTTTGCACTAAAACTCTGGAGGCATTACCTTTACGGTACTAAATGCACTATCTTCACCGAACACAAAAGCCTCCAACAGATCTTCGATCAGAAAGAACTTAACATGAGACAGCGACGATGGGTAGAGCTACTCAATGATTACGAATGCAAAATTTGCTATCATCCCAGCAAAGCCAATGTAGCAGCAAATGCCCTTAGTCGAAAGGAGTACTCAGGTCGTAGAGTGAAAGCGCTAACCATGGCAATCCATTCCCATCGATCCACACAGATCTAAGAGGCTCAGCTAGAAGCCTTGAGGCCATATAATGTGGCAGATGAAGCCTTAAGAGGAATGGAGAAGAACTTAGAAATCAAGGGTGACAGAGTTCGTTACTTCATGAATCGGATCTGGACACCGAAGTTTGATGACTACAGAGATGTTCCCATGAATAAAGCCCACAAGACTTGATATTCCGTTCATCCAGGTTTAGATAAGATGTATATGGATCTCAAGAAACTTTATTGGTGGCCTAAAATGAAAGCTGAGATCGCTACCTATGTGGCAAGTTCCTAACTTGCGCCAAAGTCAAGGTAGAATACCAGAAGCCCTCAGGATTACTTCAGCAGCCAGAGATACTTGAGTGGAAGTGGGAGCGGATTACAATGGATTTCATAACCAAGTTGCCCAAAACTAAGGATGGTCATGACACTATTTGGGTAATCGTCGATAGATTAACCAAATCCGCTCACTTCCTACCAATAAAGTAAATAGACAAGATGGAGAAATTGACCAGAACTTACATTAGAGAGATAGTATGACTGCATGGTGTGCCAATATCTATTATCTCGGATAGAGACAGTAGATTCACCTCGCGATTCTGGCAGTCATTACAGAAATCTCTGGGAACTAGGCTGGACATGAGTAGAGCCTACCACCCACAAACCGAAAGGCAGAGGTAGAGAACTATCCAAACTCTAGAAGATATGTTGAGAGCCTGTGTGATCAACTTCGGTAAAGAATGGGATATCCATTTTCCACTTGTCGAGTTTTCATATAACAATAGCTATCACACTAGCATGAAGGTTGCCCTGTTCGAAGCCCTCTATGGTCGTAAGTGCAGATCCCCTCTGTGCTGGGCTGAAGTGGATGACACGCAACTAGCTAAAGGCCAAGCTCCTGACAACACTCTCACTGGTCCGGAAATCATTCGAGAAACCACAGAAAAGATCGTCAAAATCCGAGAACAACTGAAAGCCTCTAGGGATAGACAAAAGAGCTACGCAGACAAGAAACGAAAACCCTTGGACTTCCAGGTGGGTGACCGCTTTCTGTTGAAGGTCTCACCTTGGAACGGCATGTTACGCTTCGGAAAGCGAGGAAAACTAAATCCAAGGTATATCGGGCCGTTCTATATTCTTGCTAGAATCGGCCCAATAGCTTACAAACTTCGTCTACCACAAGAACTTAATAACGTACACTTTGTCTTCCCTACGTCAAATCTAAATAAATGCCTATCCGAAGAGACTCTTGTGATTCCACTCGATGAAATCTAGTTAAATGAGAGTCTTAAATTTGTGGAAGAACCGATAGAAATCATGGATAGGGAAGTCAAACGAATGAAACAAAGTCGCATACTAATAGTGAAGGTTCGCTGGAATGCCACGCGGGGACCAAAATTCACTTGGGAGCGAGAAGATCAGATGAAACAATAGTACCCACATCTTTTCCCTAGTCCATGATGTACTCTCTATAGAAAGAATTTCGGGACGAAATTCCCTCTAACGGGGGGATAATGTAACAACCCGTCATTTTTCAAGTCAATAAAAGTCAAACCCTCTAAATAAAATTCGACTTTTATTTATTTTGTTAAGATCATAAGGGTTAAATATGATTTAAATTATATAAATGATGTTTTGATATAAGTATTTTAATGTAAAAATCAAAACTTTTCTCTTTGGAACCGAGAACCTTCGCACCGAAAACCCTTTTCGGCCGAAAACCCTTGGACCGTAAAACCCACCGAGAACTCCCCCTTACCGAAAACCTCCTTCCGACCGAGACCTATCGATATATATGATTTAACTCGAAAACATAGGTCATTTATCACTTTTTCAACCGAAAACACACCTATTTTTCTCTCAAGTATCATACAAGAATTTTCAAATCTTCAAGCAAAATCCTTCAAATCTTCATAATTTTCACCAAGGACACCAAGAACACCAAGAACAATCTTCAAATCTTCAAGCCTGACCGAAAACCACTAAGACCGAGAACTCACTCAGACTGAGAACCCTTTAAGACCGTGAACTTGGTTCTCAGTTGAGGTTTTAAGACCGAAATCAAGGGATTTCGGTGAGGGATTGACCGAAAACCCTTATCATCACTTCAAATAATTCTCGGTAATTTTTGTAAGTATTCCTTACATAAATTAAGTGTTGTCTAACACTTTAATTAATTATTTCACTAATTTAAATACGATTACGTGTTTAAATAATATTAGGATACCGTTATATCCACGTACGCTAGCCCGAGGATCATCTCTACAGTTCCGCTATCCAGACTCGAACACACACTAGAGGTGAGTTCATACCCCTACGTTTTAACTATTTTTCAATGTTTTTAGGGGGGAATACGAGTAAAACACAAGGACTCGTGTGATAATATTCAAACAATTTCAAACCATTTTAAATCATTTGCAATTGTTTCAAACGGATTTATCGCTGCATTTATCAAAATATATTTATATATATTTTTAACCCTTTTGTAGCATGTCTAGCAAAAAGGGTATTTTCCATAAATCTCTTGCTACCGCTTTATATACACTGTTAAATTGCAAATGCTACAGTTCATTACAGGGCATACATTTAAACTATAGTTGTATAGTTTATGAATCGCTACACTATTTTGCTAAGTTCAATAAACGATACGAGAACATACATTTAATCTATAATATGTATAGTTTGGGAAAGACTACACTATTTTACAAGCTCATGAACACTATACAAAAACAAGTATATAAACTATAATAGGTATAGTTTATGGATCACTACTACATTCCACTAATTCAAACATACACTACTAAAATAATTATTTGAGTATAATTATTTTACATTACAAAGTACACTACTACAAGGTAATACATACAATTTCAAATACAAGAGAACACTACTACACTACACGTAAACTAGTTAATACAGGGTTGTGAGGCACTACTTCGTTGTACCCATCAGGGTACAGGTCCAAGTCCTATAAACTATAACCATGATCTCCTGGAGGGAGAGCATGAATTTGTGTATAGATCTATACGGGACTGACAATACCGCACCGAGCTGCTTGCAACAGCTACGCTGGCAGGCCTGGGGTGACAAATGTCATAACATTTCGACACCTGAAGAACGTCGCAGAGGCCACTAGGTCATATCAGCATGGTTATATGAAACTCACAATAGTATCAACTAAAACATTTGTTTACGGGGTTAACACTGCTTCAAAGGTTTTATTTTAAGTAATAAAACTACAGTACACTATTTTACACTAAAGCCGGTGGATTCCAGGCACTCATACAATAAGGTTTGGATACAAACACTACTGCAGACACTACTTCAGTACACTACATTTCTAGTACAGATTACACTAGTACAACATACAATTTCAAGAAACATTCATGATATAGTTTTATTTATTATTAAGACTACATCTTACTGTTTCAGAATATAGTAACTACATACATTTTTGTCTTAAGGCCTAGTACTATATTTCATTCACTAAAGAAAATATTGGATTATCTGGAAGTACACTATAACATTTTCAAAGATCAAAGACAAGCTTTCCATCTCAAAAACATACTTATGAACTCACCAACTTAAATGTTGATACACTTTCAAAACCACTTGTATTCTCAAGGAACCGGTAGACAGGTACACCCACAGGTTTTGAAAAGACGGAGATCATAGAGTCATGTCTTTTATACTTTTGCTATACACTTTTGATGTCATACAAACTATGTATTGAACAGATGTAAACACTATATTTTATCAATGTAATTGTTGTGTTTGCTTTGATTACTATTATGCAATTGTTCTGATACTGTACATGACGTCCTCCGCCCCCGAATGTTTCCACAGTTCCGGTTTGGGGGTGTGACACTATCACTTCAAAGAGCACAAAACCCACCAAAGATCAAAACCAAGGCTCAAGAGCACCTCACAAAGCAAATGGATGAATTAGGGTTTTCATGGGTAAGGAGGCTGAGTAAACATGTCCAAAAAAGGCTATCACATGGATTATATAGGGTGCAACACCCTAAAAGTAGGGTTTTCATTAAACGCACATACGCCCCGCGTACACGAGTGTACGCCCCATATACGTTCCCTAAAGGCGCAATCCAACCTCACACTAGTACGATAAGTATACACACATGGTACACCCCGCGTACTAGGTTCAAGGACCAACAGTGAATTGTTCATAAATAAAAGGGTTGAAAGGGAACATACCAAATTCAAGTGTTATAGTATTAAAGACGCAGTGAGAAAGACATTCTTCACGATGAAAGCTATGATGTTATGGACAATATACGACTTTGTAGCTCGTATTAGTTTATCGGGTTGGAGCGGCCAAGGGTATAGAGAATGCCCGACTTGCAATGAAGACACTTCCTAATACTATGTAACAAATATAGTTGATTATGTCAGTGATCGTCGATTTTTAGACGCTAATGATCCATTAAGGATGAGTTTGGAATTTAACGGACAACCCGAGACAAGAACCGCTCCAAGACACTTTACTAATGAATCCATACAATAGCAAATAGGTTTTTGGTACTTCGTAAACCGGGTAAACATCCATAGATTGTCAAAGACAACATTGGTCGGAAAGAAGTCGAGTTGAATTGGTCGAAATGTAGCATATTTTTCGAGCTCGAGTATTGGTCTTCTTTGTAGCTAAAGCACAACATAGATGTGATGCATGTTGATAAAAATGTGGATGCGAGTGTTTTGGGTACTTATCTGATGAATGATAAGAGTAAATACATATCAAATTCATGGGAGGACTTGAGAAATCTGCATATTATGCGTAATCGATGGTTGCAAAGAAGGCGTAACAAGTTCAGTAGACAACATGCAATATACTCATTCAAAAAAACTAACCCCAAAATCTTTTGTCAACTTATAAGAGATGTTAAACTGCTAGATGGGTTTGGATCCAACATCAGTAAGAAAGTGGCAGATAATGATACTAACATTATTGGGCTGAAATCTCATGACTATCACATTCTTATGCAACGTTTAATACCGATTGGAGTTAAAGCGTTATTGGACAAAGAAACTTCTACACCAATTGTAGATCTTTGTACAATTTTCAAGCAAATTTTCTCCATAACACTAAAGTTGGAGGATATGAGGAAAGAAAAGGAAGACATTATTAGAATCTTGTGCAAGTTAGAGTTGATTTATCATCCAGTGTTTTTTGACATTATGATTCATTTAGCTTTGCATTTAATTGATGAAGCAATTGTTGGAGGCCCGATATGTATGAGATGGATGTATCCGTTCGAAAGGTATATGAAAAAACTTCAAAACTTTGTTAAAAATAAGCCGAGGCCGGAAGGTTGTATAGCTGAAGGTTATGATGCTGAAGAAGCTTTATAATTTTGGTCGATGTACCTTCGAGATGTGCAGACTCAATTTAATCACCGTGAAAGAAACGAGGATGTTGTCATTGAAAGAACAAAGTTTTGGATGTTTTAGTCTATGTGTCTACCGGCCAACACAATGCAAATCAAACATCTTGATCTAAAGGAAAAACATAATATAGAATGGTTTATATTGAATAGTTGTGAAGAAGTTATATAATACATCGAGTGTTCTTATCTTTATCTTTCACCATTTATTGTTCTTTTTCCAATTCAAAAATTATATATATATATATATATATATATATATATATATATATATATATATATATATATGTCCACAATATAGAAAATTCAAATCTGGACATCTTGATAGTGACGAAAAGACAACTGGTTTCTTGAAAAGGTAATAAAAAAAACAAACAAATATGTTTGTTCAATATAACGAACAAGAATACATAACACATTAATATATGTATAATAGGGTGGAAACAGAAAACTCTCTAGAATTCCACAAAGAGTTTGCCCTTTCAATGGGTTCATAAATGGATGATTATACTTACACCACTTGCATAGTCAATGGTGTTAGGTTTATAGTACTTAGTCGTGATGCACAACGCACAACGCAAAACTCTGGGTATCGGTGGGTGAGAATGAAGAGAAATATTATGGCCAGTTAAAAGAGATTATAGAAGTGAAATATCCATATGATTATTCGATTGTAATATTTCGGTGCAAGTGGTTCGATACGTGAGATATTCCTAATGATAATTTCATCAGTATCAACACAGAACAAGAAGCGTACCAAGATGATCTATTCATATATGCTTCACAATCCAGACAAGTGTTCTATATCTGCGATCCTTCTCGAACAAACCAAAACGTCAACCCTCGTTGCGTCGTAGATCATGTTAATCATCAAAGTACTTGCGATCTACCATCCGACAATGCTCCTGTCCAAAATGCTTACAATGACTCTGTCCAAAATGTCATAAATGTGGAGGAGGGAAATGTTGACGCAGTTCAAAATAACTCTTCATCCGGTGCTAGACTTTTTATCGACTTCTCACAATACTTCCAAAATAATGTTGATTTAGCTTAATAAAATGTAGATTATGATGATCAGGACGAGAATGAAGTACCTCCGACAACGAGTAAAATCGATAATGTTTCCAAGGAAGAGACTGATTATGATGATGAGGATTCTGATTATGATACTGATGAAGAAGACATTGAAGTATATGAGGGAGATTGTAATTAAAAAAAGATCATATGTTTTTTTGTAACATAAACTTTATTTGAAGTCTAACTTTTATTCATATCGTTTGTCTAACGTTTATTCATATTGGTTGTCTATATTGTACATATTATAATTTTACAGGCTAACTTTTATTAAATATTGTGTTTCTATAATGTACATCATGTAATTTTACAGTCTATATATGGGGTTTAGTTGGGCGATAGTATTTTACATGATGGCATATGTTATGGGCCTAGGACATGGAGGTCATGTAGTCGGGGATCCACAACCTCCAACAGGCTTTGGTCGTAGACACCACAAAGAGGATGGTAAGTATTATTATGATATGTTTATTAGCTATTTTTATTCATTTATTATAAGCTATCACTACTAATATTTTTAATTATATTTTTTGGTTGAGCTTCCTAAAAAAAGAACAGGTCTATCAAAAAACATCCAACTATCAAAATTGATACGGGCAAACAAAGGAAAACATGTGGATTTGGATTTCGATAGGGAGCTCACATATTCCCCTTTCAGAAATCATGGTAATTGGTTTATCCATGAGATTGGGAGGTATATGTGGATGAACATCCCTTTGAGTGTATCTAGTTAGGATAATGTTTCCTCCTCTATAAGGAATGCCACAATCTTGCATCTAAAGGTAACTTGAATTATATTTTAAGTTTAGTGGGGATTGGTATTTAATTACCTAACTTTTTTTTTATATTCTTAGAATAAGTTTGATTTGGATAAGGTTAACTTGGATCCCGAGTGTGCGCAGTGTTGCAGAGCATTGATGCAACTCTACAAAAAATTTACAGAGACCAAAAAAGTAAAGTGTGTACTTATTTTCAGAATGTCTGGCAGCTTGCAGATATCCCAAGGGCATTAGCCAACCACCAAGGGTATTTCACATGAAAATTGGGCGTAAGCAGTCGAACATTTTCAAACGCCCAGATTTATAAAGCGTTCGAAGTTAAACAAAGGAGTCTGTGCAAAACAACTTGTAAACAAAGGGGGACCGTGCTTGTATAGCAATGCATGTTTCAAATAGGTAAGTTATGATATATTTAACTAGTTATTTATAGTATAATTAATCTAATTTTTAATGTTAAATAGGACATCACTCGAATCGAAGCATTTCGTAAGGCTAATACCGATCATCAAGGGGTATTTACTAGTAATGCAGTCGAGCAACTATACATTAGTGGTTAATTTGTATTTTCATAGAAGTGTTTATATTTTCAAGGGGTATTTAGTAATCTAATTTTTATGATGTTTATCATTTTTTGAAAATACATAATGTTTTACTCCAAGAGATCAATCAACAAACTCAATATTCTTCTAAAGCAAGCGGTCTAACACCAAAGGATATACACAATTGTTTTGAAAGAATATTAGGTTCTCGGCGAGGATACATCAGAGGCATCGGGCATAAACCTTCTACGACTGTGTCTATATACGATCATGAACAACCATTGACACAGCCATCACCACAATCATAGGTAATTGTTAGTTTAAGTGTATTTGAAAATTACATAATGGAAAACGAAAAAAAGCAGGATTCAATAATCATCATTACCATAATTTGTAAAGTAGAATTCTATAATGATATGTTGGTAATTGTTTGTTTAGTACAGTACAATGTTATAATGGAAAAATGAAAAAAGTACAATGCTATAGTGTATATGCAATATTGTGTAGGATGTAGTTTGGTTATAATCTGATATATTGGTACTTTGTAGTTTGGTAATTTTTGGAAAGTACAATGCTATAATGGAAAAATGAAAAAAAGTACAATGTTATAATGTATATGCAATATTGTGTATGATGTAGTTTGGTTATAGTTTGATATGTTGGTATTTTGTAGTTTGGTAATTTTTTTAAAGTACAATGCTATAATAGCAAAATGAAATATAGTACAATGCTATAATGTATACGAAATATTGTGTGCGATGTATTTTAAGTGTTGGAAAGTAGAATGCTATAATGATATGTTGGTTACAGTTTCATTGTTGGTACTTTGTATATTGGTAATTTTTTGAAATTCTGCAATCAATGCTAAAAGGCAAGTCCTGTAGTGCGGCACCGAAAGACTGATTTCGATCGTTGTCGTCACGAAGTGAAAACTCAGGAAATGAGGGGAGTGATAAGGACGAGTAGCTACTTTTTAGGATTTATTAAATGTTTTGTTTAGGTTAGTATTTTGGATATATTTCACTATGTTTGGATGAATATTTTGGACCGGATGTATATGGATTAAAATTTTAGATCGGATATAGTATTAAGTGTGGTTAATGTTTTGTACTATTTTTCTACAAAACAAAGTTTTGTAGTAGTTTTTACACATGTTATATTGTTTTTTATAATTTTAATGTTGGATACAAAAAAAGGAAAATACAATTAGCGGCGACGCCTTTAGTGGCGATGAGTATGTATTCGTGATGACATGTCTTTTGTGGCGACCATGGGAATTAGCAGCGACTTGGAATTTGCTGCGAAACTGAGTATTAAGGGCGACATATGGAGCATTTGCAGCGAGGCAACAACGGACACCTTTTAGCAGCGACACGTCGACACAAAAGGACTTAGCGGTGATATACCTAGGTTTTAGCGGCAACGTCTTTTGCCGCTAATGCTCGCGTTTCTTGTAGTGTACCCACTAGAAAAAGTGAGCTTCAAGAGGTTTTGGTTGGTTCATAACCGACTCTAGCATTCTAAAGTTGGACATACAATAAATGACCAAATTGTCTAAGACCGTTTTCATAAGAGTTAATCAAATGGATAAATTCTTAGTTTTACAAGTAGACAACTTGGAAATAAATTTATCCATAACAATCTTCTATTTATCAATGTAGTACATGTTCTCTCTAATAGAAACTTGAGTAAAATTGATCCCGACCGTAATTAACTTACTTTTTTATAAGTTAAATTTAATACCCAATGCCAAGAAGAAGCATCGAAGAAACCTCATTATTAGTCTCAAGTTCTCTAAACTAAACTCACATAATAAGATAACATCGTCCATATAATGAAAATAAGAAATCTCAAACTCTGAAATCCCAATTTTTAGACTACAAAAGCGTTTTCCATTTGGCGTTATGTAAAGTAATGTGAAAGCCCTCTATCGTAAATATAATGTGGAAGAAGAAAGAGGGTCACCCTATCACAGAACCAGGTAAATAAAAAAACTCGTCAATCAAGATACCATTTATTGGCGTTTTTCAATTACAATGAGAATGTACTTGTGGAATTTCACATAAGACTTATGGGTAAAGCAACCTAAAAGATTCTATGGCTTTTCACTATTAAAAACAACATACTTTATGAAACAAAACTAGAACCCTAATGGTAATCTAAAATCATAGATAAGAAACATACCTTTTAGTATATTCAAATATACTAACTCTCTTAGTTCTTGAAATGTTCCATGGAAATCAAGTGCCAATAATGTGAACGCCTCTAATGTTTCACACCCAAAACCCTATAACACTAGAAAGACAAGAAGAAAGAGGTTGGAAGAATAAAATTTCGTTCTCCACCTTCTAGATATCATAAGCCACAAATTTGTGATGCCCACGGGTCCTATGTATAGTTTAGGTAACATGCAGATAAATCCAGATTTGAACAACTAAATATTAGATTTAATCTCAGTTCAAATTTTTTTCCTTATCAGCAATCGAGAGCCTTCCAAAAACCATAGAAACTCCCTTAAAACTATCCCCACGATGGGAGGTTCTAGAATTGTTCCTTTTGTTCAATTATTGAACAATTACAATTCAACAATTGCACCTTTAATTAATTCCAATTAATCCCGAATTAATTTCTTACTAATAAGTAATTAATTCCATCTATTTTTAATTAATTTATTAATCACATAGTATATTACAGAAATCATTTTATCTCTCTCCTAATATCAAATCTAGTTATTTCTAGTTACGAGGGCAACCCAAAGAGGAATTTACCTTTATTCCATAAAGTTATATCAATTTAGTAATGACATTGGAGACTTATTCCAATAGAGACCCACTTGGACAAGTTAGCAAACTAAAATTGAAAATATAGACTTTGAATAACTAGTAAAGAGTGCTTTTCACAGCCACTGCCGAACTGTGATAAAATCAAACGTTGGTCCTAAGATAAGTGATGAACTATTCGTTAGTTCTACAAGATATCATATGGACATGAGACATGGATATAAATCAATCTCACGTTCCAAGATTTTGTTTCTTAATTTCCGATTTATGATGTGATAGCTTATTTTATTTCCTTATTTTTATTAGTTTATTTTAGTATTTTTAGCTCTTTTTATTAATATTGCATTGTATATTCTTTATTTTCTTTATCATAGATCGTGTCGGGTACTTTCTATTTTGCATGAGAAATTTTGTAGGGTTTTGGAGCTTATTGCAGTTGCGGTTTGAATGTAGTTGGGCTTTGTGGGCTTTCGAGACATTATTGGGCTTTGCGGATCCATTAAAGGAGATTTGGGCTCAAAAAGCTAAAGACTTGGATGAAGTGGGCTTGTGAAGATGGGTCATGGATTGTTATTTTGGGCTTGGAGCATCCGTATTTGAAGCTAAAAGATGATTGGTTAATTTGATTCATGTGGGATATGGAGGGGACCAAGGGAATCTTGTGTAGTGGGATGGTTAGTGGAGGAAAAATTAGCCAATAGCATTCCAGCAATATTTGCGCGGGTGGAATCTCACTTGCGCGGGTACCCGCGCAACTGCCCAGTTTTAGGCATTTTTGTCATTTGGCTTACCATTTCCTTTAGAGGTTGGATCTTTCAGCTATGACTTCGATTTTACACCATTGGAGACCAGAAGAAGGCGATTTTGGAGCTTGAGCCTCATTTCTTTTCATCTTTCCAAGCTATTGGTAGTTTCTTTATGCAATTAGACTTTTGTGATTGTTATTCTATTGCCATGAGTGGCTAAATTCTCTATTTTGGTTAGCCTTGGCTAAAACCTTTGAATGTTTGTGGGTTTTTGAAGGATTCATGTTTATTTATCATTTATCTTATGTATATGATTCTATTTCATATTTCCTATGCTTGTTTAATGCTTTAATCATGAGCTTGGTACTTGAATAAGCAATTGTTGGTTTATTTCTTTGGTTTAACATTGAATCATTGAATTTACTTAGAACAAGGGCTTTATGATGGTAGAAATCATCTCTAGCTTATGAATCATAACTCCTTTATGGATGTGTAAGCATTGACATCCTCTAGGAATTGGGGATTCCTTTATTCTTAAGGCTAATCAACTTCTTGGGTTCAATTGGATCGTTGATTTTGATTAAGAAGGTGTGTTGTGGGCTTCCCCAACCTTCATACTACCTATAAGGAATCTTCGCATATCATGCTTCATGATTTCTATAACCGATTTGGGATGAATGATAAGCTTGATGTTGAATCCTAATGATAAACACACAAATGTTCATTGTGTTGAATTGCCTTGGTTAACCAATTCTCTCCAGTATTTGAGCATCTCATCATCTTGCTTAATTGCAAGATATTTAGTTATTCAAGTCTTTTAGGTTTCAAGCAATCACAACACCCCCCCCCCCATTTAGGTTAATTGTAGTTAGTTAGTTTATTTACACTAGTTTTATTGGATTGCATTGGTGATTGAATACAACCATTTCCCCGAGGATCGATACCCCTTTTTACCATTATATTACGTTTTATTGCAAACAAAGGGTGTAATTTGCTTGGTGGACTTGACATCCCATCAAGTTTTAGCGCCGTTGCCGGGGAAATTGGTTATTGTTATTTGATTGTTTATGCCTAGGTCTACAAGAACGGTGAACTACTCTACAATCAGGATATTGAAAAAGAAGCAAAAAGGTTGAAAAAGTTAGCCAAACAATCAATTATGTGCCAGTGGATGACCCACCTCTCCACCGCCTCGACTGCTTCGCTCTCACCCGGATGGAATTATTGGTACCTATCAACAATCATCAGTTCTCTTGGCTCAATCATGCCAAGGAATCAGTTTACACCTTACCTAATATCAGCATATCCGCCTTTACTACCAGCGACCCCGAAACTTGGTTCTTGCCCGAAGAGTTACATGATGATGATGCAGGAGATGATGATGACATGCAGGTAGACACTGGCTATGCTTGTAGCCCATTTGAGGCCGAAGACAATTATGACCTCCTAATCCGACAATTGCCGCCACCCTCTTATGCTCAGCCTTCGGGAGCACACTTCGAGCCACACCATGAGTACCAGTCCTATCAACAACACAACGAGCCTGAACTCGAGTATCCTCTTGATATATACGCTCAGCTTGCTGCCTTGCGCCTCCAGGGCAACTGAAACACAGCATCCATTCGACGCATCAAGGAGCAGCAAGCTCGCACCAACAACTACATGGATGATCTTTGGCATCATTTTCAGCTCGAAGGCGGTTACCGTCCTCGCGGGCCTCCTCCATCTTGATCCCGATATGATCCTTCCTTACTCTCATCCTAAGCATTGAGGACAATGCTTAATTTTAAGCTTGGGGTGAGGTATTCTTATATTTTTTTTATTGCATTTAGGTTGTATATAGTTGCATTTAGAGTAAGTCATTTAGGTCATTCATAAAAATTTCAAAAATATTGCATATTTTGTTTATTTCTTTTCTAATTTTCATACTTTTTAGATGCATTCTAGTTTAAGTTCATGCATTTTTGTTCTCTCTTGTCTTCTCATCCTTACAAGTACCATAGCGCCGAGTCATAAGTATTGAATCATAGATTGGTCCCGGGTTTTGATATGAAATTCTTTGTATTGGATAAATAGGACACGTTTTGAGCCTCACATACCACTTTGACACTGCTTGTGTGGGGGTCAGATGCAGGTAGCTTCATTGGGTCTAGGTGCAGAGGGATGTGGTTGGTCAAACCGATGTGTGCGAGCAAAGAATAGCCCGATATGGTATTTTGAAGACATTGAAGACTCGCATCTTGGTTTTGGGGGGAATACCCCTTAGTACTCACGAGTCTCATCCGAGCCTTGCTTAGTTAGATTCTCACCACCTTTTTAAGATAGGTCATC
Source organism: Lactuca virosa (assembly GCF_052849685.1). Taxonomy (NCBI): domain Eukaryota; kingdom Viridiplantae; phylum Streptophyta; class Magnoliopsida; order Asterales; family Asteraceae; genus Lactuca; species Lactuca virosa. The sequence continues at coordinate 93,657,112 of NC_136432.1, read as the reverse complement.
ATTTTTCTAGGGGTCTAGAGTAGATAGTTAGATAGATTTTGTTTATCACACCTTGCATTGAGGTGCTTGATGAACTTTGAAAAGGGTCCCCCAGTTCACATATTTTGGGACCAAGTTTTTTTTTCAGTAACACCCATGTTTGAGTCATTCCCCACCCTTTTTAGTAGATCTTGGCACATTGTCAATGATCATTAAGTGTTCATGTTAGCCTCCATCCTATGTTACATGGTGAAATTCCTTAGACCTTCCAAGAAAAAAAATGAAGAAGTTGGAAAAGTGAAGACAATAAGAAACAATGACGAAAAATGAAGAAAAAGAGCAACACAAAAAGAAGAACAAGAATCCAAGTTCAAGAATATCTTATGTTAAAAAAAAAGATCGAGCTACAAAGAGACTGAAGACCAAATAACAGAAGTTCAAGATTGAAGATTTAAGTTGATAGGTTTAAGTTTTGGTTAAGTAGAATTTTCTTATTTTATTTTATTTTTTATTTTGGTGAGAAAAGGCTATGACGATGAGACGATAAACTGTAAAGGACAGTACAAGGGAGAAGCCTCTGAAACCGGATGTTTGCCTGGAGGCCGCGCTGCAAAACCCTATTTCGTACTATACACTTTAGCCTGACAAATGTCGGAATCATAGTGTGTGAAGAGGTGCCTTTCCTTCATGCACTATGGTCTACATTGGTGATTTAAAGTGCCCGCACTGGGCGCATCCTCTGTTTCCTTTGTCTTGCACACCACGACTACATCCAACCGTGATCTATACGGCCATCAAGTGGTTGAGAATGTGGTTTATGGCTCTAAAGCGGGGAACATTTTGAAGATGTGTAGGGTCCATGAATGACTGATTCTGACCATGTTGACTAAGTTCTATGGTATCTTTCTTTTTCCTTTTTAGTTTAGCTCATCCCGAGCTCATTTTAGTCTTGTTCTAACTTGAGGACAGGTTAGGTTTAAGCTTGGGTTGATTTGATAGCTTATTTTATTTCCTTATTTTTATTAGTTTATTTTAGTATTTTTAGCTCTTTTTATTAATATTGCATTGTATATTCTTTATTTTCTTTATCATGGATTGTGTTGGGTACTTTCTATTTTGCATGAGAAGTTTTGTAGGGTTTTGGAGCTTATTGCGGTTGTGGATTGAATGGAGTTGGGGTTTGTGGGCTTTCGAGACATTATTGGGCTTTGCGGATCCATTAAAGGAGATTTGGGCTTAAAAATCTAAAGACTTAGATAAAGTGAGCTTGTGAAGATGGGTCATGGATTGTTATTTTGGGCTTGGAGCATCCATATTCGAAGCTAAAAGTTGATTGATTAATTTGAATCATGTGGGATATGGAGGGGACCAAGGGAATCTTGGGTAGTGGGATAGTTAGTGGAGGAAAAATGAGCCAATAGCATTCCAGCAATATTTGCGCGGGTGGATTCTCACTTGCGCGGGTACCCGCGCAACTGCCCAGTTTTGGTCATTTTGGTCATTTGGCTTACCATTTACTTTGGGGGTTAGATCTTTCAGCTATGACTTCGATTTTATACCATTGGAGACCAGAAGAAAGCGATTTTGGAGCTTGAGACTCATTTCTTTTCATCTTTCCAAGTTATTGGTAGTTTCTTTATGCAATTAGCCTTTTGTGATTGTTATTCTATTGCCATGAGTGGCTAAATTCTCTATTTTGGTTAGCCTTGGCTAAAACCTTTGAATGTTTGTGGGTTTTTGAAGGATTCATGTTTATTTATCATTTATCTTATGTCTATGATTCTAGTTCATATTTCCTATGCTTGTTTAATGCTTTGATCATGAGCTTCGTACTTAAATAAGCAATTTTTGGTTTATTTCTTTGGTTTAACATTAAATCATTGAATTTACTTAGAACAAGGGCTTTATGATGGTAGAAATCATCTCTCGCTTATGAATCATAACTCCTTTATGGATGTGTATGCATTGACATCCTCTAGGAATTGGGGATTCCTTCATTCTTAAGGCTAATCAACTTCTTGGGTTCAATTGCTTCAATTGGATCTTTGATTTTGATTAAGAATGTGTGTTGTGGGCTTCCCCAACCTCCATACTACCTATGAGGAATCTTGGCATATCATGCTTCATGATTGCTATAACCAATTTGGGATGAATGATAAGCTTGATGTTGAATCCTAATGATAAACACACAAATGGTCATTGTGTTGAATTGCCTTGGTTAACCAATTCTCTCCAATATTTGAGCATCTCATCATCTTCCTTAATTGCAAGCTATTTAATTATTCAAGTCTTTTAGTTTTCAAGCAATCACAACACCCCCCCCCCTCTTTGAGTTTAATTGTAGTTAGTTAGTTTATTTACACTAGTTCTATTGGATTGCATTGGTGATTGAATACAACCATTTCCCCGAGGATCGATACCCCTTTTTTACCATTATATTACGTTTTATTGCAAACAAATGGTGTAATTTGCTTGGTGGACTTGACATCCCATCATGATGACTGAATTCATACTACTAATTGAATACATAAATTTAGTCTAGGCTCGGCTAAGCACTTTTGATGTCAGCAACAAATCATCGAGGGGCCCAAAAATATAACTTTTCTCTTTGACGAAAACGAAACGAATAAACTATGAGTATATAATCATACCTTTTACCTGTCATTTCTTACATGAAATTACATTTTATAACATCCAGTTACGGATGTGTTGATGCAAACCAATGTAAAGCAGACTTGCAAACTATGACTTATATATATATATATATATATATATATATATATATATATATATATATATATATATATATATATATATATGTATATATATATATATATGTGTGTGTGTGTGTGTTTGAAAAATAGAAGATATTGTCGTATTTGAGTCACTCGTGATTGAATCCAAGAAGTAATTGCTAAGACATGTTTAACCAATACTTAAAATCCTTATTTTCCAAATACTCATGAATATTACGTGAAACACTAAATTTCTTGTCGTGGTGGTTGATATGGTATCCACAATGGGTTATTGGGTCATAACCTTGTACCTTTTCAATGATAAAAAGCATTTTGGCATACATATGAATGAACATGAAATTGTCATATTTAGTTTATATTATATTATTATCTTAACATTCCATGAAAAAGACAGAAATCACATAAATAAAACACCATGCTCTTCTTCATGTAGTTGTCCCCTCAAGACTTAGATAAATAATGAAAGATGGTATGGAATTTAGACATGAACATGTGAAGTATGTTACCCCCATAAAATACTCGCCATATAGCCTTTGACTATTTAAGCAATATTGTCTTTAAAACTGTTACCCCACATGTCTTGGATTGTAGAAACATATTAACTCAAACGTCCAAGGCAATTATCATGTAAACAATCAATGTATATAGATGCATAAGTATGAAAGGACATGTGGGGTATGTATACATCAACTTGAGTATGTTGTATTCTTTATTTTTTACTTTCAAAATAAATACACTGGTTTTATATGAGATTATTCCAAGAGAGATACAACTTTTTATATGGCACTAATTTCATTCAAATATTATTTAATATTTATTTATCCTTCCATAATTATACACACGTTTTTCTTTGTCATCAACCTAACATCTATTCAACTAACTTTAAAAAGAAATTATAACATTTTTTTATTATACGATATGTAATATGTAACGGAACATTTTATTTATTTTATAAAAAATATTTTGGGTATGGATGGGTTCATATCAGTCATCACATGACCATAGACATAACAGAGCCATGAGTTTGATTTGATTCATCGAAAGAAAATGAGGCAATTGAGTATATAATAAGAAAATAAAACTTTTAGCAAGTATAAAGGGTTAGATTATATGAAAATATTCAATCAAAAGGGTTCGACTCTGACACATCAATTAGACAAGTGAAAGATTGCTAAATATTTGCTATGATTGCATAAACCCATTTTCGGAATGAAAATAACCCACATCAAACAAAGCAAAACTGTATATGAATAACAATATAGCTGTAAAAAGAAGCATCCTATTATAGAACATAACACCCTTTTGTCATATGTTCACAAAGCTATTTAAGTTAATGGCAAATAGGATAATTTTAAAAGTCTAACGAGTAAATTGTAATATTGATTTTTGTAGTTTGCAAAAAAATTATAGATAACTTGTATCAATATGTCAAAAATTAAAATTTTCTATGAATATGGTTCTTAACCCCTTATGAGATATAAATGACTATTGTATCTTTAATTTTTATTTTCATAAATGTTTTATATTTTTAATATTATAACAATTATAAAATATAAAATGGTCTCTCTCTCTCTCTCTCTCTCTCTCTCTCTCTCTCTCTCTCTCTCTCTCTCTCTCAAACACCGTCGATCACAATTGGTCATAACCTGCTTGGTGTCACGGATCACCCTCATTCATTTTCCTTTCTCCTACTGTCCATAGCAATTCCACCATTTTCTACGATAATAGTTATGCAAACATTGTGTTTGACGTCATCTGTACTTTGGATTTGTGTATACTCGCTAGTCATCATTTCTTATTTTCAATATGTTTGCATAAAGTTTAATTTCATTTCTCTTGTATACATTTTGATTTGTATGTGTTTTTAACTTTGTTAGGTGTGTGTGTGTGTGTGTGAGAGAGAGAGAGAGAGAGAGAGAGAGAGAGAGAGAGAGAGAGAGAGAGAGAGAGAGAGAGAGAGAGAGAGAGAGAGAGACTTGGAAAAAGTATAATGTTGGTTTTTTCTGAGGTAAAATATCTGCAGTCTGTGGACCACATCTGCAGATCTCTGCAGTAGAAGAGGTAGACCAAACGTTTGTAGTCTGAAAGAAGAAGACAATTTGTTTTTTTAACATCTGTAAACTGCTTGAATAAATTAAAATCTAATTATATTGATTTTTTTTTTAACTTAAAAGAGTTTTTCAATAATTTTATGACTTAATTATAGATACTTAACAAATGTAGATCGACTTTTATGTATTATTATATATAAAGTTAAAATAAAATGGTAAAAATTAACGTATATATTTAATAAAAACCAACAAACTTTGGTTGCAAAGATATATTTAAACATTGAAATTAAGGATAAAAGAATTTTAATACGTAAAATGGAGGGAAAGAAACTTTTATTTTAAATGAAATTTTCAGAATTTTCATTTTAGCTTTTCAATTAAATCAATTAAAAACGGACCATAAATATTTAATACAAGAACTTAATGATATATTGCAATAAATAATGTTATATAAAATTTGACATAAAAAATATAAGAGAATATTAAGATTTTTGTTTTTTCATATCTATATAAACAGTTCTAACGACCATTATTGTAATTAAATTTTTATTTATAAATTCGTCACAAAAGTAATGGTTGTGTCATCGAACCATTTTTCTGTAAGTATTGTAATTTTTTTTCCAAGTTGTTTATCATAGATTAAGTTGCAATAGATCCAAGTTAAAAAAAAAAAAAAAAAAAAAAAAAAAAAAAAAAAAACTAAGATATATATGTTTCTTAGACTAGAAGATGTCTGAAGAGATTTGAAGACTCTGGTCCACATTTGCGACAAAAAGAGGACGCGCAAAGCTTTTTAGATCTGTAGTCTTCAACAAAACAAACAATCTGCGAAGCCTAATGTCTGCGCGTGGTCTGCGCGGCGCAGACAAAAGAGGCCAATAATATCTGCAAGCAAAAAAAACAAACACCACCTTAATCTATTTATAAAATAAGTTGGCATAACTGTAATCGGTTTATCCTTTTCAAAATTAAGTACATATATGACATTCTTAATTTTAATAAGTGTTTACATTTTATAAACTTCACATCCATATAAACTAAAGAATATTTAAACTCCAAAAAAAAAATGACTACCTTAGATAATGGTCATAAATGATTATAGCTTTTCATAAAAAAAATATTGAAACTAATTTAATATTTACGTATTAAATAATAATCATTTATCGTCAAATTCAATTGAATTTTAAACACACTGATATACGTTTTACTTGAACGCGATTGATAAACTCCAACATGAAATATGACCTAAAACATATATTTTGTGGAAATAACATCGTCCAAGAAGATCTGCAAAATCTATTAAAAAAACAAACAACACATTTTGTGACCAAATACTTTGCCATCAATATAACTTTATCCGAGTCAAACTAGACTCCACTCACTTTTGATTTCCTTAGAAAATACAAAATGATGAGAGAACTGTTTTTTTTTATTTTTTTTTATTTTTTTTATTGAATTTGAATTTGAAACGGCAAACTAACTAATCTTCCTAGCAAAACGTACTAGTGTTAATGGTGCTCTTGAAATAATAATTAAATACGGTCGTATTACACATTAAACCTCAAAAGGACCATGAAAATTGCCTTAATATAGCATATCATAATATGTTTTTAATTGGCAAAAGAAGCATTAGCATGCATTATCTCTTATACGAAACAAGTTAATTACATTTACTATACAAGTTAATGATAGAGATAAAAACTCATATCAAATAAAAGGATTAGTATAGCAGAAAAAGAAAATTCCTTAATCAAAAGATATTTCTTGAGAAAACTTTAAGCGAAGACGATATATCTTTGAAATGGCTCGTTACTGTTGGTGATTTTGTATCACTAATATTATTTAAATTTAATGTGATTAATTTATTGATCAATGTTACTTTGATAAATATTAAATAAGTAAGGGTGGTGTGAAATGTATATTTGTTTAAGTTTGTCTTAGTTGAAAGTATACTCTTATTTAGGGGCGAAGCTCCTAAATTGACGGGGGTCGATCCGGACGCACTGCCCCAAGGAGCGGGGTCCAAGGGGCATGGCTTCCGGTTGGGTTAAGTTGTTTTATTTAAAATGAATCATAAATCAAAATTTTAGAAAATTAACTAATATTATGATCCAAGTTCTAGACCTGATTTTAAGTTAGTTTATGATTGTTGACGACAATTTATATGACATGTTTTGGACAACAAGTTACATTACTGAAACTGTCATATGGCAGTTTCAAGACAATAAGTTAGTTTCTTGTTATGTGATCATTTTAAATCAGTTTGGTACACACATTATCAGATCATCTTCTGCATTTTCTCTTATAAGAACAGTGAGTTTTATACGATTATAGATTTTTGAGTCTACCCTCGAAATGCTTTAATCTCAAAGTGTTTCACAACTCTCATTGATCCAAACATTTTATTACCCCATTTTTCTAAAAGTTAATGAGTTTGATTGGTAAAGGACTTTAATTTGCAAATAACAAGTTCCATAAAATACATATCCATATTCGATAACATACACAACTTGATGACTATATATCAAACTTTTATTATACAAACATTCCAAAAATGACGATAGTTTGTTTAATTTCTTTCTTTTATATAGTTTATTTTAGTATTTTTAGTCCTTTTTGTTAATTTTTGCATTGCATTTCCTTTCTCTTCTCTATGTTGGATCGTATCGGGTACTTTCTCTTTTGCATGGGATATTTTGCAGGTTTTTGGAGCTCGTTGCGGTTATGGATTAGCTTGGACATGGGCTTGATGAGCTTTCGAGGCATTATTGGGTTTTCTGTATCCATCAAAGAGGAATTGGGCTTAAAATGTTGAAGACTTGGATGAAGCGAGCTTGTGAAGATGGGTCATGGATCAAAGAAGATGGGCATGGACTATCCATTTGAATCTTAAAGATGATTGGCCAAAATTTGAATCATGTGAGGTGTGGAGGGAACCAAGGGAATCTTGAGTAGTGGGGTGGAGTAGTGGAGAAAAAGAGCCAATAGCATTCCAGCATGGTTTACGAGGGTGGAGTCTCAGTCGCGCAACATTTGCGAGGGTACCCGCGCAACTGCACACTTTGGGGTATTTTGGTCATTGTTCTCATCATTTACCTTGGGGGTTAGGTCTTGCCGCTCACTCTTCGATTTTCCAACATTGGAAGGCATTGGAGGCGATTTTTGAGAGCTTGATCTACATTCTTCTCATCCCTCTACCAATTGTTAGTTTCTTGATGCAAAAACACCTTTGTGATTGTTATCTTGTTGCCATTACAGGCTAGTTTCTTTATTTTGGTTAACTTTGGCTAAAACCCTTGGATATTTGTGGGTTTTGAAGGATTCATGCTTGATTGTCATTTATCTTATGTTTATGATTCTAATTCATATTTCTTATGCTTGTTTAATACTTTCATCATGAGCTTGGTACTTGAATGACCAATTGTTGGTTTATTTCTTTGGTTTAGCATTCCATCATTGAATTTAATTAGAATATGGGATTTATGATGGTATAAATCATCTCTAGCTTATGGGTTATGACTCCTTTATGGATATGTAAGCATTGGCATCCTCTAGGAATTGGAGATTCCTTCATTCTTAAGGCTAATCAACTTTCTTGGGTTCAATTGCTTCAATTGAATCCTTGATTTTGATTAAGAAGGTGTGTTGTGGGCTTCCCTAACCTCCATACTACATATGAGGAATCTTGACATATCATGCTTCATGATTGCTATAACCAATTTGGGATGAATGATAAGCTTCATACTGAATCCTAATGATAAACACACAAATGTCCATTGTGTTAAATTGCGTTGGTTTACCAATTCTCTCAGGTATTTGAGCATCTTACCATATTGCTTAATTGTAAGTATTTTAGTTCTTCAAGTCTTTTAGTTTTCAAACAATCACAACCCTCCCCCCCCTTTAGTTTAATTGTAGTTAGTTTTATTACACTAGTTCTATTGGATTGCATTAGTGATTGAATACAACTATTTCCGCGAGGATCGATACCCCTTTTTACCATTATATTACGTTTTATTTGCAAACAAATGGTGTAATTTACATGGTGGACTTGACATTCCCACCAAGTTTTGGCGTTGTTGCCGAGGAAATCGGTTATAGTTATTTTATTGTTTATGCCTAGGCTTACAAGAACCAATGAACTACTCTACAATTCGGGGATTGAAAAAGAAGCGAAAGGTTGAAAAAGTTAGCCAAACAATCACAACAACAAAAACTCGTTCAAGCTTCTTCCTCTCCTCCACTAATGAAACTAGAAGATCAAGTTCATAATTGAAGTGATACCGACACCGAAACATGTTCTCCAATTGTTGGTAACTTCTTTGAAGACGTCCCGTTTGAAAACTACATAGCCAAGAATCACACTCCACCTCACAATCCCAACCTAAACTCGAAAAATAAACATGCCAATACACCACCCCAACAAACAAGACAACAACAACACTAAGAACCTCTCATAGATATGCCACCTTGGAATCAACCACCTCCTCACCCAAATCAAGCCAATTATCAACAACCACAACCATACAACCAAAAATTCCACCAAAACAACAAACCTTAAAACAATGCTCTTAGAGTTCAACAACAACAAGCACATTAACCACTACAACCCAATTACCAACAACCTCAAATTTACCAATACCCAATGCACCCAAAACAAGAACCACCTACAACCAATATCCTAACTAGCAACCTTATCCACCACAAATGTACAATCACCAACAATACCGATACCTACCTTACCAACAACCTCCTAATTACATGCAACAAAACCCCAATCCACCCAATCCCTCTCAAGATTTGACACCTAGACAAATGACGGAGACAGATGTTACCCACACACCTCTTAGTATTGTTTATCCCGCAAATCGTCGAGGGATTGAATTGAATTCAATTTTCATACATCAACTAAACAAGTTCCATGGTTTGGATAGAGAAGATCCTCAAAGGCATTTGAAGTCCTTTAATATGATATGTGTTAGCATGTTACCCGAACATGTGGCATTGGATGATTTCTAGTTAACCACCTTCCTGCTCACCTTGGAAGATAAAGCTAGAGAGTGGTTATTAAACTTACCACCGAGATCTATTCATACATGGGAAGAGTTACTCAAAGACTTCAATAGCAAGTTCTATCCCACTTCCCGAATATCAAGTCAAAGTAGTGACATTTTGGGGATTCATCAAGGTGAGAATGAGACTTTTCATGATTTTTGGGAGCGGTTCAACAACTGGTATACTAGTTTTCCTAAACATAACATACCCGAACAAGTACTTCTTTAACAATTTTATGAGGGTATGAATGAAAAAGATCAGAGAATGATTGATTCTTCAAGTGGTTGTGACAAATTTAACAAGACACCTCAATAAATAAGATCACTTTTTGATACCATTTGTCAAAATCAAAGAAACTTTGGGACACGAAATGACATGAAAAGAAGTTTCCCACAAATTGTTGGTGAAGTTAGCAACACCCAACACATGGGATCAAAACTCTTGTATTTGACCAATGTGTTGAGTCAAATGGTGGTGGGAAGTGGTCAACAATTGATGGTTTGTGGCCTTTGTGCAATGACGGGGCATTATACGGATAAGTGTCCCACACTTGGAAGTGAACCAGAGGATGTTAATGTAATGGGAGGATATCAAGGTCAACCAAGACCCATGAGATTTCATAACACATACAACCTGACTTGGAGGAATAACCCAAACAGCCCATACCCACCAAAGAAAAACCCACCAAATGTTATGATGAGACCCCAATTTTGCCATTACACATCCCAAAAACCTCCATATCCACAAACATCTCATCCCCTCCAAATTACCAACAACATCAATAATAAGGCCAATCAAGTGGTAACCATCAAATGAGTCTTCAATAACTCATTACTTCTCTTGCTCAAAGTCAAACACAATTTCAACAAGAGACCAAGAACAACTTCTCCAACATTCAAGCATAAATCGGAGACATAGCTACCTCTCTCAACAAGATGGAACAATAGGGTAAACTTCCATCTCAAACCGAGAAGAATCCAAAACGAGTGCAATAACCTTGAAAAGTAGGAAAACACTTGGAGAAAGAAACCCCAAAAGAGTCTCAAGAGAAGAAGAAGATGAGGTTTTTGTTGTTGAACCTTCAAAGGTGGTAGTTCCTCCAAAGGAATCGTTTGTTCCAAACCTTGATCAACCCGAATATTCCAACAAGCATATCAAGCCATTGGTCATTCCACTACCTTTTCCCTCCAGGTTAGCCCCCTCAAAGAAAAAGGAGGAACAAAAAGAGTTCTTTGAAACTTAAGGAATGGTCCAAATTAACATTCCGCTATTGGATTCCATTAAGCAAATTCAAAGCTATGCTAAATTTCTCAAGGATTTGTGCTCCAAGAAAAGGAAATTCAAGGCAAATGAAAAGATTCAAGTCAATGAAAGCGTGTTTGCGGTTATCCAAAAGAACTTACCTCCCAAATGCAAAGATCTGAGAATTTTTGCTATCCCTTGCACTATTGGTGATTTGCATGTTGAAAGTGCGATGTCAGACCTTGGAGCCTCGATCAATATGATGAAATATTCGGTCTTCAAATCTCTTAATGGTGGACCTCTGGAAAAAACCGAAGTAATCATTCCATTAGCGGACAAGTCAAGTGTATTTCTAAGAGGAGTGTTGGAGGATGTGCTAGTACAAGTAAATCAACATGTCTTTCTCGCGGATTTCTACGTCATTGATCTTGAAGAGAAGAATCCTTCCAAATTATCTATGATCCTCCTTGGATGACCTTTCATGAATACCGCTCACACGATAATTGATGTCTATAACAGGAAAATCACCATGGAATTTAATGGAGAGACCATTCACTTCAACATCTTTGAAGCAATGAGGTACCCTAGTGACATTTCTCCATTATATCGGGTTGATGTGATTGAGCCAATAAACCAAGAAATGTTTTATTTATCTCATGGGGATATTTTGAAGATGGTACTCAACATGAGTGTTGATTGTGAGAGTTTGAAGGAAAATTTGGACATGTATACATTGGAATCTGAAGTTGAAGAGATTGTGAAGACTTTGGAAGTCAACAAGTCAACAAAGAAATATGTGTCTCAAGTTTCCTTGTCTCATTCGCCCAACAAGATGCCCCCTTCCATAATCCACCCACCCGCACTTGAATTGAAAGTCTTACTTAGAGACGAGGCTCTTCCGGTGCTCATTTCTCTAAATTGAAAGATTTTGAAGAAGACCAATTGGTTACGATTTTGAAAGCTCACAAAGAGGCCATGGAGTGGACAATAGCGAATATCAAAGGGATAAGCACTAATGTATGCACATACAAGATTCTTATGGAAGATGATTTCAAACCTAGGAGAGAGGGTCAAAGTAAATTGAATCTTCCAATGATGGAAGTGGTCAAGAAGGAGATAATCAAAAGGTTCAAAAAGTACAAAGACAAGAAAAAGGCATTTCATTATAAGCACATAACCCAAAAGCACTTTGTTTCAGCTCAAAAAGTTCTTCTTTGTCATTCACACTTAAAGCTATTCCCAGGAAAATTGCGATCTCGATGGCATAGACCTTTCATTGTTATAAAAGAGTTTTCTCCTAGTGCGGTTGAAATCAAAAGTTTAGAAACGCATCAAATCTTCAAAGTAAATGGACACCGTTTGAAATCATTTATATGAAGGATGTGACACGGGAGAATTCGACAATGTAACATTCGAAACCCCGATTTATGAAGGTTGAAAGAAGCAGGATTATGTCTTGGCAAAACGTTAATTAAATGCATTGTGAATAAATAATCCCCGCTTGAAGTTTGGATGTTTCTATACGTCAAGTTGGTAAAAAAAAATAAGCATTTTGAGACTTAGCAATGATCTTGTTGAAGTTTGAAATATAAACGGAGCTTGTGGAGCATAAAAGAATGAAAAATGTCAAAAAAAAAACAAAAAGTCTTCAATTTGCGCGGTCGGGGTCCTCACCCGTGAAAAAGTTGCATGACCCAAGGCTTACCCGCACAACTAGCAGCTTAAAAATGCTCCAACACGAGGTGCTCTCTGATGTCTGCGAGCGGATGAATCGTCACCCGTGCAATATTTACGAGACTGTCCTCTTACCCGCACAAAGTATGCGAGACTGCCCTCTCACCCGTGAAAAGTATATGAGAATGACCTCTCACCCACGCAAAGTTTGCGAGACTGCCCTCTCACCCGTGTAGAGATCTGCGAGGGTACTATGAGAAAGAATAAAGATCGATAGATTCTATATTTATGAGATGAATTAAAGACAAGAAATGAATGATCAAAAAGGTGCCGAATGATTATTAATCACATCAATAAAATAGTTCTTGAGGCGGAACTATTTTGTACTTGCTTCAAAAGTCGTAACCCTAAAGTTACATGCATACTATATATAGACTAAAACATACAGCGGTTCCGAATATGGACAGGCCCATTACGAAATCTAATAACATACATTTGACACAACGCAAAATTAGACCTAACAATCTCCACCTTTGTGTCAAATTGAAAGGAGGTCTTCATTGTTGTCTTTGTGCTTCAAAAACCTTAGGCATTATCTTCAGAAGTGATGCCTTGACAACTAGATACCACTGAATCATATCTGACATGCATTTTATATCAGAAGCTGAGTTTGTTTTGTTCGCTTTAGCCCTTGCCAGAATTTGATTCATAGCACTTGTGGAATACAAGTGCTTGTCCCTTAAAAAGAACATTCAATTTTTCAGAACTGCACCTTCCTTATTCTTATACACGATGCTCCAATTTTCCTTGTTGATCAGTCCCCCTGACAGTTGTTGGAAGTCCTCAGGTTCTTCAAATGGCTTCATTATAGATATTTTATTCAGAACTTAGGCAATCTCAATATCCATATTCGCAATCTACAGGATGTGGCTTTTAATCATCCTCTTCAGATGGTCGAAAATAGGCTCGTATTTATTCACATCCTTCCCAATAATGTTAAATAACGAAATCCAATCATCTGGATTCACGAATGGCAAATCAGCCAAAGTAAACTCATGAAACACATGATTCGAACCACAATATCCTTTGAAGTGAATGTTCGGAAAATCTTCAGTTTCCACAGGTAATCCGACCTTCAAACCTACGATCCTCTTTAGACTCTAGGACTCATACTAAGGCTTCCCATACTTGAGATACAAATTGAATAGTTTTTTATTGATCGCGTTGTTGGAGATTAGGGACTTTCAGTCTTCTGGAAGCATCAGAAAATAAACGCTCATGGGGTGAGGGGAAAGTCTAAATGGAACTCAACCTCATTGCTAGTGTCAAAAGACGTTTTTGGTTCTAGCCAGTATAACTCCAGAAGATCAATGGCTTCCTTCTGAATTCACTGTAAAAGTCCAAGCAGGAAACAAGGACTTCCGACTTTCTAAAATAAAAGCTGAATTTTTATCTTCAACATCTTTTGCATCCAGATTCTGTTGGAGAGCATTGAACTCATCAAGCTCTTTATCACATTACTTTCTTTCAGCCCTTTCCGCTTCAGTCATATTTTCTTCATTTTCTTCTTCATAAATGGCATTGCCATTATTCCTTGATCCATAAGCTTCATTGCCCTTCTGATCAAAATCTTCTTTCACATTAACCTCCTCGTCTCCCCATTGTTTTGAAGAAGCACCGCTTTCCAAAACACCATGGATTTGATTCAGCAGAGCGAACACATGCTTAAGTTTTTCACATAGAGCAAGGTGTACTCTATCATTGAATGGAGGAGATCTAGTCTCAACGATTCTCAACAGTCGTTGATGAATTTCAGAATTGCGATCCTTAACAGAGAACTTCTCTTCTTGTAGCCTAGCGACATCAGATTTAGCATTCTTCAATTTTTCATGCAAAACCTTTGCCTTCTGAGTTTGCTCCACTAAGGCATCCATTATCTTATTTTCTGCTGCTAAGTCAGTTTGTAATTTATCAAGCTGGGTGGTGATGGTTGAGTCCAGATTGACATTGTCAAGCTTGATGTCGGCACAAATTTTTGAAAGAGCTTCTTTCTCAGCTTTCAAAGAAGAACTAAAGCCTTAGATGACCTTATTCATTTGTGTTGTTTTCTTATCAGAAGAGGTCCTGAAGTCGGCCATGAATTCCTTGACTTCGTTTTCTAATTGTAGGACCTTTTCTACAGCTTCACTTATTTTCTTGTCTGAGGCTTGGTCAGCCTTGGTGGATTCTTCAATGACTTTGGTATTTGCAGATGTGAGCATTTCCACGGTTGCTCGATGAGTAGTCAGAAGATTTTTCCACTTCGTAGAAGTGAAGGATTGAGATGATCTAAGATTGAGTCAAGCTTTTATGTTAACTGCTTGAACTGTCCCTTTGTCATGGGAGCTTTGTCTTCATCACTGTTGAAGTTGAGATTTAAAGGGTTGGAAAACGAAGTCCTCGATGGGTTCTTGTTCATCTCCGAACAATATATCTTCATCCTCATTGAAAGGAGGAGTAGTTGATGTGCCCGGTTCAGAAGTCACACCGATATTGACATTTGTCCCCGCATCAAATACGTTGATAGGGATGCCTGAAGTTTGTATCTCGTCCGAAACGGATTTGACTACAGGGACGTCCGGTGGAGTTGCAACAGTTGAAGTTGTGGGTATCGTGCAGTCTGAAAAGATTGGTGAAGAAAGAGGGATTGAGACCTGATGATGTAAAGTCTCAATAGAACTTGTTTGTCGGAGTGAGGGACGATGAGATCAGAATTATGGAGGTAATTGGTGAGGTTGACATTGGTAACGTTGGTGGAGTAATAGGTGGTGGTGGTGGAGTAGTAGTGAGGTTCAGAAATGGTTCTCGTAGAATAGTGTCAAAAATATCAGAAGTAGGAATGGAGGAAGACGGTGGAGAGGATACCTTAAAAATATTTTCTGTAGGGGGAGGTTCAGATGTTGCAACTGTATCTTCCTCTTCATTTCTGAGTGTATCATCCTCCTGAACTTCAGTGACAGTTCTCTCTTTAGATTCATCTCAAATGACCGGAGATGGAGATCTCGGTTTCCAAACTGGATTCTTTTCCTTCTTGGGTACTTTAACACTTTCTGAAGTAGCAGCTTTTGCTTTCCTTTTTCCTCACCTTTTCAGTTTATTACCCTCATCTATTATCTTTTGTAATTCCGCTGGAATGGGATGTACACCAGAAGAGGGCAATTTCCGATAAGCCCTAATGATAGCGTTGTACAGCGGTACCTTTTCTAATATTGCATTAGGAAAAGAACCAACGAACTTGAAGTTCCTTGGATCCGACATTACAAAAGTAGTCGTCTGAATGATCAGAATTTCAGCCATGAGAAAGTCATTCATCAGTGGAACCTTGAAGTGAGATAGGGCTCAGTTCACAACTACACATCAGAAACAAGCACAAGAAATCTATGTGTGTCGTGTAGATGAAGTGGTGCTTTGGATAAATTGATTCCAGAGAACAGACCTATACTCCAAATTGATTCCATGGTAGAGGCCATAGATTAAGGTATAGAACTGCTTACTGACATTGTTAGGCCCCGTGACCCTTTCAGATAAGCTTTTGAACAGAAGAGCAAATAATCCATTCCACATCGGTGCCAAGAAGGACTTTCTGAACTTGGAGAGCAAGGAGATGTCGCTGGTGTACCCCATATAGTAGAACATTTCGATCATATAGGTTGTAGGAATTGATTCAGGGTCGACACAGACCTCTGTTGAAATGATCCCTAGAAGTTTGAAGAAGTGGGGCTTTGAAATCGATGTTGTGTGGTTGGCAACCTCGAAGTGGATGACCTCTTCCTCTTTGTTGTAGAGAGCAGTAGAGAAAGCTTTAGAAAGATGAACTAGTGGAACTTCTTCAGCAATTGTTAACGCCTTCATTAGGGCCAAGAACTTGAGACATTCAAGAATGGGCGTAATTAGGGCACTGTAACAA
Source organism: Lactuca virosa (assembly GCF_052849685.1). Classification (NCBI taxonomy): domain Eukaryota; kingdom Viridiplantae; phylum Streptophyta; class Magnoliopsida; order Asterales; family Asteraceae; genus Lactuca; species Lactuca virosa. The sequence continues at coordinate 93,640,409 of NC_136432.1, read as the reverse complement.
GAAGAATCGAAGTCGATGGTCATGTTATGGTTGGGCTTAATGGTGAGCATGATGACTGATGCAGACTGATCGGCGAAGGAGACGTGCTCAGATGAACCGACCATTGATGCTTTGAGGGAGATGATGAACAGTAGAGAGCGAGATCAGTTTTTGCTTTGAAAATTCGAGAACTGTGTTTCGGTGAGAGAAAACAAACTGTCTGAGAACCTTATATATGAGAATGATGAGTGGAGAGAGAAACCGCCATTTCACATTCCTGTAGCACAAAAAAATTAGCCAATAAAAGCGTGCCATCTCATCAATTTTTTCATTAATACTTCAAGGGCATTTCAGAATCTCCATTTTCGGAATCATTAATCATCCATAGGAATTACAACCAAGATCCAATCTTCTGAATTAGAGTAATCAGTTAGAACAGTAACTAGACTTTGTAAAATCACAAGGATTTTAGTGCAAGAGTGTGCCAAAGAAAAAGAAATAAAGCAAATAAAATATGTGGGATTCTGTGATGTCAAATAATTTTGATATGAAAAACTGGTTGATCCTGTGCAATGATCTCTTCCTTCTGAGTCCAGAGAGACTCTGAAGTTCTTGTGTTGTTTTCCGTTGAATTACGATCACCAGTTTGTTGAGAAACTATGAAAGGCTTCTTTTATAAGGCTAAACGGGTGGTTTCAGCTTCACCCAGATTCCGAAACTTAACATAAGTCCGAAGATCTGAAAGAAGTACGTGTTTGACAAGTGTAGCCATAAAACAAATAAGCTTGGGATATTCTTTTAAAGTAGCTGAATATAATGGAAATCTAAAAAAAAATAAAAACATGGATCTTGTTGGGAAGAAATGTCTTAGGTCGAGAACATTTCGTTATGATCACACAAAAAGAAAAATGAGATTTTAAACACTCAAAGGTACAAACCAAAAGGTTTTATCCGTCAGTTCATTGGGTAAACACCTAACACAAAAAGTGTTCGCCATCAATTCAGAAAAAGGAATTCAGATTTTTCAGTTTCACTCGAAATCATGGTGATAATGATTTTAAGATCACAAACACAATGTTTTATAACCTAAACCTCAGTGGTAAAACCTGAGAGTCTTAGGGGTTATGAGATAGAATAATAGATTGGTAGTTAACGATTGGGAGTTTCACGAAAATTATGTTGATAATAATTTTACCATCATTAACTAGAGTGTTGTAGCCCTATACCGAAACTGGTTTTGTTTCCATAGTCAAGGAAACTAAATGAAAGTTGTGATGAGACATGGTAGAAAGAAGTGATTAAGTCGACCGTCAATTCAATGTTGCATACTTAAATTCAGAAATGAATTTCGATTTTTAGAAAAGAAGATATTTTTGATGTATTTGATTTTTTTGAAAAGAAAAATACAGAAACAAATAAAATATTTTTGGAATTTTGATTTTCTGAAAATAACAAAAATAAACAGTAACTTCAGAATGAAAACAAAGAAATCGACAAAAGTAGAGAAAATAAGAAATGACTTACAAAGAGAAAAGGTTCCGGAATCCTGATGTACAGTAACTTCATAACCATTCCGAAGATCGAAGCAAGTCGAAAGTGAACAGTGAATTCCGAACCATTCCGAAGCTTGGAACCGATCGGAATGTGAATAGTAACTTCCGAAGTCTGAGGATTATGAAGTGGATTTCGGAACTTAGTCGGCTTCAATCATTCCCAATCGTTGTAGAATCCGATTAAATGATGCTTCAGGTAAGACCTTTGTGAAGATATGAGCTAACTGATCCCAGGATCTAACAAAATGAACTTCTACATTTCCATCCTCGACATGATCCTTTTTGAAGTGGTATCTCAGTGCTATATGCATTTTCTTGGAGTGTTGCACTAGATTGTGGCAGATTCTTATGGTGATTTCGAAAGCACAATATAGAGGGATTCACTTCATATTGATTCCATAGTCTCTTAGCTAGTTCTGAATCCACACCACTTGGGAAGTACATGTCACAACTAGAAAAATTAGGGTCGAGATTTCATTCATGTACAAACAATTTCTCCATGTAACCTTGTTGAAGTGGATTATTGTAATTCAAAACGACAATATTATATGAGTACATATATGCTTACACTTAGAATCAAGTTGTAATAACCTCTTATAAGCTCAACTTTGATCTAATAGCTAAACAAAAATTAAAATTTTGGGCTTTTGCTTAGAGTTCTCGGCCCAAATAACCCTAGGCCTAAAATCCTTTATATTGGGCCAAATTAAGCCCAAAAGATCATACCCACTCAAAAACCGAAAACCCTTTAGGAATGTAGGGTGTTTTCGGCCACCCAAAAACCGAAAACCTTTCTCCTAAGCCAATAAAATCGGATTTTTGAGGTATAACCCCAAGGATGGCGTGTTGGTGACACCTCATACCTTTACACTCTTTCCTCTATCAAACAACCATGCAAGACTTCCTACAAACCATCATGTCTCCATGCATGGCATCCAATTATTCATCAAGTAATGTTAAAGCAAGTTTTCTCTTTCCATATATACTATGGACGAAAGGCCATTGTGACACTCACCAAAGAGTAAATTCAATCCATTCTCTCCATCTCTCCCTCTAAAACAAGAAGAGTCTCAAGAGTTCTTTATCAACCTTGCATTTTTCGAGTTTGAGGTAAGATGATTTATGAAACTCTAGTCTTTCGTATAAAATTTTTATGTTGATTCCACCATTTTTACACACACATTTTCGTGTGTTAGCCTTTTTAGAATACCAACCTTTCCAAGAAGCTCTTCAAGATCGTCAACCTCATCCTAAGCTCGACATCATCTTCTTCTCCTTCCTACCACACACGAAAACAACCAAGGTGAGCTTCATACCCCAAGTTTTTCGTGTTTTTCATGCTTTTAAGGAGGGGGGGGGGGGATAGAACTCAAGTTTCATTTACCCAATGGATTTTCGCATGCACCAACTTGTTTATGGAATGTTTTGAGCATATGATGTCGAAAACCTCATCCATACACGCATGAAAATTGTGATTTACAAGCTTGTTATAAGTTAAAATGAGTTTGTCCATTGGACATTTGCATGCACTATGATTATATGTTAAATGTGAACAATTTCTTGTATAAAATGGTTGATATCATTTGTTTACTACATAAAAATCGTGACATATGTGATTGTCAACACTTTATTTACACAAAATCGGGCCTTAAAGTCGATATACTCAAATATAACAAGAACACATGTATATAGAAGGCCAAAAATGTTTTGATCTTTGGATATTTACCTGTCTTACCGTTACAAATAAAAAAAAATGTTAAATAAAAAAATGTTGAGGACAATCATATGGTTTTTATTTAAAATCGTGATTCACTAAAGTTGACCAAAATAAACTATTTTGTGTTACAAAATTTCAACCGAAAAGATATGAGTTGTGCAAAAACTACAAACTCTTGGAGGTTTTTACTAAAAGTAAACTTTTCTAGTAAAAATAGTCGTAATTTTGTCGTTACTATTTTTGATGGTTTAAAACCCAAGAATATTATGTTATTTTTACAACACATGTTACTACTAGACATAATTATTATTGACTATTTATATAAAGTTTTATAAATAGTTTACACAAAAGAGAATACAAAACAAACTGTTGACATAATTGTTTGCATGCCATAAAACACATGTCTCAAAACGTATGTCATGAAACTTATAAAATGCGTGTCGTAAATCGCATGTCATGAAACTCGTAAAACGCGTGTCATAAAACACATGTCACAAATATTCAATAGTGAAGTCATTTCATTATACAATAAAAAGGGAGCTGTAGTTCACGTAAATCCGTTAATGCTCTAGTGAGACACTCTCTTCACTATTGGTACCTTGCGTACATTATAAGTCCTGCATTATAACCAGATTCTACTGGAGGGAGAGCGAGGTAGTTGTGTATAGATCTATACGGGGATTGACAACGCCAGACCTGAGATGTTCGCTACAGCTAGACGGGCCAGTCTAGGGTGACTAATATCTTACCGATTCCGACGCTTGAAGAACGTCGTATAGGCATAACAGTCACATTTAGCATGGTTATAATAACTCACTTAGGGATTAACAATACTATCTTGGTTTATGGGAAGCTTACACTTCACTTGTTTTATTAAAATATAAAACTACATATCATTTTCAGTACACGATTTCTTACATTTCTTGTCTAAGGTTTAAGAATACTGTTTAATTAGAAGAAAATATTGGATTTTCTTGGAACATACTTACACTATCATTTTACAAGGAAAGATACAAGAGTCATGCATACATTTTTCTTAGTTTTGGATATAAGACTAACAACACAGTTTAAAGAAAATATCGGATTTTCTGAAAGTATACGAAAATCATTTTAAACAGTTACAAATCCAGTTTTATACAAAAATGCTTATGAACTCACCAAATTTTTAGTTGACGCTTTTCAAAATGACTTGTATTCTCAGGGAACCAGTAGTAGGTAATCAAATCTGTTTTGAGATCAAGTGATGCATCATTATGGAATTTTACCTTTTTGTCACTTTTGTGTAACTTATGAACAAGTACAATATGTAAACTATGTAAGTTTGTATTCTCAATGTATGCCGCTTGGGTTGCTATGTTTCATTTATATTCAACTGTTACATTACTATACAATAACGTCATCCACCACCGGACGTTTCTGCCGTCCTGGTTCGGGGGTGTGACAGATTGGTATCAAAACATTGTTTATAGTGAACTAGTATATCTAACCATACAAGATATACAACTATAAATGCAATGGGACTAAAACACTCTGACTAAAAGTATACTTTAAAAATACAAGTATTTTATAAAAGTGTACATTGATACATGCATATTAGAAGATAATGTTATAATAAGAAGTATTTAGAAGATTTGGACATCGCGATTAAACGTACACAGTTATGTAATCATATCTAGGGTAAATATAGCCCGATCAACTATATTTATTCGAGATACGACCAACATGTGCTTAGGAGTGGTCGAGGTGGACAACAAATCTAAAACTTACAAACTTTAAATCAAAAGGATCTAAGAACAAAACATAAAGACATAAAATACTATAGGAGTATTTTAACATTTTATGAATCTTTCATATGTTCTCTTGTGCTTATATTCTAATACAGACGCCATGGCAGGTTTTCACCATCCTGGAGATCCTTATTTCCCCAACCAGGGGAACGAAGGATGGATCGTGGAGGATCCTGAGGAGGATCCCGAGGAGATCCTGGAGGACGAGTCGGAGGAAGAAGTTGAAGAGGAAAGGGCAACAAACTCAGGAGTCTTCAAAGAAGAAACAGATCGTGGTGGTTCATGCCGCTACCACTCCTGACATGGCAGCACCTACCAAGCCATATGCAGGAAATCTCCCGAAGTGTGATAAATGAAACTTTCACCACAACGGTGCATGCCTGGAGATGCACTGCACCAACTGCAATAGGAAGGGGCACACCGCCCGATATTGTAGAATGCCAACACAACAAACCAATCAACCTACCAATGCTGGTGTAAGTCAAGCATGTTATGGGTGTGGAGAAACGGGTCACTACAAAAGACATTGTCCAAAAGCCAACACCAAGAACACAGGGGGATCGGGAAGAGTCCTAACAATAGGACATGAAGAGGCAGTGAAGGATCCCGCAGTGGTGACTGGTGCGTTCCTGGTCAACAACATTTATGCATGCATTTTATTTGATAGTGGGGCAGAAAGAAGCTTTGCGAGTCATAGGTTTAAGCACCTACTCCACCAAAACCCTCAAGCATTAAACGAAACATTTACCGTTGAAATGGCTAACGGAAAAACAGAAACAACAAACAATGTATTCATAGGGTGCACACTAACTTTAAATAACCACTCCTTTCCAATCAACTTAATGCCGCTTACTATTAGGAGTTTTGATATGATCATCAGCATAGACTGGTTAAGCCCCCACCATGCCGATATAATGTGCTACGAGAAGGATGTTCGCGTTCACCTACCCGACAATGAAACCCTGGTTATATATGGCGATAAACCCGGTACGAACCTGCGTCTCATCTCGTGTTTCAAGGCACAAAAGTGTTTACACAAGATGAACTACGCCTTTTTAGCTCATGTAGTCGATAAAAAGAAAGAAGAAAAGAACATCAAAGACATTCCGGAGGTGTGTGATTTTCCCGACATGTTTCCTGAAGACCTTCCAGGAATACCTCCCGAACGAAAAATCGAATTTCGGATCAACTTGATACCCGGAGCCACACCAATCGCCAAGTCAACGTATAGATTAGCTCATGCAGAGATGCAAGAGCTTTCCAGCTAATTAAGTGAATTATTGGACAAGGAGTTTATAAGGCCAAGCTTCTCACCGTGGGGAGCTCTTGTCTTATTCATGAAAAAAGAAGGATGGGTCGTTTCGTATGTGCATCGATTACCGCAAACTCAACAAGCTCACCGTCAAGAATCGATACCCTCTTCCCCGGATCGATGATCTATTTGACTAGCTACAAGGAGCAAGTTACTTCTCAATGATATATTTAAGGTCCGGGTACCACCAAATACATGTCCGAGAAGAAGACATCCCCTAGACTACATTTCGAACCCGCTATGGTCATTATGAGTTCGTAGTGATGCACTTCGTTCTGACAAATGTGCCTGCGATATTTATAGACATGATGAACCGAGTTTGCTGACCCTACATCGACAACTTCATGATTGTTTTTATCGATGATATACTCGGCTATTCACGAAGTAAAGAAGAACACAGTCAACATCTGCGACAGGTTCTGGAAACATTAAGGGCGGAGAAGTTGTATGCAAAGTTCTCCAAATGCGAGTTTTGGATTCGAAGGGTGGATTTTCTAGGCCATGTGGTCAGTAAGGAGGGAATACATGTGGACCCCTCCAAGGTTAAATCGATTGAAGGTTGGGCAAACCCAAGAACCCCAACGGAGATCAAGCAATTCTTAGGCCTCATTGGTTACTACAGGAGATTCATACAGAATTTCTCTAAGATCGCCAAGCCGCTCACCGCTTTAACTCAAAAGGGTGTACCCTTTATCTGGGAAAAGAAACAAGAGGCTGCTTTCCAAACATTGAAACAAGCTCTATGCAGCGCCCCGGTCTTGTCTCTCCCAGAAGGGATAGAAGACTTCGTGTATTATTGCGACGCATCTAATCAAGGCTTAGGCTGTGTACTTATGCAACGAGGAAAAGTCATAACTTATGCGTCAAGACAACTAAAGAACCATGAAGTAAAGTACACAACACATGACTTGGAGTTGGGAGCAGTCGTGTTTGCACTAAAGATTTGGAGGCACTACCTCTACGGTATAAAGCACACCATTTTCACGGATCACAAAAGCCTCCAGCATATTCTAAATCAGAAGGAACTAAATATGAGGTAGAGGTGATGGGTTGAGTTGCTGAACGACTACGAGTGCGAAATCTGATACCATCCGGGCAAAGCCAATGTGGTGCCAGATGCCTTAAGCCGAAAAGAATACTTGGGTCGCCAAGTAAGAACACTAACAATGAGTATCCATTCCCACTTGTCTTCGCAAATCAAAGAGGATCAGTTGGAAGCCTTGAAACCAGAAAACGTCGCAAACAAAGCCTTGCGTGAGATGGACAAGAACCTCACAATCTGGGATAACGGAACCTACTACCTTATGGACCGGATCTGGACACCAAAGTTCGGTGGCTTCAGAGACGTGGTCATGAATGAATCCCACAATATAAAGTACTCCGTCCATCCAGGTTCGGATAAAATGTACCTGGATCTCAAGCAACATTATTGGCGGCCGAATATGAAAGCTGAAATTGCTACCTACGTAAGCAAGTGCCTGACTTGCACCAAAGTTAAGGTAGAGTATCAGAAGCCCTCGGGTCTACTACAACATCTAGAAATACCCGAGTGGAAGTGGGAACAGATAACAATGGATTTCATAACCAAGTTGCCTAAGTCAGCGGGCGGACTTGGCACTATTTGGGTAATCGTGGACCGAATGACCAAATCCGCTCACTTCCTGCCAATAAAGGAAACTGATAAAATGGAGAAGTTAACCAGGACCTATATAAAAGAGATCATGAGATTACACGGCGTGCCAGTATCTATTATCTCTGACAGGGATAGTAGATTTACCTATCGGTTTTGGCAGTCACTTCAGAGGTCATTGGGAACTCATTTGGATATGAGTACTGCTTACCATCCCCAAACAGATGGACAAAGTGAAAGGACCATCCAGACATTGGAAGATATGCTAAGATCCTATGTGATAGACTTCGGCAAGGCGTGGGATACCCACTTGCCTCTAATCGAATTCTCGTACAACAATAGCTATCACATAAGCATCAAGGTCGCTCCCTTTGAGGCTCTATATGGACGTAAATGCAGATCACCTCTTTGTTGGGCTGAGGTAGGAGACACACAACTGGCAAAGGGAATAGTACCCAACAACACTCTCACGGGTCCTGAGATCATCATGGAAACAACTAAGAAGATCGTTCAGATTAGGGAACGACTAAAGGCGTCTAGAGACCGACAAAAGAGCTACGCAGATAAACGACCAGATGATGCAGAAGTATCCTCATCTCTTCCCTAGTTCTTGAGTACCGGCTCTAGAACTAATTTCGGGACGAAATTCCCTCTAACGAGGGGATGATGTCACAACCAGCAAAATTAGGGTCGATATTTCATTCATTTACAAACAATTTCTCCATGTAACCTTGTTAAAGTGGATTATTGTAATTCAAAACGACAATATTATATGAGTACATATATGCTTACACTTAGAATCAAGTTGTAATAACCTCTTATAAGCTCAAGTTTGATCTAATAGCTAAACAAAAATCAAATTTTTGGGCTTTTGCTTAGAGTTCTCGGCCCAAATAACCCTAGGCCGAAAACCCTTCTTATTGGGCCAAATTAAGCCCGAAAGCTCATACCCACTCAAAAACCGAAAATCCTTTAGGAATGTAGGGTGTTTTCGGCCACCCAAATACCGAAAACCTCTCTCCTAAGCCAATAAAATTGGATTTTTGAGGTATAACCCCAAGGATGGATTTTTGGTTACACCTCACACCTTTACACTCTTTTTTCTATCAAAAAACCATGCAAGACTTCCTACAAACCATCATGTCTCCATGCATGGCATCCAATTATCCATCAAGTAATGTTAAAGCAAGTTTTCTCTCTCCATATATACTATGGACGAAAGGCCATTGTGCCACTCACCAAAGAGTAAATTCCATCCGTTCTCTCCATCTCTCCCTCTAAAACAAGGAGATTCTCAAGAGTTCTTCATCAACCTTGCATTTTTCGAGTTTGAGGTATGATGATTTATGAAACTCTAGTCTTTCGTATAAAACTTTTATGTTGATTCCACCATTTTTACACACACATTTTCATGTGTTAGCCTTTTTAGAGTACCAACCTTTCCAAGAATCTGTTCAATATCTTCAACCTCATCCTAAGCTCAACATCATCTTCATCTCCTTCCTACCACACAAGAAAACAACCAAGGTGAGCTTCATACCCCCAAGTTTTTCGTGTTTTTCATGCTTTTAGGGGGGGGGGGATATAAGTCAAGTTTCGTTAACCCAATGAATTTTTGCATGCACCAACTTGTTTATGGAATGTGTAAGGGTCGAATTATTGTAATAAGTCGAATTGTATTCTATACTCTTCGAATGTCTTGTAATGTATTTTACTAAGGCGCTTTTATTCGAAACGTTAGTGTCTATGCCTTAATATATTTTTTGTACGCTTTCGTTTCCTATAAATAGGGATATTTACTAGAGTTAGATGAGAGTTTTTATAGACCTGTCTTTATTCTCTGTAAACATTCGAAAGCGTAATAGAGCTGAAACAAGATCATATTTACATCTGGTGTTCAATCTCGCATTCTTAATTGATTTCATACTCTGATTTGTTCTATACTTGTTTCTTTGATTCATCAATTGGTATCAGAGCAGGAATCACATCTGTGATCTGATTTTCATCCATTCAAAAAGTTTTTGAATCAAAATTTTGGTTTGAAAGTTTCCGCACTTTTTGATCGTGAAAAATTGTCTAGATATTAGTCTGTGATTTGATTATGCATTTGAATTGTTGAATCGAGTGTTCTTCTAACAATTTTGGTTTGATTCAACTAGTTTGTTTTCAAATTTCCAAATCTTCTTAAGAATTTTCAAAATCAACTTCCGTACAACAATGGCGAGTTTCAATCTCAATTCGATGACCTCGTTTTCTCATTTGTTAGGATCATCAACCAAAATTCCAATGCTAATCCCTGAATACTATGATCAGTGGGTTGATCGTATGCGGGATTATCTTAATGGTCTTGATGAAGAATTATGGTCATGTATCACTGGAAATGTTAATGTTCCAGTGACTGTTCAAGCAATTGGTTCATCTACTACAAGTTCTGTTGTTGATAATCAAACTGATCGACCGAAGAAACTGGAGAAGTGGTGTATAAGAGAATTGCGAGGAGCTTTACCTCCAGTTGTGTACAATTATGTAAGGAGTTGTACAACTACAAAGGAGATCTGGAACAATCTGAAAGATAAGTTTCAAGGAAGTGAGAAGACTAAAATCAATTCAGTCAAACAATGTTTGGTTGAGCTAAAAGATTTCAGACAAAAAGAAGGTGAAACAATTGAAGTCTACTATGATCGACTGAACAAGTTAATCTATCGTTGTAATCGCTATGGAATTACCAGGACTTCAATGGAATTCAATCTCATTTTTGTGATGGGTCTTCGAAAAGAATGGAGAAGCGTAAGTATGATGGTGAAGAATCAGCAATGTTTTGATACATCAACTCTCAATGATTTGTACAATCAGTTGAAGACACACGAAACTGAGGTAAATGAAATTGCTGAGGAGACGAAGCTGAATTTGGGAGGTCCATTGGCACTTGTGTCAAAGATATCTGAGAAAGAAGCTGAAAATGGTGATTCTAAGGAAGAAGAAGGATTCATCATGAATTCGGATGATGAGGCGATAGCTTTTTACTCGAACAATCGTGTTAAGAAGTTCTTCAAAAAGCCGTTCAATCCAAAGACTAAGCTTGCTGAGGTATAAGGAAAAGCTGTGAGTAAAACTGTTGTTGAGGAGAAAAAGAAAATTGAGAAGAAAGATTTGAAAATGTCTGAAGGAAAAATCGAGAAAAAGTTGAAAGGTGATGCTGATGTAGATTGTCATTATTGCAACGGAGCTAGTCATCTTGCGAATGATTGTATGCTTCGAAAGAAGGATGAGAGGAAAAATAAAGTTAAAGATGAGGCGTATTATACAGAGAAGCTTGAGGAGGTTCGTGCAAAAGCCAAAAACTTGTCATTGGTTGCAAAAGGTGAAGATGAGGATGAAAATGGAACGTATCAAATCTGGTCATCCGGATCAGATGATGAAGAAATGAGGAATCCAACACATGGAGCAATGTATGCGAAAATGGAGGAGGACTCAGATGACGAGGAATTCGAAGTGAAAGGACGATGCTTCGTATCCAAGACAGCAGACAAATCACCAATGACAACAAAGGTACGTAAAATTCTCGAATCTTTCAATATTCCTACACATGCTTATGATTCTGAACTAATATCTTTTGACGAGACGGTTACTTATTTTGATTCAATTGTTGTGTCTGCTAGCAATGAGGCCAACAAGTTGTCAATGGAGTTGTTAGAGACCAAAACGCGATTAGAAATGAAAATAAGTAAAATTGATTGTTTGAAATTACAAATAACAAATATTATGTGTGATAGGGATATTATCAAGTGATGTCAAACTTTTGCTAGCACAAAGAAACATTTATTGTAATGCTGCTAAAAGACTTTATGGAAAATTAACCGATTTACATCATTCATGTGAAATAAGTAAAGAGCAACATAGAAAGTTACTACCTTTTCTAGCATACGAAAGAGCTAAGGTAGATAATATTTCGTATGATTGTGAGAAAATTATAGTTGATTTTGACAAAGTTCCTGATGATAGATATAAATATGGAATTGTCAAAATTGATGAATGTCTTGATGCGAATGAATTAGTTAACATAGTGAATGATACTTTGACTAAATCTGAACAAATTCAAATTTTGAAAAAGAATGAGAATTCAACATCTGATTCTCAATCTAATTTTGCTGATATTGAAGATAATTCTGACAATATTAGTGAAATTAGTGAACTTGAGGATGTTGATTGTTCACAGTTGTCTGTTGTTAATGTTGCATCTACATTTAAAGGAAAAGAAATAGTTAAGGATTTGATGGTTGAGAAAGAAATTGATATACCTTCAACTTCGAAAGTTTGTGATATGAACTTCGTGGATATCAAAGACAGTCACACTGATGATAGCGATGATGAAAATGAAGAGAAAATTTCGAAGGAAAAGAAATCTTCAAATGAAGAAGAAACTCCACGAATAGTGGTTGATCAGGTGTATGGTGATACAAAAAAGTTCGAACAAGTAAAGACTAAAAAAGGTGAACATTACCTTGAAACAAATACTGTGGTTTATCCAAATTTCAAGTGTACAGATGATGTCATTTTTCCAAATCAAGTTTTCGTAACAACTGGAAATGTTGAGAATATCAAACCAGAATTAAAGAAATTAGTTGAGGAGGATAATTCAAAAACAACTGATGAAGGTTTTTTCGCAAATCAAAGCACAGTTGAAAACAACTTAACAAAGAATTCGTACGTGTTTCAACGTCAAAAACCACAAAGAAAATGGGTTGAAAAATCAAAAATTGGAAAAGAGAATTCAAAACAAGTTATAAAGGAAAATGAAAAAGTTGTCAAACTAAACTCCAAGGAATTCAAAGATCAAATTGACAGATTTTCGAACGAAAACAACATTTCAAAAAGACAAGCAAGAAAGAAAATATTTTGGCAAAATGTTGAGTCTCAAAAGATGTCTGAATCACAATCACCCAAAAATGTTTTTAAAGCTAAAATTTCCTCTTTTTCAACAAAACCTCAACATTCATCTCAATCAAATCATTCAAAGTCTGAAGTGAATAAACAACCAAGGTTTTCGAAAGTTTCAGAAACTAATATTCCAAGAAAATTTTCAAATAACTCAAATCCAAATCAAAAATTTCTTCAACGTCAACATTTTAAATCAACAGTTGATACATCATATTCTCAATCTTGGATAACAAAACCAAAAGTTGATTTTATTCCTCAAAAGCCAAATTTTCCAAATCAAACGAAGAAAGAAACTATGAAAATTTCACGAGAAAAAGGAATGACTTCAAGGAAGAACATTGATCATTGGCTTGAAGGCAAAGGAAAGATGTATCAGTCGAATACATTTTCAAAGGAGCAAATTCACGAAGCATATGAGAAGTATGTGAATACTTCATCAAATGGCAGTTCATCTTCTAAGGAATCGAACATATCAGTCAAAGCTTGGAAACCAGTAATAAAAGTAAAGAATGTTCATTCACAAACTCAGAATTCGAAGGGTAATGTCAGTGAACATTCGAAACCATCAAAAACTTATGTTTCGGTTCCTTTAAATGAAGATGTAAACTTAATTGATAGTCTCAAACCCAAAGTTTGTGATTGGGTTAAAAGTTCTTCATTTCATTCGAAATTGAAATCTAATTTCCAAGGACCCAAAAAGCCTTGGGTACCTAAAATTTTCCATTAATTATAGGTACTATGTGACGAGCAATATGATAATAAATGGTACATCAATAGTGGTTGCTCTCGTCACATGACTGGGAAGAAGGAGAATTTACGTGATTTTCGAAGTCTAAAAAATGCTGGAGTTGTGAACTTTGGGAACAATCAAAAATGTCAAGTCAAAGGATATGGGAAGATCACGAACGGACAATTCACAGTGAATCGTGTGGCGTATGTTGAAGGTCTTCAACATAACTTGATAAGTGTTTCCCAACTTGTTGTGGGCACTGGCAATCAAGTTCTTTTTAACGAAGAAGGAAGTTTTATTTTGAATGTCAACACAAAAGAAGTGTTACTGAAATCCAAAAGGAAATCTGACATGTCACTTTGGACATCAATCTGATAGTAGGGAAACCTGCTATATGTCTTCTTTCGAAAGCAACATCAGACTTAAGTTGGCTTTGGCATCGAAGACTCTCTCATCTCAATTTTCGAAACATCGATAAACTAGTGGTACAAGATTTGGTCAGAGGTTTGCCTGTACTTAAATTTGACAATAATTCTTTATGTGTAGCTTGTGAAGTTGGAAAGCAACATAAACAAGGTCATCCAATTACGATTGATTCGAAAATTGTTGCACCTTTGGAGCTCTTACATATTGATTTGTGTGGTCCTTCAACTGTTTCAACTCTTAACAAGAAAAGGTACATTTTAGTTATTGTTGATGACTTTTCCAGATTTATGTGGGTTTATTTTCTCAGGCTTAAATCCGAAGTTGCACAAATCATGATTGACTTTATCAAAAAGATGGAAACAACATTGAAGAAGATTGTCCGAAAAATTAAGAGTGATCATGGAACTGAATTTAAGAACAAAGTCCTTGATTCATTTTTGGTGGACAAAGGAATTTCGCATAACTTTTCATCTCCATACACACCATAACGAAATGGTGTTGTTGAACGAAGAAATAGGTCTCTATGCGAAGCGGCAAGGACTATGTTGGCATATGCGAATCTTCCACAATACCTTTGGGCTGAAGCAGTATCCACCGCATGTTTCACTCAAAATATATCTTTCATTCATCGTTGTTTTAACATTACTCCATATGAAATTCTCAACAATCAAAAACCTAACGTCAAATTTTTTCATGTTTTTGGATGCAGGTGCTTCATTATGAATCTCAAGGATAATCTTACGAAATTTCAAGCTAAAGCAGATGAAGGGATTTTCTTGGGATACTCGCATAATTCAGTCGCATATCGTGTGTTGAACAAATGAACACGAAAAGTTGAAGAAACTTTTAATCTTACATTTGATGATTACTACATTAAACAAACTACATTGCAGTTTGAAAATCATCCTATTCTGAAAAACATAGAAGATGAATGTGAATCCTCGCAAACCTTAGATATTGATTATGATTTAATTTTTGGAATTTCAGATCATGCTGTTGATGCTGAAATAAATGCAAATGATAATCATTTCTCGGAACTAACAAAGCTTACTGAAGATTCAACATCAACTTCTCCAGAGAAAGGCGAAAGTATGCAAAACAATCCAGTGGAGGGGGAGCAATTGGATTCGAATACTCTAGTTGAGGAAGAACATTCTTTCGAGGGGGAGAATGGAAGAGTGAATGCTAATATTGAGGGGGAGCATGATGTTGAGAGGGAGCATAATGTTGAGGGGGAGCATTTAGAAAACATTGAGAATAATAATGATTTTGATGATGTTTGTTCGATTGCAGGTTCAGAGAATGAAGATATATACGAAGATGTACCTTTGGAATTTGATCCATTATATCCGCCAATGGAAAAATGGACAAGAGATCATCCGAAGAATCAAGTGATTGGGAATCCACAAGAGGGTGTTTTAACAAGAGCTCAAGTTCGTGCAAAGAATGAGGTATTGAATACTCATCAAGAATTTTGCATGTTCAATGTTTTCATCTCTAAAATTGAACCAAAAAAAATTAAGGTTGCAATACTTTTACAACAAGGAAGGGATTTTGGTACCCAATGATGAAGAAATAGCCGTTTTTCAATCGTACCACTATCCGAAGAATGTAACAGATAGTGTTAAAGTTTTTCCATCAGTTGCTCGTATTCCCGATGCAATGCTTAAAGGAGTTGATCCTTCGAATTCTGTCTTGGTGGCATATTTGAAGACCATTGATTCTACAATCGCAACTGGCATACTATTGGAAAGAGATGATAAGAAATCCAAGAAGACGAAGAAGACTGAAACAGAGTTAAAATCTTCGAAATCTCCAAAGAAGAAGCCTGAAACAGTTGAAATGTCTGTTGTTGAGACTCAAGTGATTGAGCCTATTATTGAAGAAACACAAGAGCATGTTGTCATTCCTTCGAAGACTGGTATGTTTCGAAGAATAAAAATGAAGTCAACCCATAAAAGCAAGTCTCCTACAAATAAAGTGGTTCGAAAACCTCAAATCATTCATCAAGGTGTTTTAATTAGAGAAGTGCCAGCACCTGTTTCTCCGGTGTCCAAGAAACGAAGGGCTGAGGATATGGCAAAACATTTGTCAAAGAAGAAGAAGAAGAAGATCCGAAAACTCGTGATTTCTACTGAGTCAACCGAAGATGATGATGAAAGAATTCCAGAAACACCAGAGTTAACTCCTCATGCAGGAAGTTCAACTCCTGAGCAGACAGTCGTTATACCACCCGAAGATTCGGTTGCCAAATCAATTTCTGAGGCGGTACGAACTTCAGGCATCCCTGCAAACATATCTGATACGGATGCAAATGTCAATATGGGTGTTGGAGATGCGAAGAATGAAGATCAAGGTCAATCTACTTCTGCTCCCTTCGAAAGTATTGTTTCTTTACCACCATCCATTATTCCCACTACTTCAACCACTGACTCTCCTACATTCGAAAACATTATCAATCAACCATTCACTTCTATTTTTTCTTCTCAATCCACTAACACATCCAAACCGAATTCGAATGTTCAAGAAAACATTTTTATGGAGACAAAAACTGATACTGAGGGGTTTGGAGGTACGTTTGAAGAATTAGAATTTCATGAAGAGGAAGAGGCGTTTCCAGATCATATGTTGCTGACCATGAAACAATTTAAAATTCTGAATCAGAAGTTGAATTCTATACTTCAATCTCAAGTTGATCTGGGGGGTGGTTCGTCTGTTTCAAGTTTGGAGGTTGATTCATTGTTGAAAATGTTCGAAGCCAGAATTGTCAGTAAAGTATCGGGGATGATTCAAGACTCTGAATCTCGAATTTTGGAGAAGGTTGATCATAATGATCAAAATAATGAACTTCAGATTAATTCTCAAAATTCAAAGTTTACCAGTGATGTGAAAGAATTGAAGAATGTCACAAAAGAACGGCATATTCTTTTTGTTCAAGAAGTGAAGAAAGTAAGGGAGGATGTCAATTTGCAAATTCGTGAACTCCGCGAAGACATGCAAAAAGAAATTGGAAATTTTCAACAAGATTATGCTTCTCTGAATCAAAAGGTTGATATCATTTGTGATGCAGTCACAAGATTTGTTAAATTGTATGAAAATTTGAGTCCACAACTAACTCAACTTTCAACATCCGAAAGTGACAAATTTTTGGAAGTGATCACTTTGTTAAAAGAGTTAAAAGATCTATCAGACAAGCCAGTTTCTTCTTCCCTAATTACTCCTGAATTTTTATCTCAAAAATTCATACAATTCAAAGCACTTCTCAACAAGCAACTCGCTCCTATATTTCGCATTACAAGCCTTCTTCCAACAACAAATGCCCCACCTGTTTTCACAGGGGTGCAAGGGGGAGAAAGAAAAACTGGTGAATCAAAGGCGAGTGATGAAGATGCGAAAGTTGTAGGAAAGGTATTTTCTTCAAAGATCCCAACAACAAAGCCAGTTATAGTTTCTGCTGGGATGGTTTCTTCAACAGTCGTTACAACGTTACCTATTACAAGACCTATTTCGAAAGGAATTGTAATTGGTAAATCTACAGAGACTGGTGAGAGTGGTTCGAAACCAAAAGAAGTAATTGATACTTCAGCCTTGAAAGATAAAGGGAAATCGATTGTTGTGGAAAATTCGAAAGAAGAAAAGAAGGCTGAAGCAGAAGCTGAAATTGAAAAACTAAGGTTGATTCAAAGCATTATGGCTCAGTGTGCTGGTGATCCGAAGGGAATGGAAAAAGGTGATCCATCCAAACACTACAATTACGAAACAATTGAGGCCAAGGTATCGTATAATCACATGTATTCGTTTGAGAAGAAACCAAAACAAAGTTATTTGGTCACGAATACTGATGCAAGCCAGCTGGATTTTCCAATAAACGAAATGATGTTCATCATGCCTCAGTTCAAAGCAGAAGGAAATTTTAAAGAAAAGGATGAAGCTACACACATGAAAATTCGTTTTCATGCTGTTCTTGCAAAAGCCCCTGAGGAAGTGTGGTCATTGATTAAAATCAAGAAAGTGATCAGTATGAAAAAGGATGTGGTATTCGAAAATACAGTCCAAAATTTCAAGTATGTGGTTGCCAGGGCAAATGGAAATATTTGTGAGTTTACTGTTGTAGATTTTCCATTAATGAACTTGTATGATCTTATACAAGTTGCATTAATTTTAAAAGACAAATCATTTTTATACCTTCAAAACACAGAACCTGGTGAATTCAAGCTTGGGGTTACTCACATCAAGATTTTCATCGAAAATTACTATGAGTGCTTGGCTCTTACAGATGTAGAGTTAGCTACGGCTAAAGGTATGGAAATTAAAGCTCCGATGGCTCCTACGAACACTCAGGCAGAATTGAAGAAGTATGCTGATGGTGAAATTTGCCTTAAGCCTTTTGATATGGTCTTCGCAGGAAAAGACAAGGCTGGTAAAGCAAAACGTTTCTTGTTCCAGGCATGCGAAGTAGAAAGGTATTCAACGTCTCAATATACGAATTTAATTGTTCATATGAATCACTGTAAGAAGAACAATGAAGGAGATAAGAAAGAGCTGAAGAAGATAATCTCCTCGTACACGGAGATTCGAAGAGTAATGCTATATTCCATCCAGCTTCTTACAAATTAAGTAGTTCAACTTTGATTACAAAGGGGGAGATTGTAAGGGTCGAATTATTGTAATAAGTCGAATTGTATTATGTACTCTTCGAATGTCTTGTAATGTATCTTACTAAGGCGTTTTTATTCGAAGCGTTAGTGTCTATGCCTTAGTATATTTTTTGTACGCTTTCGTTCCCTATAAATAGGGATATTTACTAGAGTTAGATGAGAGTTTTTACAGACCTGTCTTTATTCTCTGTAAACATTCGAAAGCGTAATAGAGCTGAAAAAAGATCATATTTACATCTGGTGTTCAATCTCGCATTCTTAATTGATTTCATACTCTGATTTGTTCTATACGTGATTCTTTGATTCATCAGAATGTTTTGAGCATATGATGTCGAAAACCACATACATACACACATGAAAATCGTGGTTAACAAGCTTGTTAAAAGTTAAAATGAGTTTGTCCATTGGACATTTGTATGCACTATGATTATATGTTAAATGTGAACAATTTCTTGTATAAAATGGTTGATATCTTTTATTTACTACATAAAAATCGTGACATATGTGATTGTCAACACTTTATTTACACAAAATTGGGCCTAAAAATCGATATACTCAAATATAACAAGAACACATGTATATAGAAGCCCAAATATGTTTTGATCTTTGGATATTCACTTGACTTACCTTTACAAATAAAAAAAATTGTTTTATATAAAAATGTTGAGGACAATCATATGGTTTTTATTAAAAATCGTGATTCACTAAAGTTAACCAAACTAAACCATTTTGGGTTACAAAATTTCAACCGGAAAGATATGAGTTGTGCAAAAACTACAAACTCTTGGAGGTTTTTACTAAAAGTAAACTTTTCTTGTAAAAATAGTCGTAATTTTGTCGTTACTATTTATGATGGTTTAAAACCCAAGAATATTATGTTATTTTTACAACACATGTTACTACTAGACATAATTATTATTTACTATTTATATAAAGTTTTATAAATAGTTTACACAAAAGAAAATACAAAACAAACTGTTGACATAATTGTTTGCATGCCATAAAACACATGTCAGAAAACGTATGTCATGAAACTCATAAAACGCGTGTCATATCACACATGTCACAAATTGTCAATAGTGAAGTCATTTTATTATACAATAAAAAGGGAGTTGTATTTCACATAAATCCGTTAATGATCTAGTGAGACACTCTCTTCACTGTACCTACCTAGCGTACATTCTATGTCCTGCATTATAACCAGAGTCTCCTGGAGGGAGAGCGAGGTAGTTGTGTATAGATCTATACGAGGATTGACAACCCACACCCGAGCTGTTCGCTACAGCTAGACGGGCCTGTCTAGGGTGACAAATATCTTACCGATTCCGACGCTTGAAGAACATCGTACAGGTATAACAGTCACATTTAGCATGGTTATAATAACTCACTTAGGGATTAACAATACTATCTTGGTTTATCGGAAGCTTACACTTCACTGGTTTTATTAAAATATAATACTACATATCATTTTGAGTACCCAATTGCTTACATTTCTGGTCTTAGGGTTTAAGACTACAGTTTAATTATAAGAAAATATTGGATTTTCTTGGAACATACATACACTATCATTTTACAAGGAAAGATACAAGAGTCATACATACATTTTTCTTAGTTTTGGATATAAGACTAACAACACAGTTTATAGAAAATATCGGATTTTCTAAAAGTATACGAGAATCATTTTAAACAATTACAAATCCATTTTTATACAAAAATGCTTATGAACTCACCAACTTTTTAGTTGATCCTTTTCAAAATGACTTGTATTCTCAGGTAACCAATAACAGGTAATCAACTCTGTTTTGAGATCAAGTGATGCAACATTATGGAATTTTACCTTTTTGTCACTTTTGTGTAACTTATGAACAAGTACAATATGTAAACTATGTACGTTTGTATTCTCAATGTATGCTGCTTGGGTTGCTATGTTTCATTTATATTTACTTGTTATGATACTATACAATGACGTCATCCACCCCCGAACGTTTCCGTCGTCCTGGTTCGGGGGTTTGACAGTACATGATGCTGCTGCGAAGTATTCTACTTCAACTATAGATAAGGATACACATGTCTGCTTCTTAGATTACCAACTAACAAGCTTCCCATCCAGTAACTGACATCCACCGGATGTGCTTTTCCGATCAAGACCACAGGCTCCTAAGTCAGCATCAGAGTATGCTTGCATAAAGAACCCAAAATTTGATGAATACCTTAAGTGATGTGTGTAAAATGCACTAGTTTTAATCCTACTTACTTAAACACAAAGACAGACACTTGAAAGGCAGTGTACCTATCGATTAGAAGTTTAGTTCAGGTAAGTAGGGTATCGAACACAGGGAACGACAAACAATTAAAACTAATACTAATATTATCTAAATAAAAAAATATTTAAAAGGGGTTTTCTCTAGTTTTGCAAGACTAGAAACTTAAGCAATTACTAAACACTTAAACAAAGGACAATGAACAACTAAAAGAGAGCAAAATACAACTAGATTCAATAAGATAAAAGAGACTTTCGTTTAGATTCGATTCACTTATTCCTATGGTTCATTTCGTGGCAAGTGCAATAGATTAATATATCAATGGTTACCGATTTCTAATATGATTAGGTTCATGTTCACAATTACTAATCCTGTAGCAAACAAGTTAATTCAAACAGTGGCCAACTGATTAAACTAATAGGTTTCCTAGTGTTCAGTTCGAATAAAGTGAGACTTGTAATTATAGTTAACTAAATTTGTTGATTAAATTAACTCATATGTGGATGGTTATCACACATGCTCACACATTAACTTACTTATTTTCTAGTTAGCCCTAGGTTCATGTTCGCTAATACTAGGCATACAATCTTGTTTTCACAAAACTATAAGATTCAAGTAGTCAAGTAGATGTTCATGCAACTTAACAACTTAGTCATTAGTAGAAAATAATTATCATTAATATATAAGGATATTTTAACAACCTTCACAAGATAAATAACCATATCAAAATAATCCAAAAGCCACTTAATCAAACCATATTCATAAGATCCTCTACATCTAAACAGAAGTATGGAGTTTAGCCCATAACTTCAGCAAATAACATCATGAAAACGAAATCCATCAATGTAAACATAATGTAAACAAGAGAATTAAGTAATTTACTAATGATTATGCCTTTAGATCTCTTCAATTCCAAGACTCTAGTTGAATTTCGAAAAACCACAGCTTCTAAGAACCTCTTTGGCCTCCAAAAGTCGCTATAAGCCTCCAGCAAAAGTTAGGGCTTCGAATGAAAATGTTCTATATATAGATTCAGAAAATCAGCTCCAACTCGTCGAGTTTTATGGACAAACTTGTCGAGTTTTTTACTTAAAATGCATGTACGGAAAGGCACTAATATGTAGCGAATCTTCGCATCAACTCGTCGAGTTGGAGGATCAACTCGTCGAGGTCCTTTTTAAATTTGACTTCTTTCTTCAAAATCCAAGTTCCAAGCTTCCAATTGCTATATCTGCTTCCTTTCACATCCGAGCATGTCTTTGTTGTTGAAAATGAAATTTTAAACTAATTAAGAACCTTATGTTCATTATTTAAAATAAAATCAACATAAAGTATTAAGATAATACATGAATTTTATGATTAAATATGCCCATATCAAAATACCCCACACTTGACTTTTGCTTGCCCCCAAACAAAACTGAATTTTAGCACACCAATATCATATAAGACAATCCCAATCGAACCCAGACATTATGTCATGAGCGCAACGCATGCATTTGTGTCTAAATTTTTCCTAAGGACCCCCCTAATCCTAAATACTAACGATCCTCATAAACACTCGCCCACTTGTTTCAAACAACGCTTATTTTATGCATCCCTCTTAATCCATCCCCAGAAAACTTTTTTAACCTCAAGGAATATTTTGTTAAACCCCCAAGCATACATACGGAAAAAAAACCAAGAAAAGAAAATTACACTTTGTAGCTCTTTCTTCTTCATACTTGTATATTCTTCAAACATTTCAACACTTTTTTTTTCATTATTATTATTATTATTATTATTATTATTATTATTATTATTATTATTATTATTATTATTATTATTATTATTATTATTATTATTATTATTAATTTTTTTTTCTACCGCACTTTTTTCACTCAAATCTAAAAATCCTACAAAAACCTATGCTAACGCAAGGGGATTTAACTTCATCCTTTATTGATTAAAGGCATTAGTCTCATGTGCAATGACTACTTAACCTTTCATGGATACATTTCAAGTACACGATGCTAAATATGTTGTGTCTCTCAAACTAAGCGAGGTTGTGTTTTTGTCCCATGATTTCACTAGAATAAAGGGGGCCAAAAATGCATTATAGCGTATATTGGGTCAGCTAAACATTTAGGTCCTCATAGAATCATCAAACACAATACTAGAATGGAATCCTAATTGTTTTACCATAATTTTCTAATTTAAACCTAGCAATATTTATGCAATTTAAAAAAAAAAATTAAACCTAGGATTCTAATTTAACTAATGTAACCAACCCCCTACCCTACACTTAATTCATGCAACGTCCCCATTGCATGTTATGCATGATAAAGAACATAAAAGTACAGAGAGAATTGGAACAAACTCCCCTGGAATAGAAGTTGCGAGGTTGATTTAGTTCTTTTTAAGCTCCATCTTCAGCTGACTTTGGCATGGGAACATCTCATTCACACCTTGGGTGCCAAACGTCTTGTGTGGTTAACAACTCTAAATATTCTGGAAAAAGCTTCTTGGAATACTTCAAAAATGGACTTTAAAATATAGCCAATGCCCGCCTTGAATGGAATCAAATCGAAAACTTGAAAATAAAAGACTGAGTAACTCGCCGAGTTATAAGTGAAGACTCGTCGAGTTTGATCGTTACTCAGACAGAAAACGCGAAATTTCTTTGGAACTCGTCGAGTTTCAGATGAGCACTCGATGACTTTTCGGCTCTGATCATGCAGTTTCTTCTTTCTGCTTTATTTCTGATTTTGTGTTCAAGGAGGGTATTAAGGTAATACACCCCCTTATTTTCTTCAGTGACGAGACTCCTTTCTAACCATTATAAACACCAAACTCAACGTATCACTCAAATCTTCAATTCTTCCCGTTAACGACTCGACCCCTCACTTTAATTCCCTCACGTTTTAACTATTAGATCACTCTCACCCTAATTTCTGCAATATCAAAGACATGAAAGAACATAATAACAAGGAAAACTAACATCAAACTTAAAATTCCTAAACGCTTCCTAATTACTAGAAGTTTTCAAACAAAAACAAATCAACCAAATAAAAACACACAAAAAAATAAAAATACAATTGTCTCAAACAAACTTCAAACATAAATGAAAGGATAATCACTCGTCATCCTCGTCTCCTCCTCCAGTTCCACTTCCTCCCGCACCACCTTGTCGCTCCTTCCAACGGTCCTCCAAATTTCGAATATACGGGTAGTCGGGAAAAGATTCGTTGCGTGGTATTTGCATGTCACTCATCATGTGCTCCAAGGTCATGTTAGTGTGATTTAAACCACGACCTATATCATCTTGGTATTCTCTCAAGGCTATGTTGTATGGGTCCATGGGTAGTTCATCTTCAACCGGGATCACCGGTGGGTCTTCATGCATGGGCGCGGATCGAGCCCGAACTCTTCTTCGCCGTCCCTCCGGTTCCATCACCTCATTAGCATCGGGAATGGAAAAATTCCCCCCACCATTGTCCTTAACAACTCTAACCCTCTTATAGAGAAGTGGACTAAACGGAGGTGTTTGCATCATTGTCAAATAGTTCCCAACCCCTCTTTAAAATATCCCATACGACCTCGCCAACTTAGTCACCAACATTCCCCAAAAAATCCTTGACGTTTTCCAATCCTTGACTCCCCCTTCCGCTAAGTACTTCGCCAAAAAATATGGAATATTGAAAAAAGTGTTTGACATGATGATGCACCATAAGTAAAAGACATCAAGACTTGGCACTTTCTCATCATCTTTCCTCGTGTTAATGGTGCTCTAGATAAACTATGGAGGAGTCGGTGGACCGATGACCGGATACTTCCTTCCTATGTCGCCGATGGAATGTAAACACCATTTGCAATTGTCGTCCACCTATTCGCTCCATTTACCCCGTCCGGAAATACCTTCTCACAATTATACAGAAATTCACTAAACACCTCAGTCATGACCTCCGATTGATCATACAACCCCACTCTCCAAGCCAACTCAGCGATGCTACATTCCCGATACCCTCCACCAAGACAAAAAGTCAACGCCTGTGTGTTAAAGTAATCGTCAACCCCCCCCCCCCCCCCCGGAAATTTGACCGTTGCATAGAACTCCAAGCATAATTCCCTATAGACTGCTTCTTGAATCTGAAATAACCTTCTCCATGATGGGTTTGGAGCACTATTACAATCTTATGGTGCACATACAACCCTAGATGCTTTAGATCTAAGTTTTCTAAATTTATACATGCAATTTCATTTTATCCAAAGCATACACCCTAGCTAACATGCAATTGAAGATATACAGCATAAAAACTAGTTAGATGAATACCTCTTAGTTGTAGCTTGTAGTTCTTGACCTTTCAAGAGCTTAGTACATCAACTGTGATACTTATAATAAGTTACAAAAACCAAAAGCAAATGGATTCTTGTGAGAGGAGGTCAGGAAGCACAAAATCGGCTAGGGTTCCACCTTGAAATGCATTGGCCGATTTTAGGGGGGTTAGGGGTTACATTTATAGTGTGGAATCCCTAGGGTTTCTTACATATAAACCCTATTTCCCCATGACTCTTCACATTTCATAGGCCCTTTGGACTAAACCTTCATGGACTCTCATATAGGTTTAGTCCATCCCTAATCAAGATGGATCACTAGCCCAAACTATAAGTATTACTGATTTACCTAATCAGTCTCCGTAAATTTAATCAGTCTCTTTTGATCACTAAATTAATTCTTGACCAATACTAA
The DNA here is from genome assembly GCF_052849685.1 of Lactuca virosa. NCBI lineage: Eukaryota > Viridiplantae > Streptophyta > Magnoliopsida > Asterales > Asteraceae > Lactuca > Lactuca virosa. Next base: position 93,614,692 of record NC_136432.1, on the reverse strand, counting down.
TTAAATAATATGATTTCTCAATTAATATATTATTCATATAATATTTTAATAAATCAAAAATAACCTCTTTCTCAAATGTCCTTCCTATCAAATTGCTCCGGTGAAGGCAACCCAAAAGGACCATGCTACTATCGGGTCAAGTACATACCAATTATAGTTATGGGCTTAGACACTTAATCCAACAGTCTCCCACTTGGATAAGTCTAATAACTATAACTGCCATTGTAACTTCAAAATCCGATTAGCAATCATAGCTTTCAAAATTTGTTTTCGAGCTCTGACCTAGTCAATGACGCGTCCTTTAGATATGGGATCATATAATACTCTGTTCTTCAAGATATCGTGTGGACAAAGACATGGAACATAGTCATACTTATTGTCCAGTAGTTTTTTTTCCCGATTTCTGATTTGTTTGACATAGAACCTAATTGAACACATCAATTGAGTCCTGACCGGGCCCGACACATAAGTCAAAACAAAATCATCGAGGGGCCCAAGATATAGCTTTTAATCCTCTTAGGATAAAAGGAACATATAAACTTTGACTTATATGCTTGTACTAATTACTTGTAAAATTATACACAATAACACGTTTTATAACATCAAGTTACTGATGCGTTTTCGTATTATCAATGCACAACCAACTCGTAATGAACAACTCATATCTCTTGGTTTGAAGACTATACGATATTATCGTCTCACAATCACTCGTGATAAATTCCATGAAGTGATTCATGTGAGCGTGCGTTTAATCCAATATTCAAATCTTATTTCAGGAGCACTCATGAACGTAGTAGCAAACTTTTGCTATGTCTAAACACTTTAGACAATCTACAAGCCAATTCATGACAGTCTAATTTCATAACCTACTTCCAAAGTATGATCGACTGTGGATAGTTCGAATAATCATATTATTTTGGAAGTCAAAACATGCGAAAAGTGAAACATAAAATAATCAATTGACAAAAGACAGTAAACTTTACACATAAATAAAACCCATTTTATTTAATCATCAAATGTCAATTACATTTATTTAATACAAGTTTCTAACTGTTTACCTAATCCCTAAAACTAATATCGTCCCTTAGGCCAATGCTCTTAGCATGCTGCAAATGCTTAACCCTACTCAGTCCCTTCGTAAGGGCATCTGTTGGGTTATCCTCTGACGATACCCTCTTCACTACGAGGAGTTCCTCTTCTACTCGATGTCTTATGAAGTGATATTTTCTATCGATGTGGCTGGATCTGCCATGATCCCTCGGTTCCTTGGTTAAGGCGACCACACCCTTGTTGTCACAGAAAATCTCGATAGGCTCCTTTACAGCTGGTACAAATCTAAGTTCTCCGATGAAGTTCTTTAGCTATATTGCCTCTTTCGACGTTTCGCTTGCTGCTATGTACTCTGATTCGCACGTTAAATCAACTACAGTCTTCTGTTTGGAACTTTTCCATCTAACTGCTCCTCCATTAAGGGTAAATACCCACCTCGACTTAGAGCGGAAATTATCTCTGTTGGTCTGAAAGTTGGCGTCACTATACCCCGTCACTCTCAAGTCATCACTCCCACCGAGGGTAAGGACCCAGTCCTTAGTCCTCCGCAGGTACTTAAGAATGTTCTTTACTGCTATCCAGTGAGTTCTACCAGGATTCCCTTGATATCGACTAACCATGCTTAAAGCAAAAACCACATCAGGGCGAGTACATGTCATATCATACATGATCGAGCCAACTAGGGAAGCATATGGTACTCGACTCATTTATGCTATTTCGGCATCGGTACTCGGACTCTGAGTCTTACTCAGTTTGGTATTGCTCTGGATAGGCAATTCTCCTTTCTTGGAATTCTCCATGTTGAAACGTTTTAACACCTTGTACAAGTAGGTACTTTGACTAAGTCCTATTAGTCTTTTACTCCTATTTCTCAATATCCTTATCCCTAGAATGTAAGCAGTTTCCCCGAGGTCCTTCATAGCGAAACACTTCCCAAGCCAGGACTTAACTTCCTGCAAGATCGGAACGTCGTTTCCTATGAGTAGTATATCATCCATGTACAATACCAGAAAGCTAACTATACTTCCACTAGGCTTAACACATACGCAGGACTCATCCTCGCTTCACGAAAATCCAAACTCTTCGACTTTCTCATCGAAAAAAAGATTCCATCTGCGAGATGCTTGCTTTGGTCCATAAATGGATTTTTCAAGCTTTCACACTCTATCAGGGTACTTCGCATCTACAAAACCCTCTGGCTGACTCATGTAAACATCTTCAGCCAACTTCCCATTAAGGAAAGCGGTTTTGACATCCATCTGCCATATTTCATAATCATGAAACCCAGCTATGGCTAGCATAACCCTTATAGACTTGATATTTGCTACAGGTGAGAAGGTCTCGTCATAGTCAACTCCAGGAGTTTGCGTAAAGCCCTTCGCAACCAATCGTGCCTTATATGTGTGTACTTTTCCATCCATGTTGGTCTTCTTCTTGAAGATCCACTTGCACCCGACCGTCTTACGACGTGGTACATTGTCAACCATGTTCCAAAATTGATTGTCATACATAGACTGAATCTCGCTGTCTATCGCCTGTTTCCACTTTGCAGCCTCTTGGCCCGCCATGGCTTCCTTGTAGTTGTTAGGTTCATCCAGATTTACCAGTGTGCTATCACTGATAAACGTATCACCTTCACTTGTTATATGAAAACCATATAACACAGGTGGAACACTAACTCTACTGGAACGTCTAAGAGGTAAGGACTGGTCAACTGGTTCATCAGGAGTCTCATCCTCAGGTTGAGTACTAAAGTTAAAGGTTCTTTCATCGCTTAACTCTAGAAGCTCTTCAAGGTCAATTTTCCAACCACTATCCTCTTGGCATATGAGTTCTCTTTCACAAAGGAAACCCCTTCATGCTACGAAGACCACGTTCCAACTAGGTCTATAGAACAAATATCCAAAGGATTTATGTCGGTAGCCGATGAAAATATAACGCTCACTACGAGGTTCGATCTTGTCGTGAGTCTCTCGTCTTACGAAAGCCTCGCAACCACAAACCTTGATATGTGCTAACGAGGGAACCTTCCCTGTCCACATCCGTAACACCGTAAATTTTCAAGCAATTTTTTCATTTTAAAATCACATAATTCTCATAACACATTTCACAAAAATCCCATTTATTTAATTTACAACACGCAACTCCATAATTGTTTGATTAATAATCCAGGATCCTCAATCAAGCCGGCGCCTTCCCGCGATCCTAAGAAGAACCTGAAACACATATCTGTGACAACCCGACAATTTCTCTTTTGTATAAACCATTCAATTCAAGCAAGGTCAGACTCGTTTCTGTTATTTTTTAGCACTGTTTAGGGTTCGTTTAAGTATTCTAAGCTTAAGGTTGAGATTAGGGATGAGTTAACAAAGTCGTAAAGTCCCATTTCGGGCCATACACTCCTTTAGGAGGAGTATACAGCCGTACACATGGGTGTACGGTCGTACACCTCCCCTCATGGCCGTACACTCGAGGTGGTCGGTCACCCACCCGTATATATATGAGTGGACCTCATTTCTTTCATCCCTTTCTTCCCTTGGCCGCACACCACTCCATTTTCTCTCAAGCTTGTTCAACCGTGAACCCTCCAAGGCTTCAAAAACGTAAGTATTCCATCCTTTAGCTTGTTATACTTGAAGGACCTCTTGATTCAAGCCTTGATTCAACATGTTTCAACATGTTCTTCATCCCTTGAAGGGAGTACGGCCGTACACCTTCATAAGGTTGGCAGTACACACCTTAAAGGCCCTCCAAAGTGAGAGTTTAGCCCCTATCATCTAGTTGGACATGATAAACCTTTGATCCTAGCCTTGATTCACCTTGAAATCGACTAACTTAGCATGAACATGAAGGGTGTACATCCGTAAACCCAAGTGTACGGCCGTAAACACCTCATAGGGCCGTAAACCCTCTTTGATGTTCATTAGTGGCATTAAACTTGCATTGAAACTAAGCATGGGACCTAGAACACTTCCTCGATGCTAGTTAGGGCCGTACACTCATGGGCCATACACCCATGGCCGTATTCATACATAGGTCGTGCACCCAAGGCCGTACACCTCCCTCATTCAATCACATATGATTTTAGCACTTGGTTTCAAGTGTTTCCAAGTCCCTAGGGTGATTCCCTATCATAACTAGCTGCGTTATACACTAATTTGATACGAATATATGTCATTAGATGCTAAATAGGATCCGTGTATACTCGAGTCTTCACTCGGCATTTAGCTTCCTACAACAAATCTTACGTACGCATCACTCGCAACAGGTGAGTTCATACCCATATATGTTTTCGAGTTTTTAATGTTTTCAGGGGGGAATACAAGCCAAACATAAACGATTTTATGAAATTTATACAAAAAGGATTTCAATAAACTTAAAACGGATGCAATTGATACAAACATACAATTTCTATACTTTTATAAAATATTTAGATATTTTATCCCTTTTGTAACTTGCTGAGCATAAGGGACGTTTTCAACATATAAACAAGATCATATAGTTTTCAGAGTAATACATAAATCAAGTATACATACACACAAACTATAGTAGTTATAGTTTCGTAATTCATACAAGGTTATACATACATACACACAAACTATAGTAGGTATAGTTTGGGAATTCATATAAGGTTATACATACATACACACAAAATATAGTAGGTATAGTTTGGGAATTCATACAAGGTTATACATACATACACATAATCTATAGTAGGTATAGTTTGGGAATTCATACAAGGATATACATACATACACACAAACTATAGTAGGTATAGTTTGGGAATTCATACAAGGTTATACATACATACACACAAACTATAGTAAGTATAGTTTGGGAATTCAAGCTCAGCCTATCCTAATTAGGATTAGCCTCTTTCCGCTTACAATTTGTAACTGGAAAGTCAAGGCCATCAAACCTCGAACACTAACCTTAAGAGCTTTAACCAGTAGGATGAGTCGGCACTTGGTCTTTTGAGTTAGGTAGTTGCTGTTAGTCCTTTAAAGCCTATGTTCATTTCTATAGTGTGACTCATTCTCTTCGCTCTTCTCTTTGACTGCTTTTGAAAACGCCCTGTTCTTCGGATACAATTCGATCCTTCTACGGCCAAATCTCAATTTGTTGAAAGCCTTCGATGGCTTCCTTATGAAAACATCCATTTTTATTTGGGTATAGACGGTATCTCTTTATTCTTCGTGATATTGACCACATTTCTGATCCCTATTTGCATTTTAGTGGGTTGGTCTAGCTTCTTCTTCTATGCCGCCTATTGGTACTAGTGCAGTAGAGTTGGCCTACAATAAATAATCAATAGGTGTAACCTCAATACTAAAATCGACAGTGAACTCGGATAGCCCTAGGATCCACTTCCCAATTCTCCCCTTCAACACGGGTTTGGTCGTTCAATACATGGTTATACATATACATCCACACATCTTTTATAAATCTCTCCATCATTATAAAAAGGTTTTCCAGTATTATTACTTGTACTGTCGTTAATCTAGTTCGAGAGACACGTCTTTGGGTACAATTACATGTACTATTGGAAGACTACCCTTATAATCCAGAGTCTCCTCGAAGGAGAGCGTTGAGTTTGTGTATAGATCTATACGGGACTGACTATCCCGCACCTTGCTGCTAGCTACAGTAGGACCGACAGGTCTACGGGTGACAAAGTCGTAAAAGATACTGGTGCCCGATTCGCGCCATATCAAGTTTAGTATGGTCATAAAACTCGCAAGTAGATAACAACAATATACTTATGTAGTAATACACATTACATGAACAATGATTATTTAGTACAAGAATGGAAAATACATAGTTTCTTTATGAGAAATAAAACTACTATACATACTGATAATAACCAGGGTTTTCACACGGGACATACTATACAAAGAATACACACATACTACGGTTGATAGTAACTAGATATACAAACTAACGTTTTCCCTATACTACAACAGGATATGGTAACAATTATTCATAGTTAATTCTATAATCCCATACTTTAGGCATTAGAACTACGTATGGAGAATATTCGATAGACTGTGGAATGTGTGGTTTCCGCCTCATTTTCTGTTCCTTGTTTGGTTGTGGGCTTAGGGCAGATCCACATAGTCAAGAGTCTGTTCAATATTGGTTTATACGTGGTTAGCATAAGCTAAGTGGTTATAGATGGAACCGATATAATCACACTTTTACTAAAGAAAATATTGGAATTTTCTTGGAAACATATAAACATTTTCACTGATTCAGTAACTGGTTTATTACAAAAAGATGCTTATAAACTCACCAGCTTATATGTTGATACTCTCTTTCAAAACCGCTTGTATTCTCAGGAAATCAGTAGACAGGTACCTCAACAGACTTTTGAGCAGATGGGGCGTATGGAGTCTCGTATTTCTTTTTATTTCTTTTGGATGTATAAAAATATGAAGCAAACTGATGTAAACACTTATTATATATATTCAATGTAATGGTTGTGTTTACTTTGATTACTATGATGCAATTGTTGTGATACTACATATGACGTCATCCACCCCCGAACGTTTCCGCCGTTCCGGTTTGGGGGTGTGACAGATTGGTATCAGAGCTATTGTTTATAGTGAACTAAGTATACCAAACCTTACATGGTATACAACTATAAACACTAAGGGGCTGAAGTGCTCTGAACTAAAAGTATACTTTTAAAATATAAGTATTTTATAAGAAGTATACAAGTATACATACGTACTAGAAACAGTAACATAAGTAGAACAAAACAAAAGTATTTGGATGTTGGACACTGCGGTTAAACCTGGGCAGTTATGTAATCATGTCTAGGGTCAATATAGCCTAATCAACTATATTTATTCGAGACATGACCAACATGTGCTTGGGAGTGACTGTGGTATTACAACAGGCCTAAAACTTACCATGTATATATACATCAAGTATCGACAGAACAAAACATGCAACTTAAAATACTATAGGAGTATTTTAGTTACTATAAGATAGCAACAAAGTATCGAGCATACACTTATAATACAATAGAAGTATTATTAGATTCGATGTTTATTAACTATCTCTTTACCCCTATTCTCGCGTAGATAGCATGGCTGGATTCCATCTCCCTGGCGATTTGTACCTTCCCAACCAAGGAAATAATGGATGGCTCAAGGCAGAGCCAGAAGAAAATCATGAAATTCCTTCGGACGACGACTTCGCAGAACAAATCCCTGAAGAGGCCGACTTAGAACCTGAAGTCGATAACCTACCTCAAGTAGCCCCAATACCAAATCCTAACCATCGACTTGAATTCTAAGGTCCAACGCCTATGTGGGTTGGGAATTTGAATAGGTGGAGCCAGAAGCAAGGCCAACCCCTCCCATACAAAGAAGACCGCAACTTCTACAATCTGAACGAGGGAGACCCCACAGACAGGGCCCTTCCAATCCTGGTTCGCCGAGTGGATCGCAATGTTCAGCTAGGTGTGGCAACCATTCAGCGAACTGTGGAACTTGAAGCGGATTCAAGCGCTAGTATGGATCACATTCATCGCCTTGAAATTTCTCATGGGAGAGCTATGAGAGATAATGAAGCTCTGAAGCAAGTGCTAGCTGCAACCCGAGCTGAAATCATAGAGCTCCGAGCACGTCAGTCAGTATACGAGAGACGTCTGCTTGGTGTAGAGTGTCAGCCGGCCGAATTAAGGATTCATCTGAAGGGTGCCCGTCGCCGATAGGAAATACTCTACTCATCCTTCCTTTTGGTTTAAGGAATAGTCTTCATAACTATGCTCTAAGTGGCACTTTTTCCATAAACATTCCTGTCTTGCAAGTACTGTTTCACTAGTTCTTTATGCTGTCAAATTTTCCCTCTGTTGGTATGATGTAGACCTACTCCTAGGTCAAATTTTCCGAGCTCTGCGTAATCTCAATACCAACTATAATGACAACAATCTTATTTCAGTAAAATATTAACATTATCAAAAGTATATTCTAGATCAGTAGCATGCAAACTAAGTAACTCAATCAAAGTCATACCACTATTTCATCTTTGAAATTTATACCTGTGAAATGCCACCTCACAAACATCTCGTCAGAAATTCATTCAAGAATAGCCAATTCAAATCCAAAAGTTTATTTCATATAGACTTCCTTATTGGATAGTTATCCGGACACTATAGGAGTTGGATTAAAATACTCTCGGAAAACAGTATAACTTAGCTTAATTAACGCTCACGCAATACCCACTTCCATAGAATACACCTCAGGAATATTAACAGAACCATTCAGGGTAGCCCTCCAAGACGTGAAATTTATAAGTCGTTACTCACTAGATCGTTTCTTGTTATGCCACAGAACCATGTCTTCACAAGGAGGTAACCAACCAACTGGTGAGACACCATTTCTGCAGAAGGACTTCGCTACATTTCAGACCACAGTCACAACCGCAGTAAACGTTGTCCTGGCGCAATTCAATGCCAACAACCCAAATGAGAATGGAAACAGTTTCGACACTTCAAACCGTAGCAATACACCAGGAAACCAACAAGGGCCTAGACGGGATGATACTCCAACTCGCAAACCTAAGAATAGTAAACAAAAGTTTTAGAACAAGAAGGAGTGCAAGTTATCTCAAAAACTTGCCAAGAGACAACAACCTGTGGCAACTTCTACAGCCACGGCCTCTGCCACTCCGATACCAACGCCTGTACGACAATATGATGGAAATCTACCAATTTGCGGGAAGTGCAACTTCCACCATGTAGGAAAATGCCGTGAATTGCGATGTAAGAACTGCAACAGACAAGGACACACCACTCGTTTCTGCAGGGCACCGGCACGACCAATCACCCATGTCCTTGGCGTGAAAATGAGCCAGATTTGTTATAGTTGTGGCGAATCTGGACATTTCAAAAGAAATTGTCCAAGGACTAAAAATGGCGAAGAAGCTCACTTCCGTAGGACCCTGACTCAGCACATCACTTCAACTACTGATGCTACTATAATTCAAGTATGCCATGCATGTGGTTAAATGGGGCATTTCAAGAGAAATTGTCCGACGGAGAGAAATGATGGAGGAGAAGGAGGAGTGTAGCAGCATGACATATAAGAGCAACGAGGAACCCCCCCCTCCCTTTTTGAAGCTTTTGGTACATCTTCTAAATAAAATTTCCTTAAAGATTTAATCTATATTAATATTCAAATTTGGGAAATTAAGGAGTAATTACAAATAACTCACTCGTCCGAACAAGTCACGACATCCATAAGAAAACTAAAGATTCGTTCAGGGAAGCTACGGTGGCTTAGTTTATACATCAGGGTTGTGTATAACTGAGATGTTGCAGACTCAGAGTGAGTGATTCCGCCTTAAATCCTGTTCCTTGTCTGGTTGTGAATTCAGGGCAAAGTCACCCGGTCGACAGTCTTATTTATCTTAATTATACATGACTTATATATGACAAGCGATCATAGAGGTATCGAGAAGAATCATAACATAAAGTATCGTCACTAGTTATCAAATGCACTTTCATTGCTAGTACTCACTTCTCGCGGTACAAGTGTGACAGTGGTAACATCAAAAGGAAAACAGAAAACACTAGATCGTTTACACAGAGTTTATTGTCGAAAACACTAAAGATACACTGTCATATAGCAAATCATTTCTTTCATATCGGCTTAACTTGTGTCTCTGTAAAGAGTCTGTTATCTTCATTGTCATGGATTGGTGTGGTCCTCACCATACAAAGTTCGTGTGTCACAAAAACCTACCGTCTTAACCGACCGATTATCGAGACCCTTGTCACTCGTGACGACAACCAGACATAGATCCCTAAATCGCCTCTCTTTCATATCCTAGACCCCGAAGTATTCATGAGAGGAGTATCTTACCCTCCAGAACCCTTCCAAAGTATACCCAGTGAACCCTTCCAGAACTACCACTCGTCCAATGGGTCGATTTTAAGCTTATAGATTAACATAGAATCCATATTCAAGAGATGGGCAAAAGAGTTAAGCTGATAAGAGACGAAAACCTTTGAAGTTTTAGGTTAGTGACCGTGTTCTTTTGAAGGTCTCGCTCAGGAAAGACACGATACGCTTTGGAAAGCGTGAAAACTGAATCCGAGATACATAGCACCATTCGAGATTCCCACTAGGATCGGTCCCGTAGCATACAAATTTCGTCACCCCGAGAACTTAGTCGCATACATCCCGTCTTCCACGTGTCGAACCTAAAGAAGTGTCTGTCCGATGAGACACTTGTGATTCCCCTCGATGAGATTGAACTAGACAAGAGCTTACACTTCGTAGAGGAACCAGTCGAAATCATGGACCGGGAAGTCAAACGAATGAAACAAAGTCGTATCCCGATGGTGAAGGTTCGTTGGAATGCCAAGCGGGGCCCGAATTCACTTGGGGGCGCGAGGATTCGATGAAACAGAAGTATCCCCACCTCTTACCGAGCCTATGATTTGTATTCTATATTTGAATTTCGGGACGAAATTCCCTCTAACGGTGGGATGATGTGACAACCCGAAATTTCTCTTTTGTATAAACCATTCAATTTAAGCAAGGTCAGACTCGTTTCTGTTATCTTTTAGCACTGTTAAGGGTTCGTTTAAGTGTTCTAAGCTTAAGATTGAGATTAGGGATGAGTTAACAAAGTCGTAAAGTCGCATTTCGGGCCATACACTCCTTCAGGAGGAGTGTACGGCCGTACACATGGGTGTACGGCCGTACACCTCCCCTCATGGCCGTACACTCGATGTGGTCGGTCACCCACCCCTATATATATGAGTGGACCTCATTTCTTTCATCCCTTTATTCCCTTGGCCGCACACCACTCCATTTTCTCTCAAGCTTCTTCAACCGTGAACCCTCCAAAGCTTAAAAAACGTAAGTATTCCATCCTTTAGCTTGTTATACTTGAATGACCTCTTGATTCAAGCCTTGATTCAACATGTTTCAACATGTTCTTCATCCCTTGAAGGGAGTACGGTCGTACACCTTCATAAGGTTGGCCGTACACACCTTAAAGGCCCTCCAAAGTAAGAGTTTAGCCCCTATCATCTAGTTGGACATGCTAAACCTTTGATCCTAGCCTTGATTCACCTTGAAATCGACTAACTTAGCATGAACATGAAGGGTGTATGGCCGTAAACCCAAGTGCACGGCCGTACACACCTCATAGCGTCGTAAACCCTCTTTGATGTTCATTAGTGGCCTTAAACATGCATTGAAACTAAGCATGGGACCTAGAATACTTCCTAGATGCTAGTTAGGGTCTTGAAAACACCTCAAATGTACACTTCTTCATGAGTGTACGGCCGTACACTCATGGGTCGTACACCCATGGCCGTATTCATACATAGGCCATGCACTCCAGGCCGTACACCTCCCTCATTCAATCACATATGATTTTAGCACTTGGTTTCAACTGTTTCCAAGTCCATAGGGTGATTCCCTATCATAACTAGTTGCGTTATACACTAATTTGATACGAATATATGTCATTATATGCTAAATAGGATCCGTGTATACTCGAGCCTTCACTCGGAATTTAGCTTCCAACAACCAATCTTACGTACGCATCACTCGCAACAGGTGAGTTCATACCCCTATATTTTTCCGAGTTTTTAATGTTTTCAGGGGGGGTATACAAGCCAAACATAAACGATTTTATGAAATTTATACAAAAAGGATTTCAATAAACTTAAAACGGATGCAATCGATACAAACATACAGTTTGTATACTTTTATAAAATATTTAGATATTTTATCCCTTTTGTAACATGCTGAGCATAAGGGACATTTTCAACATATAAACAAGATCATATAGTTTTCAGAGTAATACATAAACCAAGTATACATACACACAAACTATAGTAGGTACAGTTTGGGAATTCATACAAGGTTATACATACATACACACAAACTATAGTAGGTATAGTTTGGGAATTCATGCAAGGTTATACATACATACACACAAACTATAGTAGGTATAGTTTGGGAATTCATACAAGGTTATACATACATACACACAAACTATAGTAGGTATATTTTGGGAATTCATACAAGGATATACATACATACACACAAACTATAGTAGGTATAGTTTGGGAATTCATACAAGGTTATACATACATACACACAAACTATAGTAAGTATAGTTTGGGAATTCAATACATGGTTATACATATACATACACACATCTTTTATAAATATCTCCATCATTATAAAAAGGTTTTCTAGTATTATTACTTGTACTGTGGTTAATCTAGTTTGAGAGACATGTCTTTGGGTACAATTACATGTACTATTGGAAGACTACCCTTATGATCCAGAGTCTCCTCGAAGGAGAGCGTTCAGTTTGTGTATAGATCTATACGGGACTGACTATCCCACACCTTGCTGCTAGCTACAGTAGGACCGACAGGTCTACGGGTGACAAAGTCATAAAAGATACTGGTGCCCGATTCGCGCCATATGAAGTTTAGTATGGTCATCAAACTCGCAAGTAGATAACAACGATATACTTATGTAGTAATACACATTACATGAACAATGATTATTTAGTACAATAATGTAAAATACATAGTTTCTTTATGAGAAATAAAACTACTATACATACTGATAATAACCAGGGTTTTCATACAGAACATACTATACAAAGAATACATACATACTACGGTTGATAATAACTAGATATACAAACTAACGTTTTTCCTATACTACAACAGGATATGGTAACAATTATTCATAGTTAATTCTATAATCCCTTACTTTAGGCATTAGACGTATGGAGAATATTCGATAGACTATGGAATGTGTGGTTTCCGCCTTATTTCCTGTTCCTTGTTTGGTTTTGGGCTTAGGGTAGATCCACATAGTCAACAGTCTGTTCAATATTGGTTTATACGTGGTTAGCATAAGCTAAGTGGTTATAGATGGAACCGATATAATCACACTTTTACTAAAGAAAATATTGGATTTTTCTTGGAAACATATAAACATTTTCACTGATTCAGTAACAGGTTTATTACAAAAACATGCTTATGAAGTCACCAACTTATATGCTGATACTCTCTTTCAAAACCGCTTGTATTATAAGGAAATCAGTAGACAGGTACCTCAACAGACTTTTGAGCAGACGGAGCGTATGGAGTTTCGTATTGGTTGTGTTTATTTTGATTATTATGATGCAATTGTTGTGATACTACATATGACGTCATCCACCCCCAAACGTTTCCGTCGTTCCGGTTTGGGGGTGTGGCAATATCACATAACACGGTAAGCACGAAGCTTAGTGAGTTCCCCAAAATACCACACATATCTCATTAGCCTCTCATGGCTATACTCAGATAAGACCCTACGGTCAATGTGTCTCAGTGGGACCCTCCGGTCCCACAACTCGGGTGGACCCTCCGGTCCTAACTCAGTAAGCTCAGAATAATGCACAACATAAATCACAAAGACATAATGCAGGATATGAAAATACTCAATATAAGCACATAAGACCCTCCAGTCACACAAAGGTTACCACTCTAGGTAAATTATAGTGAGAAGACTCACCTCGGATGATGAACAGCTCCTATAGATGTTGCTGATACACACCGGCCTCTAACACTGGACCAAAATTCACAATTACCCAATTAAGATCTAAGTCCAAACCCTCACTCTTTAGGTCTAAGGGTAGTGCACTAACTAGCCCATCAATAACCTAAAACTCATTGGGCCCACCAAGGCCCAATAATGAATAGGCTCTCCCGAGGCCCAACTCTCAAGTCCAAGTGACAAGCCTAACACAGGGGCCCAAGGCGTATATATAATATTTTTCGGCTCAAAATCTCTAGTACGCAAGCCCAAAGATCCAGGCCCAACCCTTAAGGGCCATTATAAGATTTAGCCCAAAAAGCCCACAGCGAGGTTACGCGGGGAATACCTCCCTTGGTACGCTCAGCGTACACAAGAATGCACGAAATCTGATCGGGGACACCAACCCAGTACGTGGGGCGTACTAGGATTACGCTCGGCGTACTTCCAGTATGGCTTTTCTCACTTTCTTGGTCTTAACCCGTAAAGAACTTAACTCATATCATAGATCTGGGCTCCCTAGAGGCTCTTACTCCATAAAGTATGTGACTTTAAGCCTTTGCATGGCTGGTAAAGTCACAAAACACCAAAAACTCTCATATTCTCATCTCAAAGTGCACATATCTCTTGCATGGGTTGATTCAAACGTCCAAGTCTCGATTTTATAACTCCACACCACTAAATACACTCAAAGAAGCTTATTATAATCTCTAGAGCTCAATATCTCATAAATTCTCCAACTTTGGGACTAAAACCCTAAAAAACACTAAAATGATGCACAAATCAAAAGAGTGAGAAAGCTTTAAGCTTTATACCTCAAGATGAAGCTTCCAACTCAGATAAGCTCAGATCCAAAGCTTGGAATCCCACTCCTTCTTCTTCAAGGCTCCTTCTGCACTCCAAAGAAACATAAGATCACTCAATTGCTCACAAATGGTCACACAAGCTCAATGGACGAGTATTTAGGGTTTGAGACGGTTTATTGTTTGAGGGTGGTGGCTAGGAATGAGGCCATCTTATCCTTTATATAGGGATACCCCTTCATTTAGGGGTTTCACTATGTGCTTAGTACGCCCAGCGTACCCTCTGGTACGCCCAACGTACTAGGTGGCTCTGCTTAAAAGTCACGCACATGAGTACGCTAAGCGTACACACACGTACGCCAAGCGTACACCGCTGCCACCTTTCTTAAATAAGGGACCTATCTTGTCAAAACTCCAAACTTCCATAGTTTCCTCGATATAACTCCGTTTCCAATGAACCTCATATCCACGGAAAGGTGACGAGAAGCCCTACGCTTCAAGCAACTCGTCGCAGCCCCGAGGCTTCCTCATGCCCGAGTTGCAGCCCACGAACCCAAAATACGGACGGTCCGAAACAGGATGTTACAATTCTCCCCCACTTGAATTAGATTTTGCCCTCGAAATCGCTCCTTATCAACACATAGATCGAATCCAATAACCCGAAAAGCACCACCGAAAGGACCTCATATCATATAATAATCTCTCCCAAAGACACCTGAACCCAACAGGAACTCCCGACCCCGAAGAAGGACCGACCCTTCTGCCGCTGCGGTACATGATCTGTCTCTCCAGAACTTTAAAACTCTAGTGGTCTATCTCCCTGGCAGACCACCCTCGCAAAATATCATCATGTTAATCGCTCATCGAATAACACACTCTAAGAACACTCTAACAATTCTGATTCTCTAATCGATCCCGTTCGTAACTCAAAAGGAACGGAAGGTCATATCTCACTAAGGACCCACCGTCTGAACAACTATTAGAACTCTTCTGAAGGAATGATCCCCAAAACTCTGTCCTCAGACACAAGAAAGCGGTCAAGCCAGCTCGGAACGATCCTCTGACACCCTTAATCATAAGTCCCAGTTCCTCTCAAATGTTCCTTTCGACACTGAACACCAGGTCAAATCCTGACTCAACAGTTGGACCTCCAAGGGCTACTCATTGCCCATCCAACAGTCAACTTTATAATTCCTTTTCGCAATAACTATCTCAACCCATCATGTGACCCGCGAAGTCATGAAGTTCGCATTACCTCAAGCGAACTCTATACTCCCTTTTAGAAGTCGCCTCACCTCCGACCCTTGTTCTCTACTACTCGCTAGTTCCAAACATCTCGTGGTCCTTCCCAAACCAACGAACTGGCCCACTCTAGTCTAAAACACCAGACGGAAACACATCCCTCTCAGAATGAGTTCCACCCGAAATCCAAACCTGCTCATCCTCCACACAGATAGAGCCAAACTCACCCCTCAGAGTCTGGTTCAACACAGAATTGGAACCACATGTTCCAATCTAGCGCTCAAGTCATGACCCATGTTCCATGATTATACGTATGCATTACCCCTCGATCCGTCCGAGTCACGATAGTCCCTCTCTAACTCAAAACACAATGGGTTCCGACCACTGCCGAGACCTTAGTCTCGCCCTTGGTTCGGCCCCCAGGCCCTCACAGACTCCTCAGGTAAGGCTACCCAGGCCTAAGAGCCCCTCTGTGT
This sequence comes from Lactuca virosa, assembly GCF_052849685.1. NCBI lineage: Eukaryota > Viridiplantae > Streptophyta > Magnoliopsida > Asterales > Asteraceae > Lactuca > Lactuca virosa. Next base: position 93,598,543 of record NC_136432.1, on the reverse strand, counting down.
CACCCCTGACTAGCAAGGTTGCGGCTCGCGCAGTTATACAACACTCTCTCACTGACTAACAATTGTTATGACTCCCCGTAGTCCTCTGACACTCTCTCATTGCCTCACGAATGCTACGGCTCCCCGCAGTCTTATGATACTCTCTTTCTGACTCATGTATGTTACGGCTCCCCGTAATCATACGATACTCTCCCTCTGACTCATGTATGTTACGGCTCCCCGTAATCATACAATACTCTCTCAGACTCATGTATGTTATGGCTCCTCGTAATCATACAATACTCTCCCTCTCTCTGACTCATGTATGTTACGGCTCCCCGTAATCATACGATACTCTCTCTCTGACTTATGTATGTTACGGCTCCCCGTAATCATACGTTACTCTCTTTTACTCTCCATGGCTCTCTCCACGGTCTTCCTTGTCAGTCCTAAGTGATTACTCCCACTCAGATCTGTTCACTCTCTTATCACCCCACATTCTCATCCTCAAGTCGTCACCCCACTGAGTCCACTAGCTCATGCTCTGTGGTCGAACCATAGATAGGTACACACACCCACCCAGATTAAGCATCTCTACTTCTGACGACATTTGCCACAACAAGACACTTTCTCCTGCTAAAATTCACATTTGGATAGTCCCATCCTAGGACAATTAGTTGAAGGGTTTCCACTCAAACAATAGTCACTCTGTACACCACTTGTCATCTCACAACTCAAATCTCAAAGTAATCCTAAAAGTTTAGGGTGTCATACTCAGATACCTCGGTACACCATCACAGAACCTCATGATGTCTTGACTCATCCAAGGACCTTCCACTCACGGCATCATACTCGGTTACTGCAGTACACCCTCTCAAATTATCACCATGTCTTGCCTCGACCACTGCTCTTCCACTCGCACAACTTGCCACCTCGAAATACTCCAACTCACAACTTGAAATACTGAGGAATCATCTATGACCAAGAACTCATTGACGACAATCCAAAATCCCATCTCCTACTACTCAAAATCCATGTGAGAATACTTATACCGACTCTGAAGTTGATTGCCAAACAAATGTTTCCCTTCTTGGAGTGCTTATAATAACCCATACATCGAACTAGAAATTCTCAGCATTCGAAACCGGACATCAACGAGCCAACCGCCTCGAATCCCAACCACTGCAACTTGAAGAGTTCCTAACCACAATAAGGTCCCTAGCCAATGGCTACTTACTATGGTTGCATTATCTCACTCTGCACCTTGTCTCATCCACCAATGACCCAAGTCTCATATTTCCGTACCGCAGATCTCCATAATCAGTTCTCTAACCGCACCTGAACAAATCTCTGATCCTCTTAATAAAATACTCAGTTCTCCCCTACTCAGGGTTCGAACCATAACCATTTGGCGTACAACAGTCTACTCCACAGACTGTTTCACCAGGTACATCACACTTGACTCTTGGAACGTACCGCGTAATCACACAATGATCTTCCCGGTGGAAACCAAGCAACTCCAAATATCCCGTAACTCAGACAAAAACCTCGGAATCCTCCCGACGTGACTGCCTCTAGTCATCTCAAAGCCTCAGACCGACACACCACCGGATACCCTAACTGTTCCGAATTAGTCCTGACTCTCAATCTGGAAATAATTCACTATCACGCACCTCGTCTCTGATTCCTCGAACAGCCTCCCATCGCGGGAATCATCAAAAAATCAAGAGACCTCACTCTCATATTCGTTACACAACATAGACAACGAGGGCCACCGCCCCGATATACTCCTCTTAATCACCTGGAATTGCTGCTAAAAGTGTGCCTCCCTCAATAAGGCACCTCCTTGTTCTCTTCCATCTTAGTCCGAATAATGACTCTCTGATGGTATAAGAAATACCTCGCAGCAAACATACTGCCCAAATACTATGGTGAAAAGGTTGTAACCCTATGCTACCCCACGGGGTTTACCTCCAAACTCTGAACCGGAAGCTCGTTATCTCTTTTGCATCTCCCAAGAAACGGGGACAATGCAACTCTTCTCACAGAAGGTGACGTCTCATCTATCAGTCCATTGCTCAACTCAGACCGCGATCCTCTAATAAGCATCATCTCTACTCATCCCTGAGTCTTGCGACTCCAACTGGCATCTCACCAATAAAATCTCTCGGAAACTAACTCGATTTCCCTGTTAAGGTATGCTCCATTGAAACTCGTTCGACATGGCCCTCTGGCCCCACACTCTATCATATATGTTCTCAGTCTAATCAATCACAACGGGATAACTGGTAAACTCTGAAGCACTAACCGCCACGAATCATGGTACTCAAACCATGTTATCACCTCTCAATCTTCCACGAATCATGATACTTGAACCATGTTATTACTTCTCAATCTGCTACGAATCATGGTACTTGAACCATGTTATCACCTCTCAATCTGCTACGAATCATGGTACTCGAACCATGTTATCACCTCTCAATCTGATACTTAGAACCTCTAGAATTCTACCTGTTTCGAGTACGGGTCCTCTGCTTTCAGTAGTACGGGCCCATACTACCTACCACATCTACCCATTCTTTCCACACGGATCGTCCCAGGTTCCCTAAGTAGCTGCTCAACCTTCTCGATCACCAATCCCGATATACGTGGTCGCTATCCAGCGAATACTCTCCTCTATCAGCGTACTCTTCTGACTAAAGTCGCTCCCTAGGCTCTTCCTAGGTTCTCACACTTCTCTGCTATCAGCTGCTGAAGAACTCCTCATGATGCCAGCCATCTACCTCCTGAATATCGTAATATTCACTCGGTAGCTGACTCCCATCATCAAGAGTTCCACAAAGCACAAAGCAAGCAGCATTCGGGCATCGAATAATCTCCTCCAACACGTAAACCCACTCTAGGCTACAACTCCACTTGCTCTACTCACACTCAAAAGGTATCACCGAACTCAAGCAACCCTACCTCTGGCGGGTATCTCACTACTCCCTCAGTAGACTCCTCAAATGCTCATCTAGGTATCTCTCCTAGATTACTCCGCTACTCAAAGTTCTCTCTAAAAAATTCCTGTTGGATACTCTTACGCCGCACATACTCAAAGCACATCACAGATAGTAACAATTCCTAGGCTAAGGCATCACAAATCAGACAACTCTAGCCCTAAAATATGAAATACATAGCCTATCTTCTAGCATGCATCACTAATATCTCAATAATAACTCATAACACAAATAAGTAAGGGTATTTTGGGAAATCACCGTTCGGGCTCTGGCTGATTGTACATACTGCCCCTTCTCTTTTTTCTCTTAGAAACTCTTGCTTGTTTTAGAAAAATCATTTCTTTTGAAATTTTTTTCTCAAATCCTCAGTTTGAGTGCAGACATACCCGAAGGTGCATCCAAATCCCTCAAACCAAGGCTCTGATACCAGCTTGTAACACCGTAAATTTTCAAACAAATTTTTCATTTTAAAAACACATAATTCTCATAACACATTTCACAAAAATCCCATTTATTTAATTTACAACACGCAACTCCATAATTGTTTGATTAATAATCCAGGATCCTTAAAACATAACTCTTTCTCTCGTGTGTACAATCAAGTCGGCGCCTTCCCACGATCCTGAGAAGAACCTGAAACACATATCACATAACACGGTAAGCACGAAGCTTAGTGAGTTCCCCAAAATACCACACATATCTCATTAGCCTCTCATGGCTATACTCAGATAAGACCCTCAGGTCAATGTGTCTCAGTGGGACCCTCCGGTCCCACAACTCGGGTGGACCCTCCGCTCCTAACTCAGTAAGCTCAGAATAATGCACAACGTAAATCACAAAGACATAATGCAGGATACGAAAATACTCAATATAAGCACATAAGACCCTCCGGTCACACAAAGGTTACCACTCTAGGTAAATTATAGTGAGAAGACTCACCTCGGATGATGAACAGCTCCTATAGATGTTGTTGCTGCACACCGGCCTCTAACACTGGACCAAAATTCACAATTACCCAATTAAGATCTAAGTCCAAACCCTCACTCTTTAGGTCTAAAGGTAGCCCACTAACTAGCCCATCAATAACCTAAAACGCATTGGGCCCACCAAGGCCCAATAATGAATGTGCTCTCCAGAGGCCCAACTCTCAAGTCCAAGTGACAACCCCAACACAAGAGCCCAAGGCATATATATAATATTTCTTTGCTCAAAATTTCTAGTACGCAAGCCCAAAGATCCAGGCCCAACCCTTAAGGCCCATTATAAGATTTAGCCTAAAAAGCCCACAGCGAGGTTACGCGGGGCGTACCTCCCTTGGTACGCTCAGCGTACACAATCATGCACGAAACCTGATCGGGGACACCAACCTAGTACGTGGGGCGTACTAGGATTAGGCCCAGCGCACGTCCAGTATGGATTTTCTCACTTTCTTGGTCTTAACCCGTTAAGACCTTAGCTCATCTCACAGATCTTAACTCCCTAGAGGCTCTTACTCCATAAAGTCTGTGACTTTAAGCCTTTTCATGGCTGGAAAAGTCAGAAACACCCAAAACTCTCATATTCTCATATCAAAGTGGACGTATCTCTTGCATGGGTTGATTCAAACGTCCTAGTGTCGATTATTATATCTCCACAACACTAAATACACTCAAAGAAGCTGATAATAATCTCTGGAGCTCAATATCTCATAAAGTCTCCAACTTTGGGACTAAAACCCTAAAATACACTAAAATGATGCACAAATCGAAAGAGTGAGAAAGCTTTGAGCTTTATACCTCAACATGAAGCTTCCAACTCAGATAAGCTCAGATCCAAAGCCTGGAATCCCACTCCTTCTTCTTCAAGGCTCCTTCTTCACTCTAAAGAAACACAAGATCACTCAATAGCTCACAAATCGTCACACAAGCTCAATGGGCGAGTATTTAGGGTTTGAGAGGGTTTATTGTCTTAGGATGGTGGCCAAGAATGAGGCCATCTTATTCTTTATATAGGGACACCCCCTCATTTAGGGTTTTCACTATGTTCCTAGTACGCCCAGCGTACTAGGTGTCTCTGCTTAAAAGTCACGCACATGAGTACGCTAAGCATACACACACGTACGCCCAGCGTACTCCACTGCCACCTTTCGCAAATAAGGGACCTATCATTTCAAAACTTCAAACTTCCATAGTTTCCTCAATATAACTTCGTTTCCAATGAACCTCATATCCATGGAAAGGTGACGAGAACCCCTACGCTTCTAGCAACTCGTCGCAGCCCCGAGGTTTCCTCATGCCTGAGTTGCAGCCCACGAACCCTAAATCACGGACGGTCTGAAACAGGATGTTACAATATCTCGTGAGGTGTTTTGGAAACCTTCTTAGTTGGGACTAGATTAAGGATATGGGTGGCAGTCTCTAAGGCATATCCCCAGAACGAGATAGGTAACGAAGCTCGACTCTTCATGGAACGAACCATGTCCAACAAGGTTCGATTACGCCTCTCAGCCACACCATTAAGCTGCGGTGTTCTAGGTGGCATCAATTGTGAAACAATTCTATATTCCTTAAGATAGTCGTGGAACGATCGAATCAGAGCATCTTTATTTTGCTGCCCAATTGATTTTCCACTTCTTGCTTAAACTCTTTGAACTTTTCAAAGGTTTCCGACTTGTGCTTGATTAAGTAGATGTATCCATATCTGCTACAATCGTCAGTAAAGGTTACATATAAGCGGTTAGCATCCCTTGTGGCGGATCTGAAGGATCCACACACATCTATGTGTATGAGATCCAAGAAACCCTCAGCTCTTTCACAAGTACCAGTGAAAGGGACTTGGTCATTTTTCCAAGCAAACAAGATTCACACGTGTCATCTGACTTCAAGTCAAATGACTCCAACACTCCATCCTTTTGGAGTTGGGCTATGCGCTTCTTGTTGACATGTCGAAGACGACAGTGCCACAAGCATGCTTTGTCTAAACCATTGGACGAATCAAAATGCAATACATTATTTCCTAAGTAGTCTACAACCATCACAGTCTCATATACACCATTACAAGTCAATGCTTCAAAATAAAACTTATCATTATAGAAAGCATTAATAGAACCAATTTCATTGTTAAATGAAAATCTAAAACCTTGTGTGTACAAACCATGAAAAGAAATAATTTTTCTCGCCATATCTGACGAGTAGCAACAATTATTCAAATCTAGCTCTAACCCATTACTAAGCAATAAAGAATAAACTCCAATCTTGGTGACAGGCGACGCTCTCCTATTCCCCATGATCAAGTTCATCTTCCCGTGCTCCACATCCCTACTTCCTTTGGGTTGTGATGAGTTGTTAGATTGAATAGTGTGAATACCTGCGAAGGTGGGCTTTATCTTCCCATCCTTAATGTCCTGCAAGTATTTAGGGCAGCTTCATTTCCAATGCCCTTTTTCATGATAATGGAAGCACTCTGCTTCCTTTGGGTTGGATAAGGGAGTAGCAGAACCACCTTTAGACCCACTAGAAGAGGACCCATCATGAGACTTTCCCTTGTGATTCTTTGTAGAAGCTTTCCTTTTCTTCCCGTTACCATGTCCAATTGCCAGAACTGGGGCAACAGTAGTAAGAGTGGGTACAACAGACTTGCCTTTCAAACTACTTTCAGCAGTTCTCAGAAGGCCTTGAAGCTTGCTTAGAGTGACTTCCTCCTTGTTCATATGATAAGTCATACGAAACTGATCATAAAAAGAAGGTAAAGAGTGTAGGATAATGTCGATAGCCAACTCTTCATTGAAATTGACATTCAACTTAAGCAAGCGGTCCACATATATTTGCATCTTTTGCAAGTAGGCCGTGATGGACTCTCCATCCTTCATTTTTGTTGTTATCATTGAGGCAATGATTTCATACCTTTCTTGACGAGCACTATGATGGTACGTTTCCATTAAGTCTTGGTGCATCTCGAAAGGCCAGAAGTCCTCATAGGAATTTTGAAGCTCAGAAGTCATAGTGTCTTGCATGATGCACGACACCTTCGTCGCATCCTTCTCATGAGCCCTATACTCAGCCAGCTGTTCAGGAGTAGCAGTTTCTTCATCAATCTCCATTAGCTCTTTATTGAGGATATATTCTTTTTCCTCGTATCGAATGGCCATACGAATGTTACGAATCCAATCGTTAAAGTTTGAGCCATCGAAGATTACCCTCCCACATAAGTTCATGAGAGAAAAAGAGCCAGAAGAGTTGGAGCCAGAAGCGTTTTTTGAAGTAGACATCTGAAAAAGAAAGACAAGTTTCATTATATAGAAAATCCTTAATATGACACCCAAATGAAATATTAAGGCAAGGACCCAAACACAATAATTCACAACTTAGAAAAGGGATTTCGTAATCTAATTGTAAATTATGTGAAGGGAGGTAATGACGATTTACCAATTTTCACCACCCTAAACCAAAATTTAAAAGAATTAAGTTTTATGAAAATTCTAGATCTTTGAGATTCCTTGAACTTTTCAATGGCATGTTTAATCTCGATTATGCCCTTCAAGGTTGTGACTGGGATACCGAGGATCACAAATAAGGTGTGAATAACCATGCAAATCTGCTTGGTACTCTTGATTTCATTTATCACCTAATCAATGTGCCGGTTAACCACACACACTCCATTGATCTATGACAAACATCAAGCTATCCTTTGCCACCCTTGTTAGTCCAAGTTAGTGTGCCGGTAAACCACACACGCTCCACTAACGACTTGGAAAGGTGCAAAGTGCAATTTCATGGAATAACACCATTTTCATATTTTTCCTAAAGTAACTAAGATTGGGAAATTAGAAAAGTATTTAGTTACTTCTTATAATTAACATTATACTTTTTAATGAGAATTAATGTCCTATCCTACCCGTTCGGCTAACGACCCTCCACTAGTCAAGGAAGCGGTGGGTGAGAGCGGACACCCATTGAATTGCCATTTTATAGGAAATTTCCTTATATCCCCCTTGTAGACTAGCTTCATGAATGAGGCATACTAACGGTAAGACTGACTGTCTTATACATATATATATATATATATATATATATATATATATATATATATATATATATATATATATATATATATATATATATATATATATATATATATATATATATATATATATATATAAGTATTAAGATTATTATGTTATAACAGTATAAGGGTTGAGTTCTACACTTCTAAAACTCTAGGGTTTATAATTTAAAGTTACATAATTAAGACTTTTCAAATTCCAAAACTTGAGGGCAAATTTTGAAACTCTTCAAAATCTTTTAGATCAAAATTTTAAACTAATAAAATAATCATATAATTTTATCTTTTACTAATTTGACCTAATTCAACTCATATAGCAAGACAATTCAAATCAAATAATAAAAATAATCAACTTATCATATAATCAAATAATTATCTTATAATTTGACAATTTTTTTTAATTGGATGAGGATAATCACTACCATATCAGAGAAATCGAATTTTATGATACAAAACAATTTATGGTAATGATCCTAATCCAATTTTGGCCAAGAAACCCGAAAATCTACAAACAGATGATCCAACTCGTCGAGTCAGGCATTGGACTCGTCGAGTTGGCTCAACTCGGGATCAACTCGTCGAGTTCCTTCTTGGGACGCGTCGAGTCCAGCAGTCAGAGGCAAAAAATGTAGTTTTTCAGCTTTGATAATAACACAATTGCATCAATATAACAGAAAACACCCTAGGCTCTGATACCACTGATGGGTTTTGAGCACAATAACAATCCTATGGTGCACATACAACCCTAGATGCTTTGGATCTAAGTTTTCTCAAGTTATACATGAAATTTCATTTTATCCAAAGCACACACCCTAGATAGCATGCAATTGAAGATATACAACATAAAAACTAGTTGGATGAATACCTCTTAGTTGTAGCTTTTAATTCTTGACCTTTCAAGAGCTTAATACCTCAATTATGATACCTATAATAACTTACAAACACCAAAAGAAAATGGAGGCTTGTTAAATAGAGGTTAGGAAGCACAAAATCGGGTAGGGTTTCACCTTGAAATGCATTGGCCGATTTTAGGGGGGTTAGGGGTTACATTTATAGTGTGGAATTCCTGGGGTTTCTTACATGTAAACCCTAATTCACCATGACTCTTCACATTTATTAGGCCCTTTGGACTAAACCTTCATGGACTCTCATATAGGTTTAGTCCATTCCTATTCAACATGGATCACTAGCCCAAACTATAAGTATTACTGATTTACCTAATCAGTCCCCGTAAATTTAATCAGTCTCTTTTGATCACTAAATTAATTCCAAATTAATTATTGACCAATACTGATTAAATAATATGATTTCCCAGTTAATATATTATTCATATAATATATTAATAAATCACAAATAACCTCTTTCTCAAATGTCCATCCTATCAAATTGCTCCGGTCAAGGCAACCCAAAAGGACCATGCTACTATCGAGTCAAGTACATACCAATTATAGTTATGGGCTTAGACACTTAATCCAACACTCCATGCATCACATGTAACCCGTACCCCATTGTTCAGAAACACCTTCGTTAGATAGGGGTTTATCGCATCCGCTAACCCAACTTGCTCCAACCATGTCCAATCTACTTCATTGGCTATGTAAAACTCTTTCTTTTTCAATGTTTCTAGAATTTTGTTCCATTCAACCATAGTTCTCTTGGACACCACTTGAGGGAAGTTAAACCAAGGGAAATCCCCTTGGTCTCTTGGAATTTGTTGCCCTCTGTTACCACTCCTCATTTTTTTGCAAAATAAACAGCAAAGGAGAGCAAACAAACAACAAAAAGCAGTTAAAATTAAAATTTGAAGCAATTCTGGGAAACCAACTCGTCGATTTGTATGAACAACTCGTCGAGTTCGACGAAGAGTTCGAAATTTCTTTTCTGATTTGAGACAATTGGAGCATATAAACTGAAAATCATTCCATGGGTTTATTTAAGGTAACATATCATGTATTAATTCATAAGAAAAACTAGATTAAACACCCTAATTTGCTCAAAATTGAAACACTAGAATTTATGCTAAGTTCAAAATCGGGGTTCTTTCAACTAATTCAAACATCAAACATATAATAATCCTTGCTTTAACCGAATTATGTGTGAAAAATCTAACCTTTATTGAGAATTTCGAGTGGAAACCGCAATGAATTGAAAATTTGTTGCACTTGATAGAGAACACGGCGGGTTCTTAGAGTGTGATGGTGAAAAACTGAATATTTTTGCCTTTTAGGGTTAAAAACCCTTATTCACTGAGTATACAAACCTTTTTTATTTTCGGTAATAAATGTCAACTATCGAGTAGAGGCGGGTTCTGAACAAAAGTCGCGAAAAATCAAATAAACTCGTCGAGTACACAATTGGAACTCACCGAGTTTAGAGTTCTGATCAAGAAAATTTTAAGTTTTTGCTCATAAAATTTTTCCACACCCCACACTAAAACCTTGCTTGCCCTCAAGCAACATTTAAAATATATGAAGACTTAGAGTAAAAATCCTTAACAAAACACACAAAACTAAAGGAATTAAAAGAAAACAAAAATTAAAAAGAAAAGAAAAGGAAAAGAAAGCAAACTCAAACAACGGGTTGCCTCCCGCAAGCGCTTCTTTTTGAGGAGTCTTGAGCTGGAATCCTTCCCGCTTTACGTTGTAGCGGCTTCCTCAAAATCCAAGCCCTCTTCAGTCTTCTCTTTGCATGGTGTTCCTTCTTCATAATGTTTAACGCTATGCCCATTGACCTTGAAACTTCACCCATCCTTGTTCCATAACTCAATCACCCTATAAGGATATACATGCTTAATTTTGAAAGGCCCGAACCATCGAGTGCGCAGTTTTCCCAGAAAAAGCTTTAACCTAGAATTGTATAAGAGAACTTTCTGGCCAGCTTCAAATTTCTTATTCCCTTTCAGCCTTGCATCATGCCACCTTTTAGTCTTATCCTTTTAGATCAACGAGTTGGCGTATGACTCGTTTCTCAATTCCTATAAGGCAATCATTTGCAAAAGCCGATTGGGACGCAACTCACTTGGCTCAAAATTACAAGTTTTTAAAGACCAATAAGCTTTATGATCGAGTTCCACCGGTAGATGACATTGCTTCCCATAAACTAATCTATAGGGTGTGGTCCCAATGGGTGTCTTGAATACAGTCTGGAATGCCCACAACGCGTTATCGAGTTTTTCCGCCCAATCTTTCCTATTACTACCCACCGATCTTTCCAAGATTCTCTTAAGTGCTCTATTTGTGATCTCGGTTTGGCCATTTGTTTGTGGATAGTATGCTGTTGAAAACCTATGGCGTACGCCCTATTTTTGTAATACCTTTGGTAGTTGATAATTAGCAAAATGGGTTCCCCTATCGCTTATTAGTGCTTTCGGTACCCCAAATCTAGGAAAGAGTCTTTTTAAGAATTTCACGACTACCCATGCATCATTGGTGGGTAGCGCATGCGCTTCTGCCCATTTGGACACATAATGTACCGCCACAAGGATGTATTTATGCCCTCTAGATAATGGAAATGGTCCCATGAAATCTACACCCCACACGTCAAACACTTCACACACTTGGATGTTTCTTTGTGGAATTTCATTCCTCGCAGAAATATTCCCTGACCTTTGACAGGAGTCGCACTCTTGCACGTAAGTGGAAGCATCTTTGAAGATTGTTGGCCAATAAAACCCTTCATCAAACACCTTCTTGGCCGTGTATTGAACCCCATAATGTCCTCCTGGCGACCCATTGTGGAAATACTGTAGAATGTCACGAATCTCCTTTTCAAACACGCATCTTCTGATTATCCCATCTCCACAACTTCTAAAAAGATAGGGCTCATCTCAAAAATAATATTTAATTTTTGAAAAGAGTTTCTCCTTCTGCTGGTGAGTGAGCCCTTTTGGAATAAACTTGTATGCTAAAAAGTTTTCAATCTGAGCATACCAAGGTTCTTCCCCCACTATCATCATTAAGTACTCCTCCGGAAAGTTATCCCTAATGCCCTTGTTTTCCATCTCGTCTCTCTCTGGATTTTCCAATGTAGATAGGTGGTCAGCTGCTACATTCTCCATCCCTTTCTTGTCCTTGATCTCTATGCCAAATTCTTGAAGTAAAAGCACCCATCGGAACAATCTAGGCTTCACAACCTGCTTGGCAAACAAATACTTGATAGCAGAATGGTCAGTAAAAACAGTTGTTTTGGACAAAATAAGGTAGGGGCGAAATTTTTCAAAGGCATAAACCACGACTAATAATTCTTTTTCATTAGTCGTGTAGTTTTCTTGGGTCATGTTTAAGGTCTTGCTGCATAATAAATGGGTTGAAAGTGCTTATTAACCCTTTGACCAAGCACAACTCCTAAGGCATAGTCACTTCCATCGCACATTATCTCAAAGGGCAAGGTCCAATTCGGGGGCGATAATGATCGGGGCATTAGTCAATTTTTCTTTCAACATCTCAAAAGCTTCTAAGCATTCTTTAGAAAAATTAAAATGTGCATCTTTTAAAATTATTTGATTTAAAGGCTAGTGATTTTAGAGAAATCTTTAATAAAACAGCGGTAAAAACATGCGTGACCTAGAAAACTCCTAACGCCCTTCACATTGGTTGGTGGGGGTAATTTAGAAATAGTGTCACTCTTTGCGCGATCCACCTCAATCCCCGATTTGGACACTTTATGGGCTAAAACGATGCCTTCTTTCACCATGAAATGACATTTTTCCCAATTTAAGACTAAATTGGTCTGTTCACACCTAGCAAGCATCAAATCAAGGTTAGTAAGACAATCATTAAAGAAGAGCCAAATACGGAAAAGTCGACCATAAATACTTCCATGAACTTCTCCACCATGTCGTGGAATATGGCCGTCATGCATCGTTAAAAAGTCGCCGACGCATTGCATAACCCAAAAGGCATGCGTCGATATGTAAATGTTCCACTTGGACAAGTGAAAGTCGTCTTCTCTTGATTATTTAGGTCAATTGGAATCTGGAAATAACCTGAAAATCCATCTAAGAAACAATAATAGTAATGACCATATAATCACTCAAGCATTTGATCAATAAAAGGAAGAGGGAAGTGGGCTTTGCAAGTGGCATCGTTTAGCTTGCGATAATCGATGCACACCCGCCAACCGGTTACTGTTCGTGTAGGTATGAGCTCGTTTTTCTTGTTCGTCACGACTGTCATACCTCTTTTCTTTGGCACTACATGAACTGGACTATCGAAAATTGAATAAATTATCCCCGCAGCTAAGAGCTTGAAAACTTTTTTCTTGACCACCTCTTGCATGTTCGGGTTCAACCGTCTATGATGTTGCACCACCAATTTCGCGCCTTCTTCAAGGTTAATCTTGTGCTAGCAATAGGAAGGGCTAATCCCATTGATGTCGATTATTTTCCAAACAATGGCGTTTTTCTCTTCTTTAGAACCTTCACGAGATCTTATTTTTCAGTTGGTGTGAGGTCAGAGGCAATAATTACTGGTTTTTGATCATCTTCCTCCAGAAAAGCATATTCCAAGTGTTCCGACAAGGTTTTGAGCTCTAGTTTTTTACTCTGAACACTAAACACATCGAGTTTTTCCTAGGAACTCGCTGAGTTATGGCCAATTTTCCCGTCATATTGCATATTTAAATCCCAACTCGTTGAGTTGATCTCATAAACTCGCCGAGTTGTGTTTTCAGAATGTTTTGTTAATTCTTCGTATTCGCTTTCTTCAATTAGCCTCTCTATCTCCTTTAGGTCACTTTCAGCATCAAATTCATCTTCTGATACTAAGGTGGATTTACTCGCCTTGTCTTCTTTCCATTCCGCAAATTCTTTTTCCATTAGTTCTTCCAAAATGTCCACCGAAAAGGTCGTGTCGTCACTAAACCTAGAATGCTTCATGGTTTCATCAACTCCAAATGTAAATGAATCATCTCCTACCCAAAGAGCAATTTTTGACTCTCTTATGTCCACTATGACACAAGCGGTGTTGAGGAAAGTGTTGGATTAGTGTCTAAGTCCATAACTATTTTGGTATGTACTTGACCCGATTGTGAGCATGGTCCTTTTGGGTTGCCTTCACCATAGCAATTTGTAGGATGAATTAAGAAGAGAAAGGTTAATTATGATTTATTAATATATTATGAGAATAATATATTAATGGAGAAATCATATTGTTTAATTAATATTAGTCAATAATTAATTAAGAATTAATTTAGTGACTAAAAGAGATTAATTAAACTTAGGGGACTGGAGTTGTAATTATAAGATAGATGCAATTGGGCTATGGATCACCTAAGAATAATAGGTTGGACGAATTCTATGGGAAGCCCATTAGGAATTCGTCCAAGGGATATTCTAAAGGGGTCCATGGGCTGCTTAGGGCCTAAGCAGTGAGATTAGAGTTTCCTAAGTTCAAAACCCTAATAACCTAAGTATATAAAGAACCCCTAAGCCCCAAAAACGTGGCCATCCTTTTGAGAGGGTTTCTGGACGTCTTTTGGGGGCTCTTCTTCTTCTCTTCTTTATCCAGTTGCTTAGTGGTGTTTGTGACTCCATTAGAGGTGCAACACTTGAGGCACTAAGCTTTTTGAAGCCAAGGAATTGATTGTTATTGCTACATAACAATCAAAGGTATTCTCTAAACCCTAATTCAGATTATAATATGTTAGATCTAGGGTTTATAGCTTTGGATATTCAATTGCATGTTCATTAGACAAACTAGATCCAAAAGCTATTAGGGTTTGCATGTACACCATAGGAATGATGTAGTGCTCAAAAACCATCAGTGGTATCAGAGCCAGGTTGTTTGTTTGATGTATTTGATGCTATATTTGATTATTCAAGCTTAAAATCAAAAATTTATGCTTTCTGGTAGGAATGGCAATGGGGCGGGTTCGGGGCGGGGCATGGTTTCCCCACACCGCCCCGATAATTTTAGGGTTTCTTATCGGGGCGCCCCATCGGGTTTCGGGTTTTCCCGTCGGGTTTCGGGTATCTTATCGGGTTTATAACAATTCATAACGAAATCTTTATTTTGTTTTAGGATACCCCGATGTATTATAAAAAAATATATGTTCTAGCATCTTTTTTAAATTAAAAATATGATGCATCACTTTATTAAAATAAACTGGACGTTATATTAAAAATCATTTGATTTAAATTTAGTGTAATACGTCAAAACCTAAAAAACGGTCATTCACACAAGATTTTTAATAACTAAAAAGATTGTCCACAGTAAGTATTTTATCTTTGAATGCGTGCAACTAACATCAAAAGGATTTGAAGATATATATATATATATATATATATATATATATATATATATATATATATATATATATATATATATAATCGGGGCGGGGCGGGTCGGGGCGAGGGTAACCCACTCCCTGCCCCGAACCCGATAAAAAACCCGATAAAGACCCGTTACCCGACCCGAAATGATCGGGTTTCGGGTTTCCCCGTCGGGTTCGGGTTTTTTTGCCATCCCTACTTTCTGGGGGCTGGACTCGCCGAGTTCATGACTGAACTCGCCGAGTCCACTGGGAACTCGACGAGTCCAGTGCTGACTCGACGAGTCTGAGGCACAGAAGGCTGATTTTGAGGGATTTTGACTTGTTTTGGCTGTGGATAATTAACTAAAACGTTTTTCATTAATAAAATCCGAATTTTATCTATATTTGGTGATTATCCTTGCCAAAATAGAAGATAATTGTCAAAATTTAGATAATCATTTGTTTTATTAGATAAAGGTTGATTATTTGTAATTTAGATTTGAATTATCTTGTGAAAATAAAATTAAAGGTCAAATTAGATAATTATAAATTACTTGTTTAATTTTAATTTATTTGCAATTTGATCTTGTGTGTTTTGAATAGTTTCAAAACTTGCCCTCAAGTTTTAGAATTTAAAATTTTGATTAAAAGATTAATTTTGAAAGATTTGAATTCTAAACCCAAATGTTTTGATAAAGTGCAAAACTTGTCCTCAAGTTTTGGAATTTAAATTTTGATTAATAGTTTAATTATGTAATATTTAAATTCTAAAACCCTAGTATTTTTTTGAAAAAGTTCAAAGTACACCCTTATGGTTTTATTAATTAATTAAGGTGTATAATTAAAAGAGATTTAATAAACCCATAAAGTTTTGGTTTACATTTAATTAAATTAGAAGTATAATTTATTAAATTAGACCACCTAGTATTTTAAAAGTGTAAAATACACCCTATACTATATATAACATTAAAAGTCTAATATTATATATATATATATATATATATATATATATATATATATATATATATATATATATATATATATGTATGAGTAAACAGTCAGTCTTACCGTTACTAGGCCTGATTCACGAAGCTGGTCTATAAGGGGTGTTTAAGGAAATTGCCTATAAAATGGCGATTGAATGGGTATCCACTCTTACACACCGCACTCTTGACTAGTGGAGGGTCGTTAGCCGAACGGGTAGGATAGGACGAAACCTTCCATTATAAGTATAATGAAGTACAAAGTAACTAAATGCTTTTACAAATTCCCAAATCATAGTTACTTTAGGCAAAATGTGAAATTGGTGCTAATCCATGAAATTGCACATTGCACCCTTATTGGTCGATTAGTGGAGCGTGTGTGGTTAACCGGCATAGTAATATGGGACCAATGAAGGATGGCAATGGGTAGCTTGATGTTTATCATAGATCAATGGAGCGTGTGTGGTTAACCGGCACATTGATTAGGTGATTCGTAACATCGAGAGTACCGAGCTAATTTGCATGGTTATCCACACCTTGTTTGTGATCCTCGGCATCCCAGTCACAAATGAAAGGCACAATCGAGATTTAAACATGCCATTGAAAAGTTCAATGAATCTCAAAAGATCTAGGAGTTTCAATTCATTTAAAACTTAAATTTCCTTTTCGTTTTTCATGGTGGAAATTGGTAAATCGT
This sequence comes from Lactuca virosa, assembly GCF_052849685.1. Lineage (NCBI taxonomy): Eukaryota > Viridiplantae > Streptophyta > Magnoliopsida > Asterales > Asteraceae > Lactuca > Lactuca virosa. The sequence goes on along the minus strand of NC_136432.1, from coordinate 93,581,594 downwards.
CATTTACCTACCTTCAAATGTTCTGTAATTTGGATTACGGCATCCCTCTTCCAAATTGTAGAACATTGTGTTGGATCCTAGCCTTAATATCTCATTTGGGAGTTTTATTAAGGACTCAATCAACTGCATTTTCTCCCGTTTTGTAGATGTCTGGTTCTAACTATGGTCTTCCCAAATCCCTTGGAACAAGCTTTCCACATGAAGATGATATTCCACGATTCGATCGAGGAACAAGAGATCATTCTTCACTTCCTCCACCTCCTCCTATTGTTCTCCCTGACCCACAAGTTCGAAGACTTGAAAAGTTCAAGCTCACTCAAGCCCTTTTGGCAAGTAAACACGAAGAAGGAAAGTCAGTGTGTGCACACGTCTTAAAGATGAAGTCGCACATTGACACGTTAAGAATGTTGGGAGTCGTTGTCTGTGAGAAGTTGGCTGTTGACTGGGTTCTTCAATCGCTTCCTGACTCATATAGTGAGTTTGTAAGAGAGTACTATATGATGGAACACGACGTGACCCTCATCGATCTCACCTATTTTCTTGTTGCTGCTAAATCAAAAATGATTTGGCGCACTGGAGAAGCAAAGTTGATTGGTAGATCTACCTTCCAAACCTCCATGGACATAGGCAACGGCAACGAAAGGCATGCCATGGTCAAAAAGTTTGACCATAAGAGAAAGGCAAAGTCTGAGGTAGTTCCGTGTGATATTCCAAAAGAGTCAATTTGCTTTTATTGCCAAGAGAATGGGCATTGGAGACGAAGCTGCCCTGTCTACCTGAGAGATCTAAGAGATGGGAGAGTCAAGACGTATGACTCTACTTCAGGTAAAATCCATTAAATAACTCTGTAAGTTCCTATTTTTTGATTCTTAACACATTATGTGATAAGATTACATTTTTTTATGTTTTGTAGAATCGAAGAAAAGAGAGGAAGCTTAAAGGAAGAAGTAAGTTGAGTCTGATCGCGAAGAAATGGATTTCGATCGCATGGTTCGATGATCGGATTTTTAGCTGCTACTTAGAAAGTTATGATAGATTGCTTAGGATTATGTAATAACATAGTTTTCATTTGAATTGCATTGTAAGGACAAGTTTTTCCGCACCTTTTATAAATAAAATAAATTTTGATTTTGTCTTATTTATATATTTCCTTGCAATGACATGTATGAAAATTGATGTTTGTGTATTTCTATTTTTAGCAATGCTGAAACGGATGTGATTCTTAGTTATGTTATTTGTGGAAATGTCAAGAACTTACCAAATAAGGAAAGATTCTTGTCGCCCGAGTTTCAATTGGACAGAAACTTGGAATCATACGACTTGTATTGTATGATGAATGAGAACCTTCATATTTGGAAAATTAGGACTAATTCCTTGACAAAGAGTCAAGTGAAGGACTAGGAGAACTGGTACGCAATGTTGTGCACTCATCAAGTCCACCACAAATAACGATAAGAGTATTCGTCATGATTTACTAAAAGTCTAGTAAATGTGGTTATGCTTACAAGATTAAGTATAATTCTGAATCATTGAAAAGTTTCAATGAATGGCAGAATGAATAAAAAGAATCAAATAGGCAGAAAGATAAAAGATTTCTCTAATCTGAAAAGATGGGAGAGTACTTTTGTATCGTGTTTTATGATCATCTTGTTGATTATGAAACCATATCACAATTAATCCTCTAAGGACATCTTAGTTCATTAGTATGGCTAAGAAGAGGAATCAGAAATTGTTGAAATGGTTAAATCAAAAGGATGAGTCATACTTCGTTCCAAAATCAAGTCTTAAAGTCATACTCCAAGATTGTGAATTGAGTGACACATCTTAAGAAGTTCTAACACACTCTTCAAATGTGAAGTAGAAAATTGTTTTTCTTACTCTTGCACGTTTGAAATTGGTAAATTGTGATGTCTTGGATAAGACAAAGACAAAATAATACTAATTGTGTGTAGTGTTTGTCTTGATAAGAATCCACACTAACTATTGAATATTTTTTGTCAAGAAATGTTTCTTGACAGGAGAATCTTATATGTCAAGAGGTCAGTGGGAGTCTAAATGATCTTGAAAAGTTTCAAGAACTAATCAAGAGTAAACCTATTATTAAACACTAGCGCACGACTTGAGGTTTGTAACCTATCGTGTTGACATATCCTTGTTTATGTGCCATTCCAGTTTAGTAAACTATGCATATGAGTTCTACGAGTTCTCAATAGACTGCATAAAGACAAGCACCTTGTTCAATGAAAGAACATTGACAAGTATAGGTGAACTGCTAAATAACTTGGAAGCAATGGTGGGACCCTTGATGGCAAAAAATCAAGTATGAACAAATTCTGTCCATATGAGTTTGGATTTCTCACGAACATTATATTACGATGATGGTTATGAAAAATTCACATGGATGGCAACACATACACCATAAAATCTAAGTGTCATAAGGTTTCTCTCCTTCATGAAAATGATTGTGAGGAAACGCTTTCACTAAGAGAGATTTTAAGGAGATAGCGATTATGTAAATTGCATTCTCAAATTCGATTATGATTACGGCATCCCTCTTCATAGTTCGAATTGTGAGATTTGGCGATTAGGCTGAACGTTTGGGACTTAGTAATATAAGTTCTGAATTAGTTTAGACACATATGTGAGCTATCTAAGGAAAGGTGTATGAGTTTGAGAAGCTTAGATAAAGGCTTATCGAAGCATATTGTATTAGAAAAAATGAACTATAGAAGTCAATAAGTATTGTTTTCTAGAAGTTTAACTGATTTCTAAATATGTGTCAAAGCTAGTGGGAGCATAAATGTTATGCTGGAATGGATATAATCATCATGATAGTGGGAGCGTGATTATTATTTTAAGTGTTGCAGGTTGGCAATATTAATTATAGAAAACAAAAGTTTCACTTTACAAAGTTGCAGGGGTTGAAAAGTTGTTTTGTTATAATTAAGGGAGAGAATGTTATACTTCGTTTCAAATCTAAAAGCTTAGATCGAGAAATTTTAATCAAATTTAGTCAAGGATATATTAACTGCATTCTCAAAATTTGATTATGATTACGGAATCCCTCTTCATAGTTCGAATTGTGAGAACGTGGCAAATAGAAATATTATGGCAAATGGCTGATAAAGTATCATGCTTTTATGTAAGACATTATGAATCGTGTCCCATACGATTCTCGTATAGGATTGATTGCATATGCTATAATATTTGACCGTTCTAAAATTTTCCAAATGTCTAGGGCATTAAGAGGGAAAAAGGGACTAAAATCGGATTTGACTAAATTAATTAAACAACTGTCAAGGACAATCTAAGGTTCGCCAAGGATTGGTCGCTTGTGAGCAGTTGGAAGTATAGTAGTGGATGGACCATATTGACATTATTATGAATAGATAAGAATCTATTAAGAATGAGTTGTCGTATGGCAAATATGGAAATGTTTCCATATTGGGAGTTGGATATCAAGAATTTATGTCTAGATTAGAAACTTTTATGCAAGAAGGATGTTCAAAGGAATGTACTTTGAATGTGAGACTTCACATATATGGGATTGTCGTGTAATAATCTCCAATAGAGCACTTTGTAATTTCATTGGCCGAGTCTTGGTGACTTTTGTGCCATGACATTATGAAAGGACTGTTGCATAAAATGTTAGAATCTAACATATTCTAGTAGTGACGAGAATTTTATATTCTTACACTAATGATTAGGATTAGGAATTGTGAAATGAGCATCATTGGAAATGTGTTCATTTGATCAATTTCACAAAGTAATGACCATAGGTAAACATAGTGTGCATGCTTGGTGCATGGGACAATTGTTGTTATAATTCAAGTAAGAAGTTGATTACCCGAAACAACAAATAATGAGTAATCAATATGGTGATTAAATAAAAAATGTTTTATTTATACTCAAAGGTTTGGGTCCATATAGGATTAGTATTATTCTTGTGTTTCGCTTTGCATGTTTTGACTTCCCGAATAATAAGATTATTCAAATCCTCCACAGTCGCTCATACATTGGAAGTAGGTATGAATGAAGACTGTCATGAATCCGTCTGTAGATTGTCTAAAGTGTTTAGACATAGCACAAGTTTGTTGCAGAGTTCATGAGTGCTGCTATAAGATTAGAGTATTGGATTAAACCCACGCTCACTTGGATCGCTTCATGGATTTATCACGGGTGATTAGTGAGACGATAACATTGTATATTCTTGAAACCGAGACGTGTGAGTTGTTATTTGCTGGTCGGTTGCAAATTGATGATAAGTAAACGCACCAGTAACTTGGTGTTATAAAACTTATTGGTGTGTGTGATTCGATTAGTAGGTGCAAGCAAGCATTTGAGTCGAAGTTTATCCATTCCTTTTACTCAAAGTGGGATAAAAGCGATATATGTGGGCCCCTCGATGATTTAGTGATGACACCTAAGCGCTTGGCCAAGCAGGGACTAAATTGATGTGTTCAATTGTAATCTGTTGTCAGTCGTCATAAATCGGATGTCGGGAAACAGTATAGAGAGAATGATTTATAATCCATGTCTCATGTCTATACGATATCTTGTAGAATGGAGGAATATATGATCCCTTATCTAAAGGACACACATATCTGATAAGATCAGAGTTGACAGCGGCTTTTGAAAGCTACGATTGCTGATCAGGTTCTGAAGTCATGCAAAATAGTTATTAGACTTATCCAAGTGGGAGACTGTTGGATTAGTGTCTAAGTCCATAACTATTTTGGTATGTACTTGACCCGATTGTGAGCATGATCCTTTTGGGTTGCCTTCACCATAGCAATTTGTAGGATGAATTAAGAAGAGAAAGGTTAATTATGATTTATTAATATATTATGAGAATAATATATTAAAAGAGAAATCATATTGTTTAATTAATATTAGTCAATAATTAATTAAGAATTAATTTAGTGACTAAAAGAGATTAATTAAACTTAGGGGACTGGAGTTGTAATTATAAGATAGATGCAATTGGGCTATGGATCACCTAAGAATAATAGGTTGGACGAATTCTATGGGAAGCCCATTAGGAATTCGTCCAAGGGATATTCTAAAGGGGTCCATGGGCTGCTTAGGGCCTAAGCAGTGAGATTAGAGTTTCCTAAGTTCAAAACCCTAATAGCCTAAGTATATAAAGAACCCCTAAGCCCCAAAAACGTGGCCATCCTTTTGAGAGGGTTTCTGGACGTCTATTGGGGGCTCTTCTTCTTCTCTTCTTTATCTAGTTGCTTAGTGGTGTTTGTGACTCCATTAGAGGTGCAACACTTGAGGCACTAAGCTTTCTGAAGCCAAGGAATTGATTGTTATTGCTACATAACAATCAAAGGTATTCTCTAAACCCTAATTCAGATTATAATATGTTAGATCTAGGGTTTATAGCTTTGGATATTCAATTGCATGTTCATTAGACAAACTAGATCCAAAAGCTATTAGGGTTTGCATGTACACTATAGGAATGATGTAGTGCTCAAAAACCATCAGAAAGGTCTTCCAAGGAGAATGGGCACTTGGTGGTCTTCTTCCATATCTAACACTAAGAAATCCGCAGGAAACACGAACTTATAGAGTTTTACCAATAGATCTTCGCATATTCCCCTTGGAAACGTTACTGTCTTATTTGCTAGATGAATTCGAATCAGTCTCGGCTCTGAAAGGTTCAACTTCTTAAAGAATGAGTATGAAATAAGGTTTACACTAGCCCCCGAATCGGCCAATGCAGAACTTGTAGCTAAATTTCCGAATTGGCCTGGCAAAGTCAAACTACCTAGGTCACCCATCTTCTTTGGCAATTTATTTAACATTGTAGCTGAACAGTTCTCATTAAGGACCACCTTAGATGCCTCATCCATCTTCTTCCTATTTGTGAGGAAGTATTTCAAGAATTTGGCATACTTGGGTATTTGTGCAACCGCCTCTATGAAAGGAATTTTAATTTGAAGGGCTTTGATGTGCTCCAGGAACTTTTGATAGTCTTCATTCTATTTATCTTGTCTAGCTCGGCTCGGGAATGGCAATGGTCCTTCAGAGTCAAGGAGCTGCCTAGTTTTCACATTTACTCCATCATAAAAGATGGAGACCTCTTGTTGCACGTTTAGGTCATTTTGAGGGCAGTTTCTTATCAAACTCTTGAATCTTTCCCACGCCTTGTAGAGTGATTCTCCTCCCATTTATTCAAAGTTGGCAATTGCTTTCTTCAATTTCGCCACTTTGGATGGTGGGCAAAACTGATCTATGAATTCTTCGCGCATCTTTGGCCATGTGGTGATGGATCTTGGAGGGAGTGATTTTAGCCAATCTTTCGCGGCTCGCTTGAACGTAACCGGTAGCATCCGAAGTAAAACAGTCTCGTGAGGAACATTTGGAATGTTGAAATACTCGGCTATGTTGTTGACCTCGTCAATATGTTTGTATGTGTCTTCGTGATCCTTCCCGTAGAATGGGATGTCCTTCAGTTAGGCGAGAATGTTTTTTGTAGTTCAAAGACTGCTATTGCAGGAATTACGGGTTGCACAAGTCCTGGACCGGTACCGTCTCGTATGAGCTTCTTGTATGTCCCCATAGGTATGCCTGTGATGTACGCCATCTCTTCTTTTTGTTCAATGTCACTTTCTTCTTCAAACTCGGGTGTTTCGGGCTCGTAATCAAACACCTTATCGTTTTGAATTTGGTCTTTACCGCTTGCTTCCCCGGTTGCTTTGTTCTTCTTTTTGTTGAGAATTGATTCTGGGTCTTCCACAGGTGATACTATAGGAGAAATGGAGCCTCGGGTCATAAACTTTCTGAAACAAAACAGAAAATCACGCGTAAAACGAACAAAACGAAATATAAAACGAAACTAGAAATACGCTCAACTCGTCGAGTGCAGTTTATGAACTCGGCGAGTTCAAGCATAAAAACAGAAAACTGATTAAGAAAATAAAAACAGAAAAACAAGTAACTTTATGTGTGTAAAATGCACTAGTTTTAATCCCATTAACTTAAACACAAAGACAAACACACGAAAGGCAGTGTACCTATCAATTAGCAGTTTAGTTCAGGTAAGTAGGGTATCGAACATAGGGAATGGTAAACAATTAAAATTAATACTAATATTATCTAAATAAAACAATATTTAAAAGGGGTTTTCTCTAGTTTTGCAAGACTAGAAACTTAAGCAATTACTAAACACTTAAACAAAGGACAATTAACAGCTAAAAGAGAGCAAAAGACAACTAGATTTAATAAGATAAAAGAGACTTCCGTTTAGATTCGATTCATTTATTCCAATGGTTGATTTCATGGAAAGTGCAATAGATTAATATATCAATGGTTACCGATTTCTAATATGATTAGGTTCATGTTCACTATTACTAATCCTTTACCAAACAAGTTAATTTAAACAGTGGTGAATTGATTAAACTAACAGGTTACCTAGTGTTCAGTTCAAATCAAGTAATACTTGTAATTATAGTTAACTAAATTGGTTGATTCAGTTAACTCATATGTGGTTGTTCATCGCACATGCTCACACATTAACTTACTTATTTTCTAGTTAACCTTAGGTTCATGTTCACTAATACTATTCATACAGTCTTGTTTTCACAAAACTATAAGATTCAAGTAGTCAAGTAGATGTTCATGCAACTCAACAACTTAGTCATTAACAGAAAATAATTATCATTAATATGTAAGGATCTTTTAACAAGCTTAACAAGATAAATAACCAAATCAAAATAATCCAAAGCCACTTAATCAAACCATATTCATAAGATCCTCTACATCTAAACAGAAGTATGGAGTTTAGCCCATAACATCAGCAAATGACATCATAAAAACGAAATCCATCAATGTAAACATAATGTAAACAAGAGAATTGAGTAATTTACTAATGATTATGCCTTTAGATCTCTTCAATTCCAAACCTCTCTGGTCTCCAGAAGTTGCTATAAGCCTCCAGCAAAAGTTAAGGTTTCGAATGAAAACGTTATATAAATAGATTCTGAAAATCAGCTCCAACTCGTCGAGTTTTATGGACAAACTCGTCGAGTATTTTACTTAAAATGCGTGTACGACAAGGAACTAATAAGTCGGGAATCTTCGCATCAACTCATCGAGTTGGAGGATCAACTCGCCGATTTCCTTTTTAAATTTGCCTTCTTTCTTCAAAATCCAAGTTCCAAGCTTCCAATTGCTATATTCGCTTCCTTTCACATCCGAGCATGTCTTTGTTGCTGAAAATGAAATTTTAAACTAATTAAGCACCTTTTGTTCATTATTTAAGATAAAATAAACATAAAGTAATAAGATAATGCATGAATTTTATGATTAAAGATGCACATATCAATAATCCAAGAGAAGTGGTTTGCTTTAGATACCGGAAAATGTTTTTAACCTCCAACATGTGAGGTTTTCTAGGATTTGCTTGGAACCTGGCACGGTAACAAGCAACAAACATAATGTCAGGACGACTAGATATCAGATACAACAAAGATCCGATTATCTGACGAAACAATGTGATATCCGTTGCCAGTTTATCTAATTGAGAACTGAGTTTCGTTCTGAACGCCATAGTGACATTGACTTTTGAATCACCCACCATTTCGAATTTTGCTAGTAATGTCTTTGTGAATGCTTCTTGATTTAAGAAAATTCCCTCTGAACTCTGTCGTATATTTAAGCCAAGGAAAAAGTTAATTTTACCCATAAAACTCATTTCAAATTTTGTTTCCATTAGTTTTCTGAATTCAGTAGTTAAGCTGGGATTAGTTTATCTAAAAATAATGTCATCAACATAAATCTGAACTATCATTAAATCGGTACTTTCCTTCTTCCGAAAGAAAGTAGGGTTAACAGAACCTTGTTTGAATTTAGACTGTTTAAGAAAACGAGTTAGAGTTTCATACCATGCCCTCAAAGCCTGTTTAAGACCATACACTCCTTTGTCTAGAACATAACAGTGATTCGGAAATTTTTCATTCACAAAACCTGGAGGTTGTTCGACGTAAACTGTTTGTTCTAGTTCTCCATTCAGAAATGCACACTTCACATCCATTTGATATACTTCAAAGTTTTTGTGAGCAGCATAGGCTAGAAATATGAAAAATGATTCAAGTCTAGCCACAGGTGTGAATGTCTCTTCGTAATCAATTCCTTCTTCTTGACAATAGCCTTTAACAACTAATCATGCCTTATTACGAATGACATTTCCTTCTTTATCCATCATATTTCGAAATACCCATTTCATTCCAACAACGGATGCATTTTCAGGAGTAGGAACCAATCGCCACACTTTGTTATGATCAAACTCAGTCAGTTCTTCCTGCATACCTTGAACCCAATATGCATGATCAAGAGCAACTTTAATCGTTTTAGATTCAATTTTCGAAATAAAAGAATTAAACATGCAAAATTCCAATTTAGAAAATAATGCAGTTTGCTTCGCTTTTTATTGAGCACGAGTAAGAACTCTTTATGAAGGATCTTCGATCACTTGAGATGGAGGATGATATTTGGTCCATTTTGTCATTGGTGGATAGTTCTGATCAAAGGCTGGATCAATTTTAGCGAAAATATCTTCAAATTCCGATTGTGCATCCGAGTCATTATTTTCATTATTCTCCCCTGGAAATTTGCATGTGACCCGACATTCAGAATTGAATTCTCCCCCTGGAGTGGAACATCGGTATTGAAGTTTGGAATGGAACTCTCCCCCTGGATTGGAGCATCAAAATGTTCTGATTATGGTACATTTAGAATTGGTTGTTCAGTAGGATTCTCTATATCTTCAACAACTTTATTTACAATCTTGATTAATTCATCTTATTGATTATCCTTGGCGTTCGATTCTAAGGAAATTGCCTTTTCAGGTTCATCAAAGAAATTTAGAAAATCCTCATATAGAATTTGTTGATAGAAAAATTTCCTCAGATTGACACTCTTCTTTTTGATTTTTCTTCATGTAATTTTCATCAAACGTAACATAGTAGCTTTCTTCCATTTTCTTTGATCTTTTGTTCAGAACACGATATGCCTTTGAAGTTAATGAATATCCCAGAAAGATTTCTTCATCGGATTTTTCAGAAAATTTGTTCCGATTTTTTTTTTGGAATTGAATAAAAAGCACCTGGATCCAAACACATGAAAGAATTTAACGTTAGGTTTATGATTGTTCAGAATTTCATATGGTGTAATCAGAAATTGTTTGTTAATGTAAGAGCCGTTCTGAATAAAACAAGCGGTTGCAACAACGTTAGCCTAGAAATACAGAGGAAGATTCGCAAATGAAAGCATTGTCCTTATAGCCTCACAGAGAGAACGATTTCGTCTTTCAACTACACCATTCTGCTGTGGAGTGTAAGGCGAAGAGAAATTATCAGAAATTCCTTTGTTTGTCAAGAATTCTTCAAATGCATGATTTTTGAATTCTGAATTGTTATCACTTCGAATTTTCCGAACTTGTCTTCGCAATTGTAGCTCAACCTGCTTGATGAAAGAATACCCAAGTGAATCTAGAAAAATCATCAACAATAACCAAAATATATTTGCTACCACCAATAATTTCGATGGCTGAAGGACCACAGAGATCAATATGGAATAATTCCAGTGGCTCAATTATTTTGGTATTTATGATGGATGAGTGACTCTTTCTGCTTTGTTTTCCGAGCTCATAGGCATCACATAAGTGTTCCTTTTAATATTTCAGAAGAGGTAGTATGCGTACTAGATCATCAGTTATGAGCTTGTTAATATCCTTGAACTTAAAATGAGAAAGCCTTTTGTGTCATAACCAACTATCATACAAAGACGATTTCGTAAGCAAGCATATTGATGGTTTTCCTTTGATTGGATTTAGATGCAGAGGATACATTTCTCCTTTCCTTTTTAACTTCAGAAGAACAGGTTTAGATTTCTTTTCTATGATTTATGAACTTTATTCATTAAAAGACACTTTTAGACTTGTACCTACAGCAAATTGAGAAACACTAATCAGATTGTGTTGCAAGCCCTCAACATAAGCTACCTTCCTAATTGAGAATTCTCCATTTGTTATCATGCCATATCCCATTATTTCTCCAGTGGCGTTGTTTTCATACTTCACTTTTCCACCATCCTTTAAAGTCTGAAACTCTCTTAATTCCTCTTTCCTTCCTATCATGTGATGAGAATAGCCGCTATCGATGTACCATTCCGAATCATACTGTTCGTCATACATAACCTGCTAAATTTAGAAAGATTTAGGAACCCAAACCAACTTGGGTCCTTGTGAGAATTTCTTTTGAACAGGGAAAATTTTTGTTTTGTCAACCCAAAAGGATTTTCTTTCCAAAGTATGGTTCATCCCTTTTTCCATTTTAAAAACTTCAATTTTATTATTACAAAGATTTATTTCAACAAAATTAGATTTTCGGTGAATATATTCTTTGAATTTTGGAGCCATCCTTTTTGAAAAATCTTTTTCTTCCTTTTTTAACTTTGCTTCCTATGCTTTGAGAGTAACTTTTGGATCTGAAGCAACTTTGTTTTCAACATTAAAATCTTTTGTTGTAGCAATCGGTTTTGAAAAATGTGACTTTGATAAATAACTTGATTTTGGTTTCGGAATTCAAGATGAATCAGCCTTTTAATTAAAAGATCTTGATGTATTGACAGAACTGTGATTGTCATTCATTTTCTTCCATAATTTTTTTCTTTTAAGCAAATTCTTTTTTTGTATCTTTCATTAATCCGTCTTTTCATTGCAATTAATTCCTCTGCAGATTTATGAATGTTTACTTTGGTTTTTTCTTTTCTAACTGGTGTTTCGTTCTTTTCCGATGAAGTTTCGCTTGAAATATCATTTATACCACTTGGCCCGGCCTTATCATAACAAGAGTCCACATGATTCAATGGTTCTGAAATGTATTTCTCTTTTTTTCCAAAAGGTCATTTCTGAGAGACCTTTTGTTTCATCAGCATTGTCTATTGGCTTTCACCAGAAAAAATCATCACACCCTTTCACATTATAATCAGCAACCATGGACGTTAATTCAGATGTGTCATTTTTGTTCAGTCCTTTCTTTACAAAAACTTCATTTGGAACTGCTTGAACTTTTGGAAAAACGGTTGCCTCTTCTTTTAAAACTTTTGAACCTTTGTTTTCAACAATTCGAACAAATTCAATCGAATTTAATTTCTTGCATAATAAGTCATATGTCTGCATAGCACTTAATTTGATTTCTTGTTTATCTTTTTCAGTTAAAATTTCTTTCAACATATTTTTATGTTCTTTGGACTGGATATATTCTTCAATTTTCTCAAGTCCAACTCTGTAAGAATTATAAACATCATCTGTAGAAACAATTGATTCACATTTACAGCATTTAGCATCAATTTCATCTTCTTTCAATTCCAGAAAAGGCAAAATAATTTTATGCAAACCTTTACCTATTTCACAATCCAAATGAAGCCGAGTAATATTAAAATACAAACGTTTAGCAATCAAAGAAAACATAGTTCGCTGTTTCAAGAGTGTTCTACTATCTCTTTTAAGAAAAATAATATCATCTCGTGATCTAGTAAGCTCAACTTCCAATGCTTCTATTCTTATTCTTCTGTCCTCATTCTTAAATGTTACCATGTTAAGTTTATCATTAAGATTAGAGATACTGATACGAGTCCTTTTTAAGCTATCACTAAAATCAAAAATCGTATAACGTAAATCATCCAATTCAGAATCATAACGTGATGTAGAAATATTAAGAGATTTAAGAATAGAATATACCTTATCGACCACCTTCTCGCACTCGATCACCTGCTCCGTGATTGTCTTCGCGGAAAAACAACTCTCTGAAAGCTTTTCCTCCATCAGTTGCATATCCTTTCCTTTCTGAACTGCTACTCTGAACCATCAAACACTTTCCATCATACCCTTGCCTCTTGAAATTCACAACAAAACACCCACCATGAGTAGGTTTCCTAACTTCATCATCTTCCGAGTCAGTGGACCACACTTCAAAACAATCATCATCACTTTCCTCTTGCACCATCAGCATAGGTTTCACATTTGATGCACTTTTCTTTCGGAGTTCATCTATTTTCTGAGTGTAGTAAGCGTTGTATTTTTATTTTTTTCCTTCTTCTCATTCTGCTTACGTAGCATGCATTCCTTTGCGAAGTGATTCTTGTCGTGACAATAGTTACAGTCATAACCAGAATCACCCAACAACTTCTTTTCTTTCTTCTCTTTGTCATTCTGAGAGTTCTTGTAACTCTCATCTCTTGGTCTTTAGGAACTGAAATTTCCATGCTTGTACTTGTTTCTGAAACGAAAGAAATTCTCCTTAAACAACTTCCTTGGGTTAGTCACCATCAACACTTTATCTTCTTTTGAGAGTTCATCATCCAAAATGTCAGATTTGGAATCATCAACAACTGACTTCTTACCTTTAGCAACCAACGCTAAAGATCCAACACTTGAGACAAGCTTCACTTCCTTAGAAACTTCATCTTCGTGAGATTTCAGAATACCCATGAGTTTTGCCAACGAATAGCTTTTGCACTGTTCATGTGCTTCAATAGTAGAAACTATATACTTCCATTCGGATTTGAGACCACTCATGAACGTGACCTTTTGTTCAATGACTCGTCACTCAAGATTGTATTTAAGAATTCTGCTTAATAAATGATTAAAGTGATTAACACTTGAGACAAGCTTCACTTCCTTAGAAACTTCATCTTCGTGAGATTTCAGAATACCCATGAGTTTTGCCAACGAATAGCTTTTGCACCGTTCATGTGCTTTAATAGTAGAAACTATATACTTCCATTCGGATTTGAGACCACTCATGAACGTGACCTTTTGTTCAATGACTCGTCACTCAAGATTGTATTTAAGAATTCTGCTTAACAAATGATTAAAGTGATTAACACTTGAGACAAGCTTCACTTCCTTAGAAACTTCATCTTCGTGAGATTTCAGAATACCCATGAGTTTTGCCAACGAATAGCTTTTGCACTGTTCATGTGCTTTAATAGTAGAAACTATATACTTCCATTCGGATTTGAGACCACTCATGAACGTGACCTTTTGTTTAATGACTCGTCACTCAAGATTGTATTTAAGAATTTTGCTTAACAAATGATTAAAGTGATTGAATGTCTAATCTAACTTCTCATCTGTTTTTTGTACAAATGATCCAAACTCTTACAAGAGCGACATTTGCAAGGAATGTTCCAAGTCGGCATCACCCGAATACAATTCCTTCAGCCTATCCCAAATACCTTTTGCAGTGTTGCATGCACTAACAAGACCAAAAATGTCAAGAGGAAGAGCAAATCGAATGAGTCTTATTTCCTTTATATTACACATCAGCTTATCTTTCTCATCATTTGGAATGTTAGTGTGTTCAATAATAAGTGCATTATAATCAGCCAGAGTTTTGATTTCTTTTCTGGTACACGTATGCGTGTACGTCTCCTTCGTCATTGCATGCCATATGTTGGAACCATGTTCTTCAGATCCAAGTATGTAATCTTCAAAGTGAAGAGCCCATACCTCATAATCTTATGGAAAAAGGATAGGAATCCTTGTTGTTGATCCAATGCTGCTTGATAGATTGAATGGGAGAGAGTGAGGATCGTCCTTAGGCATATTAACAAGAATTCAGTGAAACAAATATAGAATTAGATGTGTAAATTTGAATTGAGTTCAAGGAAAAACCAGTGATCTACATATGGGATCTACAATTGATTGAGATGATTGAGATAACAAGAATATATATGAGAAAATTGTAAAACTCTAATGAAAAACCATTTACTCGATAGAAGAATAGCGAACTAATTACATTATCTCCTACTCTGATGCCAATTGTGAGAAACAATAAAGATCGATAGATTCTATATTTATGAGATGAATTAAAGACAAGAAACGACAATGATCATAAAGGTGTCGAATGATTATTAATCACAACAATAGAATAGTTATTGAGGCGGAGCTGTTATGTACTTGCTTCAAAAGTTGTAACCCTAAAAGCTACATGCATGCTATATATAGACTAAAACATACAGCGGTTCCGAACATGGACATGCCCATTTCGAAATCTAATAACATACATTTGACACAACACAAAATTAGACCTAACAGGTACCTGCACAAATATGCCACTTCATAAGAAAATTTCGAGCCATTGCATATTCTTCTTTTGCGTGACCAAGCTTTCACGCGTGTGTATTTAGGCGGCCAAGAACTCTACCCACACATCAGTATGTGACGCATGTGTTTCTTCCATACCATCCTTGCGGGCCTCCACCACCTTTATCCCGGTATGATCCTTCCTTACTCTCATCCTAATTATTGAGAACAATGTTTAATTTTAAGCTTTGGGCGAGGTATTCTTATCTTTTATTTTTATTGCATTTAGGTTGTATATTGTTGGATTTAGAGTAAGTCATTTAGGGCATTCATAAAAGTACATAAATAAAATAAAAAATATTGAATATTTTGTTTCTTTCTTTTCTAATTTTCATACTTTTTAGTTGCATTTAGCTTAGGTTTTCATGCATTTTTGTTCTTTCTTGTCTTCTCATCCCTACAGGTACCATAGCAGCGAGTCATAAGTATTAAATCATAGATTGGTCCCGCTTGCGTGGGGGTCAGATGCAGGTAGCTTGATTGGGTCTAGGTGCGGAGGGATGTGGTTGGTCAGGAAGATGTGTACAAGCAAAGATTATCCCGGTATGGTATTTTGAAGACATTGAGGACTCACATCTTGGTTTTGGGGGGAATACCCCTTAGTACTCCCGAGTCTCGTCCGAGCCTTGCTTAGTTAGATTCTCACCACCTTTTTAAGATGTGTCATCATTTTTCTATGGTTCTAGAGTAGATAATTAGATAGGTTATGTTTATCACACCTTACATTGAGGTGCTTGATGAACTTTGAGGCGGGTCACCCAATTAACATTTTTGGGACCAATTTTTTTCAGTAACACCCATTTTTGAGTCATTTCGCACCCTTTTTTGTATATCTTGACACATTGTCAATGATCATTAAGTGTTCATTTTATCCTCTATCCATTACTCCTTTTTCATACTATTGGAGTCATATGTTATATGGTGAAATTCCTTAGACCTTCCAAGAACAAAGTCAAGAAGAAAACATACAAAAAAACGAGGAAAATTGGAAAGACAAAGACAAAAAGAGACAATAAAAGAAGATTCAAGAAAAGCAACATTTGATGTAAAATTGGTCCAATATGGACAATTTTTGCGGTCAAAATGTTACTAAAAAACCTATCAAAATGATTTTTTTTTTGTAGTTAGATTAGACAAAAAATATACAAGTTGGCTGTCTAGTTTTTACTTTGATGATGAACTTCATGACGGTACGATTCTTTTTCATGTTTACATATTTCGGTGTTTCTTTGGTTCTTTTTCTTGTTTGTTGTTTCTATTTTGTGTGTGTATAATTTTTTATGGAAAGTAAGGCTAAATATCATAATATCAAAGGTTGGGGACCAAAAGCACCAATTCCACAAACTAATGTGGCAAAAACTTGAGGTGTCATATTTGGTAAATGTCAGGGACTAAAAGTGGCAAACTCTTGAAACCTTTATGGATAACATTAGAGAATATCGAAGTCGAGGGACCAAAAGTGCGAATTCCATAAACTAATGCAGTAAAAAATTGAGGAGGGACCAAAAGTGGCAAAGTGTTGAAACTTTTGTGGCAAAACTTTACGGACTATTTTTGTATTTTTTTTTAAACACATGAGCCATTTTTGCAAAATTGCACAATGATCTTTTCTATAAATTATGTGGGTAATTTTTATAATTTATTTTATACACGGGGGTCAAACCTCTCAATATACAAATATATTAATCATATGGACTGCTTTTGTAAAAAAATCTCAAAGGAACCTTTGCCATAAATTATAAATTTATAGAGACTAAATATGCTAATATTTGTGGTAAAAACCTAAATTGCATAAGTTTATAATTCCTAAAGACTAAATGTGTTAATATTGAAACTATTTGTTACAAAATTTTAAAACACATAAAGTTTACTATTGCTAAAGCTTTTCTGCTTTATATATATATATATATATATATATATATATATATATATATATATATATATATATATATATATATATATATATATATATATATATATATAGCATATTAGTCATATCTTGAATTTTAAGAGGTTCAACATACAAAACTTTTTGTACAAATCAATTATGCATGACAATAACATTAATACTTGCCAAAACTTTAAAAACTTGAATGAAGAAAGGTTATTAAAAAATTAATTTGGAGCAAAATAACAATTTTAAAATATTAAATCCATCAATATAAGTTAATTTACATTTTTTTAAACTAGATGCCGATAATAATTAATTTACATCAAATGTATAAACATACAATATAAATTTAAGTTCTAAACGTAAATATTTTAATTAAAAGTGGTAATTTTTCTTATTATATAATAACTAATAATAAAATCTAATAGTTATTTTTCCGTAATAAAATTATTCGCCCAAAAAACTATAACTCTAATTCATTTATAAACCCCAATAGATAAATAAAATTTCAAAGATAAGAAAACAACTTGAAATTGGGGACTCTAATTCGTTTATAAACCCCAATAGATAAATAAAATTTCAAAGATAAGAAAACAACTTGAAATTGGGGAAATGTTGTGAATAGTAATTATCCATACATAATAATTTTTTATTATATGTAACAATTTATGATTTATAAAATAGTAACGGACAAACATATAAAACCATCTAACACCCTTTAAAAAAAAGCAAAAACAAAAGACTTGTGGGTCGGGTAAGGAGGACTAGACAGTAAATAAGTTAAAGATGACGTAGTCAAGTAAAGTTTGCAAGATTTGTGCACTAAAAGCTTGGGGACCTACTGTCATGTTATGAAAACAAGAGAAATTAATGCGACAACAATAGACACTTGATACCCAATCCTTTTCGTTGACGTGGAAATTTTGTTTGTCGTGTTGTTGCTTAAAATCACATCCAAGACACATGGTAGTCCACGTCGTATAGTATGGATGTATCCACATGGACCTGAGAGGAAGACGTGGCACGTGACAGGCAAATTAGTTATCGTGGTGTTGGGACTTTTGTGAGCAAAAAGATAATCTGGAAAATGACCGGGCCGCCACCGTTAACAAATATAATGACTTCTTGATAACTTTGAAGGATTTATTAGTTCAGATTAATTTTTTTCTATTAGCAAAAAACTGTAGTTGTAAATTCTTTTTAATGGTTAGCTTTAAAAAAACTTTTTAATAAAAAATTAACTAATTTATATAATCGATCATAACTATTATATAAGATCGTCTTATATAATTTATCTTATTTTTTGCAAAACATTGTATTTTTGAAAACTAAAATTAGTTTGTATTATTTTTTAAAATAATAAATAGTAACCACAATGTTTTCTAATCTTAATTATTACTATAATATAACTCTAAAAATATTCTTTTGACAATTTATTTACGATGATAGTGGATATCCAGGAGATCGAACCTATTATGGCTATCCGGTATGATCAATGCTCACCACTGATATATTCTGCACCTTGGAAACGGCGTTTGACAAGGAGAGAGAAATGGAGAACGTGTTAAGGTGAAGGAGAAAAAACAAATAACTGTGTTGAGGGATATTATGGTGGTAACGGGAAGCCTTATAACGCTCAAAAACGGGGAAGGGATGACGTGTTTCTGCCGTGGTAAGGTCTTTATCCGGCTACCATGTCATAAAAACGTCTATGGACGTTGTCCACACCTTGTTGTCTTATATATCAAGGTGGTTCTTAGAATCTGTTTGGTATTTTAGTTATATTTATTATCTGTATAGGAAAAAGTTAGTAGATATTTGAAAAAACTTATGACATATTTTATATTATCGGATAAAATAAGAAATAAATAAATAAATATTGATGGAAGGATTATTTGAAAAACAAATTTTTAATATTTATCAAAACGTATCTCAAATTGGAGATAGAAAGAACAATAAATTTCATGAATTGTTCTTCGTGCTGGTGTCAGAGGGTACATTTAGTTTTTATTTTCAAAAATAAAATTGTACATTTTGATGTATTATGTTTTTTTTCACTCATGTCATCCCTGAAGACATAAAATGACTACTTTTCGCTTAAGAATTTCTTTTTTATATTTTTATTATTTGTTATATTTTTTAGATTAAAAAAAGAAAATAAAAAAATACCCCCCTCCCCAACCATACATGCACACCCTAACCCACCATCCTCATTCCCCTTCCTTTTCCCTTTTCCTTCTACCTCCGTAGATACCAGGATACCAGACCACCTCCGATCTATTCAACTCCGACCACCACTGCTTTATCACTGCCGATCTTCTCGCTTCTCCGTTCGCCACTAATATACCACCATCACTGATCAACATAAAAGGACTCCTTGATGTTGAAACCTACAACTCTGGCTGTTTTCTTCTCCCATTCGAAACCCTCAATTCCGACGATAAGGACATAACCAGATATGTTTCTATTAATCGAGTTTTTGTTTATCAAAGTTATTCTATTTATCTGAAGGCATAGTTGGAAAAGGCGAAAGAGCAGTTGAAGGATGGTGGTGGTGGAGTAGACAGGTGCAACTTTACGGAAACTATTAAAGCTTACCCACCAATTATTTCCTCTCACCCTCTCACTTTCTCTCGGTATCACACCAACACACACAGACGAGGTTTGAGTGTTTTGTGTTTTTCAGATCTTTTCCCTCCCGATCAGTAATAATTTATGGTTTTGAGGGTGGGTGTTAGGTGATAGGATTTAGGTGATGCAACGTTTAACAAAATGAGAAAAGAGACGTAGGAGGAGGCATGTGTGCTCTAATAAAAAAAAATTAGGTTAAAATTTGTAGCCTGTAGATGCAATCGATGGTGATTCTTGTTGTGTTTTTATTCAAAGATTAGTTTCTAAAACACCAGATTAGCAGCGAAAGATTTTAAAATTTAAACATAAACTAGTTTTACACCCACCAAATGATCTACTTGAAAATATTGGAAGGAAAACAACCATAGTGTAACACTCAAGTTTCGTAAGTTTCACTTTTAACCCCCTTTATTGAAAAACCTTGCATTTTGGTCCTTTAGCTAGCACGTGGAGCGTACTAAGTGGTACGCTTGACGTACTAGCCCGATGATTTAGTCGTGGATTCCACCCACGTACGCACAGCGTACGCAGGTCTAGGACAAACCCTAATTTTTAGGGTTTGTGCCCTATTTAAACATTTTAAACCCACCTCTTGGACATTTTAGACCAGCCTCCATCCTCCTTGTCCCAGAGAACGAAACCCTAAGTGTGTTGGTGAGTTTTTGAGCTTGATTAAGAGATCTTTGGTGTCTTAAGGTGAAGAAGAAGACGAGAAGCCCTTGTAGAAGTTAATTAAGCTTGTAGATCCAGGATCACCTTCTCATTTGCAAGATTTTTGAGGTAAAAAGCTCAGACCTTCATGTTCATTTATGATAGATCTTCTATATGGTGTTTCTTGGGTATTTTTAGCCTTTTATGTTAAAGGTGGGCTTTTGATCTACGCCAGAAGTAATGGATGCTAGATCTTAGCTCCATTCACTCCTCATGATAATAAAAATGCAAACTTTATGGTGTATTTTGACCCATGCATGTATTAAGACCTTTGTTAAGCTCTTTTTGAGCTCTTGAGCCCCATTAAGCCATGCATGCATGTAAAGTTGCCAACTTTACGTGATAAGTCATCTTTAGGGACCAGATCTGAGAGTTTGGATAAAGGACTTAGTGGGTTAAGTGCTTAATGGAGTAAGTTGGCATACTGGGGAGTACACATGGTGTACCCAGCTGGGACGTTGCGCGTACTAGCCCCAGATGAATTACGCTATGAGTATGAGCTGAGTACACCACACGTACTCAGCAGATGGGCTTTTGGGCTTAACGTCCTCAATATTAGGCCATAGTGTGGATTTGAAAGTTTGGGCCTAGTTGGGCCATTATGCCTCTGTTTTGGGCTTTTGGATAGCATGTTAGGTTTCCTTGGATTTAAGGCCCATAATGGTTTTGGGACCAATTTGTAAGATTGGGCCATACAGTGGGCTTTAGTATTTGGTCCTTTGAATGGTTGAGTTGGGCCTTGGTTTTGGGCCACGTTAGATGAAAGGTAAATAGTTCTTTTACCCTGGTTATGGGCCAAATAGCTTAGACTTTGGTTTGAGATTCGTTGATTCTTTCTTGCACCATTTTTGAGGTTTGAGATTCGTTGATTCTTTGATTCTTTCTTGCACCATTTTTGTCACCATTTTCTTGCACCATTTTTGAGGTTTGAGATTCGTTGATTCTGTGAGAAATGGCGATTGAGGTTTGAGATTCGTTGATTCTTTCTTGCACCAATTTTGTCAAATATCAATGTCTTTATGATTGTTTTTGATTTATGTTAGGGGAAACCAAGCTTATGGAAATGGGGATCTAGCTAAAGCAGAGGATTATTACACACAGGGGTTAAACTTTGTTCCTCAAACTGAAAAATCCAGAGATTGTGTTAGGGCTTTGATGTTATGCTATAGCAAATGTGCAGATGTTAGGATTTCTCTTGAAAAGATGAGAAATGCATTAAAATATTGTTTAATGGCTGCAACAATTTATCCTAATTTTCTCAAAGTTCAAGTTCGTGCTGCTCAGTAAGTCTCACTTCTGTTACATTTTCTGTTGAATCTTTTTGTTTAAAGTTCACTATTTAAAGTTTGTCAATAATCTTTTTATATGTTCAGTTGTTATCTTGCTATTGGAGAAGTTGAAAATGCAACTCTTCAGTATATGAAGTGTTTGCAATTAGGGAATGATGTATGTGTAGACAAAAAGTTGTTAGTAGAAGCCTCTGTGGTTTTAGCAAAGGCACATGTATTTTAAATTCTCTCTTTTCTGTTTATTCACTTTTTATTATCATCATTAATATAGTTTTTGGTTTTTATGTTTTCAGAAAGTAACACAATGCATTAAGTAATATACAGAACTTCCACGAAGAATATCTGATGAATTAGAATCTGCATTGAGAGTTATTGATGAAGCTCTGCAGATTAGCAATTTCTCAGAGCAATTACTTCAAATGAAAGCAAATATCTTAATCATGGTTAGTGATACAAAGTAATCTCACTTTATAATTTGCTCTACTTAATTCCTGATAACTTATATTATTCAACACTCTTTTGTTTGTTTTTCAGTTATGAAGATATGAACACGTTATTCAGATGTGTAAGCAGAATCCTAATTCTGCTGAGGTGGACACACACACATACACACCCACAAGCCCTAATTCATGGAGGTCAACCGTGATTGTTAAATCCTATTTCAATCTAGGAAGACTAGAGTGTCACACTCCCAAACCGAAACGACGGAAACGTTCGGGGGCGGAGGACGTCATGTATAGTATCACAACAATTGTACAATAGTAATCAAAGTAACAACAACCCATTGTATTATTAATATAAAGTTTACAGTGTGTTCAAAACATTTCATAATTTACATTAAAGCTATAACAAAAGATAAGACGTAAAGCTTCGTCTTCGCAACACCTGAGAGGGTACCTGTCTACTAACGATCCTGAGAATACAAGTGGTTTGAAAAAGTGTCAACATTAAAGTTGGTGAGTTCATAAGTATTTTTGTTATAAAAAGTATACTGTTTGTTCTTTGGAAAAGTTCGCATGTTCCTCCATAAAATCCTATATTTTCTTAATGAATAATATGACCATAACCGTTGTTTCTGCGATTATTTAGTGAATACAAATTATATATAATACAGATCGAATAGACAGTTGAATGTGTGGATATGCCCTAAGTCCACAACCAAACAAGGAACAGGAAATGAGGCGGAAGTCACACATTCCACTGCCCATCAGATCTTTATTATATATAACTCTATCGTATTCACCAAGTAATCACATAATTAACATTAATGATTCTTTTAAATATGATGAATGTGTTTCCTTCAGAAAATCGTATATTTTCTTGGTAAATTGGTAACCACAATAGTTCCTTCTTCAATCACTTAGTTTATACTAATTATATATAACCTAATATCGAACGGACAGTTGAATGTGTAAATCTGCCCTAAGCCCGCAACCAAACAAGGAACAGGAAGTAAGGCGGAAATCACACATTCCACTGCCTATCGGATATTATTTATATATAACTCTGATGTATAAACTAAGGAATTATAGAATTAACCATTAAAAGTCCTTTATGTTATACTAGTTTGTAAATAAGTGTTAAACCTTTTGTAAATATTTTCCTAGTTCCACTTACTCTATTGTAAAACATTGTTTTCAGTAATGAATGTTATTGTTTTCAGAAGGTTAAATCTAAAACTGTTTACCTTTAAAAATAACGATGTTTATCATAGAAAATCCTATATTTTCTATAAAACCGATTTGTAGTCTTAATCGTTCCAAGACCGAAAGCACAAGTATAATTACCATACTTAATTTAATGATACCTAGTTTTATTTATAAGAATAACTAGCTGAAGATGTGTTTGCCCTGAAAACTCGATGTGACGATACTACCCTCCTATGATCACTTAGTACCTATGAGTTGTATATAACCGATATCGAATAGACAGTTGAATGGGCGAATCTGCCCTAAGCCCACAACCAAACAAGGAACAGGAAGTAAGACGGAAATCACACATTCCATTGTCTACCTGACATCAATTTTATATAACCCTATTATATATATTGAGTAATCACATAGTTAATATCCCTTGAGACTATTTAGGAAAAGTATATTACTACGTAAATATATCGTTGTTTTCTTCTTGTGAGTTCTTATAACCATAATGATGGACGTTCAACCTTACGCTGTATTTCAGACGTCGTAAACATTAATGACGTTTCTCACCCGCAAACCATCCGGTCAAACTGTAGCTAACAGTCAGGGTGCGGGATTGTCAATCCCGTATAGATCTATACACAAACTCAAGCTCTGCATCCTGGAGACTCTGGTTCATAAGGCTAGACTTCTATTGGTACTTAGGTAAGTACACGAAGACGTGTCTCACAATTAGCTTCAACGAATTTACAAGTAATAATGCGAAAATCCTTTTTATAAATAATAGGTAACTTTTATAAAAAGATCCATAAACTATATTTATTATAGTTTGTAAGTTTATTTCTATGTTTCAACCTAGACTTTGTAAAATAATACATATGATCCATAAACTATACCTATTATAGTTTATTTCCATCTTTTAACAAGTTTCACGTTTAAATACATATTAATGGTAAGAAAACATAATAAGTGAATTATATTTTTAAACACAGAATTTCTTGTGTTTTACTTGTATCCCCCCCCACTAAAAACATTGAAAAAGCTTTAAAAAATATGGGGGTATGAACTCACCTTATGTGTGGTAACGGTTTTGAATACGGAATAAAAACGGTGACCTTCGGGCTAGATTACGGGAAAGATGTCGTGTTCCTGATGGTTTTAAAACACACAATAGTGTGTGAATAATACGATCTTTGAAATATAAGTATCTCAAAAACACTAAACTAATATGTATAATACTTACTTATTGTGAAGAGATTCATGGGTATTGTTTTGAATGTTCAAATGAAGTTTGAAAGTTTGAAGGTTAACTGGTTTGAAGATGGAAATGAAGGATGATACTTGAGAGAGTTTGATAAAGGTTTCCGTTACTGGATTGTGAAAATGAAGTATGATCTCAATATGTATCTTAAATAATAAGGAAAATTATGAGGCGGTTGTATTGGTAAGTGAATCATATCTCATTGGTATTCTGAATTAGGATAAGATATGAAATATTTAAGAGGTTTTCGGCCACAATGAAAAGGAAATTCGGTCATAAAGCACCTAGAACACCTTGAAACCGAATTCTCCATTATGCTTTGACTAGAAACCGAATTCTTAATGTCCTAGAAGTGTAAGAACCGAAATCAAGTTGATATTTTGATTCCTAAAATCGATTTCTCGTTTGTTTTTGATTCCTTGACCGAATTCACCATTTAATGGTGAATATTTATTGTTTTAACCCTAAACCTTTTGTTAATACTTGAATTATACAACCCTAAACCAATTTAGTTTTCAATTCAAGCTTAGTTACAAGCTTATAAACAAGCCCTTAAGGCTATAGAGGATACAATGCAACAAGGAGTGCAATGTAAATTCACTTGTATTAGGTTAGGGTTTAGGCTTTGCTAGGTCTAAAAACTTGGAGTTATGACATAGAGGAAGCTCTTGAATTCATTAAAAATCAAGAAACTTCTGGACAAATCACATAAAGGTAACCCTATTTTGTTTCAAAATTTTCAATTGACTAAAACTAAAAGTCAACAATATGAAAGTTGACTTGTTGTGGTATTTATTGATTTCCATATTAGAAAGCATGAGTTTGGACTCGGTGATACCTTTAGCCAACACAGTACATGAGCTTTTATCTCGCAAGGTACATAAAAATAACTATTTATCTCATACACTAAAAAAAATTAACAAATTCTACAAGATTTTTAGTATTATTGTTAATTGTTTCTTCATAGGCAGCAGGAAAAGAAGCTTATAAATAAGGGAAACACACAGAAGCAGTTGAACACTACAATGCTGCTTTATCATACAGTGCTGAATCACGTCCTTTTGCATCCATTTGTTTTTGTAATCGAGCTACAACATATAGAACTTTAGGTCAAATCACAGATGCCATTGCAGATTGGAGTTTGGTGGTGTCACCAGTCTCAAGTATTTACTCTTCTACTTTCTTCATAAATGATGTTTACAAAATATTTTGTAATGATTTATTTTATTTCTCTCTTACGAAT
Source organism: Lactuca virosa (assembly GCF_052849685.1). Classification (NCBI taxonomy): domain Eukaryota; kingdom Viridiplantae; phylum Streptophyta; class Magnoliopsida; order Asterales; family Asteraceae; genus Lactuca; species Lactuca virosa. Next base: position 93,555,768 of record NC_136432.1, on the reverse strand, counting down.
AAATCAGATACTTTGGTGATGTGTTACGAGACCTTTATCCATTATTTGGATAATCAGAGCAGTAAGAGACAATGTTGCTGGAGCAATTGCAAGAATGATTATGGCACATCAGGATTCCATTCCATTAAGCCAGGTTCATATATATATATATATATATATATATATATATATATATATATATATATATATATATATATACATATATATATATATAATAAACAAAACAAATAAATGAAATTAACTTGTATTTATTTATTTAAGTATTTGTTGGTACTCCCTGTTTTTGTCAAGGTTCTTCCTTTAACAAAAGACCATGAAGAATCCATGCCTGTTTACAGCTGCATTTGCAGCCTTGTTCTAACATCAAAACCACCGGTAGTATTTAGTTGTTTATTTACGGTTTAGCCCATGAACTATTGTTTATACCGATTTGGCCACTAAAGTTTTGTTCTATTTTAAACAGATTGCTCCTCTAGTTCTGGATCTGGTTAATGTTTTTGCACAAGTGGCTTTATCACCGGTTGAAATACCATCATTTTTCACTCAGGTATGATTACTTTCATTTCAATGCAATCAACAATTCCAATCCTTTATTACTTATTATATATATGATATGGTGGATGCAGGTTTTTGGTTTGACTTGGTCAACCGTATCCGGTTTTCCCTAAAGGAGGTTCATGGTATTCTTGTTCCAATTTTGATGTGTGGTATTATTTTTTATTTTTTATTGATTTATTTATAAGCTTTTACATATGGTTGGTTGTGTTGATATAGTGAAGATACACAATCCTGGTTCATCTCATTGGAGAGATGTGTATTCAAGTGGTAAAGAGTTGACACTAGTTGAGTTGATGCATCTTCAAGTGGTGAAGTTGTAAGGCTTAAAGCTGCCATGGAGATTGTCAAAGGTGAAATAACTCACGGGTTCCTTTTAATGTTGTATATGTTTTGTTTTTCTATAACAAATATTATGCAATATTAGCAATGTATTACATTTGCTTACTATTGGAATGATTATTTGTATTTGACATATTAGTGCAATGAGTTATCTTTCTTATTTATGGTTTTTTATTTTGTATTATGAGACCTTTAATGTGTTATTTAATTTGAAAATTAGTAAACTATCAAAATATATAAATTTTAAAACATTTAAACTTTATGACGTGCAAAAATGTGTGTCGTCTTTCTTTATGACAGAGGATTTAATGATACGCAATGCAAGTCGTAAATGTGCATCGTACGGTTACGACACACAAATGTGTGTCATATTCTTTATGACAGGGCCTTCCTTGACACTCATTGCGTGTCATAAATGCGTGTCGTAAATGCGCGTCGTAAGGTTACGACACGCAAATGTGTGTCATCTTCCTTTAAGACAGGGCCTTCCTTGACACACATTTGCGTGTCATCTGTACCCTTTTATGACACGCAATGTGTGTCATTAAAGGGTATTTTTCTTGTAGTGTTTGTTCCACCTTGGTTTCATGATGATGTTTTGGATCACACTTCTATTAATTTAAAAATGAAAATTTTTGGTCTTATTTTTGGAACGTTACACATAGAAGGGGTAAAAGCTTAACAACCTTTGTAGTCCTTTGAGTCCTCAAGGAGAGGCTTGAAAGTTGATGAATATGGCAAAGATTCAAGCACAAATCTCTCTATGTGTATCCACCAACAAGTCACCAAACCACCAATAGATGCTAGTCTATCACTTGTATATATAGTTGTTCTTGAGCGTCAAAGGCTTATACTAAATAAGTCCTCAAATGAGAAGCAACTATAACACCAAAATCTACACAACAAAATTGATAGAGAGTGGAAACGGGTGCTTGAGGAGCTCTCAATTTTTCATTCAAAAGAGATGGAAATAATCAATTAAGTTTAGTACGCTCAATTACTTATATACTTACACGTGCTATTAAAGCCCCGTGCTTTCATTAAATGACTTCATGACTTGCAAGCAATCTATGTCTAAGATAAATTCAAAAGCAATGAACCAACCCATATCTTGAGTAGATATGGCAGGACCTAAAGAGTGAGAAAGAGATGGAGTTCCTGGCACTTATTCTTATTATTTTAATGTACACAACATATGATAGTGGTCATTCATAAGTCCAAAATGTTGTACAAAACTTATTTAATCATACCATGTGATATAAATAAATAGTTATACTATTTATTATTATTATTTTCATAAAAGAATAATTCCCAAATTAAATACAAGTGTTGAATATATTTATTAATAACATAATAGTTAATAAATAATCAATTAGCATTTACTTGTTATATGGTGTGACCCTATATGATCATATGTTATTAGTAAATATCATTTCATAATGATTCTTGAGCATAAATATCTTTCAATCTCCCATCTGCACAAATTTCATTATGAAATGATATAGACAGTGGTGAACGCATAGCAACATTTCATTCTCCCCAATAACACACGCCAAAGTGTTATTCGCCAACGTACAATTCCCACAAGCTCAATGCTACAATTGATGTGTAAGGTAAGTAATCAGTTGTCCCTTTGTCACAGACATCATGTTGAACATGAGATATGGATCACAATCAATCTCATTATGTGTTCAACTTTTTTAAGGATTTAGATGTCTAACTATCAACGAATAATAGGAACAAATCCCATATTGGCTACATACGCCTCTTGCATGGTTCATATTAAACCTAACAATAACCTTTTTATAATTGTATGTTTAAAGAACAACATTTGACTACATCAAAGCATAACATTCCTCATACGTAAGTCCCAAATATGCATCTCAGGTATTAAGGATACAAAGATATTACCTTTATCAAGTATCGTTCATGATAACGATCCATTAAGTGATCTTGAATGGGTTATTTCCAATACTTTCTCTCTAGCAAGTACCTATGAACCTGGTTGCAACGCTTTGTCAACCAATCCAATTCATATTTGCCTTACTTAATTATTGCTCCCATAATAATAACCCACTATGCATTTTAGAGTAACTATATTACTCAAGGATTAAACATGTTGATATAGAACACAAATAGGTAACTTATGAAAAGATCATGTTCTATATATATCATAGTCATTACATTAGTTGATGTCTTACATTATTTTAACATTCAATACCAAAACAAACATCAAATCCAATCACTAGAATTATGCAGTCCAACTCCTCGAGCATTCCATTCAATTTAACCTTGAAGAAGGGGCCTCATGAATGGGTCTGCCAAATTATGATTAATGTGTAATTTGTGAATACTTATTTGACCTCTTCCAACTTTATCTCGAATGTAGTTGAACCTTTTGTTAATGTGCATGGTCTTCTGATGTGATCTGGATTATTTGCCCAAAGAAATAGCACCCTCATTGTCATAGAAGATCTCTAGGGGATCCTGACTGGATGGGACGACCCTTAATTCTCCAATTAATTTCTTCATCCAAGTAGATTCCTTTGCAACTTTTGAAGCAACAATATATTCTTACTCTATATGTGGACTAAACTACAATGCTTTGCTTAGAGGACTTCCAAGAAACTACACCCCCTTTGATAATAACAACATATCCTGATTGTGAATTATAATCATCTGTTTGGAAAGAAGCATTAGTAAAACACTTTACACTTAGATTTTCTTCCACACCTCAATAGATAAGAACATATCCTTAGTTTTTCTCAAGTACTTCAAAATGTTCTTCACAGCCATCCCACGACTGTCTCCTAGATTTTTTTTGATATCTGCTCATCATGCTCAAGGCATGCGACACATCAGGTCTAGTATAATGCATGAGATACATGATGGATCCAACAACTGAAGCATATGGAATACATTTCATCTTTTCTAGCTCATTCTTTGTGCTAGGACATTGAGATGATCTTAGTATTGTTCCATGTTCCAATGGTACATATCCTCTCTCAGAGTTTTCCATCTTGAACTACTTCAATACTTTGTCGACGTATATACTTTGGCTGAAACCTATTAATCATTCTGATATATCTCTGTAGATTTTTATACCAAAATTATGAAACACCCGTTTCCCGAAGAGGTTGGCAAGGATAAAGGAATCAAAATAAGGTTTTGGGAGTAAACCCTCAACCACGACATGGGCATGGATGCCCACGACGTAGCGTGAAATTAATGGATCGTGTGTTTAGAGGGTCGTCACGAAGTGATAATCGATGGTCACAACGTGGCAGTGGTAGCAGCCCATACTCATGTATTTTAGGGTTTCTCCCATATTTAAGCCCCTTAACTCTCATTCTAGGTCAGTTCCTTCAGCCTCCACATCCCATTCCAAAACCTTAGCCCCCTTTTCCCTAATTTTGAACTTGGTGGATCTATCTTGAGGTTGTTTGCTTTATTTGGTGAAAACTTGGGGAATGAGGGTGGTTCATTTTGGTGCCAAGAAACAAGGAGAAAATTTGGATCAAAGATCTTCTTCACATTTCTGAGTTGTTGGAGGTAAAATGTTCATACCTTGTTTGTTCTTCTTGTGTTAAGTATGAGCACATTTTTGAATGTTTTAGTTACATTCTTGGGTACTTTTGGAGTTTGGGGAACTCCAGAGCTTGATGTGGTGCTCATCTGGTCATGAACTTCTATGGTAGTGAGAAAAGGTCTTAGCTTGAGTATTTTTAGCCCCATTGTTGAGTTTTGGTCATATTAAGGACTTTATGGACTTAGGGCTTAAGATATTGTCTTATAGTGAGGTCCTAATGGATAAAGTTGAAAACTTTATCCATTAAGTCAGTATGGAGAAGTAGTTATGGAAGTATGAGCTTAGATATGAAAGGATTGAGTTCTTAATAAGAAAATGGTGATTTTCCCATGGTCACGACGTGGCGAAGGTTGCCATAACATGGTGATATCGAAAAGCGTGACTGCCTTGTTCTGGCATTGACACGACGTGGCCAAGGAGGGACACAACGTCGCAATGTCTTGCATGTTGACTATTTAACTTTGTGACCCCCACGACGTGGTCAACGAGAGTCACAACGTGGCGTTGACTTTGATCAAGTTTGACTGTTGACTTTTGACCAGATTGACTTAGGGTCAAACTTGAGGATTTGGGTTATTGATTAAGGTTTCTTCATGTTTTGGTACTAGAGGGTTCGTTGGAGCAGGAAGTGCAGAATGGGGATCACATCACAATGTTTTTGGATTCTTCGATTCATGTGAGTATTCCTCACTATACTTGTGGGTCAAAGGCACCAATGTCATCCCACTAGGTTATGTATTTTGGTATATAGGATGTTGTGATGCTGTGATGATCTGTTAGATCTGTATCCTGGTATATAGGATGTTGTTGTGTCGTAGTGATCTGCTAGATTTGTGTATATACCCTATATGATAGGATGTTGTAGTAGTGGAATGATGGTTAGAGTGCTAATGGACTGGTTATCATCTAGTGGAGTGCCCTAGGGGCTGTATGTAGTCATGTAGGATAGCCTGAGAACTGTTGATCTAGGATTTCTTTCATGTTACTTGTTTGATTGTGGTTGTAGAGTAGGATCATCGGTTCGGGTGACTATCTTACCTCTGGATACTTATGGTTATGAATTTCATGGAGGTTAGCTGGTAGCAGGAGAGTGTGATGTGAGAGGACTAGTAGGTAGTTGTGAGTTGTATGATTGATCTTTGTCTATGTTATGTTCCTACTTGATCCTTGATTGTTTATATGTCGACATATGGTCGTAGTGGGTTGAGGCGGTCCTACTTTGTGTTGTAGGCCCATATACCCGGTGTGGGCCGGTTGTAGGCCGTAGGTATGGAGGGTTGGGAAAAGTAGTTAGGTTGAGGCGATAGGCCAACAAACCTTGGGTATTCCAGCCTGATGGCTGGTTGGACACGATGCATGTTGGTATTCCAGTCCGAGGACTGATTAGGTTTGGGCATTCCAATCCTATGATTGTGGGCCATTGTGCATGTTTGTATGTTTATCGTCTGTGGTATTTTGGGGGCAACTCACTAAGATATGTGCTTCATCGGTTGTTTATATTTTTCAGGTTTTATCGGTGATCATGGGAAGGCGAGGGCGGGACTATACATACTCATCAACAACATTGAGGATTTTTGCATTTCTTATAATACTCTGAGTTTCAATAAATATATTTTGGAATAAACAGTTTTCTTAATAATGGATTTATAAGTAGGAAGTTTTAGTTTAATAAAATGCAATTTTTGGTTGTGAAAATGGGATGCTACAAGTTGGTATCAGAGCCCTGGTTTGAGCGAATTCGAGGAACACTTTTGTGAATCTAGACTCAAACAAGGATCCGAGAATTTTCACAAAAATGTTTTTGAAAAAGAATAATATAAGGGCTGGCTTAGGGGCATGGGCTCGGTCTCTTATCATGTTCTTGTTAGATTTTTGGCTTGAGATCAGGAATGTGGACCTTGACTTAACCTTTGTTTTATAGGAAGATGCAATGTGTATAGTCAGCCAGAGCCCGAACAGGATAGTGGTTCCTAAAATACCCACACTTGTTATATGTGCTGAGTTTTTTGACTTTGTTGATATGTGAACTGTTAGAAAAGCATGCTAGTCGATATACTAGGGTTGTGACAGGAACCGTTGGATAGAAGGACCTGATTTCGGTGATGCCTTATGATATAGGGAATTGCTTGCTGTATGTTACTTGATTGTGTGATTGTTGCGTGTGTGTTGATTAGTTGTATATGGTCGGGATTGAATACCCTTAGAATATTTGACTTAACCTTACTTCGTGTTACTTGTTTGGTTGTGGAGTTAGGGCAGAGTCGATCATTCAACAGTCTATCTGACCCCGTATTATGTACAACAAGCACGCATAAAAGAAACCGGTGGTGCAGGAGTGAGGATAATCCTAGGAGGTTTAGCTAGGAAGTTAATTGTAGGTTAGAGGAACATATGGCTGTTAGCACACCTAGGAGTGATCTATGCAGTGACTTAGGACCTTGGGATGAATCCTGAATCGGCTACGGATAGGTGTGGAAGGCAATGTTGGACCGTACTACTAAAGCACAGAATCCATATGAGATTCAACAGGAACTTCAAGGCTACTAAGGAACTAAAGGAGTGTAGCCTGGTGTGTTGAGCACTATGTTTTGATGTATGATCTTTCCATGGTATATTTTCAGTATGGCGGCTATTGAAGGTTTAGGATCAGGAGCTGGCGACGGTGGGAGAGATGGTCTGAGTGAGGAGGAGATTCGCAGGATCATTGCTACCGAAGTGGCTGAGGGCATCAGGGAGGTGATTCCAGAGTTGTTTGGGTCGGTCAAGACCACGTTGATCGAGGAGTTTTACCGACGATATACCGCCGTTACAGATATAGCTGCTGCCACAGCTACAACAGCTATCGCTGTTGCAAGATCCCAGGGAGGTGGGGTGATGCAGTGTCACACCCCCAAACCAAAACGGCGGAAACATTCGGGGGCGGAGGACGTCATGTAAGTATCACAACACATGCATTATAGTAATGAAAGTACAAACAACCATTGCATTAATAAGTATAAGTTTTACATAAGTGTTTAAACATTACATATTCAAACATCAAAGTAGATATGGTAACAGACAGAAGACACAGCACGGTACTAGGCAGTCTTCTCAAAAGCTTCGGGAGTGTACCTGTCTACTGGATTCCTGAGAATACAAGTTATTTGAAAGAGAGGATCAACATTTAAGCTGGTGAGTTGAAGTATTTTAGTTATATTAAGTATACTCCAAGTTCTTGGAAAAGTTCGCATGTTCTTCCAGAAAATCCTATATTTTCTGATAGGAATAAATGATAACCACAATAGTTCCTTCTGCAATTACTTAGTTTATACTAGTTATATATAACCTAATATCGAACGGACAATAAATGTATGTATCTGCCCTAAGCCTACTACCAAACAAGGAACAAGAAGTAAGGCGGAAGTCACACATTCCACTGTTAATCGGATATTACTTATATATAACTCTGATGTATAAACTAAGGCATTATAGAATCAACCATTAAGGGTCCTTTATGTTATACTAGTTTTAAGAAAGAGAATGACTACGTTCCAGAAAATCCTATATTTTCTGCTCTACGACAGATAAGTAGTTTTAATCCTATAAAACCTTTCTGTTAAGTAGTTGTAAATCCCCATAAAACCGTTCTGATAAGTAGTTTAAAATCCCCATAAAACCATTCTGATAAGTAGTTTTAAATCCCCATAAAACCGTTCCGTTTTGTTTGCGGAAAATGATTATTACAGTAGTATTTCTTAAAAATAAACTACTGATGAATAACTACCCTAATATTAACCTGGTTAATTAGGGTTTAAAATGTGATAAAGTTGTAACCATGCTGGACTAGAACGAACACGACGACCTACTCGCATCGAAACTGAATATGTGACATTTGTGTAGTGGTGTTGATTATGATGGCATGTGCGGAATAAGAAAAGATCTAGTGAATCATCATGTAAACTATGAACACATGGAGTAAATAAATCTTGTTAAGCTCTCATTAGATCTTGAAAGAGTATACAAATGGGTCTTGTACAAATTCTCTCTCTAGACTAACACTCCAAAATGATCGTTACTAAATATGAGTGTCACTCACTTCCTATTTATAGGAAATACAACTCATTTACACATCAATATGGGTAAAGCACAAATACATCCAAGCGTGACTTTGCACCCTAACATTCTCCCCCTCAAAGTTAGGATTGGATGCCCGACTTCAATATCCAACGAGCTCGCGCGATCAAGACCAAACTCCCTCTCGTAATAACACCGGTCTTCAAATCCGCAATGAATACCCGAAAAACCCGCTTCGAATACCCATCATTCTCCCCCTTTTTATAATCAAAAAATGATTATAAAACCAATTAAGGGTGAGAAGCGCCCGAGGAATGAACGATACAATACTCCCCCTTGATGTGTACCAAAAATGAAACACCAAAAATTTTGCACGGAAAAACAATCACGAAAAAGCCTCAAAAAAATTTCCAAATTATGAAAATTTTCGACTTTTGGGTGAGAGTTGCAAGATTTTCCAAAATCCGGGTAAAAACCGTTAATAACAGAATTCTGCAGGGACCCGTTGCGCCAAAAACAGCCAAATATGCGAAACTCTATCCCATTTGCGAAACTGGGTAGAAAGTGTAAATTCGCACAAACTGCAGGGACCAGAAATGAACATTCTTCAATTTCTCAGAAAATTAGCACAATTTTGAAGTTGGGTATTTGTTTCCAACTTTTCGAAACTTCAGGGACTCATTTCGAAACTTCTGCATTCTTCACTTCCAAACTTTCCAAATAACCAAACCGTCTATTACACCTTTGTTATTACAGTTCTTCCCAAATCAAGACGTCAATTCGAAATCAAAATCAACATCCAATTTCTTCATTACCATCCACTCACAGTCAACTGTAGACATTGATATTGACCAAGTATCACCATTCGAAATCATCAATCAACAATCTCGAGTCTTGTTTGCAAAGCACAATGTCAAGTCCAAATTCTCTCATTAGATTCTCATATAACAAAAATCTGTTTGGCTTATCCCAGACTTCGTTCTCAATCTTAAGTCAACATTGACTTTCTCAATCAACTCAACAATTGACATCGACAACAACGACCTTACTTGATTTTACAACCTTTGCTTTTCGATTTTCAATCCAAATCAAATTCTTGACCCATGTGATTTCAATTTCAGGCAACGACTTAGTCGATTCAATTCTTCCCAGTTTATTATTCAACACATGATTCAAAATCACCTAGTAAACCAAAATCGATCATTAACTTTCACATTCAAAGCGATCAAACCTCACAATCGAAATCGATTCTATTCTCCAATATACTTTGAAAATGCGTTCAAACAACCACCACTCTACACAGTGAGAGTTAATCATCTCGAATCAATTCAGGCAAACATGAATCGAAAACAGCAATAATCTATCTCAAATATGAATTCAACCCCAAATACATCTGACTCTAGTACTCAAAATCGAATAGCTATCAAAGTCGACTTTGACCCCAAATAAACACATTTGACTTCAATTTCAATAAACTTCAATCAAAATCAAACGCGACTTGAAACAAAATCGAACATATGAGTATCATCAAAAGTCAAATCGAACAAGAACAAAAGTCGATTTCAAATCCTGAACACATACGACTTCAAAATCAAGTAAATAAAATAGATCTTCACTCTTCGATATTATGATATGTTCGATCAGAAACAAATTAGTTTGACAAATTAATAAGTCAAAGTTTGACTTTTTTTTTATCTTGTTCATTCCGATTACGAACACATGATTCAGAATACAGATAAAATGACTTGGAATGGACTTCAACCTAGGATCGATGAACATTATTAGGTTGAAATTTTTGTTTGGGCTTTTAAATGAATTAACAAATGATTTAATTCATTTATGGGCTGAATTTTGAAAAATTAATCGGATGAACAATATTGGTATAATGTGTTGGGCTCAACTTTGAATTAAATCCATGAACAACAATGGACAAACAATTTCTGTGTTTCGAAAAATGAATGATCATAAAAAAAATGATTTCGATTTTTAGTTTTGGGATTTTGATCTAAGAAAAAATTTGTTGGATCAACAATGAGGTTGAAACGAATTAGATTCAATGAGGCAAATCGATCAAAAATTCAAAAACGTAAAGTACGAATCGAAATCATGGACGTTTTGGAATCCATTTGAGAATTTGAGATACCTTTTTGACGAATCGAGTTCCATTTTCAACGAACGAATCAAATTTAGAAGATATTTGTTCTTTTGTTGGAACGAGAAAATCTCTAATTTGAACAATGTACCACCCACTATGCGTGATGTACAACTCGTTCTTCGTGTTCTTCAACGATCCAAGAACATCTTCAAAACAACCACCAACACATTTGGGTTTTGACTTCAAATTCAATACAACCTTTGGATATTATTGCTTTGGAACCCAAATTTGCTTCACGGATTTAGATTTCACAACATTTGACGATTTTTGTGAATAAACCCACTTGTTCTTTCGTTTCATCTTCTTCTTCTTTCTCTTTCTCATCTTTTTGCATCTTGAAGACTTGATTTCATAAACAAACCCACTTTCCACAACTTCAAGTTTGTGAGTTTGAATTAAATCTTTTGGAGTTTGATACTTGTGAATTTCTTGGATCACCGGCTTCCGATAAGGAATCATTCCCTCAAACGAATCACAAGAACACAAAATATCATCGGTTTGAACTCCAATCGAGCAAAAAAAAATTTCATCTTGAGAATCAACTTGAATCTCTTATCATGAACTTCACGAACATCAAAAACATCACATTGAAGTCCATTGTCTTGAACTTCAAAAACCTTATCATTTGGGTCTTCAATAAGAGAAACATATTTCTTATTGAACTAATATTCTTCTTCTCCATACCTTTTATCATAACTATGTGTTGATATGGACCAGGTAATTTCAGCCAACCATTTAATCTTACAAAGTGGGTGAAATATCAAGCTTCCATGATCATCCTTCAATCCTCCATAAGAAACCATAGTTCCCCATGTTATCAAATTGTTTAACACCAACCCATAATATTGATTTTTATTGAGTTTGTATTTGACATCTTCCACGATCACAATCCAAGAATTATACGGCAAATTCACCATGATCACAAGAGCTTGAAAAATTTCTAGAGAGAGAAAGTGATTTGAATGGGTTTTCTAGAGAGAGAAAGTGGTGGAAACAAGTATTCTAGAGGGAGAAAGTCGAATTATGGATCAAATCAAGGAAAAAATCGACTTCTAGAACACACAACACTCTCTAATCATGAAGATCAATAAGAACATGCAGAATCACCAAATCAAGAGAGCCATCAAGGATCAATTCTTGATCCAATCAAGAACACCCGCTCTGATGCCAATTGTAGTGGTGTTGATTATGATGGCATGTGCAGAATAAGAAAAGATCTAGTGAATCATCATGTAAGCTATGAACACATGGAGTAAATAAATCTTGTTAAGCTCTCATTAGATCTTGAAAGAGTATACAAATGGGTCTTGTACAAATTCTCTCTCTAGGATAACACTCCAAAATGATCATTACTAAATATGAGTGTCACTCACTTCCTATTTATAGGAAAGACACCTCATTTACACATCAATATGGGTAAAGCACAAATACATCCAAGCATGACTTAACACCCTAAAAATTTGTCACCCCATGGCTGGTTTGTCAGACTGTAGCTAGCAGTCGGGATGTGGGATTGTCAGTCCCGTATAGATCTATACACACAATGCCCGCTCTCCCTCCAGGAGACCCTGGCTACAAGAATGTAACATAGCAAGTATTGCTATGTCCTGAAGACGTACCATCACATTTTAGTTTGAGTAAAGATTGAATTATACCCTTTTGTTGACAAAGTAATTTAGATCTCGTATACTTATCTAGAAAATAGATTTCTCGTTGGTTTCATAAATTATACCTATTATAATTTATACGTTCTATCTGATTAGCATGATTTTTCATGAGTGTACCCCTTTGCTCAGCGTGATACAAAGGTAATGATACCGACCGAAGTAACCTTATATTCTCGTATGTATAATATATATAATTAAGAAAGAAACAAATTTCGGACAAATAACCCCACCTTAAGCCCACTTCAAAACAAGGAAAAGGAAATAAGGAAACTCATTAGTCCTAAGCCCTTTAAGTCTTATTTATATACTTCTACATATATGAACATGATTTTGACAATTATAAGCTAAAAGAATTATAAATACATTTAAAAGAGTTTAACGGTATCTTAAAAGAGTTTATGTGATTTTGAAAAGAGTTGACATGACTTTAAGTCATTATGGAAGTATTGGGTAATCCTTTATTGTAAAAATAAAGATTTAAAGCATAAGGAAATCTTTTATGTGATTGATATCCCAAGTATTTATTAACAAAATTAGATTGTGTTCAACTTGTATCCCCCCCCCCTAAAAAGCATTTAAAATCATTTAAAAAGGTAGATTATAGGGGTATGAACTCACTTGACAGGTGGTGGTTCGGGCAACATTTCGTTTCTATAATTGATTTTTATTGATGAAACCGCGAGTTTTTGATAAAAATCGGGCTTTACGCAGGCAACACTTCGACTGGAAAGAGTTTAGCTTCTCGAGAATTTCGGGGCTTCGGGCTTTCGTCAGAACTTGGATATGTCACCGGGGCGTCAGGGTAGTTAGGAGGGCTTAAAAGTGTGTAAAAGTAGGAGAGAGGTTGTGAATTTGCAATCTAAACCCGAAGCTCTCGGTTCCTATTTATAGGGTGTCCTGGGCCCATTCACGTCGTGAACATCCATGAGTCATCCCGTAGCTTTAAAATGTTTTTTATAGCCCCGATTAGTGTCCCTGATACGTTTGACGTCGTGTACTCCATTTTCACGTCGTGACTTAAGGCGGCTAGGGTTTCTGCCACGTGTCATGCCCTTAGACAGCTGCATCTTCGGAAGGTCAAAACGTTTGCATACGAGCTCCGTTTTTGACGTTCTTTATATCCACGCGTAGGTGGAGATGTACTCTACAATATCATTTTGATTGTTAAGGCTAAAAAGTATTCGATTATAAACTCACATTTTACATCACACAACGTTGTGCCGATTTTGTCGCGAATCATCGATTGGTCATAACTTCTTCGTTATAACTCGGATTTTGGCATTCTTTATATGTACGGAAACCTTGTGAAATATACTACAAATTAGAAAAGATTATTTAATCTATATAATCCTTTATCAAAAATTCATGTTTGACGTGAAATAATGGGTTGCTACATTATCCCCCCGTTAGAGGGAATTTCGTCCCGAAATTATTTCTAATGTAGTACTCATGGACTAAGGAAAAGATGTGGAAATTTTTGCTTCATTTGATCCTCCCGGTCCCAAGTGAATTTAGGTCCCCGCTTTGCAATTTAGCGAACCTTCACTATCAGGATACGACTTTTCTTGGTTCTTTTGATTTCCCTATCCATTATATCTACTGGTTATTCTACAAAGTGTAGACTTTTATTTAACTTGATTTCATCAAGTGGGATAGTATGTGTTTTATCGGATAGACACTTCTTTAGATTAGATACATGGAAGGTGGGATGAATGCTACTAACTTCCTGTGGTAGTTTGAATCTATAAGCAACTGGACCGATTCTAGCAAGAATCTCGAATGGTCCTATGTACTTTGGATTTAGTATTCTACGCTTTCCGAAGCGTATCATGCCCTACCGGGGTGAGACCTTCACATGACGTGGTCACCAACCTAGAATTCCACGGGTTTTTCTCTTATTGAAGTCGTAGCTTTTTCTGTCTGACTCTAGGAGCTTCACATCACTCCTGGATTCGTACTCTCTTCTTGGTAGTTTCTCGGATGATTTCCGGACCAGCGAAGGTGCTGCCTGTAAATTGGACATCTAGCTAGTTGCGTCTCACCTACTTTTAGTCCAGTACGGAGAGGATCTGCACTTGCGACCATAGAAGATTTCGAATGGAGCAACTTTAAATGCTAGCATGGTAAAGGACTCAACTAGTTGGTAAATGGGTATCCCATGCTTTACGAAAGTCGATCACATATGCTCTCAGCATGAATTCTAATGCTTGAATCGTTCCCTCATACCGTCTGTTGGTTTAATGATGGTAGGTTATGCTCATTACTAGCCTAGTTCCCAGAGATTTCTGAAGTGACTGACTGAATTGGGAGATGATTCTACTATCTCAAACGGAGACAATAGATATTCGAATACTGTGCAGTCTAACTAATCTCTCTAACACACATTCTAGTTATCTTTTCTATTTTGCCTCTAAGAAGTGTGCGGATTTGGCTAATCTGTCGACGATCACCCAAAATGGCATCAATTTTACCTGTTGCCTTGTGTAACTTGATTATGAAGCCCATTGTAATCCGCTACTATTTCCACTCAGGTATCTACGATTGTTGTAGTAAGCCTGCAGGCTTTTTCTCTGAAGTTCATGATAAGACTCATACTTGGCTCATCCATCATCACCTCGTGTATACGAGTCGTATATAATTTAGATCGACAAAACGTTCGGTTGGGTGGCTCTGCCCCAAGTCTACAACCAGACAAGGAACAGGAAATAGGGCGAATCAAACATCCTAAATCTTTTTGAGTCTAAATTATATGCCACTCTTGCGTATACACTTAGAAAGGATAGATTAACCTAATGAGTTCTTGTACTCTAATTTTGAACTTGACTTGCGGTACAAGTGGTCTGTCTCGGAGATCTATTGGGTATACTACGGGTGGTTACTGACTTCTGAGACTTCTTTGGTGCTTTTCGCTTAAAGTTTTCTATCTACTGAGCAGGCTAGAAGGTGTGGTACCTCTCGCATGGGTACTTTTGAGGTCTTGAAGTAAAAGATGATATAAGGGTTTGCGTTATAGATTGGAAGAATTTCATCTGACGGTTGATTAAGGAAAAAGTTCTTATTACACAACATAAGAATTTTGCATGGTAAGGACCAAGCCAGACCATATCGGATGAGAATGTCGGAAATCCTCGACGAAATGGATATTAAATCGATCTGGAAGAATGATTATTAGGATGATGATCTATTCTATGTACACAATTTTTCAGCGCTTCCGGTTTTATCCTTGGTATTATTACTACGAACTCTATTGTACCAAAATTGACAAGTACAAACTAAACGAGGGTCCTGATAATTTGAAATAATGAACTTTCTTGAAAAGCTCCCTACTAGGTCTCTCTATCATCACTTGGTGTACACAAATCATGTATAATTAAGATTGGTAAGACAGTTGATTGAGCAACCCTGCCCTAAATCCACAACCAAACAAGGAACAAGAAATGAGGCGGGATCACTCACTCTAAATCTACAAATCTTAATTATAATTGACCCTAATGTATACACTAAGCTATCATAGCTTACCTGCTAGGGTTCTCAGTTTTATATGAGTGCTGTGATTTGGTTCGAACGAAAGAGTAATTATAATTATAAATAAATTATTCGGGTTTGTAAGCGCACCAAAATTATAGCAGGGTTCTTTGATGCTTCCCTATTCTCTGGGGTTAAACTCCTCCTGCTCCCCCGTCGTTCTTCTCTGTTGGAGAGTCCATCTTAAAATGTCCTATTTCACCCACAAAGATGACATATTGGACTGGTTCCAACATTGGTAGTTGAAGTGATGAACTCGACCCGGGTCCTATAGATGCGAGTGGTGTGCCCCTTCATGTTACATCTATTGCAATCCAGCACTCGGCAGACCCCATGATGATGGTAGTTGCACTTGCTGCAGTGTGGGAGGTTTCCTAAGTACGGTGTGGTCGATGTTGGAATAACAGGGTTTATGGGGGTATTGACTGCCCCAGCTTGATGCCCCTCAGTTGGTCCTTGAGTTGAACAACTCCCTTTCTCGTTCTCGAACTTTCGTTTTCAGGATATTTGGTTTGAGGTCCGGAGTGTCTTTACAAGTAGGCACTTGTTGCTAAAATTGGTTATCACCACGATCGGGATTACCGATCACATTTCCACTAAATTTGTGTTGTTAGCATTAAGGTGAGCCATGACAGCTGCTACGGCTGCTGTGACTGCACTTGAAACGTAGCTGCGTCTATCTGAAGGATTGGTGTTTTATCGGAGGTTTGGTTACGTTTCTTCGGAGGCATGATTCTGTTATAAGATGAGAAAACGAGCTTGTGAGAAACAATGGTTGTCTCTAGATGTATTCTAATCGTTTATATGAATATAAATTTTTCGTTTCGTTATACTGATCTCAAAAGTTTGACCTACATCCCTATGATGTAGTCCTAGTAAAGAGAACAGAAGTAAGTTTCTATAATGGTTATCAGACAAGTGTCATCCGAACTGAGTTATTTTTGGTTGGTGGATACTATGATCCAACTTTCGAAAAGATTTGAAAGTAATTCATAATAGAGTCTACATAAAATAAACTTATGAATTTGAGAAGTAATCACTCTCGATTGAGATTTCGTGATACGATTTATTGTTATTAGCCGTGACAGGAAAAGACGATAAGCTCGAAACATAATGTGAGTAATGTAATCACTAACTCAAAGAGTTGCATAAATTTATTAGTTATTACTGTGACGAAAAGACACTCAAAGACTTCGCATGTAACACACATGGTTTTCCTCTGTTCTCCGTTCTAGTATGGGCGGTAATGATTTGTTCTCTCCAGGTATCTATATGGTATCCTTGTCCTTCGTAGGTATATTGAATTTCTATGCCGTCTTACTTCCGATTCTGACACTGATCCTCATTACTTCGTAATGAAGGGTTTGAATCCCAGAAGTTCATGCGAACCTCTCATTGGTGTCCTTAATAGGGCAAGGGCACTAAATGATTTCTATAGTTTCTTTACTTCTCATCTGTTTCTTTCTCGGAATTCTCTTAATGTAACTCTGCTGGATCCTCCTTGACTCTTCTATTGATTTTTGGAGTGACTACATCTATCTAAGGGGTTTATACGAGAATGGGAATGTCTAAAGAATTTATGAGAAAAATTAAATTTTTACGAAGATGATCCTTTCCGGTCATTCTATAATTACATAGTGTGTACTGATTATATATAATCCAGATCAAATAGACCTTCGAATAAGTAATCCTACTCTAAAACCACATCTAAACAAGGAAAAGGGAGTAGAGTGAAAATCACATATTCTAAGTCTATAAAATCTCAACTATATATAACCTTATCGTATTCACTTAGTAATTATAGACTTACCACACAAATTCTTTTTAACATTTCCCAAAAGTTATTTATGGTACCTAAAATACTTCCATGATATTTTAATTATAAGTTTGATTCTTGGACTTCTAGATATAAGAAGTTGATAAGTTTTCAGTTTTATTGTTATAGCATCCTAAAATACTTCTATAGTATTTTAACCTTTATGTTTGGTTCTAGCATTCTTTTGGTACCTAGGTAAGTTTTAGATTTGTTGCAACACTACAATCACTCCCAAACACATGTTGGTCATATCTCAAATAAATATAGTTGATCAGGATATATTGATCCCATATATGATTACATAACTGTCCAGGTTTAACTGTAATGTCCAACATCCAAATACTTTTGTTTTGTTCTTATTGCGATACTCGTTCTAGTATATATATTCTGGATGTACTCATACTTTTATAAAATATTGTTATATTTTAAAGTATAATTCTTGGTCAGAGTGTTTTTATCCCAATGTGTTTATAGTTGTATATCTTTTATGACTGATATACTGAGTTCACTATAAACAATGCTCTGATACCAATCTGTCACACCCCCAAAGCAGAACGGCGGAAACGTTCGGGGGCGGAGGACGTCATGTAGGTATCACAACACATGGATTATATTAATCAAAGTGCAAACAACCATTGCATTAATAAGTATAAGTTTTACATAAGTGTTTAAACATTACATATTCAAACATCAAAGTAGATGTGGTAACAGACAGAAGACGCAGCACGGTACTAGGCAGTCTTCTCAAAAGCTTCGGGAGTGTACCTGTCTACTGGATTCTTGAGAATACAAGTTATTTTGAAAGAGGGGATCAGCATTTAAGCTGGTGAGTTCATAAGTATTTCAGTTATATTAAGTATACTCCAAGTTCTTGAAAAAGTTCGCATGTTCTTCCAGAAAATCCTATATTTCCTGATAGGAACAAATGATAACCACAATAGTTCCTTCTGCGATTACTTAGTTTATACTAGTTATATATGACCTAATATCGAACGAACAGTTAAATGTGTGTATCTGCCCTAAGCCCACAACCAAACAAGGAACAGAAAGAAAGGCGGAAGTCACACATTACACTGTCAATCAGATATTACTTATATATAACTCTGATGTATAAAGTAAGGAATTATAGAATCAACCATTAAAGGTCCTTTATGTTATAATAGTTTTAAGAATGAGAATGACTACGTTCCAAAAAATCCTATATTTTCTGCTCTACAACTGATAAGTAGTTTTAATCCTATAAAACCGTTCTGTTAAGTAGTTTTAAATCCCCATAAAACCGTTCTGATAAGTAGTTTTAAATCCCCATAAAACCGTTCTGATAAGTAGTATTAAATCCCCATAAAACCGTTCTGATAAATAGTTTTAAATCCCCATGAAACCGTTCTGATAAATAGTTTTAAATCCCCATAAAACCGTTCCGTTTTGTTTGCGGAAAATGATTATTACATTAGTATATCTAAAAAATAAACTACTGATGAATAACTACCCTAATATTAACCTGGTTAATTGGGGTTTAAAATGTGATAAAGTTGTAACCATGTTGGACTAGAATGAACACGACAATCTACTGGCGTCGAAACTGAATATGTGACATTTGTCACCCCATGGCTGGTCTGCCAGACTGTAGCTAGCAGTCGGGATGTGGGATTGTTAGTCCCGTATAGATCTATACATACAATGCCCGCTCTCCCTCCAGGAGACTCTAGCTACAAGAATGTAACATAGCAAGTATTTCTATGTCGTGAAGACGTACCATCACATTTTAGTTTGAGTAAAGATTTAATTATACCCTTTTCTTGACAAAGTAATTTAGATCTCGTATACTTATCTAGAAAATAGATTTCTCGTTGGTTTCATAAATTATACCTATTATAATTTATACGTTCTATCTGATTAGCATGATTTCTCATGAGTGTACCCCTTTGCTCAGCGTGATACAAAGGTAATGATACCGACCGAAGTAACCTTATATTCCCATATGTATAATATATATAATTAAGAAAGAAACGACTTTCGGAAAAATGACCCCACCTTAATCCCACATCCAAAAAAGGAAAAGGAAATAAGGCAACTCATTAGTCCTAAGTTGTGACATCCCCTAATTTCTCGGCCAGAAAAGACCGATTTAATTTATGCTTTTTAAAATAAAATCAGAGAAATATTTTTAAAAGATGTTGCGGAATTGGTCCCCAAAACAAAATATGATAAAAGTTTATCAAAACCTTTCTTTAACAAATATATAATTTCATTTCATATCAAAACCTCGGGATGTCATGTTTCGATACAGATCAAAAGCATAAACA
This sequence comes from Lactuca virosa, assembly GCF_052849685.1. NCBI lineage: Eukaryota > Viridiplantae > Streptophyta > Magnoliopsida > Asterales > Asteraceae > Lactuca > Lactuca virosa. The sequence continues at coordinate 93,535,760 of NC_136432.1, read as the reverse complement.
AGACATTATAAGCCTTACAACAGTTATTTACAAGTACAGGCCTATAATCAAAAAATCTCTCATCGTCCTCCGACTATGCTCGGGGTCCACTACCTGTAACATAAAAAGCTGAGTGGGTCAGGCTTGGGATCCTGGTGAGCATATGGGGTTTTCAAACCACAGAAATAATAAAGTTATTAAGTTCATCAATCAACAATAACCCTGATTACCCATTCCCGTTATCCTCACTTTACGTCCGTAAGCACTTTTCACAAGGGACCTAGCCTAAAGAATATCATCGAGATGGACACTACTGCTAAGGGGTTTCCTCAGCCATACATGTCTTAAAGGCAACCATGAGGGGGATGGAGTACAATGAATGAACACCCAAGTTCATTAACACATACAGGTTGCGGGCCTGCCAGCGTTCCACTGGACTGTCTAGAAAAGTCCGTGGTCGTCATCCAAACTCCGCTAGATGACTGAATCACAATCACATCGAGGCCTCTCATCATTTTATCTCATCACACATCAACTATCTACCCATGTTTACCCAACATATTTGTAGATAAAAATATATATACAGTTTAAAACTTGTATAAAACATCAATTCAACAGTCGCCTCAATTAAACAATTAATATAATTACACGTATCACGTATTTTATACAAAATACTTCATATCTAGGTGTAAGATGAAGGTGACTATACACTCACTCTATTTACTGAAAATCGGGCAGCAATTAGTTTCCTAAAACGTTCGTTTCTAAAAAAACCGGGAGTTTTTTTGAGAAACCGGGCTCTGCGAGGGTCGGGCTTCGAAACCGAAAAGATAAATTTTTCGAGCTTCTCGGGCACTTCGTGGCGATTTCCGGGGGTTATAATCGATATCGGGGGTTTGGGGGATGTTAGAATGAAAGAAATATGAAGAAAGGGGTAAAAGATGGCAAATTTCCAAATGTATCCGAGAAGGCTCGCAAGCCTTCTATTTATAGGGGTCCGAAGTCGGCTAAGGAAGAGAGGAGTCAGCAGCGAGGACACGCGGCAGCAGCTGGGCGAGGGTGCGCAGGTGGCTCGCACGTGGGCTGCACATGCGAGGGGCTCGGTGTCGCCTCCTAATTGGACCGAGGTCTAGTCCGAGACTTCGGACGTGGCACTCCCTGTGAGACTCGGATGCATCATAGAAGACACGCGTCAGATCCTTAGTGGACCACTTCGGATGGCTCTCCGGTTCGGATGACTCAGCAATATTTCAGACACGTGGCATGATTAAGCGAGGGTGACGTGGCCGAAGTCCACGTATGCGAAATTTCCCGGTTTTGACATTATTTCTCGATTTTCGCGCCAAAACTTCTAAAATCCATAACTTTCGCATACGAGCTCCGTTTTTGATGTTCTTTATATGCACGCGTAGGTAAAATTATGCTCTACAGCTTTCGTCCAGACTTCGTCGGCAAATTTTGAATTTAATTTTTATATTATTATTTTTAACAGACCGGGACAGGAAATCCATTAAAAATTTATAACTTCTTCATCCGACGTCCGTTTTCGTCTGTCTTTTTACCGTTGTGCTACTATTGACGAGACCTTCGATTCTCGTTTAGGTCGTGTCGGCTAAAAATCACTCGATCTAAAATTCGAGTTTTTAGGTGTCTACTACCAAGCTGAAACTTCGAAAAATCGTAACTTCCTCATACGAAGTCAGATTTGGGCGTTCTTTTTATGCCTACTCTTGGTTTAACGAACACTACGACTTTCATTTAGATCACTAAGGCTAAAAAGTAGTTTATCAAAAACTCACTTTTTACGACATTCGGCACCGTGCCGGTTTTGTCGCGAAACTTCGACATGTCATAACTTCTTCGTTATAATTCGGATTTTGGTATTCTTTATATATCCGTAATCCTTGTCACGCCCACTACAAGTTTCTTAATAGATATCGGCTTTATATAATATTTATTTTTGACGCTCATTTTTATTCTTAATTAATTAAACCCTAATAATTAAGCATAAAACACATAATTCACATAATATTCACATAATTCCTTTTCATTTCTTGAAATGAGTTACAAAGGTTAACCTAGACTATAATGTCAATATTAACGCCTAGCCTAGAAACATGGGCGTTACAATTCTCTCCCCCTTAGGATGATTCCGTCCCCGGAATTACACATCAGCAAACAAATGCGGGTAGCGACTCATCCTGTCACTCTCCGTTTCCCAGGTGAGATTTGGCCCATTCGTATGTTTCCAACGCACAAGCACTAAATCAACCATCTTGCGTCGCAACTTCTTAGTCTTACGGTCAATGATTGCCTCAGGTTCTTCGACAACCTCTTGTTTTCATCCAACCTTAATTCAGAAATGGGAATTATGTCGGGCACATCTCCCGTGAACTTTCTCAAATAACACACATGAAAGGTGTTATGAATACCCTCCAGTTCTTCCGGTAATTCTAGCTTGTAAGCTTGATTCCCGATCCTCTAAATTACTTTAAATGGTCCAATAAACCTTGTACTCAACTTTCCCCTTTTACCAAATCTTATAAGTCCCTTCCACGGTGAGACTTTAAGTAAAACCGAATCTCCAACTTCGAAGGATATCGGTTGTCTTTTCTTGTCAGCATAACTCTTTTGTCGATCTTGAGCTGCTAACATCCTTTCCCTTATCACTTTCAACTTTTCAGCAGTCTGATGGACTATTTCGGGTCCCATAAACTGCTTTTCCCCAGCTTCCAGCCAACATGACGGCGTTCGACACTTTTCTCCATACAAAGCGTGATAAAATGTCATCTTGATGCTTGAGTGGAAACTATTATTACAGGAAAATTCTACTAGAGGTAAGTGTTCATCCCGGTTACCTTGGAATTCTAGGGTACATGCTCTCAGCATATCCTCCAATGTTTGAATCGTTCGTTCGCTTTGACCATCGGTTTGAGGATGGTAAGCTGTACTCAAACACAACTTGGTACCCAATTCCTCTTGTAGACTTCTCCAAAACCTTGAGGTAAAACGGCTGTCACGATCGGTCACAATCGTTAACGGAACACCATGAAGCCTCACAATTTCCTTCACATAAGAATTCACAAGTTTATCTATAGACCATTTCTCGTTAGCGGCTATGAAATGCGCACTCTTAGTGAAGCGATCAACGACCACCCAAATCATGTCGTGACCGTTCCTTGTTCTGGGCAGTTTAGTCACAAAATCCATGGTAATGTCCTCCCATTTACCCATGGGTACAGGTAAAGGTTCTAAACTCCCATACGATTTCTGATGTTGTGCCTTAACCCTAGCACATGTTACACACTCGACCACATACTTAACAAAATCGAGCTTCATCGTCGGCCACCAGTAATAGGGTTTTAGATCCCTATACATTTTTGTACTGCCGAGATGAATCGAGTACATGGTCTTGTGAGCTTCTTCCATCAGAAGATCTCTTACTCCTCCTGTCTTAGGTACCCAAATCCTATCTTTGAATACCTTCAGTCCTTGACCGTTTGTATCAAACACCAACGTTTTATCCCAAACGTTCTTCCTTTCGGTCATCTTTCTCTAAAGCTTCCTCTTGAGCTTTCTCTATACCTTCCACAATTATCGAGACAACTTCAATTCTCAACGCTCTTGGCCTTTTCTTTTTAAGATTACCTTCCGACTGAGAGCATCAGCAACAACATTTGCTTTACCAGGGTGGTAAAGTATCTCACAGTCGTAGTCCTTGAGTAACTCTAGCCAGCGTCGTTGCCTCATGTTCAATTCCTTCTGATTAAAGAGATATTGAAGACTCTTATAATCAGTGAAAGTTTGCATTTAATGCCATAAAGATAGTGCCTCCATATCTTTAAGCAGAATACTACCGCTGCCAACTCCAGATCATGAGTGGGGTAGTTGTTTTCATGCTCTTTCAATTACCTCGATGCATACGCTATCACTTTATCCCTTTGGGTCAGAACACAACCTAACCCAACTCCAGAGGCATCACTATAAACTGTGAAGTCATCAATTCCTTCAGGGAACGAAAGAATCGGTGCTTCACACAACTTCTTCTTTAACTTCTTAAAAGCTTCCTTATGCTTTTCATTCCAAGTATAAACAACTCCTTTGTGGGTCAAAGTTGTCAATGGAGTCGCGATCGAAGAAAAACCTTGGATAAATCAGCGATAATATCCAGCTAATCCTAAAAAGCTTCAGATCTCCATAGGACTTTCAATCGTAACCTCCGAGTTACAAAATAAATCCTTATTGAGGACTCCTACTTCTTCTTAGAATAAGTACTTTCCTTCATTTATTGTAACAGATCGATGGGTCATGTTCTAATGATCTCTCATTGTATAATGCACTACTTAGACTCAGATCTCCTAGGGACAAATTTCGGAACAAACTATACCTTCGTTCATGTTCTAATGTGATACAATCACAGTTCAACATGTATCATTTCTAACTACCAACTTCTATAACAATGAGTGCGATACTTCTATTGATCGCTTTGATCATCTTTCACTTCAATCTTCCAGCTTAAGTCAAATGCTACATCGAATTTGGTTCTCTGAAGCACGTGACATACTCATTTTAGTCGGACTCGATTCGATATGACCTCTAAGGTCGGAATAGCAATCATCTTCTTAGTCATTACCGAAACGATGGTAACGAGAGACTAGAACAAGACGAAATCAATTAATAGCTCCTTGGTAACCTTGTGACTTTCCTTGATCCAAGTACGAGTCCTGTGCTTCCGGTAGTATAGGCCTCTACTACCATTCACACCTACTCATGCTCGTCCCAAGTATTGTCTCGCAGTTCTCCAAATCACCATACAAGAATTTCACATAGTCATTCGATTCATCAGATGACAAAACTAGGGTTTATATTATTTCCTTGTAACGATTACACAGAGGTTCAAGTTTACCCTATACTATGCCTCTAATAGGCTAAACCACTTGTTACTATTCATATTACTACTTCATAACTTGATCTTCGGGTATCAAGTCTATACTTCTAACTCCTAGCGTTGTTATTTGCTTTGTCAAGGATATTCTGAAATTCCCTTGGCGTTGGCAGTGCGCTTGGCCTTCTTACTTCATTTTTCTTCGGACAGTCCTTAGAAATATGACCTTCTTCCTTACATACGTAACACACCCCCTTGGGAATCGTACACTCATTGGCGTAGTGACCAATTTCTCCACACCTAAAGCACTTCACCTTCCTGCCACAATTCCCAGAGTGTTTATTTTTGCACTTGCCGCACCATTTTCCTTTACCTCCTCTTTTGCCGGACTTTGAGAATATGTTGCTCTTGTTGGGCCTTGAAGACCCCTCAAATTTCCTCTTCTTGCCAACTTCAACCTTTTTGGCGGTCCTGTCATTGATCATTTCTTCAATAGACTTAACAACCCAGATAGTTGTCTCAAGAACAGATGCCTGACGTACTGGCACAGTAAGTTCATCCTTACTTTGTTGAAGTAAACGTTTTGTTTCTTCCATCTGTTGATCCAACATCGTACGCACCCTTGCCTGCACCCCAGCCATCGTAACTGGCTCAGGCTGCGGATTATCGTTTCCGAATTCACTTTGCGTACTCGCCATTTCGATCTATACACAAATCGTAGGTGATTTTAGATCTTTATTTTTGATAGACGTTAAATCTTCGTTATTACTCCGAAACGTTTATATGTTAGTTCTAATATTGTAGTCATACGTTTAGAATCCTACACACATAAGGTTTCCAGATCCGGTCGGCAACAGACCATAGATCCGAACAAATAATGGCATATATGGCAAACATATAGCATTTAGCACATACAAGCATTTTAGGCATCTTTCCTAAAATAAACTAGTGCTCGTGTCTAAAATATGGTAGACACTCATCTCACAATCATCACTTAGCATTCTAAGTTTAAGTCTAGAAATCCTACAATTTCTTAGTTCGCTTAAACTAATGCTCTGATACCAACTTTGACATCCCCTAATTTCTCGGCCAGAAAAGACCGATTTAATTTATGCTTTTTAAAATAAAATCAGAGAAATATTTTTAAAAGATGTTGCGGAATTGGTCCCCAAAACAAAATATGATAAAAGTTTATCAAAACCTTTCTTTAAGAAATATATAATTTCATTTCATATCAAAACCTCGGGATGTCATGTTCCGATACAGATCAAAAGCATAAACAAGACATTATAAGCCTTACAACAGTTATTTACAACTACTGGCCTATAATAAAAAAATCTCTCATCGTCCTCCGACTATGCTCGGGGTCCACTACCTGTAACATAAAAAGCTGAGTGGGTCAGGCTTGGGAGCCTGGTGAGCATATAGGGTTTTCAACCCACAGTAATAATAAACTTATTAAGTTCATCAATCAACAATAACCTTGATTACCCATTCCCGTTATCCTCACTATACGTCCCTAAACACTTTTCACAAGGGACCTAGACTAAAGAATATCATCGGGATGGACACTACTGCTAAGGGGTTTCCTCAACCATACATGTCCTAAAGGCAACCATGAGGGAGATGGAGTACAGCGAATGAACACCCAAGTTCATTAACACCTACAGGTTGCGGGTCTGCCAGCGTTCCACTGGACTGTCTAGAAAAGTCCGTGGTCGTCATCCAAACTCCGCTAGATAACTGAATCACAATCACATCGAGGCCTCTCATCATTTTATTTCATCACACATCAACTATCTACCCATGTTTTACCCAACATATTTGTAGATAAAAATACATATACAGTTTAAAAATTGTATAAAACATCAATTCAATAGTCACCTCAATTAAACAATTAATATAATTACACGTAGCACGTATTTTTATAGAAAATACTTCATATCTAGGTGTAAGATGAATGTGACTATACACTCACTTGATTTACTGAAAATCGGGCAGCATTTCCTTTCCTAAAACGTTCGTTTCTAATAAAACCGGGAGTTTTATTGAGAAACCGGGCTCTGCGAGGGTCGGGCTTCGAAACCGAAAAGATAAATTTTCTGGGCTTCTCGGGCACTTCGTGGCGTATTCCGGGGGTTATAATAGATACCGGGGCTTTGGGGGATGTTAGAATGAAAGAAATATGAAGAAAGGGGTAAAAGATGGCAAATTTCCAAATGTATCCGAGAAGGCTCGCAAGCCTTCTATTTATAGGGGTCCGAAGTCGGCTAAGGAAGAGAGGAGTCAGCAGCGAGGACACACGGCAGCAGCTGGGCGAAGGTGCGCAGGTGGCTCGCACGTGGGCTGCGCATGCGAGGGGCTCGGTGTCGCCTCCTGATTGGACCTTGGTCTAGTCCGAGACTTCGGACGTGGCACTCCCTGCGAGACTCGGATGCATCATAGAAGACACGCGTCGGATCCTTAGTGGACCACTTCGGATGGCTCTTCGGTTCGGATGACTCAGCAATATTTCGAACACATGGCATGATTTAAGCGAGGGTGACGTGGCCGAATTCCACGTATGCGAAATTTCCCGGTTTTGACATTATTTCTCGATTTTCGCGCCAAAAATTCTAAAATCCATAACTTTCGCATACGAGCTCCGTTTTTGACGTTCTTTATATGCACGCGTAGGTAAAATTACGGTCTACAACTTTCATTTAGACTTCTTCGGCTAATTTTGAATTTAATTTTTATATTATTATTTTTAACGTACCGGGACAGGAAATCCGTTAAAAATTCATAACTTCTTCATCCGACGTCCGTTTTCGTCTGTCTTTTTACCGTTGTGCTACTATTGACGAGACCTTCGATTCTCGTTTAGGTCGTGTCGGCTAAAAATCATCGATCTAAAATTCGAGTTTTTAGCTGTCTACTGGTAAGCTGAAACTTCGAAAAATCATAACTTCCTCATACGAAGTCAGATTTGGGCGTTCTTTTTATGTGTACTCTCGGTTTAACGAACACTACGACTTTCATTTAGATCACTAAGGCTAAAAAGTAGTTTATAAAAAACTCACTTTTTACGACATTCGGCACCGTGCCGGTTTTGTCGCGAAACTTCGACAGGTCATAACTTCTTCGTTGTAACTCGGATTTCGGTATTCTTTATATATCTGTAATCCTTGTCACGCCCACTAAAAGTTTCTTAATAGATATCGGCTTTGTCTAATATTTATTTTTGACGCTCATTTTTATTCTTAATTAATTAAACCCTAATAATTAAGCATAAAACACATAATTCACATAATTCCTTTTCATTTCTTCAAAATGAGTTACAAAGGTTAACCTACACTATAATGTCAATATTAATGCCTAGCCTACAAACACGGGCGTTATATAAGCCTTTTAAGTCTTATTTATATACTTATACATATATGAACATGATTTTGGCTATTATAGGCTAAAAGAATTATATATACATTTTAAAGAGTTTAACAGTATCCTAAAAGAGTTTATGTGATTTTGAAAAGAGTTCACATGACTTTAAGTCATTATGGAAGTATTGGGTAATCCTTTATTGTAAAAATAAAGATTTAAAGCATAAGGAAATCTTTTATGTGATTGATATCCCAAGTATTTATTAACACAATTAGATTGTGTTCAACTTGTATTCCCCCCCTAAAAAGCATTTCAAATCATTTAAAAAGGTAGATTATAGAGGTATGAACTCACTTGATAGGTGGTGATTCGGGCTGCGTTTCGTTTCTATAATTGATTTTTCTTGATGAAACCGCGAGTTTTTGATAAAAACCGGGCTTTACGCAGGCAGCACTTCGACTGGAAAGAGGTTAGCTTCATAACAATTTTGGGGCTTCGGGCTTACGTCAGAGCTTGGATATGTCACCTGGGCGTCGGGGTTGTTAGGAGGGCTTAAAAGTGTGAAAAGTAGGAGAGAGGTTGTGAATTTGCAACCTAAACTCGGAGCTCTCGGTTCCTATTTATAGGGTGTCCTGGGCCCATTCATGTCGTGAACATGATAGGTTCACGTCGTGAACATCCGTGAGTCATCCCGTAGCTTTAACACGTGTTTTCTAGCCCCGATTAGTTTCCCTGATATGTTTCACGTCGTGAACTCCATGTTCACGTCGTGACTTAAGGCGGCTAGGGTTTCTGCCACGTGTCATGCCCTTAGACAGCTCCATCTTCGGAAGGTCATAACTTTTGCATACGAGCTCCATTTTTGACGTTCTTTATATCCACGCGTAGGTGGAGACGTACTATACAACTTTCATTTTGAATGTTAAGGCTAAAAAGCATTCGATTATAAACTCACTTTTTACGTCACACATCGTTGTGTCGATTCTGTCGCGAATCTTCGATTGGTCATAACTTCTTCGTTATAACTCGGATTTCGGCGTTCTTTATGTGTACGGAAACCTTGTGACAAATACTAAAACTTAGATAATATTATTTATTCTAAATAATACTTTATCAAAAATTCATGTTTGACGTGAATTAATGGGTTGCTACATGCAATACCGAGAGTTCAGTTATACGAAGCCTCCGGAGTTTAGAGGCGATAGGGACCCGATCATCGCTTCGAGATGGATTTTTGACATGGAAGGATGTTTCTTCACGTGTTCATGTCCTGAGGGCCAGAAGGTGAGATTTGCACTGAATCTTCTTCGTTGGGGTGTGAAAGATTGGTGGGAGTTTGTGACCTGCAGTGACTTGGGAAAAGTTTCTGATCATGTTCCAAGTGGAGTATGTTCCTGTTGTGGAGCAGGTGAGACTGGCATAGGAGTACCTGTCGCTCAAGCAGACGATTGAGTTGGTAATGGAGATCACCAAGATGTTAATGGAGAGAGCTCTTTTCTGCCCTGAGTATGCCGCTTCAGAGCAGGCATATATGTCGGAATACTTGAGTATGCTCAAGACGGAGATTCGAGAGTTTGTATCTACTCAATAGTACCAGACCTTGACTGTGATGCAATCAAGAACCAGGAGGAGGGAGATTGAGTTGGAGATTCAATAGAAGTAGGAAGGGACAACTTCAGGGCAGTATTAGCCGATAGCCAAGCGGTTCTTGTCCGTCAACCCAAGTTCATGATTAGCTAAGAGGAGGAGTTCCGAGTGTGGAAAGTGCGGGAAGTTTCATGATGGGAGGTGTCGATCTTTTATATGTCGCAGGTGTGGCAAAGAGGGTCATTTGGTAGAGATTGCCGGAAAAGTACGCGAGTTTGCTTCCATTGCGGCTAGGAAGGCCACATTAGAGCTCGTTGCCCTCTTCTTGTCTTTGGTGAGGTGTTGGACCCCACACCCCTAGCTTGGCAGCTCCCCGATGGTCGTCGTGGGACAGTCGAATCCTTTAGACCGTGGGTTGAGTTGTCAGTTCTTACATTTAGTCGATTTCGATAGTGTTGGTATTCATCTGCAATTTTTGTTTATGTTTTAAAGCTCAGTTGTAATCTTGGATGATCAGTTGAATGACATTATCTTATTTAGCTCTGTTTTAAAAATTGATTTCTTATTATGGATGGATTAATTATCATTATTGCTCTCGGTTGCATGCATGATGGATTTGTGAATGTTTTGTGGGTTCAGATTCTCCTATGCACCTGGATACCAGTTGTAACATACATAAAATACGGTCAAAATTTTCATTTTTAATTATTAAATAAAACCATAGTTATCAAAACATAAGTCAAAATATCTCAAAACATTATTATCAGAGTTTCCAAATCAAAACATCAGAGTAATCATCCCATGTTAAACATAATGGTGTATGCACTGTAGTCATCCCGAGCTCTTCCCTTTGCTATCAGAAGTACCTGAAACCAACACTAAAAACCGTAAGCACAAAGCTTAGTTAGCTTCCCCATACTACCACATACCATACACATAATAACATATATTGGGCCCTCGCTCGACCTCGGGTCCCGCCCGGCATCAGGCTATGCCTGGCATCGAGCCCCGCTCGGTATAAAGATCTGTTCATTCCAGGCTCCACCTGTCACTGGGCCTCGCCCGCTATACACATACAAACGATATCATATAATCATGCTAGTACATAAAGAATCATACACAATACAATACATTCCAGTCCTAAGGCCTCGCCTATCATGGGCCCCGCCCCGCCCCTACTCTACTAATGATGAGATATGGATCCCCGTCCACACTCAGCTAGTAATGAGATACGGGACCCCACCCACACTCACCTCACTACCCAGGAACATACAAGTATCACACAGACAACAAGTATAATCAAACATGCACATAGTCATCGGGTACCACCCGACATCGAACCATAGTCCGAAAAACATATAAACATTCCTCGGGCACTACCCGGCAAAGGACCTTAGTCCGGAAAACATATACACATTCCTCGGGCACCGCCCGACATCAGACCTTAATCCGGAAAATATATAAAAATTCCTCGGGCACCGCCCGACATCGGACCTTAGTCCGGAAAACATAAAATCATAAATGTGGGCCGACATTGGTGCCTTCGAGCCGTTCAAACATGAGGAGACTCACCTCGAATGCTGAAGCTCACTGCACGAAATCCTTAGCTGCTGCCCTGACAACTCCTCGAGCTATCAATACCAAAATATCACCCAATTAGAAATTGGGTCCCCAAACCATGATCCATAATCCATACTTGGGGTGTAATGACCGTTTCACCCTTGACCCATTAAGGCCCAAACTATAAAATCTATGAAAGCCCATCAATGGCCCAATTTTCCAAATTGGGCCCAACCCCATACGGGCCTTTCCTAAAAACCCAATGATTCCTGCTTCAATAATAATTTTCTAATGGCCCAAAGAACCAAGCCCATTGGGCCCACTAAAGTCCAAAACCATTGGGCCCACCAAGGCCCAATACAAAATCTTGGCCCAATTAGACATGTCCAAATAAAAGTCCAAACTTTAAGAACTTTCTGGCCAAAAAGCCCAAGACACGAAATCTCCAATCCAAGTCCAAAGCCCAACATGAACAAGCCCAAAGAATCTCACTGTTGGACCGAACGCTGGGCGTTCCCTTATGGATCGCTGGGCGCTCGTTGCCTCACCGATGATTGGGACTCGACCCCGAAACACATGGAATTCCAAAGATGAACACGCAGCGTTCCCGACCAGGGACCAAATATTGCATTTATGTGTTAATACTTTCAATCCAAAGCACAAATATTCAAAATAGCTTCTTATCAGAGTCTTAATCCATAAAGTCCTCAACTTGGCACCTTTGTATGGCCCAAATAGGATCCAAACATCCATTAAAGCTTCCAATCCATAAATCAAGACCCAAAACCTTTGCATGGTTGGTCCTCAACCATCAAGTTACCATTTTTATGATTCTAACAACTCAAAAACGTGATGATCCTCAATCCTAGGCTCTTGGAGTGGTTCAAACTCCCAAAGAGCATCCACATGATCATAAGAAGCCCAAACCAAGCCCTAATTTAGATCTTAAGCTATAAGATAGCAGGATAGAAACTTTATACCTTCTGAGACTTGCAAATGAGCTACAGAAACTGGATACACAAGCTCTTCCTTGATCAATGAGACTCCAAGGTGATCACTCTTCTTCAAGAACACGAAAATACACTCAAAGATGGTCTTCCAAGATCACACACTCACAATTAGGGTTAGGGTTTCGAAATGAGGCTTAAGGTACAGTGGAGGCTGAAAGAATGAAGAGCCTTGGGTTTTTGAGTGTAGACGGAGAACGCATTGCAGTCCTCCCTGGAACGCCCCGCGTTCTTCTTGGCCTCCGCGTCCAACTTCATGCACTGAATGCTGAGCGTTCAAAATATGAACGCCCCACGTTCGAGCCTTGCCTCCAACACCAATCTAGCAATTAAAGTCCTAGGCTTGAAGAACCTCCATACATAAATGGGTTCTAGCTTATGCATGAAATATGAATCGTATAATTCCCGAGATGTTACAAATCTCCCTCACTTAAACTAAACTTCGTCCTCGAAGTCTGCCGCATCAAATCACTCCAGACACTGCTCACATGCCACTTATGTAGGCCTTGCTACCTTGTTCCTCCAGGTCCATGTTTTCTGCTCGATAACTGTTACTAGCTTCTCTAATGATTCAGGCATTCCTTATCCTGAATATCGACCGTAGGAACCACTTCGGAGTCGTCCTCCAAACACCTCAGTGGCTAAGACATAGAAGGCACTAAGAACCAGTCCGAGCTCCCACACCAACCCTACACGATACATAATCTTGCCCACCCGAGCCAAACCTTGAATGGATCATTATACCTGGCCCACAGCCCCGCTTCTTGAGTCAAATGTCACCCCTATAAGGTGAAGCCTTATGAGCACTATGACCTTGACAAGAAACTTGGGTACATAAATCCCACCAACAACCGGCAACCCAAACCGTAATTCCATCCCAAAGAAACTATAAATCCCGCAAAACCACTTCTGCCTATCCAGAGTCTGAAATCCGTAATGGTCTATCTCCCCAACAGACCGCCCACGCTGAAATATTGGCATGCCAACACCTCATCGAGAAACCGACTAACCATAATACTTCCAACCCTGATGATCTTGATACACCCCTATGAAAAATAAATCCCTTAACCATAACCAGCTGCATAATACTTATACTTGACAGAAGGCTCAGAAAATCCTTCGAGTACAAGATTCATCCCTGCAAGGGTTAAAATCAAACGAGAGCTGCACAACAGGGTGAAATAAATTACTCTGAGATTATTTAATCAAACTGTAAGTTACTTAGCACGTTTGATGAGCAAGCTACTCCACACACAAGAATCCTCACATCACAACTTCTGCCCGAACATCCTACTACCTCTTATGCACTGTCCGATTGAGCCGAGACCTCCCACGTCCCAACTTATCTACCAACTATCTGGAATACCAGATTCCCACCCGATTGCTGAACCAATGAACACTCTCTTAGTCGCTCCTCGTGACTTCCGGAGAAAACTTCGGCTATCGAAACTACGCTATCCACATTGCCACTCTTGGCTTTATAAATCCTGGGATCCTCGATCCCATAACTTGACCCAACGGTCTCTGCCAGGTCCCACATGCATTGCTATAAGCACACGGGCCTCACCCACGGGTCTCACCCAATGATCAATCTGCTGGAAACCAATGCTTACCACTTTTAGTGTTCCAAAACTAACCAATATGTCACACCCCCAAACCAAGGATGGCGGAAATGTCCGGGGGTGGAGGACTTCATGTATAGTATCATAACAACAATTGTAATAGTAATTCAAGCAAACACAACCAGCATATATATAATTGAAAAAAGTTACATCATTGTATGAATTACATGTTTACGAATCAATTACAATATGTTGACAAAATATGAAATAGTAGACGCCTTAGCGTCCCATCCTCAAAAGCACTTGGTTACCTGTTTAATGCTTTCCTGAGAATACAAGTTGTTTGAAAAAGTGTCAACACAAAGGTTGGTGAGTTCATAAGCTTTTGTTTGGTATTATTAAAAGCCTTTCGTTTGTAAAAGTAGTATTTGTTTTAGAAAAATCCAATATTTTCCTTAAAATGTGTATGTAGTCTTAAATCCAAAGACCGAAATGTATAAGTAACTTTTCTTACTTATAATAAATAATGTAAGTTTAAATCGACATAAACTCGTTTAATTTTAATGAAGTTCCCGTAAATTCCAATATTCATTAATACTTTATGTGAGTTTATTAAAGTCTTTTCTTGTAAAAGTAGTGTTCGTTCCAGAAAATCCAATATTTTCCTTAATGTGTAAATGTAGTCTTAAAACCCAAAGACCGAAATGTACAAGTAGTGTTCGTTCCTTATAGTAAAACAATGCAAGTTTAAATCGACATAAACTCGTTTGATTTTAGTGAAATCCCCGTAAATTCTATGTTTGTTTATATTTAATGTGAGTTTATGAAAGCCTTTTCTTGTAAAAGTAGTGTTCGTTCCAGAAAATCCAATATTTTCCTTAATGTGTAAATGTAGTCTTAAAACCCATAGACCGAAATGTACAAGTAGTGTTCGTTCCTTATAGTAAAACAATACAAGTTTAAATCGACATAAACTCGTTTGATTTTAGTGAAATCCCCGTAAATTCTATGTTTGTTAATACCACATGTGAGTTATTATGAAAGCCTTTTCTTGTAAAAGTAGTGTTCGTTCCAGAAAATCCAATATTTTCCTTAATGTGTAAATGTAGTCTTAAAACCCAAAGACCGAAATGTACAAGTAGTGTTCGTTCCTTATAGTAAAACAATGCAAGTTTAAATCGACATAAACTCGTTTGATCTTAGTGAAATCCCCGTAAATTCTATGTTTGTTTATATTTAATGTGAGTTTATGAAAGCCTTTTCTTGTAAAAGTAGTGTTCGTTCCAGAAAATCCAATATTTTCCTTAATGTGTAAATGTAGTCTTAAAACCCAAAGACCGAAATGTACAAGTAGTGTTCGTTCCTTATAGTAAAACAATACAAGTTTAAATCGACATAAACTCGTTTGATTTTAGTGAAATCCCCGTAAATTCTATGTTTGTTAATACCACATGTGAGTTATTATGAAAGCCTTTTCTTGTAAAAGTACTGTTCGTTCTAGAAAATCCAATATTTTCCTTAATGTGTAAATGTAGTCTTAAAACCCAAAGACCGAAATGTACAAGTAGTGTTCGTTCCTTATAGTAAAACAATGCAAGTTTAAATCGACATAAACTCGTTTGATTTTAGTGAAATCCCTGTAAATTCTATGTTTGTTAATACCACATGTGAGTTATTATAACCATGCTATGACCTAGTTGGCCTGAAACGACGTTCTTCAGGCGTTGGAAATATTATGACATTTGTCACCCCAGACCTGTCGGTCTAGCTGTTGCATGCAGCTAAGGTGTGGGTTTGTCAGACCCAATATAGATCTATACACAAGTATCACGCTCTCCCTCGAGGAGACTCTGGTTATAATACAGGACTTATTTGTAAATTGAATCGAATGTCTCACAGAAGTCATTAACGAATTTACGTGTAGTGTAATGAAATCTTGGTACCGTATGGCCGTACCTTGCTTAATGAAAATATCCTTTGTATAAATGTACCCTTTTTAAATGTATGTGTTATGTAATGTTTCAATAAAGTCATTAACGGAATTACGTGTTATGAAAACTTGGTACCGTATGGCCGTACCTTGCTTAATGAAAATATCCTTTGTATAAATGTACCCTTTTTAAATGTATGTGTTATGTAATGTTTCATAAACTATACCTATTATAGTTTATCAACGAAGGGTAGTACGTAGTAATGTATGCAAACTATATTCAAAATAGTTTATTAAATGTTTGAATGTATCGGTTGTACTTTGATTATAATCACTTGTTATTCTTTATATTTTATATGTCCAAATCCATTTGATGTGTGTCTAAATATTAAGATAAAATGTCATATATTGCAATAACATATAATCACATAAAGATATACACCTTGCTCAACATGTTACAAGGTGAAATGAAATTGACAGCAACTTTTTGTTGTATATAGTTTCTGTTACTGTTCTTAGAAAATTTATAGAAAAATCATCAAAGCTCTAAATCCAAATCCGCAAATTCTGAGAGTTTGGAATATGAGTCTAGTTTGTTCGTAAATTTTATCATGATTTTTAGTGATCTCTAACAGAGGTGAAAATGTTCATAATCACAGACTGGTCCGGGTTTGCCTCTGAAATGATAGGCAGTTTTGTAAAAATCACCATAAATTGTAGAAAAATCATATGGAGATGTGCAAGTAGCCATTTTAAAGATAAAAGTTTGAACTACTTGCACCTGGAACAGTTTTGAAAACTAAAATATTTAAGTTGACCAAAACAGTCCGTGATCGAAGTTCATCTTTTCTGATGTAATCTGATAGAAAAAGTTTAATTGTGTTCTTGATGATTTTACTTGTATTCCCCCCCTTAAAACTTAAGAAAAACATGTAAATGTAGGGGTATGAACTCACCTTATGTGATTTCAGTAGATGAAAGTGAGATAGAGGAAGTGTTCAACCCAGGAACACTAAGAAGATGTCTTGATGATTCGAGAATCTAACACCGAATAAGATGAAATTTGTGTAAGATATCAATGATTTGAGTAGAATGGAGTTTAATAATTATGTGAATGATGAAGATACTTACTAATTGAAGAAAGAAATCCCTGGAGAAAGCCTTGAAGTTCTTGAAGTTGAGAGAAAAGATGAGAGAATTTTGGAGAGTGTTCTTGGTTGCTAAGTGTAGAATGAAAGGGCTTTTAAGGAGAATGAGGAGAGAGGACCAATGCTCCAGCTCTTAGAACGTGGGAAGAGCTGGAGATAGGGTGTAAAGGTCCCCCAAGGAGACAAGGGGTGGTTGGAAAGAATGGCTGATCATAGAGTGAGGTGGTGGTGGCTTGCTTTTGTCATAAAATAAGGAAAAACAAATATTCCCTCAATAATTAGTCCAACCACCAATTCTTTTAATACATTTTTATAAAAACCCTGGAGATTTATATATTTTGGGGCCTTAGTTTATAAAATAAAGTTTTGGGTGAAAATCCCACGTTAAAATAATGAAAACGGAGTTAAAACGAAGTTGTAGTCGAAAAACCGGTAAAAAGGGGCCGTCTGCGAGACCTCTCGCATGGGCTGTCTGAGAGGCTTCTCATGAGAGGCTTCGGTCCTGAGAGGCTTCGGTCCTGAGAGGCTTCTCATGAGAGGCTTCGGTCCTGAGAGACTTCGGTCCTGAGAGGCTTCTCATGAGAGTTTTCGCTTCTAATAGGAGGGTTTTGGTTCCTTAAGGTTATTTTACCCGTTTTTACCCCGTTTCAAGTGGGTTTTGACCCGGTTAAGGGTCGGGATGGCCCGAATGATTACAAAAAGTTAAAGTAACTTTTGAGAGAGATTTGGGAGAGATTTCAAATAGAAAGAGATAGAGTGAAAACGATTTAGAGAGGTTTCGTTTGTGATTAATTTGAGTGTCCGACTTCACAACGCAAGGTTTGTAAACCCCGTTAAACCGTGTTTTAGTGTCATACACACTCCCGATGAGTGTGCAATAATGTTTTATCGTTTTGGTTCAATGTTTACTTAGGAAATTCAACACACGAACTTTCCAAATGATGTTTCTCTCATTAAGATATTGCATTGTACAGTAATTACATAGTGTAAACCCTAATATACAAGGGTTAATTGAGTCGATTGGTTTTGACTTGTTGACTTTTTTTGACTTTGACTTGACTCAATTTTGACGGTTGTCACATCATCCCCCCGTTAGAAGGAATTTCGTCCCGAAATTTGCATTTGACTGGGACATCAAGAGTTTGGGAAAAGATGTGGGTATTTTTGTTTCATTTGATCTTCGCGTTCCCAGGTGAACTCAGGCCCACGTTTAGCATTCCAACGGACCTTCACGATGGGAATACGACTTTGTTTCGTTCGTTTGATTTCCCGATCCATGATTTCGACTGGTTCCTCCACGAAGTGGAGATTTTTGTTATCTTCGATTTCGTCGAGTGGTATTACGAGTGTCTCATCAGACAAACACTTCTTTAGGTTCGACACGTGAAATGTGGGATGTACTTTGTCGAGTTCCTGAGGTAATCGAAGTTTATATGCTACTGGCCCAAACCTAGCAAGGATTTCGAATGGCCCGATGTACCTTGGATTTAGTTTCTCGCGTTTGCCGAATCGTATCATTCCTTTCCAAGGGGAAACGTTTAGTAGTATACGATCACCCACCTGGAATTCCAAGGGTTTGCGTTGTTTGTCAGCGTAACTCTTTAGCCGATCTCGAGACTCTTTTCCCTTATGATTTCAGGGCCAATGAGGGTGCTATTAGAGACTTGCCCTCTAGCTAGCTGTGTATCCCCCACCTCAGCCCAACACAGGGGTGATCTGCATTTGCGACCGTAAAGAGCTTCGAATGGAGTGACTTTGATGCTAGTATGATAGTTGTTATTATAGGAGAATTCAATAAGCGGTAGATGGGTATCCCATGCTTTACCGAAGTCTATCACACAAGCTCTTAACATGTCTTCCAACGTTTGAATGGTTCGTTCACTCTGTCCGTTGGTTTGTGGGTGGTAGGCCGTACTCATGTCAAGCCTAGTTCCCAAGGATTTTTGTAGAGACTGCCAAAACCGTGAGGTAAATCTACTATCTCTATCGGAGATAATGGATATCGGCACACCAGGGAGTCGTACAATCTCTTTGATGTACGTTCTAGTCAGCTTCTCCATCTTGTCGGTTTCTTTTATCGGTAGGAAGTGTGCTGATTTGGTCAATCTGTCTACGATTACCCATATGGTGTCAAGCCCGCCCGATGTCTTAGGCAGCTTGGTTATGAAGTCCATGGTTATTCGTTCCCACTTCCACTCAGGTATATCCGGCTGTTGTAATAGCCTGGATGGTTTCTGGTATTCGATTTTGACCTTGGCGCAAGTCAGGCACTTGCTCACATAGGTAGCAATCTCAGCTTTCATGTTCGACCACCAGTATAATTTCTTGAGGTCCAGATACATCTTATCCGACCCAGGATGGATGGAGTATCGAGTCTTGTGTGCTTCATTCATGACGACGTCTCGGAGTCCACCGAACTTTGGTGTCCAAATCCGGTTCATGATATAACGTGCTCCATCATCCTTGACTTCTAAGTTTTTATCCATTCCCCTTAATGTCTCTCCTGCCACCTTTTCTGGTTTCAAAGCTTCCAGTTGAGCTTCCTTGATTTGTATGGTCAGGCGGGAATGGATTGTCATTGTTAAGGATTTTACTCGGCGGCCCGAGTACTCCTTCCTACTTAGAGCATCGGCCACTACATTGGCCTTGCCCGGATGATAACGAATTTCGCACTCGTAGTCATTCAGCAACTCTACCCATCTCCTCTGTCGCATGTTGAGCTCTTTCTGATTGAGGATATGCTGAAGACTTTTGTGATCAGTGAAGATAGTGTATTTCGTGCCGTAGAGGTAGTGTCTCCAGATCTTCAAAGCAAATACTACTGCTCCTAATTCCAGGTCGTGCGTAGTATAATTAACCTCGTGCGTCTTAAGCTGTCTTGATGCATACGCGATAACCTTCCCTCTCTGCATGAGCACACATCCGAGGCCTTGATTCGAAGCATCACAGTACACTATGAAGTCTTCGGTTCCCTCTGGGAGAGACAAGATCGGTACTCTGCATAGGGCTTGTTTTAACATTTGGAAAGCAACTTCTTGTTTCCAAGTATATGACCGTTTGTAAAAGTTTCACACATACTAATTTAGTCGGGACATAATTAATATATTTATGTTTTAAAAAGATCTTTATCGGTTACTTCATTAGTTGCAAAGTGCATACCAGTCATATGTGATTAAGATATAATAGTCCTTCGAATAGATGACCCTAACTCCAAGACCACAACCAAACAAGGACAGGAAGTGAAACAAAGATACATAAATTCTAAGTCTATAGCATCTTAGTTACATATGACCTTAGCGCATCCACTTAGCAGCTATTGATCTATAAATAAAGACCTATTTAATTCTCAGATAATTTATTATAGTAACACAAAATACTCCTATAGTATTTGTAAATGTTTAGTTTTGAGTTCTTAAAGTATCCTTTGTAGTGTGTTATTAGGTTTGTTAGATTTGTTGCCCATCCTGACCATCCCCCGGTATATGCAAGTCAATTCCCGGACAGATATAGTTGATCAGGCTATATCCTTCCCAGACTTAATCCACATATACTAAGGCATACTCAAAATGTTCAACTCTTCTTCTTTTGCTTTATGTTTTCGCTAGTTATGATACCATGCGAGCATGTTATGTATGTATGTATATTTTAATCAAGAAAATCATTTATTTTCTAAAAGTATATTTATTTGAAAAATGCACAAATCAGAGACTATTAGTCCCAATTGTGTTTATAGTTTGTATATCTTATGTGGTTTGATATACTTAATTCACTATAAACTGTGCTCTGATACCAATCTGTCACACCCCCAAACCAAGGATGGCGGAAATGTCCGGGGGTGGAGGACTTCATGTATAGTATCATAACAACAATTGTAATAGTAATTCAAGCAAACACAACCAACATATATATAATTGAAAAAAGTTACATCATTGTATGAATTACATGTTTACGAATCAATTACAATATGTTGACAAAATATGAAATAGTAGACGCCTTAGCGTCCCATCCTCAAAAGCACTTGGTTACCTGTTTAATGATTTCCTGAGAATACAAGTTGTTTGAAAAAGTGTCAACACAAAGGTTGGTGAGTTCATAAGCTTTTGTTTGGTATTATTAAAAGCCTTTCGTTTGTAAAAGTAGTATTTGTTTTAGAAAAATCCAATATTTTCCTTAAAATGTATATGTAGTCTTAAATCCAAAGACCGAAATGTATAAGTAACTTTTCTTACTTATAATAAATAATGTAAGTTTAAATCGACATAAACTCGTTTAATTCTAATGAAGTTCCCGTAAATTCCAATATTCATTAATACTTTATGTGAGTTTATTAAAGCCTTTTCTTGTAAAAGTAGTGTTCGTTCCAGAAAATCTAATATTTTCCTTAATGTATAAATGTAGTCTTAAAACCCAAAGACCGAAAAAGACCGAAATGTACAAGTAGTGTTCGTTCCTTATAGTAAAACAATGCAAGTTTAAATCGACATAAACTCGTTTGATTTTAGTGAAATCCCCGTAAATTCTATGTTTGTTTATATTTAATGTGAGTTTATGAAAGCCTTTTCTTGTAAAAGTAGTGTTCGTTCCAGAAAATCCAATATTTTTCTTAATGTGTAAATGTAGTCTTAAAACCCATAGACCGAAATGTACAAGTAGTGTTCGTTCCTTATAGTAAAACAATACAAGTTTAAATCGACATAAACTCATTTGATTTTAGTGAAATCCCCGTAAATTCTATGTTTGTTAATACCACATGTGAGTTATTATGAAAGCCTTTTTCTTGTAAAAGTAGTGTTCGTTCCAGAAAATCCAATATTTTCCTTAATGTGTAAATGTAGTCTTAAAACCCAAAGACCGAAATGTACAAGTAGTGTTCGTTCCTTATAGTAAAACAATGCAAGTTTAAATCGACATAAACTCGTTTGATTTTAGTGAAATCCCCGTAAATTCTATGTTTGTTTATATTTAATGTGAGTTTATGAAAGCCTTTTCTTGTAAAAGTAGTGTTCGTTCCAGAAAATCCAATATTTTTCTTAATGTGTAAATGTAGTCTTAAAACCCATAGACCGAAATGTACAAGTAGTGTTCGTTCCTTATAGTAAAACAATACAAGTTTAAATCGACATAAACTCGTTTGATTTTAGTGAAATCCCCGTAAATTCTATGTTTGTTAATACCACATGTGAGTTATTATGAAAGCCTTTTCTTGTAAAAGTAGTGTTCGTTCCAGAAAATCCAATATTTTCCTTAATGTGTAAATGTAGTCTTAAAACCCAAAGACCGAAATGTACAAGTAGTGTTCGTTCCTTATAGTAAAACAATACAAGTTTAAATCGACATAAACTCGTTTGATTTTAGTGAAATCCCCGTAAATTCTATGTTTGTTAATACCACATGTGAGTTATTATGAAAGCCTTTTCTTGTAAAGTAGTGCTCGTTCCAGAAAATCCAATATTTTCCTTAATGTGTAAATGTAGTCTTAAAACCCAAAGACCGAAATGTACAAGTAGTGTTCGTTCCTTATAGTAAAACAATGCAAGTTTAAATCGACATAAACTCGTTTGATTTTAGTGAAATCCCCGTAAATTCTATGTTTGTTTATATTTAATGTGAGTTTATGAAAGCCTTTTCTTGTAAAAGTAGTGTTCGTTCCAGAAAATCCAATATTTTTCTTAATGTGTAAATGTAGTCTTAAAACCCATAGACCGAAATGTACAAGTAGTGTTCGTTCCTTATAGTAAAACAATACAAGTTTAAACGGACATAAACTCATTTGATTTTAGTGAAATCCCCGTAAATTCTATGTTTGTTAATACCACATGTGAGTTATTATGAAAGCCTTTTCTTGTAAAAGTAGTGTTCGTTCCAGAAAATCCAATATTTTCCTTAATGTGTAAATGTAGTCTTAAAACCCAAAGACCGAAATGTACAAGTAGTGTTCGTTCCTTATAGTAAAACAATGCAAGTTTAAATCGACATAAACTCGTTTGATTTTAGTGAAATCCCCGTAAATTCTATGTTTGTTTATATTTAATGTGAGTTTATGAAAGCCTTTTCTTGTAAAAGTAGTGTTCGTTCCAGAAAATCCAATATTTTCCTTAATGTGTAAATGTAGTCTTAAAACCCAAAGACCGAAATGTACAAGTAGTGTTCGTTCCTTATAGTAAAACAATACAAGTTTAAATCGACATAAACTCGTTTGATTTTAGTGAAATCCCCGTAAATTCTATGTTTGTTAATACCACATGTGAGTTATTATGAAAGCCTTTTCTTGTAAAAGTAGTGTTCGTTCCAGAAAATCCAATATTTTCCTTAATGTGTAAATGTAGTCTTAAAACCCAAAGACCGAAATGTACAAGTAGTGTTCGTTCCTTATAGTAAAACAATACAAGTTTAAATCGACATAAACTCGTTTGATTTTAGTGAAATCCCCGTAAATTCTATGTTTGTTAATACCACATGTGAGTTATTATGAAAGCCTTTTCTTGTAAAGTAGTGTTCGTTCCAGAAAATCCAATATTTTCCTTAATGTGTAAATGTAGTCTTAAAACCCAAAGACCGAAATGTACAAGTAGTGTTCGTTCCTTATAGTAAAACAATGCAAGTTTAAATCGACATAAACTCGTTTGATTTTAGTGAAATCCCCGTAAATTCTATGTTTGTTTATATTTAATGTGAGTTTATGAAAGCCTTTTCTTGTAAAAGTAGTGTTCGTTCCAGAAAATCCAATATTTTTCTTAATGTGTAAATGTAGTCTTAAAACCCATAGACCGAAATGTACAAGTAGTGTTCGTTCCTTATAGTAAAACAATACAAGTTTAAACGGACATAAACTCATTTGATTTTAGTGAAATCCCCGTAAATTCTATGTTTGTTAATACCACATGTGAGTTATTATGAAAGCCTTTTCTTGTAAAAGTAGTGTTCGTTCCAGAAAATCCAATATTTTCCTTAATGTGTAAATGTAGTCTTAAAACCCAAAGACCGAAATGTACAAGTAGTGTTCGTTCCTTATAGTAAAACAATGCAAGTTTAAATCGACATAAACTCGTTTGATTTTAGTGAAATCCCCGTAAATTCTATGTTTGTTTATATTTAATGTGAGTTTATGAAAGCCTTTTCTTGTAAAAGTAGTGTTCGTTCCAGAAAATCCAATATTTTCCTTAATGTGTAAATGTAGTCTTAAAACCCAAAGACCGAAATGTACAAGTAGTGTTCGTTCCTTATAGTAAAACAATACAAGTTTAAATCGACATAAACTCGTTTGATTTTAGTGAAATCCCCGTAAATTCTATGTTTGTTAATACCACATGTGAGTTATTATGAAAGCCTTTTCTTGTAAAGTAGTGTTCGTTCCAGAAAATCCAATATTTTCCTTAATGTGTAAATGTAGTCTTAAAACCCAAAGACCGAAATGTACAAGTAGTGTTCGTTCCTTATAGTAAAACAATGCAAGTTTAAATCGACATAAACTCGTTTGATTTTAGTGAAATCCCCGTAAATTCTATGTTTGTTTATATTTAATGTGAGTTTATGAAAGCCTTTTCTTGTAAAAGTAGTGTTCGTTCCAGAAAATCCAATATTTTCCTTAATGTGTAAATGTAGTCTTAAAACCCAAAAACCGAAATGTACAAGTAGTGTTCGTTCCTTATAGTAAAACAATACAAGTTTAAATCGACATAAACCCGTTTGATTTTAGTGAAATCCCCGTAAATTCTATGTTTGTTAATACCACATGTGAGTTATTATGAAAGCCTTTTCTTGTAAAAGTAGTGTTCGTTCCAGAAAATCCAATATTTTTCTTAATGTGTAAATGTAGTCTTAAAACCCATAGACCGAAATGTACAAGTAGTGTTCGTTCCTTATAGTAAAACAATACAAGTTTAAAGCGACATAAACTCGTTTGATTTTAGTGAAATCCCCGTAAATTCTATGTTTGTTAATACCACATGTGAGTTATTATGAAAGCCTTTTCTTGTAAAAGTAGTGTTCGTTCCAGAAAATCCAATATTTTCCTTAATGTGTAAATGTAGTCTTAAAACCCAAACACCGAAATGTACAAGTAGTGTTCGTTCCTTATAGTAAAACAATACAAGTTTAAATCGACATAAACTCGTTTGATTTTAGTGAAATCCCCGTAAATTCTATGTTTGTTAATACCACATGTGAGTTATTATGAAAGCCTTTTCTTGTAAAAGTAGTGTTCGTTCCAGAAAATCCAATATTTTCCTTAATGTGTAAATGTAGTCTTAAAACCCAAAGACCGAAATGTACAAGTAGTGTTCGTTCCTTATAGTAAAACAATGCAAGTTTAAATCGACATAAACTCGTTTGATTTAAGTGAAATCCCCGTAAATTCTATGTTTGTTTATATTTAATGTGAGTTTATGAAAGCCTTTTCTTGTAAAAGTAGTGTTCGTTCCAGAAAATCCAATATTTTCCTTAATGTGTAAATGTAGTCTTAAAACCCAAAGACCGAAATGTACAAGTAGTGTTCGTTCCTTATAGTAAAACAATACAAGTTTAAATCGACATAAACTCGTTTGATTTTAGTGAAATCCCCGTAAATTCTATGTTTGTTAATACCACATGTGAGTTATTATGAAAGCCTTTTCTTGTAAAAGTAGTGTTCGTTCCAGAAAATCCAATATTTTTCTTAATGTGTAAATGTAGTCTTAAAACCCATAGACCGAAATGTACAAGTAGTGTTCGTTCCTTATAGTAAAATAATACAAGTTTAAATCGACATAAACTCGTTTGATTTTAGTGAAATCCCCGTAAATTCTATGTTTGTTAATACCACATGTGAGTTATTATGAAAGCCTTTTCTTGTAAAAGTACTGTTCGTTCCAGAAAATCCAATATTTTCCTTAATGTGTAAATGTAGTCTTAAAACCCAAAGACCGAAATGTACAAGTAGTGTTCGTTCCTTATAGTAAAACAATACAAGTTTAAATCGACATAAACTCGTTTGATTTTAGTGAAATCCCCGTAAATTCTATGTTTGTTAATACCACATGTGAGTTATTATGAAAGCCTTTTATTGTAAAGTAGTGTTCGTTCCAGAAAATCCAATATTTTCCTTAATGTGTAAATGTAGTCTTAAAACCCAAAGACCGAAATGTACAAGTAGTGTTCGTTCCTTATAGTAAAACAATGCAAGTTTAAATCGACATAAACTCGTTTGATTTTAGTGAAATCCCCGTAAATTCTATGTTTGTTTATATTTAATGTGAGTTTATGAAAGCCTTTTCTTGTAAAAGTAGTGTTCGTTCCAGAAAATCCAATATTTTCCTTAATGTGTAAATGTAGTCTTAAAACCCAAAGACCGAAATGTACAAGTAGTGTTCGTTCCTTATAGTAAAACAATACAAGTTTAAATCGACATAAACTCGTTTGATTTTAGTGAAATCCCCGTAAATTCTATGTTTGTTAATACCACATGTGAGTTATTATGAAAGCCTTTTCTTGTAAAAGTAGTGTTCGTTCCAGAAAATCCAATATTTTTCTTAATGTGTAAATGTAGTCTTAAAACCCATAGACCGAAATGTACAAGTAGTGTTCGTTCCTAATAGTAAAACAATACAAGTTTAAATCGACATAAACTCGTTTGATTTTGGTGAAATCCCCGTAAATTCTATGTTTGTTAATACCACATGTGAGTTATTATGAAAGCCTTTTCTTGTAAAAGTAGTGTTTGTTCCAGAAAATCAAATATTTTCCTTAATGTGTAAATGTAGTCTTAAAACCCAAAGACCGAAATGTACAAGTAGTGTTCGTTCCTTATAGTAAAACAATACAAGTTTAAATCGACATAAACTCGTTTGATTTTAGTGAAATCCCCGTAAATTCTATGTTTGTTAATACCACATGTGAGTTATTATGAAAGCCTTTTCTTGTAAAAGTAGTGTTCGTTCCAGAAAATCCAATATTTTCCTTAATGTGTAAATGTAGTCTTAAAACCCAAAAACCGAAATGTACAAGTAGTGTTCGTTCCTTATAGTAAAACAATACAAGTTTAAATCGACATAAACCCGTTTGATTTTAGTGAAATCCCCGTAAATTCTATGTTTGTTAATACCACATGTGAGTTATTATGAAAGCCTTTTCTTGTAAAAGTAGTGTTCGTTCCAGAAAATCCAATATTTTTCTTAATGTGTAAATGTAGTCTTAAAACCCATAGAACGAAATGTACAAGTAGTGTTCGTTCCTTATAGTAAAACAATACAAGTTTAAAGCGACATAAACTCGTTTGATTTTAGTGAAATCCCCGTAAATTCTATGTTTGTTAATACCACATGTGAGTTATTATGAAAGCCTTTTCTTGTAAAAGTAGTGTTCGTTCCAGAAAATCCAATATTTTCCTTAATGTGTAAATGTAGTCTTAAAACCCAAACACCGAAATGTACAAGTAGTGTTCGTTCCTTATAGTAAAACAATACAAGTTTAAATCGACATAAACTCGTTTGATTTTAGTGAAATCCCCGTAAATTCTATGTTTGTTAATACCACATGTGAGTTATTATGAAAGCCTTTTCTTGTAAAAGTAGTGTTCGTTCCAGAAAATCCAATATTTTCCTTAATGTGTAAATGTAGTCTTAAAACCCAAAGACCGAAATGTACAAGTAGTGTTCGTTCCTTATAGTAAAACAATGCAAGTTTAAATCGACATAAACTCGTTTGATTTAAGTGAAATCCCCGTAAATTCTATGTTTGTTTATATTTAATGTGAGTTTATGAAAGCCTTTTCTTGTAAAAGTAGTGTTCGTTCCAGAAAATCCAATATTTTCCTTAATGTGTAAATGTAGTCTTAAAACCCAAAGACCGAAATGTACAAGTAGTGTTCGTTCCTTATAGTAAAACAATACAAGTTTAAATCGACATAAACTCGTTTGATTTTAGTGAAATCCCCGTAAATTCTATGTTTGTTAATACCACATGTGAGTTATTATGAAAGCCTTTTCTTGTAAAAGTAGTGTTCGTTCCAGAAAATCCAATATTTTTCTTAATGTGTAAATGTAGTCTTAAAACCCATAGACCGAAATGTACAAGTAGTGTTCGTTCCTTATAGTAAAATAATACAAGTTTAAATCGACATAAACTCGTTTGATTTTAGTGAAATCCCCGTAAATTCTATGTTTGTTAATACCACATGTGAGTTATTATGAAAGCCTTTTCTTGTAAAAGTACTGTTCGTTCCAGAAAATCCAATATTTTCCTTAATGTGTAAATGTAGTCTTAAAACCCAAAGACCGAAATGTACAAGTAGTGTTCGTTCCTTATAGTAAAACAATACAAGTTTAAATCGACATAAACTCGTTTGATTTTAGTGAAATCCCCGTAAATTCTATGTTTGTTAATACCACATGTGAGTTATTATGAAAGCCTTTTATTGTAAAGTAGTGTTCGTTCCAGAAAATCCAATATTTTCCTTAATGTGTAAATGTAGTCTTAAAACCCAAAGACCGAAATGTACAAGTAGTGTTCGTTCCTTATAGTAAAACAATGCAAGTTTAAATCGACATAAACTCGTTTGATTTTAGTGAAATCCCCGTAAATTCTATGTTTGTTTATATTTAATGTGAGTTTATGAAAGCCTTTTCTTGTAAAAGTAGTGTTCGTTCCAGAAAATCCAATATTTTCCTTAATGTGTAAATGTAGTCTTAAAACCCAAAGACCGAAATGTACAAGTAGTGTTCGTTCCTTATAGTAAAACAATACAAGTTTAAATCGACATAAACTCGTTTGATTTTAGTGAAATCCCCGTAAATTCTATGTTTGTTAATACCACATGTGAGTTATTATGAAAGCCTTTTCTTGTAAAAGTAGTGTTCGTTCCAGAAAATCCAATATTTTTCTTAATGTGTAAATGTAGTCTTAAAACCCATAGACCGAAATGTACAAGTAGTGTTCGTTCCTAATAGTAAAACAATACAAGTTTAAATCGACATAAACTCGTTTGATTTTGGTGAAATCCCCGTAAATTCTATGTTTGTTAATACCACATGTGAGTTATTATGAAAGCCTTTTCTTGTAAAAGTAGTGTTCGTTCCAGAAAATCAAATATTTTCCTTAATGTGTAAATGTAGTCTTAAAACCCAAAGACCGAAATGTACAAGTAGTGTTCGTTCCTTATAGTAAAACAATACAAGTTTAAATCGACATAAACTCGTTTGATTTTAGTGAAATCCCCGTAAATTCTATGTTTGTTAATACCACATGTGAGTTATTATGAAAGCCTTTTCTTGTAAAAGTAGTGTTCGTTCCAGAAAATCCAATATTTTCCTTAATGTGTAAATGTAGTCTTAAAACCCAAAGACCGAAATGTACAAGTAGTGTTCGTTCCTTATAGTAAAACAATGCAAGTTTAAATCGACATAAACTCGTTTGATTTTAGTGAAATCCCCGTAAATTCTATGTTTGTTAATACCACATGTGAGTTATTATGAAAGCCTTTTCTTGTAAAAGTAGTGTTCGTTCCAGAAAATCCAATATTTTTCTTAATGTGTAAATGTAGTCTTAAAACCCATAGACCGAAATGTACAAGTAGTGTTCGTTCCTTATAGTAAAACAATACAAGTTTAAATCGACATAAACTCGTTTGATTTTAGTGAAATCCCAGTAAATTCTATGTTTGTTAATACCACATGTGAGTTATTATGAAAGCCTTTTCTTGTAAAAGTAGTGTTCGTTCCAGAAAATCCAATATTTTTCTTAATGTGTAAATGTAGTCTTAAAACCCATAGACCGAAATGTACAAGTAGTGTTCGTTCCTTATAGTAAAACAATACAAGTTTAAATCGACATAAACTCGTTTGATTTTAGTGAAATCCCAGTAAATTCTATGTTTGTTAATACCACATGTGAGTTATTATGAAAGCCTTTTCTTGTAAAAGTAGTGTTCGTTCCAGAAAATCCAATATTTTCCTTAATGTGTAAATGTAGTCTTAAAACCCAAAGACCGAAATGTACAAGTAGTGTTCGTTCCTTATAGTAAAACAGTACAAGTTTAAATCGACATAAACTCGTTTGATTTTAGTGAAATCCCCGTAAATTCTATGTTTGTTAATACCACATGTGAGTTATTATGAAAGCCTTTTCTTGTAAAAGTAGTGTTCGTTCCAGAAAATCCAATATTTTTCTTAATGTGTAAATGTAGTCTTAAAACCCATAGACCGAAATGTACAAGTAGTGTTCGTTCCTTATAGTAAAACAATACAAGTTTAAATCGACATAAACTCGTTTGATTTTAGTGAAATCCCAGTAAATTCTATGTTTGTTAATACCACATGTGAGTTATTATGAAAGCCTTTTCTTGTAAAAGTAGTGTTCGTTCCAGAAAATCCAATATTTTCCTTAATGTGTAAATGTAGTCTTAAAACCCAAAGACCGAAATGTACAAGTAGTGTTCGTTCCTTATAGTAAAACAGTACAAGTTTAAATCGACATAAACTCGTTTGATTTTAGTGAAATCCCCGTAAATTCTATGTTTGTTAATACCACATGTGAGTTATTATGAAAGCCTTTTCTTGTAAAAGTAGTGTTCGTTCCAGAAAATCCAATATTTTCCTTAATGTGTAAATGTAGTCTTAAAACCCAAAGACCGAAATGTACAAGTAGTGTTCGTTCCTTATAGTAAAACAATGCAAGTTTAAATCGACATAAACTCGTTTGATTTTAGTGAAATCCCCGTAAATTCTATGTTTGTTTATATTTAATGTGAGTTTATGAAAGCCTTTTCTTGTAAAAGTAGTGTTCGTTCCAGAAAATCCAATATTTTCCTTAATGTGTAAATGTAGTCTTAAAACCCAAAGACCGAAATGTACAAGTAGTGTTCGTTCCTTATAGTAAAACAATACAAGTTTAAATCGACATAAACTCGTTTGATTTTAGTGAAATCCCCGTAAATTCTATGTTTGTTAATACCACATGTGAGTTATTATGAAAGCCTTTTCTTGTAAAAGTAGTGTTCGTTCCAGAAAATCCAATATTTTTCTTAATGTGTAAATGTAGTCTTAAAACCCATAGACCGAAATGTACAAGTAGTGTTCGTTCCTTATAGTAAAACAATACAAGTTTAAATCGACATAAACTCGTTTGATTTTAGTGAAATCCCCGTAAATTCTATGTTTGTTAATACCACATGTGAGTTATTATGAAAGCCTTTTCTTGTAAAAGTAGTGTTCGTTCCAGAAAATCCAATATTTTCCTTAATGTGTAAATGTAGTCTTAAAACCCAAAGACCGAAATGTACAAGTAGTGTTCGTTCCTTATAGTAAAACAATACAAGTTTAAATCGACATAAACTCGTTTGATTTTAGTGAAATCCCCGTAAATTCTATGTTTGTTAATACCACATGTGAGTTATTATGAAAGCCTTTTATTGTAAAGTAGTGTTCGTTCCAGAAAATCCAATATTTTCCTTAATGTGTAAATGTAGTCTTAAAACCCAAAGACCGAAATGTACAAGTAGTGTTCGTTCCTTATAGTAAAACAATGCAAGTTTAAATCGACATAAACTCGTTTGATTTTAGTGAAATCCCCGTAAATTCTATGTTTGTTTATATTTAATGTGAGTTTATGAAAGCCTTTTCTTGTAAAAGTAGTGTTCGTTCCAGAAAATCCAATATTTTCCTTAATGTGTAAATGTAGTCTTAAAACCCAAAGACCGAAATGTACAAGTAGTGTTCGTTCCTTATAGTAAAACAATACAAGTTTAAATCGACATAAACTCGTTTGATTTTAGTGAAATCCCCGTAAATTCTATGTTTGTTAATACCACATGTGAGTTATTATGAAAGCCTTTTCTTGTAAAAGTAGTGTTCGTTCCAGAAAATCCAATATTTTTCTTAATGTGTAAATGTAGTCTTAAAACCCATAGACCGAAATGTACAAGTAGTGTTCGTTCCTAATAGTAAAACAATACAAGTTTAAATCGACATAAACTCGTTTGATTTTAGTGAAATCCCCGTAAATTCTATGTTTGTTAATACCACATGTGAGTTATTATGAAAGCCTTTTCTTGTAAAAGTAGTGTTCGTTCCAGAAAATCAAATATTTTCCTTAATGTGTAAATGTAGTCTTAAAACCCAAAGACCGAAATGTACAAGTAGTGTTCGTTCCTTATAGTAAAACAATACAAGTTTAAATCGACATAAACTCGTTTGATTTTAGTGAAATCCCCGTAAATTCTATGTTTGTTAATACCACATGTGAGTTATTATGAAAGCCTTTTCTTGTAAAAGTAGTGTTCGTTCCAGAAAATCCAATATTTTCCTTAATGTGTAAATGTAGTCTTAAAACCCAAAGACCGAAATGTACAAGTAGTGTTCGTTCCTTATAGTAAAACAATGCAAGTTTAAATCGACATAAACTCGTTTGATTTTAGTGAAATCCCCGTAAATTCTATGTTTGTTAATACCACATGTGAGTTATTATGAAAGCCTTTTCTTGTAAAAGTAGTGTTCGTTCCAGAAAATCCAATATTTTTCTTAATGTGTAAATGTAGTCTTAAAACCCATAGACCGAAATGTACAAGTAGTGTTCGTTCCTTATAGTAAAACAATACAAGTTTAAATCGACATAAACTCGTTTGATTTTAGTGAAATCCCAGTAAATTCTATGTTTGTTAATACCACATGTGAGTTATTATGAAAGCCTTTTCTTGTAAAAGTAGTGTTCGTTCCAGAAAATCCAATATTTTTCTTAATGTGTAAATGTAGTCTTAAAACCCATAGACCGAAATGTACAAGTAGTGTTCGTTCCTTATAGTAAAACAATACAAGTTTAAATCGACATAAACTCGTTTGATTTTAGTGAAATCCCAGTAAATTCTATGTTTGTTAATACCACATGTGAGTTATTATGAAAGCCTTTTCTTGTAAAAGTAGTGTTCGTTCCAGAAAATCCAATATTTTCCTTAATGTGTAAATGTAGTCTTAAAACCCAAAGACCGAAATGTACAAGTAGTGTTCGTTCCTTATAGTAAAACAGTACAAGTTTAAATCGACATAAACTCGTTTGATTTTAGTGAAATCCCCGTAAATTCTATGTTTGTTAATACCACATGTGAGTTATTATGAAAGCCTTTTCTTGTAAAAGTAGTGTTCGTTCCAGAAAATCCAATATTTTTCTTAATGTGTAAATGTAGTCTTAAAACCCATAGACCGAAATGTACAAGTAGTGTTCGTTCCTTATAGTAAACAATACAAGTTTAAATCGACATAAACTCGTTTGATTTTAGTGAAATCCCAGTAAATTCTATGTTTGTTAATACCACATGTGAGTTATTATGAAAGCCTTTTCTTGTAAAAGTAGTGTTCGTTCCAGAAAATCCAATATTTTCCTTAATGTGTAAATGTAGTCTTAAAACCCAAAGACCGAAATGTACAAGTAGTGTTCGTTCCTTATAGTAAAACAGTACAAGTTTAAATCGACATAAACTCGTTTGATTTTAGTGAAATCCCCGTAAATTCTATGTTTGTTAATACCACATGTGAGTTATTATGAAAGCCTTTTCTTGTAAAAGTAGTGTTCGTTCCAGAAAATCCAATATTTTCCTTAATGTGTAAATGTAGTCTTAAAACCCAAAGACCGAAATGTACAAGTAGTGTTCGTTCCTTATAGTAAAACAATGCAAGTTTAAATCGACATAAACTCGTTTGATTTTAGTGAAATCCCCGTAAATTCTATGTTTGTTTATATTTAATGTGAGTTTATGAAAGCCTTTTCTTGTAAAAGTAGTGTTCGTTCCAGAAAATCCAATATTTTCCTTAATGTGTAAATGTAGTCTTAAAACCCAAAGACCGAAATGTACAAGTAGTGTTCGTTCCTTATAGTAAAACAATACAAGTTTAAATCGACATAAACTCGTTTGATTTTAGTGAAATCCCCGTAAATTCTATGTTTGTTAATACCACATGTGAGTTATTATGAAAGCCTTTTCTTGTAAAAGTAGTGTTCGTTCCAGAAAATCCAATATTTTTCTTAATGTGTAAATGTAGTCTTAAAACCCATAGACCGAAATGTACAAGTAGTGTTCGTTCCTTATAGTAAAACAATACAAGTTTAAATCGACATAAACTCGTTTGATTTTAGTGAAATCCCCGTAAATTCTATGTTTGTTAATACCACATGTGAGTTATTATGAAAGCCTTTTCTTGTAAAAGTAGTGTTCGTTCCAGAAAATCCAATATTTTCCTTAATGTGTAAATGTAGTCTTAAAACCCAAAGACCGAAATGTACAAGTAGTGTTTGTTCCTTATAGTAAAACAATACAAGTTTAAATCGACATAAACTCGTTTGATTTTAGTGAAATCCCCGTAAATTCTATGTTTGTTAATACCACATGTGAGTTATTATGAAAGCCTTTTATTGTAAAGTAGTGTTCGTTCCAGAAAATCCAATATTTTCCTTAATGTGTAAATGTAGTCTTAAAACCCAAAGACCGAAATGTACAAGTAGTGTTCGTTCCTTATAGTAAAACAATGCAAGTTTAAATCGACATAAACTCGTTTGATTTTAGTGAAATCCCCGTAAATTCTATGTTTGTTTATATTTAATGTGAGTTTATGAAAGCCTTTTCTTGTAAAAGTAGTGTTCGTTCCAGAAAATCCAATATTTTCCTTAATGTGTAAATGTAGTCTTAAAACCCAAAGACCGAAATGTACAAGTAGTGTTCGTTCCTTATAGTAAAACAATACAAGTTTAAATCGACATAAACTCGTTTGATTTTAGTGAAATCCCCGTAAATTCTATGTTTGTTAATACCACATGTGAGTTATTATGAAAGCCTTTTCTTGTAAAAGTAGTGTTCGTTCCAGAAAATCCAATATTTTTCTTAATGTGTAAATGTAGTCTTAAAACCCATAGACCGAAATGTACAAGTAGTGTTCGTTCCTAATAGTAAAACAATACAAGTTTAAATCGACATAAACTCGTTTGATTTTAGTGAAATCCCCGTAAATTCTATGTTTGTTAATACCACATGTGAGTTATTATGAAAGCCTTTTCTTGTAAAAGTAGTGTTCGTTCCAGAAAATCAAATATTTTCCTTAATGTGTAAATGTAGTCTTAAAACCCAAAGACCGAAATGTACAAGTAGTGTTCGTTCCTTATAGTAAAACAATACAAGTTTAAATCGACATAAACTCGTTTGATTTTAGTGAAATCCCCGTAAATTCTATGTTTGTTAATACCACATGTGAGTTATTATGAAAGCCTTTTCTTGTAAAAGTAGTGTTCGTTCCAGAAAATCCAATATTTTCCTTAATGTGTAAATGTAGTCTTAAAACCCAAAGACCGAAATGTACAAGTAGTGTTCGTTCCTTATAGTAAAACAATGCAAGTTTAAATCGACATAAACTCGTTTGATTTTAGTGAAATCCCCGTAAATTCTATGTTTGTTAATACCACATGTGAGTTATTATGAAAGCCTTTTCTTGTAAAAGTAGTGTTCGTTCCAGAAAATCCAATATTTTTCTTAATGTGTAAATGTAGTCTTAAAACCCATAGACCGAAATGTACAAGTAGTGTTCGTTCCTTATAGTAAAACAATACAAGTTTAAATCGACATAAACTCGTTTGATTTTAGTGAAATCCCAGTAAATTCTATGTTTGTTAATACCACATGTGAGTTATTATGAAAGCCTTTTCTTGTAAAAGTAGTGTTCGTTCCAGAAAATCCAATATTTTTCTTAATGTGTAAATGTAGTCTTAAAACCCATAGACCGAAATGTACAAGTAGTGTTCGTTCCTTATAGTAAAACAATACAAGTTTAAATCGACATAAACTCGTTTGATTTTAGTGAAATCCCAGTAAATTCTATGTTTGTTAATACCACATGTGAGTTATTATGAAAGCCTTTTCTTGTAAAAGTAGTGTTCGTTCCAGAAAATCCAATATTTTCCTTAATGTGTAAATGTAGTCTTAAAACCCAAAGACCGAAATGTACAAGTAGTGTTCGTTCCTTATAGTAAAACAATGCAAGTTTAAATCGACATAAACTCGTTTGATTTTAGTGAAATCCCCGTAAATTCTATGTTTGTTTATATTTAATGTGAGTTTATGAAAGCCTTTTCTTGTAAAAGTAGTGTTCGTTCCAGAAAATCCAATATTTTTCTTAATGTGTAAATGTAGTCTTAAAACCCATAGACCGAAATGTACAAGTAGTGTTCGTTCCTTATAGTAAAACAATACAAGTTTAAATCGACATAAACTCGTTTGATTTTAGTGAAATCCCCGTAAATTCTATGTTTGTTAATACCACATGTGAGTTATTATGAAAGCCTTTTCTTGTAAAAGTAGTGTTCGTTCCAGAAAATCCAATATTTTCCTTAATGTGTAAATGTAGTCTTAAAACCCAAAGACCGAAATGTACAAGTAGTGTTCGTTCCTTATAGTAAAACAATACAAGTTTAAATCGACATAAACTCGTTTGATTTTAGTGAAATCCCCGTAAATTCTATGTTTGTTAATACCACATGTGAGTTATTATGAAAGCCTTTTCTTGTAAAAGTAGTGTTCGTTCCAGAAAATCCAATATTTTTCTTAATGTGTAAATGTAGTCTTAAAACCCATAGACCGAAATGTACAAGTAGTGTTCGTTCCTTATAGTAAAACAATACAAGTTTAAATCGACATAAACTCGTTTGATTTTAGTGAAATCCCCGTAAATTCTATGTTTGTTAATACCACATGTGAGTTATTATGAAAGCCTTTTCTTGTAAAAGTAGTGTTCGTTCCAGAAAATCCAATATTTTCCTTAATGTGTAAATGTAGTCTTAAAACCCAAAGACCGAAATGTACAAGTAGTGTTCGTTCCTTATAGTAAAACAATACAAGTTTAAATCGACATAAACTCGTTTGATTTTAGTGAAATCCCCGTAAATTCTATGTTTGTTAATACCACATGTGAGTTATTATGAAAGCCTTTTATTGTAAAGTAGTGTTCGTTCCAGAAAATCCAATATTTTCCTTAATGTGTAAATGTAGTCTTAAAACCCAAAGACCGAAATGTACAAGTAGTGTTCGTTCCTTATAGTAAAACAATGCAAGTTTAAATCGACATAAACTCGTTTGATTTTAGTGAAATCCCCGTAAATTCTATGTTTGTTTATATTTAATGTGAGTTTATGAAAGCCTTTTCTTGTAAAAGTAGTGTTCGTTCCAGAAAATCCAATATTTTCCTTAATGTGTAAATGTAGTCTTAAAACCCAAAGACCGAAATGTACAAGTAGTGTTCGTTCCTTATAGTAAAACAATACAAGTTTAAATCGACATAAACTCGTTTGATTTTAGTGAAATCCCCGTAAATTCTATGTTTGTTAATACCACATGTGAGTTATTATGAAAGCCTTTTCTTGTAAAAGTAGTGTTCGTTCCAGAAAATCCAATATTTTTCTTAATGTGTAAATGTAGTCTTAAAACCCATAGACCGAAATGTACAAGTAGTGTTCGTTCCTAATAGTAAAACAATACAAGTTTAAATCGACATAAACTCGTTTGATTTTAGTGAAATCCCCGTAAATTCTATGTTTGTTAATACCACATGTGAGTTATTATGAAAGCCTTTTCTTGTAAAAGTAGTGTTCGTTCCAGAAAATCAAATATTTTCCTTAATGTGTAAATGTAGTCTTAAAACCCAAAGACCGAAATGTACAAGTAGTGTTCGTTCCTTATAGTAAAACAATACAAGTTTAAATCGACATAAACTCGTTTGATTTTAGTGAAATCCCCGTAAATTCTATGTTTGTTAATACCACATGTGAGTTATTATGAAAGCCTTTTCTTGTAAAAGTAGTGTTCGTTCCAGAAAATCCAATATTTTCCTTAATGTGTAAATGTAGTCTTAAAACCCAAAGACCGAAATGTACAAGTAGTGTTCGTTCCTTATAGTAAAACAATGCAAGTTTAAATCGACATAAACTCGTTTGATTTTAGTGAAATCCCCGTAAATTCTATGTTTGTTAATACCACATGTGAGTTATTATGAAAGCCTTTTCTTGTAAAAGTAGTGTTCGTTCCAGAAAATCCAATATTTTTCTTAATGTGTAAATGTAGTCTTAAAACCCATAGACCGAAATGTACAAGTAGTGTTCGTTCCTTATAGTAAAACAATACAAGTTTAAATCGACATAAACTCGTTTGATTTTAGTGAAATCCCAGTAAATTCTATGTTTGTTAATACCACATGTGAGTTATTATGAAAGCCTTTTCTTGTAAAAGTAGTGTTCGTTCCAGAAAATCCAATATTTTTCTTAATGTGTAAATGTAGTCTTAAAACCCATAGACCGAAATGTACAAGTAGTGTTCGTTCCTTATAGTAAAACAATACAAGTTTAAATCGACATAAACTCGTTTGATTTTAGTGAAATCCCAGTAAATTCTATGTTTGTTAATACCACATGTGAGTTATTATGAAAGCCTTTTCTTGTAAAAGTAGTGTTCGTTCCAGAAAATCCAATATTTTCCTTAATGTGTAAATGTAGTCTTAAAACCCAAAGACCGAAATGTACAAGTAGTGTTCGTTCCTTATAGTAAAACAATGCAAGTTTAAATCGACATAAACTCGTTTGATTTTAGTGAAATCCCCGTAAATTCTATGTTTGTTTATATTTAATGTGAGTTTATGAAAGCCTTTTCTTGTAAAAGTAGTGTTCGTTCCAGAAAATCCAATATTTTTCTTAATGTGTAAATGTAGTCTTAAAACCCATAGACCGAAATGTACAAGTAGTGTTCGTTCCTTATAGTAAAACAATACAAGTTTAAATCGACATAAACTCGTTTGATTTTAGTGAAATCCCCGTAAATTCTATGTTTGTTAATACCACATGTGAGTTATTATGAAAGCCTTTTCTTGTAAAAGTAGTGTTCGTTCCAGAAAATCCAATATTTTCCTTAATGTGTAAATGTAGTCTTAAAACCCAAAGACCGAAATGTACAAGTAGTGTTCGTTCCTTATAGTAAAACAATACAAGTTTAAATCGACATAAACTCGTTTGATTTTAGTGAAATCCCCGTAAATTCTATGTTTGTTAATACCACATGTGAGTTATTATGAAAGCCTTTTATTGTAAAGTAGTGTTCGTTCCAGAAAATCCAATATTTTCCTTAATGTGTAAATGTAGTCTTAAAACCCATAGACCGAAATGTACAAGTAGTGTTCGTTCCTTATAGTAAAACAATACAAGTTTAAATCGACATAAACTCGTTTGATTTTAGTGAAATCCCAGTAAATTCTATGTTTGTTAATACCACATGTGAGTTATTATGAAAGCCTTTTCTTGTAAAAGTAGTGTTCGTTCCAGAAAATCCAATATTTTCCTTAATGTGTAAATGTAGTCTTAAAACCCAAAGACCGAAATGTACAAGTAGTGTTCGTTCCTTATAGTAAAACAATACAAGTTTAAATTGACATAAACTCGTTTGATTTTAGTGAAATCCCCGTAAATTCTATGTTTGTTAATACCACATGTGAGTTATTATGAAAGCCTTTTCTTGTAAAAGTAGTGTTCGTTCCAGAAAATCCAATATTTTTCTTAATGTGTAAATGTAGTGTTAAAACCCATAGACCGAAATGTACAAGTAGTGTTCGTTCCTAATAGTAAAACAATACAAGTTTAAATCGACATAAACTCGTTTGATTTTAGTGAAATCCCCGTAAATTCTATGTTTGTTAATACCACATGTGAGTTATTATGAAAGCCTTTTCTTGTAAAAGTAGTGTTCGTTCCAGAAAATCAAATATTTTCCTTAATGTGTAAATGTAGTCTTAAAACCCAAAGACCGAAATGTACAAGTAGTGTTCGTTCCTTATAGTAAAACAATACAAGTTTAAATCGACATAAACTCGTTTGATTTTAGTGAAATCCCCGTAAATTCTATGTTTGTTAATACCACATGTGAGTTATTATGAAAGCCTTTTCTTGTAAAAGTAGTGTTCGTTCCAGAAAATCCAATATTTTCCTTAATGTGTAAATGTAGTCTTAAAACCCAAAGACCGAAATGTACAAGTAGTGTTCGTTCCTTATAGTAAAACAATGCAAGTTTAAATCGACATAAACTCGTTTGATTTTAGTGAAATCCCCGTAAATTCTATGTTTGTTAATACCACATGTGAGTTATTATGAAAGCCTTTTCTTGTAAAAGTAGTGTTCGTTCCAGAAAATCCAATATTTTCCTTAATGTGTAAATGTAGTCTTAAAACCCATAGACCGAAATGTACAAGTAGTGTTCGTTCCTTATAGTAAAACAATACAAGTTTAAATCGACATAAACTCGTTTGATTTTAGTGAAATCCCAGTAAATTCTATGTTTGTTAATACCACATGTGAGTTATTATGAAAGCCTTTTCTTGTAAAAGTAGTGTTCGTTCCAGAAAATCCAATATTTTTCTTAATGTGTAAATGTAGTCTTAAAACCCACAGACCGAAATGTACAAGTAGTGTTCGTTCCTTATAGTAAAACAATACAAGTTTAAATCGACATAAACTCGTTTGATTTTAGTGAAATCCCAGTAAATTCTATGTTTGTTAATACCACATGTGAGTTATTATGAAAGCCTTTTCTTGTAAAAGTAGTGTTCGTTCCAGAAAATCCAATATTTTCCTTAATGTGTAAATGTAGTCTTAAAACCCATAGACC
Source organism: Lactuca virosa (assembly GCF_052849685.1). Lineage (NCBI taxonomy): Eukaryota > Viridiplantae > Streptophyta > Magnoliopsida > Asterales > Asteraceae > Lactuca > Lactuca virosa. The sequence goes on along the minus strand of NC_136432.1, from coordinate 93,495,098 downwards.
GAAATGTACAAGTAGTGTTCGTTCCTTATAGTAAAACAATACAAGTTTAAATCGACATAAACTCGTTTGATTTTAGTGAAATCCCAGTAAATTCTATGTTTGTTAATACCACATGTGAGTTATTATGAAAGCCTTTTCTTGTAAAAGTAGTGTTCGTTCCAGAAAATCCAATATTTTTCTTAATGTGTAAATGTAGTCTTAAAACCCATAGACCGAAATGTACAAGTAGTGTTCGTTCCTTATAGTAAAACAATACAAGTTTAAATCGACATAAACTCGTTTGATTTTAGTGAAATCCCAGTAAATTCTATGTTTGTTAATACCACATGTGAGTTATTATGAAAGCCTTTTCTTGTAAAAGTAGTGTTCGTTCCAGAAAATCCAATATTTTCCTTAATGTGTAAATGTAGTCTTAAAACCCAAAGACCGAAATGTACAAGTAGTGTTCGTTCCTTATAGTAAAACAGTACAAGTTTAAATCGACATAAACTCGTTTGATTTTAGTGAAATCCCCGTAAATTCTATGTTTGTTAATACCACATGTGAGTTATTATGAAAGCCTTTTCTTGTAAAAGTAGTGTTCGTTCCAGAAAATCCAATATTTTTCTTAATGTGTAAATGTAGTCTTAAAACCCATAGACCGAAATGTACAAGTAGTGTTCGTTCCTTATAGTAAAACAATACAAGTTTAAATCGACATAAACTCGTTTGATTTTAGTGAAATCCCAGTAAATTCTATGTTTGTTAATACCACATGTGAGTTATTATGAAAGCCTTTTCTTGTAAAAGTAGTGTTCGTTCCAGAAAATCCAATATTTTCCTTAATGTGTAAATGTAGTCTTAAAACCCAAAGACCGAAATGTACAAGTAGTGTTCGTTCCTTATAGTAAAACAGTACAAGTTTAAATCGACATAAACTCGTTTGATTTTAGTGAAATCCCCGTAAATTCTATGTTTGTTAATACCACATGTGAGTTATTATGAAAGCCTTTTCTTGTAAAAGTAGTGTTCGTTCCAGAAAATCCAATATTTTCCTTAATGTGTAAATGTAGTCTTAAAACCCAAAGACCGAAATGTACAAGTAGTGTTCGTTCCTTATAGTAAAACAATGCAAGTTTAAATCGACATAAACTCGTTTGATTTTAGTGAAATCCCCGTAAATTCTATGTTTGTTTATATTTAATGTGAGTTTATGAAAGCCTTTTCTTGTAAAAGTAGTGTTCGTTCCAGAAAATCCAATATTTTCCTTAATGTGTAAATGTAGTCTTAAAACCCAAAGACCGAAATGTACAAGTAGTGTTCGTTCCTTATAGTAAAACAATACAAGTTTAAATCGACATAAACCCGTTTGATTTTAGTGAAATCCCCGTAAATTCTATGTTTGTTAATACCACATGTGAGTTATTATGAAAGCCTTTTCTTGTAAAAGTAGTGTTCGTTCCAGAAAATCCAATATTTTTCTTAATGTGTAAATGTAGTCTTAAAACCCATAGACCGAAATGTACAAGTAGTGTTCGTTCCTTATAGTAAAACAATACAAGTTTAAATCGACATAAACTCGTTTGATTTTAGTGAAATCCCAGTAAATTCTATGTTTGTTAATACCACATGTGAGTTATTATGAAAGCCTTTTCTTGTAAAAGTAGTGTTCGTTCCAGAAAATCCAATATTTTCCTTAATGTGTAAATGTAGTCTTAAAACCCAAAGACCGAAATGTACAAGTAGTGTTCGTTCCTTATAGTAAAACAGTACAAGTTTAAATCGACATAAACTCGTTTGATTTTAGTGAAATCCCCGTAAATTCTATGTTTGTTAATACCATATGTGAGTTATTATGAAAGCCTTTTCTTGTAAAAGTAGTGTTCGTTCCAGAAAATCCAATATTTTCCTTAATGTGTAAATGTAGTCTTAAAACCCAAAGACCGAAATGTACAAGTAGTGTTCGTTCCTTATAGTAAAACAATGCAAGTTTAAATCGACATAAACTCGTTTGATTTTAGTGAAATCCCAGTAAATTCTATGTTTGTTAATACCACATGTGAGTTATTATGAAAGCCTTTTCTTGTAAAAGTAGTGTTCGTTCCAGAAAATCCAATATTTTCCTTAATGTGTAAATGTAGTCTTAAAACCCAAAGACCGAAATGTACAAGTAGTGTTCGTTCCTTATAGTAAAACAGTACAAGTTTAAATCGACATAAACTCGTTTGATTTTAGTGAAATCTCCGTAAATTCTATGTTTGTTAATACCACATGTGAGTTATTATGAAAGCCTTTTCTTGTAAAAGTAGTGTTCGTTCCAGAAAATCCAATATTTTCCTTAATGTGTAAATGTAGTCTTAAAACCCAAAGACCGAAATGTACAAGTAGTGTTCGTTCCTTATAGTAAAACAATGCAAGTTTAAATCGACATAAACTCGTTTGATTTTAGTGAAATCCCCGTAAATTCTATGTTTGCTTATATTTAATGTGAGTTTATGAAAGCCTTTTCTTGTAAAAGTAGTGTTCGTTCCAGAAAATCCAATATTTTCCTTAGTGTGTAAATGTAGTCTTAAAACCCAAAGACCGAAATGTACAAGTAGTGTTCGTTCCTTATAGTAAAACAATACAAGTTTAAATCGACATAAACCCGTTTGATTTTAGTGAAATCCCCGTAAATTCTATGTTTGTTAATACCACATGTGAGTTATTATGAAAGCCTTTTCTTGTAAAAGTAGTGTTCGTTCCAGAAAATCCAATATTTTTCTTAATGTGTAAATGTAGTCTTAAAACCCATAGACCGAAATGTACAAGTAGTGTTCGTTCCTTATAGTAAAACAATACAAGTTTAAATCGACATAAACTCGTTTGATTTTAGTGAAATCCCAGTAAATTCTATGTTTGTTAATACCACATGTGAGTTAGTATGAAAGCCTTTTCTTGTAAAAGTAGTGTTCGTTCCAGAAAATCCAATATTTTCCTTAATGTGTAAATGTAGTCTTAAAACCCAAAGACCGAAATGTACAAGTAGTGTTCGTTCCTTATAGTAAAACAGTACAAGTTTAAATCGACATAAACTCGTTTGATTTTAGTGAAATCCCCGTAAATTCTATGTTTGTTAATACCACATGTGAGTTATTATGAAAGCCTTTTCTTGTAAAAGTAGTGTTCGTTCCAGAAAATCCAATATTTTCCTTAATGTGTAAATGTAGTCTTAAAACCCAAAGACCGAAATGTACAAGTAGTGTTCGTTCCTTATAGTAAAACAATGCAAGTTTAAATCGACATAAACTCGTTTGATTTTAGTGAAATCCCCGTAAATTCTATGTTTGTTTATATTTAATGTGAGTTTATGAAAGCCTTTTCTTGTAAAAGTAGTGTTCGTTCCAGAAAATCCAATATTTTCCTTAATGTGTAAATGTAGTCTTAAAACCCAAAGACCGAAATGTACAAGTAGTGTTCGTTCCTTATAGTAAAACAATAGAAGTTTAAATCGACATAAACTCGTTTGATTTTAGTGAAATCCCCGTAAATTCTATGTTTGTTAATACCACATGTGAGTTATTATGAAAGCCTTTTCTTGTAAAAGTAGTGTTCGTTCCAGAAAATCCAATATTTTTCTTAATGTGTAAATGTAGTCTTAAAACCCATAGACCGAAATGTACAAGTAGTGTTCGTTCCTTATAGTAAAACAATACAAGTTTAAATCGACATAAACTCGTTTGATTTTAGTGAAATCCCCGTAAATTCTATGTTTGTTAATACCACATGTGAGTTATTATGAAAGCCTTTTATTGTAAAGTAGTGTTCGTTCCAGAAAATCCAATATTTTCCTTAATGTGTAAATGTAGTCTTAAAACCCAAAGACCGAAATGTACAAGTAGTGTTCGTTCCTTATAGTAAAACAATGCAAGTTTAAATCGACATAAACTCGTTTGATTTTAGTGAAATCCCCGTAAATTCTATGTTTGTTTATATTTAATGTGAGTTTATGAAAGCCTTTTCTTGTAAAAGTAGTGTTCGTTCCAGAAAATCCAATATTTTCCTTAATGTGTAAATGTAGTCTTAAAACCCAAAGACCGAAATGTACAAGTAGTGTTCGTTCCTTATAGTAAAACAATACAAGTTTAAATCGACATAAACTCGTTTGATTTTAGTGAAATCCCCGTAAATTCTATGTTTGTTAATACCACATGTGAGTTATTATGAAAGCCTTTTCTTGTAAAAGTAGTGTTCGTTCCAGAAAATCCAATATTTTTCTTAATGTGTAAATGTAGTCTTAAAACCCATAGACCGAAATGTACAAGTAGTGTTCGTTCATAATAGTAAAACAATACAAGTTTAAATCGACATAAACTCGTTTGATTTTAGTGAAATCCCCGTAAATTCTATGTTTGTTAATACCACATGTGAGTTATTATGAAAGCCTTTTCTTGTAAAAGTAGTGTTCGTTCCAGAAAATCCAATATTTTCCTTAATGTGTAAATGTAGTCTTAAAACCCAAAGACCGAAATGTACAAGTAGTGTTCGTTCCTTATAGTAAAACAATACAAGTTTAAATCGACATAAACTCGTTTGATTTTAGTGAAATCCCCGTAAATTCTATGTTTGTTAATACCACATGTGAGTTATTATGAAAGCCTTTTCTTGTAAAAGTAGTGTTCGTTCCAGAAAATCCAATATTTTCCTTAATGTGTAAATGTAGTCTTAAAACCCAAAGACCGAAATGTACAAGTAGTGTTCGTTCCTTATAGTAAAACAATGCAAGTTTAAATCGACATAAACTCGTTTGATTTTAGTGAAATCCCCGTAAATTCTATGTTTGTTTATATTTAATGTGAGTTTATGAAAGCCTTTTCTTGTAAAAGTAGTGTTCGTTCCAGAAAATCCAATATTTTCCTTAATGTGTAAATGTAGTCTTAAAACCCAAAGACCGAAATGTACAAGTAGTGTTCGTTCCTTATAGTAAAACAATACAAGTTTAAATCGACATAAACTCGTTTGATTTTAGTGAAATCCCCGTAAATTCTATGTTTGTTAATACCACATGTGAGTTATTATGAAAGCCTTTTCTTGTAAAAGTAGTGTTCGTTCCAGAAAATCCAATATTTTTCTTAATGTGTAAATGTAGTCTTAAAACCCATAGACCGAAATGTACAAGTAGTGTTCGTTCCTTATAGTAAAACAATACAAGTTTAAATCGACATAAACTCGTTTGATTTTAGTGAAATCCCTGTAAATTCTATGTTTGTTAATACCACATGTGAGTTATTATGAAAGCCTTTTCTTGTAAAAGTAGTGTTCGTTCCAGAAAATCCAATATTTTCCTTAATGTGTAAATGTAGTCTTAAAACCCAAAGACCGAAATGTACAAGTAGTGTTCGTTCCTTATAGTAAAACAATACAAGTTTAAATCGACATAAACTCGTTTGATTTTAGTGAAATCCCCGTAAATTCTATGTTTGTTAATACCACATGTGAGTTATTATGAAAGCCTTTTCTTGTAAAAGTAGTGTTCGTTCCAGAAAATCCAATATTTTCCTTAATGTGTAAATGTAGTCTTAAAACCCAAAGACCGAAATGTACAAGTAGTGTTCGTTCCTTATAGTAAAACAATGCAAGTTTAAATCGACATAAACTCGTTTTATTTTAGTGAAATCTCCGTAAATTCTATGTTTGTTTATATTTAATGTGAGTTTATGAAAGCCTTTTCTTGTAAAAGTAGTGTTCGTTCCAGAAAATCCAATATTTTCCTTAATGTGTAAATGTAGTCTTAAAACCCAAAGACCGAAATGTACAAGTAGTGTTCGTTCCTTATAGTAAAACAATACAAGTTTAAATCGACATAAACCCGTTTGATTTTAGTGAAATCCCCGTAAATTCTATGTTTGTTAATACCACATGTGAGTTATTATGAAAGCCTTTTCTTGTAAAAGTAGTGTTCGTTCCAGAAAATCCAATATTTTTCTTAATGTGTAAATGTAGTCTTAAAACCCATAGACCGAAATGTACAAGTAGTGTTCGTTCCTTATAGTAAAACAATACAAGTTTAAATCGACATAAACTCGTTTGATTTTAGTGAAATCCCAGTAAATTCTATGTTTGTTAATACCACATGTGAGTTAGTATGAAAGCCTTTTCTTGTAAAAGTAGTGTTCGTTCCAGAAAATCCAATATTTTCCTTAATGTGTAAATGTAGTCTTAAAACCCAAAGACCGAAATGTACAAGTAGTGTTCGTTCCTTATAGTAAAACAGTACAAGTTTAAATCGACATAAACTCGTTTGATTTTAGTGAAATCCCCGTAAATTCTATGTTTGTTAATACCACATGTGAGTTATTATGAAAGCCTTTTCTTGTAAAAGTAGTGTTCGTTCCAGAAAATCCAATATTTTCCTTAATGTGTAAATGTAGTCTTAAAACCCAAAGACCGAAATGTACAAGTAGTGTTCGTTCCTTATAGTAAAACAATGCAAGTTTAAATCGACATAAACTCGTTTGATTTTAGTGAAATCCCCGTAAATTCTATGTTTGTTTATATTTAATGTGAGTTTATGAAAGCCTTTTCTTGTAAAAGTAGTGTTCGTTCCAGAAAATCCAATATTTTCCTTAATGTGTAAATGTAGTCTTAAAACCCAAAGACCGAAATGTACAAGTAGTGTTCGTTCCTTATAGTAAAACAATACAAGTTTAAATCGACATAAACTCGTTTGATTTTAGTGAAATCCCCGTAAATTCTATGTTTGTTAATACCACATGTGAGTTATTATGAAAGCCTTTTCTTGTAAAAGTAGTGTTCGTTCCAGAAAATCCAATATTTTTCTTAATGTGTAAATGTAGTCTTAAAACCCATAGACCGAAATGTACAAGTAGTGTTCGTTCCTTATAGTAAAACAATACAAGTTTAAATCGACATAAACTCGTTTGATTTTAGTGAAATCCCCGTAAATTCTATGTTTGTTAATACCACATGTGAGTTATTATGAAAGCCTTTTATTGTAAAGTAGTGTTCGTTCCAGAAAATCCAATATTTTCCTTAATGTGTAAATGTAGTCTTAAAACCCAAAGACCGAAATGTACAAGTAGTGTTCGTTCCTTATAGTAAAACAATGCAAGTTTAAATCGACATAAACTCGTTTGATTTTAGTGAAATCCCCGTAAATTCTATGTTTGTTTATATTTAATGTGAGTTTATGAAAGCCTTTTCTTGTAAAAGTAGTGTTCGTTCCAGAAAATCCAATATTTTCCTTAATGTGTAAATGTAGTCTTAAAACCCAAAGACCGAAATGTACAAGTAGTGTTCGTTCCTTATAGTAAAACAATACAAGTTTAAATCGACATAAACTCGTTTGATTTTAGTGAAATCCCCGTAAATTCTATGTTTGTTAATACCACATGTGAGTTATTATGAAAGCCTTTTCTTGTAAAAGTAGTGTTCGTTCCAGAAAATCCAATATTTTTCTTAATGTGTAAATGTAGTCTTAAAACCCATAGACCGAAATGTACAAGTAGTGTTCGTTCATAATAGTAAAACAATACAAGTTTAAATCGACATAAACTCGTTTGATTTTAGTGAAATCCCCGTAAATTCTATGTTTGTTAATACCACATGTGAGTTATTATGAAAGCCTTTTCTTGTAAAAGTAGTGTTCGTTCCAGAAAATCCAATATTTTCCTTAATGTGTAAATGTAGTCTTAAAACCCAAAGACCGAAATGTACAAGTAGTGTTCGTTCCTTATAGTAAAACAATACAAGTTTAAATCGACATAAACTCGTTTGATTTTAGTGAAATCCCCGTAAATTCTATGTTTGTTAATACTACATGTGAGTTATTATGAAAGCCTTTTCTTGTAAAAGTAGTGTTCGTTCCAGAAAATCCAATATTTTCCTTAATGTGTAAATGTAGTCTTAAAACCCAAAGACCGAAATGTACAAGTAGTGTTCGTTCCTTATAGTAAAACAATGCAAGTTTAAATCGACATAAACTCGTTTGATTTTAGTGAAATCCCCGTAAATTCTATGTTTGTTTATATTTAATGTGAGTTTATGAAAGCCTTTTCTTGTAAAAGTAGTGTTCGTTCCAGAAAATCCAATATTTTCCTTAATGTGTAAATGTAGTCTTAAAACCCAAAGACCGAAATGTACAAGTAGTGTTCGTTCCTTATAGTAAAACAATACAAGTTTAAATCGACATAAACTCGTTTGATTTTAGTGAAATCCCCGTAAATTCTATGTTTGTTAATACCACATGTGAGTTATTATGAAAGCCTTTTCTTGTAAAAGTAGTGTTCGTTCCAGAAAATCCAATATTTTTCTTAATGTGTAAATGTAGTCTTAAAACCCATAGACCGAAATGTACAAGTAGTGTTCGTTCCTTATAGTAAAACAATACAAGTTTAAATCGACATAAACTCGTTTGATTTTAGTGAAATCCCTGTAAATTCTATGTTTGTTAATACCACATGTGAGTTATTATGAAAGCCTTTTCTTGTAAAAGTAGTGTTCGTTCCAGAAAATCCAATATTTTCCTTAATGTGTAAATGTAGTCTTAAAACCCAAAGACCGAAATGTACAAGTAGTGTTCGTTCCTTATAGTAAAACAATACAAGTTTAAATCGACATAAACTCGTTTGATTTTAGTGAAATCCCCGTAAATTCTATGTTTGTTAATACCACATGTGAGTTATTATGAAAGCCTTTTATTGTAAAGTAGTGTTCGTTCCAGAAAAGCCAATATTTTCCTTAATGTGTAAATGTAGTCTTAAAACCCAAAGACCGAAATGTACAAGTAGTGTCCGTTCCTTATAGTAAAACAATGCAAGTTTAAATCGACATAAACTCGTTTGATTTTAGTGAAATCCCCGTAAATTCTATGTTTGTTTATATTTAATGTGAGTTTATGAAAGCCTTTTCTTGTAAAAGTACTGTTCGTTCCAGAAAATCCAATATTTTCCTTAATGTGTAAATGTAGTCTTAAAACCCAAAGACCGAAATGTACAAGTAGTGTTCGTTCCTTATAGTAAAACAATACAAGTTTAAATCGACATAAACTCGTTTGATTTTAGTGAAATCCCCGTAAATTCTATGTTTGTTAATACCACATGTGAGTTATTATGAAAGCCTTTTCTTGTAAAAGTAGTGTTCGTTCCAGAAAATCCAATATTTTTCTTAATGTGTAAATGTAGTCTTAAAACCCATAGACCGAAATGTACAAGTAGTGTTCGTTCCTAATAGTAAAACAATACAAGTTTAAATCGACATAAACTCGTTTGATTTTGGTGAAATCCCCGTAAATTCTATGTTTGTTAATACCACATGTGAGTTATTATGAAAGCCTTTTCTTGTAAAAGTAGTGTTCGTTCCAGAAAATCCAATATTTTCCTTAATGTGTAAATGTAGTCTTAAAACCCAAAGACCGAAATGTACAAGTAGTGTTCGTTCCTTATAGTAAAACAATGCAAGTTTAAATCGACATAAACTCGTTTGATTTTAGTGAAATCCCCGTAAATTCTATGTTTGTTTATATTTAATGTGAGTTTATGAAAGCCTTTTCTTGTAAAAGTAGTGTTCGTTCCAGAAAATCCAATATTTTCCTTAATGTGTAAATGTAGTCTTAAAACCCAAAGACCGAAATGTACAAGTAGTGTTCGTTCCTTATAGTAAAACAATACAAGTTTAAATCGACATAAACTCGTTTGATTTTAGTGAAATCCCCGTAAATTCTATGTTTGTTAATACCACATGTGAGTTATTATGAAAGCCTTTTCTTGTAAAAGTAGTGTTCGTTCCAGAAAATCCAATATTTTTCTTAATGTGTAAATGTAGTCTTAAAACCCATAGACCGAAATGTACAAGTAGTGTTCGTTCATAATAGTAAAACAATACAAGTTTAAATCGACATAAACTCGTTTGATTTTAGTGAAATCCCCGTAAATTCTATGTTTGTTAATACCACATGTGAGTTATTATGAAAGCCTTTTCTTGTAAAAGTAGTGTTCGTTCCAGAAAATCCAATATTTTCCTTAATGTGTAAATGTAGTCTTAAAACCCAAAGACCGAAATGTACAAGTAGTGTTCGTTCCTTATAGTAAAACAATACAAGTTTAAATCGACATAAACTCGTTTGATTTTAGTGAAATCCCCGTAAATTCTATGTTTGTTAATACTACATGTGAGTTATTATGAAAGCCTTTTCTTGTAAAAGTAGTGTTCGTTCCAGAAAATCCAATATTTTCCTTAATGTGTAAATGTAGTCTTAAAACCCAAAGACCGAAATGTACAAGTAGTGTTCGTTCCTTATAGTAAAACAATGCAAGTTTAAATCGACATAAACTCGTTTGATTTTAGTGAAATCCTCGTAAATTCTATGTTTGTTTATATTTAATGTGAGTTTATGAAAGCCTTTTCTTGTAAAAGTAGTGTTCGTTCCAGAAAATCCAATATTTTCCTTAATGTGTAAATGTAGTCTTAAAACCCAAAGACCGAAATGTACAAGTAGTGTTCGTTCCTTATAGTAAAACAATACAAGTTTAAATCGACATAAACTCGTTTGATTTTAGTGAAATCCCCGTAAATTCTATGTTTGTTAATACCACATGTGAGTTATTATGAAAGCCTTTTCTTGTAAAAGTAGTGTTCGTTCCAGAAAATCCAATATTTTTCTTAATGTGTAAATGTAGTCTTAAAACCCATAGACCGAAATGTACAAGTAGTGTTCGTTCCTTATAGTAAAACAATACAAGTTTAAATCGACATAAACTCGTTTGATTTTAGTGAAATCCCTGTAAATTCTATGTTTGTTAATACCACATGTGAGTTATTATGAAAGCCTTTTCTTGTAAAAGTAGTGTTCGTTCCAGAAAATCCAATATTTTCCTTAATGTGTAAATGTAGTCTTAAAACCCAAAGACCGAAATGTACAAGTAGTGTTCGTTCCTTATAGTAAAACAATACAAGTTTAAATCGACATAAACTCGTTTGATTTTAGTGAAATCCCCGTAAATTCTATGTTTGTTAATACCACATGTGAGTTATTATGAAAGCCTTTTATTGTAAAGTAGTGTTCGTTCCAGAAAAGCCAATATTTTCCTTAATGTGTAAATGTAGTCTTAAAACCCAATGACCGAAATGTACAAGTAGTGTTCGTTCCTTATAGTAAAACAATGCAAGTTTAAATCGACATAAACTCGTTTGATTTTAGTGAAATCCCCGTAAATTCTATGTTTGTTTATATTTAATGTGAGTTTATGAAAGCCTTTTCTTGTAAAAGTAGTGTTCGTTCCAGAAAATCCAATATTTTCCTTAATGTGTAAATGTAGTCTTAAAACCCAAAGACCGAAATGTACAAGTAGTGTTTGTTCCTTATAGTAAAACAATACAAGTTTAAATCGACATAAACTCGTTTGATTTTAGTGAAATCCCCGTAAATTCTATGTTTGTTAATACCACATGTGAGTTATTATGAAAGCCTTTTCTTGTAAAAGTAGTGTTCGTTCCAGAAAATCCAATATTTTTCTTAATGTGTAAATGTAGTCTTAAAACCCATAGACCGAAATGTACAAGTAGTGTTCGTTCCTAATAGTAAAACAATACAAGTTTAAATCGACATAAACTCGTTTGATTTTGGTGAAATCCCCGTAAATTCTATGTTTGTTAATACCACATGTGAGTTATTATGAAAGCCTTTTCTTGTAAAAGTAGTGTTCGTTCCAGAAAATCAAATATTTTCCTTAATGTGTAAATGTAGTCTTAAAACCCAAAGACCGAAATGTACAAGTAGTGTTCGTTCCTTATAGTAAAACAATGCAAGTTTAAATCGACATAAACTCGTTTGATTTTAGTGAAATCCCCGTAAATTCTATGTTTGTTTATATTTAATGTGAGTTTATGAAAGCCTTTTCTTGTAAAAGTAGTGTTCGTTCCAGAAAATCCAATATTTTCCTTAATGTGTAAATGTAGTCTTAAAACCCAAAGACCGAAATGTACAAGTAGTGTTCGTTCCTTATAGTAAAACAATACAAGTTTAAATCGACATAAACTCGTTTGATTTTAGTGAAATCCCCGTAAATTCTATGTTTGTTAATACCACATGTGAGTTATTATGAAAGCCTTTTCTTGTAAAAGTAGTGTTCGTTCCAGAAAATCCAATATTTTTCTTAATGTGTAAATGTAGTCTTAAAACCCATAGACCGAAATGTACAAGTAGTGTTCGTTCATAATAGTAAAACAATAAAAGTTTAAATCGACATAAACTCGTTTGATTTTAGTGAAATCCCCGTAAATTCTATGTTTGTTAATACCACATGTGAGTTATTATGAAAGCCTTTTCTTGTAAAAGTAGTGTTCGTTCCAGAAAATCCAATATTTTCCTTAATGTGTAAATGTAGTCTTAAAACCCAAAGACCGAAATGTACAAGTAGTGTTCGTTCCTTATAGTAAAACAATACAAGTTTAAATCGACATAAACTCGTTTGATTTTAGTGAAATCCCCGTAAATTCTATGTTTGTTAATACTACATGTGAGTTATTATGAAAGCCTTTTCTTGTAAAAGTAGTGTTCGTTCCAGAAAATCCAATATTTTCCTTAATGTGTAAATGTAGTCTTAAAACCCAAAGACCGAAATGTACAAGTAGTGTTCGTTCCTTATAGTAAAACAATGCAAGTTTAAATCGACATAAACTCGTTTGATTTTAGTGAAATCCTCGTAAATTCTATGTTTGTTTATATTTAATGTGAGTTTATGAAAGCCTTTTCTTGTAAAAGTAGTGTTCGTTCCAGAAAATCCAATATTTTCCTTAATGTGTAAATGTAGTCTTAAAACCCAAAGACCGAAATGTACAAGTAGTGTTCGTTCCTTATAGTAAAACAATACAAGTTTAAATCGACATAAACTCGTTTGATTTTAGTGAAATCCCCGTAAATTCTATGTTTGTTAATACCACATGTGAGTTATTATGAAAGCCTTTTCTTGTAAAAGTAGTGTTCGTTCCAGAAAATCCAATATTTTTCTTAATGTGTAAATGTAGTCTTAAAACCCATAGACCGAAATGTACAAGTAGTGTTCGTTCCTTATAGTAAAACAATACAAGTTTAAATCGACATAAACTCGTTTGATTTTAGTGAAATCCCTGTAAATTCTATGTTTGTTAATACCACATGTGAGTTATTATGAAAGCCTTTTCTTGTAAAAGTAGTGTTCGTTCCAGAAAATCCAATATTTTCCTTAATGTGTAAATGTAGTCTTAAAACCCAAAGACCGAAATGTACAAGTAGTGTTCGTTCCTTATAGTAAAACAATACAAGTTTAAATCGACATAAACTCGTTTGATTTTAGTGAAATCCCCGTAAATTCTATGTTTGTTAATACCACATGTGAGTTATTATGAAAGCCTTTTATTGTAAAGTAGTGTTCGTTCCAGAAAAGCCAATATTTTCCTTAATGTGTAAATGTAGTCTTAAAACCCAAAGACCGAAATGTACAAGTAGTGTTCGTTCCTTATAGTAAAACAATGCAAGTTTAAATCGACATAAACTCGTTTGATTTTAGTGAAATCCCCGTAAATTCTATGTTTGTTTATATTTAATGTGAGTTTATGAAAGCCTTTTCTTGTAAAAGTAGTGTTCGTTCCAGAAAATCCAATATTTTCCTTAATGTGTAAATGTAGTCTTAAAACCCAAAGACCGAAATGTACAAGTAGTGTTCGTTCCTTATAGTAAACAATACAAGTTTAAATCGACATAAACTCGTTTGATTTTAGTGAAATCCCCGTAAATTCTATGTTTGTTAATACCACATGTGAGTTATTATGAAAGCCTTTTCTTGTAAAAGTAGTGTTCGTTCCAGAAAATCCAATATTTTTCTTAATGTGTAAATGTAGTCTTAAAACCCATAGACCGAAATGTACAAGTAGTGTTCGTTCCTTATAGTAAAACAATACAAGTTTAAATCGACATAAACTCGTTTGATTTTAGTGAAATCCCCGTAAATTCTATGTTTGTTAATACCACATGTGAGTTATTATGAAAGCCTTTTCTTGTAAAAGTAGTGTTCGTTCCAGAAAATCCAATATTTTCCTTAATGTGTAAATGTAGTCTTAAAACCCAAAGACCGAAATGTACAAGTAGTGTTCGTTCCTTATAGTAAAACAATACAAGTTTAAATCGACATAAACTCGTTTGATTTTAGTGAAATCCCCGTAAATTCTATGTTTGTTAATACCACATGTGAGTTATTATGAAAGCCTTTTATTGTAAAGTAGTGTTCGTTCCAGAAAAGCCAATATTTTCCTTAATGTGTAAATGTAGTCTTAAAACCCAAAGACCGAAATGTACAAGTAGTGTTCGTTCCTTATAGTAAAACAATGCAAGTTTAAATCGACATAAACTCGTTTGATTTTAGTGAAATCCCCGTAAATTCTATGTTTGTTTATATTTAATGTGAGTTTATGAAAGCCTTTTCTTGTAAAAGTAGTGTTCGTTCCAGAAAATCCAATATTTTCCTTAATGTGTAAACGTAGTCTTAAAACCCAAAGACCGAAATGTACAAGTAGTGTTCGTTCCTTATAGTAAAACAATACAAGTTTAAATCGACATAAACTCGTTTGATTTTAGTGAAATCCCCGTAAATTCTATGTTTGTTAATACCACATGTGAGTTATTATGAAAGCCTTTTCTTGTAAAAGTAGTGTTCGTTCCAGAAAATCCAATATTTTTCTTAATGTGTAAATGTAGTCTTAAAACCCATAGACCGAAATGTACAAGTAGTGTTCGTTCCTAATAGTAAAACAATACAAGTTTAAATCGACATAAACTCATTTGATTTTAGTGAAATCCCCGTAAATTCTATGTTTGTTAATACCACATGTGAGTTATTATGAAAGCCTTTTCTTGTAAAAGTAGTGTTCGTTCCAGAAAATCCAATATTTTCCTTAATGTGTAAATGTAGTCTTAAAACCCAAAGACCGAAATGTACAAGTAGTGTTCGTTCCTTATAGTAAAACAATACAAGTTTAAATCGACATAAACTCGTTTGATTTTAGTGAAATCCCCGTAAATTCTATGTTTGTTAATACCACATGTGAGTTATTATGAAAGCCTTTTCTTGTAAAAGTAGTGTTCGTTCCAGAAAATCCAATATTTTCCTTAATGTGTAAATGTAGTCTTAAAACCCAAAGACCGAAATGTACAAGTAGTGTTCGTTCCTTATAGTAAAACAATGCAAGTTTAAATCGACATAAACTCGTTTGATTTTAGTGAAATCCCCGTAAATTCTATGTTTGTTTATATTTAATGTGAGTTTATGAAAGCCTTTTCTTGTAAAAGTAGTGTTCGTTCCAGAAAATCCAATATTTTCCTTAATGTGTAAATGTAGTCTAAAAACCCAAAGACCGAAATGTACAAGTAGTGTTCGTTCCTTATAGTAAAACAATACAAGTTTAAATCGACATAAACCCGTTTGATTTTAGTGAAATCCCCGTAAATTCTATGTTTGTTAATACCACATGTGAGTTATTATGAAAGCCTTTTCTTGTAAAAGTAGTGTTCGTTCCAGAAAATCCAATATTTTTCTTAATGTGTAAATGTAGTCTTAAAACCCAAAGACCGAAATGTACAAGTAGTGTTCGTTCCTTATAGTAAAACAATACAAGTTTAAATCGACATAAACTCGTTTGATTTTAGTGAAATCCCAGTAAATTCTATGTTTGTTAATACCACATGTGAGTTATTATGAAAGCCTTTTCTTGTAAAAGTAGTGTTCGTTCCAGAAAATCCAATATTTTCCTTAATGTGTAAATGTAGTCTTAAAACCCAAAGACCGAAATGTACAAGTAGTGTTCGTTCCTTATAGTAAAACAGTACAAGTTTAAATCGACATAAACTCGTTTGATTTTAGTGAAATCCCCGTAAATTCTATGTTTGTTAATACCACATGTGAGTTATTATGAAAGCCTTTTCTTGTAAAAGTAGTGTTCGTTCCAGAAAATCCAATATTTTCCTTAATGTGTAAATGTAGTCTTAAAACCCAAAGACCGAAATGTACAAGTAGTGTTCGTTCCTTATAGTAAAACAATGCAAGTTTAAATCGACATAAACTCGTTTGATTTTAGTGAAATCCCCGTAAATTCTATGTTTGTTTATATTTAATGTGAGTTTATGAAAGCCTTTTCTTGTAAAAGTAGTGTTCGTTCCAGAAAATCCAATATTTTCCTTAATGTGTAAATGTAGTCTTAAAACCCAAGGAGCGAAATGTACAAGTAGTGTTCGTTCCTTATAGTAAAACAATACAAGTTTAAATCGACATAAACTCGTTTGATTTTAGTGAAATCCCCGTAAATTCTATGTTTGTTAATACCACATGTGAGTTATTATGAAAGCCTTTTCTTGTAAAAGTAGTGTTCGTTCCAGAAAATCCAATATTTTTCTTAATGTGTAAATGTAGTCTTAAAACCCATAGACCGAAATGTACAAGTAGTGTTCGTTCCTTATAGTAAAACAATACAAGTTTAAATCGACATAAACTCGTTTGATTTTAGTGAAATCCCCGTAAATTCTATGTTTGTTAATACCACATGTGAGTTATTATGAAAGCCTTTTATTGTAAAGTAGTGTTCGTTCCAGAAAATCCAATATTTTCCTTAATGTGTAAATGTAGTCTTAAAACCCAAAGACCGAAATGTACAAGTAGTGTTCGTTCCTTATAGTAAAACAATGCAAGTTTAAATCGACATAAACTCGTTTGATTTTAGTGAAATCCCCGTAAATTCTATGTTTGTTTATATTTAATGTGAGTTTATGAAAGCCTTTTCTTGTAAAAGTAGTGTTCGTTCCAGAAAATCCAATATTTTCCTTAATGTGTAAATGTAGTCTTAAAACCCAAAGACCGAAATGTACAAGTAGTGTTCGTTCCTTATAGTAAAACAATACAAGTTTAAATCGACATAAACTCGTTTGATTTTAGTGAAATCCCCGTAAATTCTATGTTTGTTAATACCACATGTGAGTTATTATGAAAGCCTTTTCTTGTAAAAGTAGTGTTCGTTCCAGAAAATCCAATATTTTTCTTAATGTGTAAATGTAGTCTTAAAACCCATAGACCGAAATGTACAAGTAGTGTTCGTTCATAATAGTAAAACAATACAAGTTTAAATCGACATAAACTCGTTTGATTTTAGTGAAATCCCCGTAAATTCTATGTTTGTTAATACCACATGTGAGTTATTATGAAAGCCTTTTCTTGTAAAAGTAATGTTCGTTCCAGAAAATCCAATATTTTCCTTAATGTGTAAATGTAGTCTTAAAACCCAAAGACCGAAATGTACAAGTAGTGTTCGTTCCTTATAGTAAAACAATACAAGTTTAAATCGACATAAACTCGTTTGATTTTAGTGAAATCCCCGTAAATTCTATGTTTGTTAATACCACATGTGAGTTATTATGAAAGCCTTTTCTTGTAAAAGTAGTGTTCGTTCCAGAAAATCCAATATTTTCCTTAATGTGTAAATGTAGTCTTAAAACCCAAAGACCGAAATGTACAAGTAGTGTTCGTTCCTTATAGTAAAACAATGCAAGTTTAAATCGACATAAACTCGTTTGATTTTAGTGAAATCCCCGTAAATTCTATGTTTGTTTATATTTAATGTGAGTTTATGAAAGCCTTTTCTTGTAAAAGTAGTGTTCGTTCCAGAAAATCCAATATTTTCCTTAATGTGTAAATGTAGTCTTAAAACCCAAAGACCGAAATGTACAAGTAGTGTTCGTTCCTTATAGTAAAACAATACAAGTTTAAATCGACATAAACTCGTTTGATTTTAGTGAAATCCCCGTAAATTCTATGTTTGTTAATACCACATGTGAGTTATTATGAAAGCCTTTTCTTGTAAAAGTAGTGTTCGTTCCAGAAAATCCAATATTTTTCTTAATGTGTAAATGAAGTCTTAAAACCCATAGACCGAAATGTACAAGTAGTGTTCGTTCGTTATAGTAAAACAATACAAGTTTAAATCGACATAAACTCGTTTGATTTTAGTGAAATCCCCGTAAATTCTATGTTTGTTAATACCACATGTGAGTTATTATGAAAGCCTTTTCTTGTAAAAGTAGTGTTCGTTCCAGAAAATCCAATATTTTTCTTAATGTGTAAATGAAGTCTTAAAACCCATAGACCGAAATGTACAAGTAGTGTTCGTTCCTTATAGTAAAACAATACAAGTTTAAATCGACATAAACTCGTTTGATTTTAGTGAAATCCCCGTAAATTCTATGTTTGTTAATACCACATGTGAGTTATTATGAAAGCCTTTTCTTGTAAAAGTAGTGTTCGTTCCAGAAAATCCAATATTTTTCTTAATGTGTAAATGTAGTCTTAAAACCCATAGACCGAAATGTACAAGTAGTGTTCGTTCCTTATAGTAAAACAATACAAGTTTAAATCGACATAAACTCGTTTGATTTTAGTGAAATCCCCGTAAATTCTATGTTTGTTAATACCACATGTGAGTTATTATGAAAGCCTTTTATTGTAAAGTAGTGTTCGTTCCAGAAAATCCAATATTTTCCTTAATGTGTAAATGTAGTCTTAAAACCCAAAGACCGAAATGTACAAGTAGTGTTCGTTCCTTATAGTAAAACAATGCAAGTTTAAATCGACATAAACTCGTTTGATTTTAGTGAAATCCCCGTAAATTCTATGTTTGTTTATATTTAATGTGAGTTTATGAAAGCCTTTTCTTGTAAAAGTAGTGTTCGTTCCAGAAAATCCAATATTTTCCTTAATGTGTAAATGTAGTCTTAAAACCCAAAGACTGAAATGTACAAGTAGTGTTCGTTCCTTATAGTAAAACAATACAAGTTTAAATCGACATAAACTCGTTTGATTTTAGTGAAATCCCCGTAAATTCTATGTTTGTTTAATACAACATGTGAGTTATTATGAAAGCCTTTTCTTGTAAAATAGTGTTCGTTCCAGAAAATCCAATATTTTTCTTAATGTGTAAATGTAGTCTTAAAACCCATAGACCGAAATGTACAAGTAGTGTTCGTTCATAATAGTAAAACAATACAAGTTTAAATCGACATAAACTCGTTTGATTTTAGTGAAATCCCCGTAAATTCTATGTTTGTTAATACCAAATGTGAGTTATTATGAAAGCCTTTTCTTGTAAAAGTAGTGTTCGTCCAGAAAATCCAATATTTTCCTTAATGTGTAAATGTAGTCTTAAAACCCAAAGACCGAAATGTACAAGTAGTGTTCGTTCCTTATAGTAAAACAATACAAGTTTAAATCGACATAAACTCGTTTGATTTTAGTGAAATCCCCGTAAATTCTATGTTTGTTAATACCACATGTGAGTTATTATGAAAGCCTTTTCTTGTAAAAGTAGTGTTCGTTCCAGAAAATCCAATATTTTCCTTAATGTGTAAATGTAGTCTTAAAACCCAAAGACCGAAATGTACAAGTAGTGTTCGTTCCTTATAGTAAAACAATGCAAGTTTAAATCGACATAAACTCGTTTGATTTTAGTGAAATCCCCGTAAATTCTATGTTTGTTTATATTTAATGTGAGTTTATGAAAGCCTTTTCTTGTAAAAGTAGTGTTCGTTCCAGAAAATCCAATATTTTCCTTAATGTGTAAATGTAGTCTTAAAACCCAAAGACCGAAATGTACAAGTAGTGTTCGTTCCTTATAGTAAAACAATACAAGTTTAAATCGACATAAACTCGTTTGATTTTAGTGAAATCCCCGTAAATTCTATGTTTGTTAATACCACATGTGAGTTATTATGAAAGCCTTTTCTTGTAAAAGTAGTGTTCGTTCCAGAAAATCCAATA
The DNA here is from genome assembly GCF_052849685.1 of Lactuca virosa. Classification (NCBI taxonomy): domain Eukaryota; kingdom Viridiplantae; phylum Streptophyta; class Magnoliopsida; order Asterales; family Asteraceae; genus Lactuca; species Lactuca virosa. Next base: position 93,475,293 of record NC_136432.1, on the reverse strand, counting down.
TTTTTCTTAATGTGTAAATGAAGTCTTAAAACCCATAGACCGAAATGTACAAGTAGTGTTCGTTCCTTATAGTAAAACAATACAAGTTTAAATCGACATAAACTCGTTTGATTTTAGTGAAATCCCCGTAAATTCTATGTTTGTTAATACCACATGTGAGTTATTATGAAAGCCTTTTCTTGTAAAAGTAGTGTTCGTTCCAGAAAATCCAATATTTTCCTTAATGTGTAAATGTAGTCTTAAAACCCAAAGACCGAAATGTACAAGTAGTGTTCGTTCCTTATAGTAAAACAATGCAAGTTTAAATCGACATAAACTCGTTTGATTTTAGTGAAATCCCCGTAAATTCTATGTTTGTTTATATTTAATGTGAGTTTATGAAAGCCTTTTCTTGTAAAAGTAGTGTTCGTTCCAGAAAATCCAATATTTTCCTTAATGTGTAAATGTAGTCTTAAAACCCAAAGACCGAAATGTACAAGTGGTGTTCGTTCCTTATAGTAAAACAATACAAGTTTAAATCGACATAAACTCGTTTGATTTTAGTGAAATCCCCATAAATTCTATGTTTGTTAATACCACATGTGAGTTATTATGAAAGCCTTTTCTTGTAAAAGTAGTGTTCGTTCCAGAAAATCCAATATTTTCCTTAATGTGTAAATGTAGTCTTAAAACCCAAAGACCGAAATATACAAGTAGTGTTCGTTCCTTATAGTAAAACAATGCAAGTTTAAATCGACATAAACTCGTTTGATTTTAGTGAAATCCCCGTAAATTCTATGTTTGTTTATATTTAATGTGAGTTTATGAAAGCCTTTTCTTGTAAAAGTAGTGTTCGTTCCAGAAAATCCAATATTTTCCTTAATGTGTAAATGTAGTCTTAAAACCCAAAGACCGAAATGTACAAGTAGTGTTCGTTCCTTATAGTAAAACAATACAAGTTTAAATCGACATAAACTCGTTTGATTTTAGTGAAATCCCCGTAAATTCTATGTTTGTTAATACCACATGTGAGTTATTATGAAAGCCTTTTCTTGTAAAAGTAGTGTTCGTTCCAGAAAATCCAATAGTTTTCTTAATGTGTAAATGTAGTCTTAAAACCCATAGACCGAAATGTACAAGTAGTGTTCGTTCCTTATAGTAAAACAATACAAGTTTAAATCGACATAAACTCGTTTGATTTTAGTGAAATCCCCGTAAATTCTATGTTTGTTAATACCACATGTGAGTTATTATGAAAGCCTTTTCTTGTAAAAGTAGTGTTCGTTCCAGAAAATCCAATATTTTCCTTAATGTGTAAATGTAGTCTTAAAACCCAAAGACCGAAATGTACAAGTAGTGTTCGTTCCTTATAGTAAAACAATGCAAGTTTAAATCGACATAAACTCGTTTGATTTTAGTGAAATCCCCGTAAATTCTGTGTTTGTTTATATTTAATGTGAGTTTATGAAAGCCTTTTCTTGTAAAAGTAGTGTTCGTTCCAGAAAATCTAATATTTTCCTTAATGTGTAAATGTAGTCTTAAAACCCAAAGACCGAAATGTACAAGTAGTGTTCGTTCCTTATAGTAAAACAATACAAGTTTAAATCGACATAAACTCGTTTGATTTTAGTGAAATCCCCGTAAATTCTATGTTTGTTAATACCACATGTGAGTTATTATGAAAGCCTTTTCTTGTAAAGTAGTGTTCGTTCCAGAAAATCCAATATTTTCCTTAATGTGTAAATGTAGTCTTAAAACCCAAAGACCGAAATGTACAAGTAGTGTTCGTTCCTTATAGTAAAACAATGCAAGTTTAAATCGACATAAACTCGTTTGATTTTAGTGAAATCCTCGTAAATTCTATGTTTGTTTATATTTAATGTGAGTTTATGAAAGCCTTTTCTTGTAAAAGTAGTGTTCGTTCCAGAAAATCCAATATTTTCCTTAATGTGTAAATGTAGTCTTAAAACCCAAAGACCGAAATGTACAAGTAGTGTTCGTTCCTTATAGTAAAACAATACAAGTTTAAATCGACATAAACTCGTTTGATTTTAGTGAAATCCCCGTAAATTCTATGTTTGTTAATACCACATGTGAGTTATTATGAAAGCCTTTTCTTGTAAAAGTAGTGTTCGTTCCAGAAAATCCAATATTTTTCTTAATGTGTAAATGTAGTGTTAAAACCCATAGACCGAAATGTACAAGTAGTGTTCGTTCCTTATAGTAAAACAATACAAGTTTAAATCGACATAAACTCGTTTGATTTTAGTGAAATCCCCGTAAATTCTATGTTTGTTAATACCACATGTGAGTTATTATGAAAGCCTTTTCTTGTAAAAGTAGTGTTCGTTCCAGAAAATCCAATATTTTCCTTAATGTGTAAATGTAGTCTTAAAACCCAAAGACCGAAATGTACAAGTAGTGTTCGTTCCTTATAGTAAGACAATACAAGTTTAAATCGACATAAACTCGTTTGATTTTAGTGAAATCCCCGTAAATTCTATGTTTGTTAATACCACATGTGAGTTATTATGAAAGCCTTTTCTTGTAAAAGTAGTGTTCGTTCCAGAAAATCCAATATTTTCCTTAATGTGTAAATGTAGTCTTAAAACCCAAAGACCGAAATGTACAAGTAGTGTTCGTTCCTTATAGTAAAACAATGCAAGTTTAAATCGACATAAACTCGTTTGATTTTAGTGAAATCCCCGTAAATTCTATGTTTGTTTATATTTAATGTGAGTTTATGAAAGCCTTTTCTTGTAAAAGTAGTGTTCGTTCCAGAAAATCCAATATTTTCCTTAATGTGTAAATGTATTCTTAAAACCCAAAGACCGAAATGTACAAGTAGTGTTCGTTCCTTATAGTAAAACAATACATGTTTAAATCGACATAAACTCGTTTGATTTTAGTGAAATCCCCGTAAATTCTATGTTTGTTAATACCACATGTGAGTTATTATGAAAGCTTTTTCTTGTAAAAGTAGTGTTCGTTCCAGAAAATCCAATATTTTTCTTAATGTGTAAATGTAGTCTTAAAACCCATAGACCGAAATGTACAAGTAGTGTTCGTTCCTTATAGTAAAACAATACAAGTTTAAATCGACATAAACTCGTTTGATTTTAGTGAAATCCCCGTAAATTCTATGTTTGTTAATACCACATGTGAGTTATTATGAAAGCCTTTTCTTGTAAAAGTAGTGTTCGTTCCAGAAAATCCAATATTTTCCTTAATGTGTAAATGTAGTCTTAAAACCGAAAGACCGAAATGTACAAGTAGTGTTCGTTCCTTATAGTAAAACAATACAAGTTTAAATCGACATAAACTCGTTTGATTTTAGTGAAATCCCCGTAAATTCTATGTTTGTTAATACCACATGTGAGTTATTATGAAAGCCTTTTATTGTAAAGTAGTGTTCGTTCCAGAAAATCCAATATTTTCCTTAATGTGTAAATGTAGTCTTAAAACCCAATGACCGAAATGTACAAGTAGTGTTCGTTCCTTATAGTAAAACAATGCAAGTTTAAATCGACATAAACTCGTTTGATTTTAGTGAAATCCCCGTAAATTCTATGTTTGTTTATATTTAATGTGAGTTTATGAAAGCCTTTTCTTGTAAAAGTAGTGTTCGTTCCAGAAAATCCAATATTTTCCTTAATGTGTAAATGTAGTCTTAAAACCCAAAGACCGAAATGTACAAGTAGTGTTCGTTCCTTATAGTAAAACAATACAAGTTTAAATCGACATAAACTCGTTTGATTTTAGTGAAATCCCCGTAAATTCTATGTTTGTTAATACCACATGTGAGTTATTATGAAAGCCTTTTCTTGTAAAAGTAGTGTTCGTTCCAGAAAATCCAATATTTTTCTTAATGTGTAAATGTAGTCTTAAAACCCATAGACCGAAATGTACAAGTAGTGTTCGTTCCTTATAGTAAAACAATACAAGTTTAAATCGACATAAACTCGTTTGATTTTAGTGAAATCCCCGTAAATTCTATGTTTGTTAATACCACATGTGAGTTATTATGAAAGCCTTTTCTTGTAAAAGTAGTGTTCGTTCCAGAAAATCCAATATTTTCCTTAATGTGTAAATGTAGTCTTAAAACCCAAAGACCGAAATGTACAAGTAGTGTTCGTTCCTTATAGTAAAACAATACAAGTTTAAATCGACATAAACTCGTTTGATTTTAGTGAAATCCCCGTAAATTCTATGTTTGTTTATATTTAATGTGAGTTTATGAAAGCCTTTTCTTGTAAAAGTAGTGTTCGTTCCAGAAAATCCAGTATTTTCCTTAATGTGTAAATGTAGTCTTAAAACCCAAAGACCGAAATGTACAAGTGGTGTTCGTTCCTTATAGTAAAACAATACAAGTTTAAATCGACATAAACTCGTTTGATTTTAGTGAAATCCCCATAAATTCTATGTTTGTTAATACCACATGTGAGTTATTATGAAAGCCTTTTCTTGTAAAAGTAGTGTTCGTTCCAGAAAATCCAATATTTTCCTTAATGTGTAAATGTAGTCTTAAAACCCAAAGACCGAAATATACAAGTAGTGTTCGTTCCTTATAGTAAAACAATGCAAGTTTAAATCGACATAAACTCGTTTGATTTTAGTGAAATCCCCGTAAATTCTATGTTTGTTTATATTTAATGTGAGTTTATGAAAGCCTTTTCTTGTAAAAGTAGTGTTCGTTCCAGAAAATCCAATATTTTCCTTAATGTGTAAATGTAGTCTTAAAACCCAAAGACCGAAATGTACAAGTAGTGTTCGTTCCTTATAGTAAAACAATACAAGTTTAAATCGACATAAACTCGTTTGATTTTAGTGAAATCCCCGTAAATTCTATGTTTGTTAATACCACATGTGAGTTATTATGAAAGCCTTTTCTTGTAAAAGTAGTGTTCGTTCCAGAAAATCCAATATTTTTCTTAATGTGTAAATGTAGTCTTAAAACCCATAGACCGAAATGTACAAGTAGTGTTCGTTCCTTATAGTAAAACAATGCAAGTTTAAATCGACATAAACTCGTTTGATTTTAGTGAAATCCCCGTAAATTCTGTGTTTGTTTATATTTAATGTGAGTTTATGAAAGCCTTTTCTTGTAAAAGTAGTGTTCGTTCCAGAAAATCTAATATTTTCCTTAATGTGTAAATGTAGTCTTAAAACCCAAAGACCGAAATGTACAAGTAGTGTTCGTTCCTTATAGTAAAACAATACAAGTTTAAATCGACATAAACTCTTTTGATTTTAGTGAAATCCCCGTAAATTCTATGTTTGTTAATACCACATGTGAGTTATTATGAAAGCCTTTTCTTGTAAAGTAGTGTTCGTTCCAGAAAATCCAATATTTTCCTTAATGTGTAAATGTAGTCTTAAAACCCAAAGACCGAAATGTACAAGTAGTGTTCGTTCCTTATAGTAAAACAATGCAAGTTTAAATCGACATAAACTCGTTTGATTTTAGTGAAATCCTCGTAAATTCTATGTTTGTTTATATTTAATGTGAGTTTATGAAAGCCTTTTCTTGTAAAAGTAGTGTTCGTTCCAGAAAATCCAATATTTTCCTTAATGTGTAAATGTAGTCTTAAAACCCAAAGACCGAAATGTACAAGTAGTGTTCGTTCCTTATAGTAAAACAATACAAGTTTAAATCGACATAAACTCGTTTGATTTTAGTGAAATCCCCGTAAATTCTATGTTTGTTAATACCACATGTGAGTTATTATGAAAGCCTTTTCTTGTAAAAGTAGTGTTCGTTCCAGAAAATCCAATATTTTTCTTAATGTGTAAATGTAGTCTTAAAACCCATAGACCGAAATGTACAAGTAGTGTTCGTTCCTTATAGTAAAACAATACAAGTTTAAATCGACATAAACTCGTTTGATTTTAGTGAAATCCCCGTAAATTCTATGTTTGTTAATACCACATGTGAGTTATTATGAAAGCCTTTTCTTGTAAAAGTAGTGTTCGTTCCAGAAAATCCAATATTTTCCTTAATGTGTAAATGTAGTCTTAAAACCCAAAGACCGAAATGTACAAGTAGTGTTCGTTCCTTATAGTAAGACAATACAAGTTTATATCGACATAAACTCGTTTGATTTTAGTGAAATCCCCGTAAATTCTATGTTTGTTAATACCACATGTGAGTTATTATGAAAGCCTTTTCTTGTAAAAGTAGTGTTCGTTCCAGAAAATCCAATATTTTCCTTAATGTGTAAATGTAGTCTTAAAACCCAAAGACCGAAATGTACAAGTAGTGTTCGTTCCTTATAGTAAAACAATGCAAGTTTAAATCGACATAAACTCGTTTGATTTTAGTGAAATCCCCGTAAATTCTATGTTTGTTTATATTTATTGTGAGTTTATGAAAGCCTTTTCTTGTAAAAGTAGTGTTCGTTCCAGAAAATCCAATATTTTCCTTAATGTGTAAATGTAGTCTTAAAACCCAAAGACCGAAATGTACAAGTAGTGTTCGTTCCTTATAGTAAAACAATACAAGTTTAAATCGACATAAACTCGTTTGATTTTAGTGAAATCCCCGTAAATTCTATGTTTGTTAATACCACATGTGAGTTATTATGAAAGCCTTTTCTTGTAAAAGTAGTGTTCGTTCCAGAAAATCCAATATTTTTCTTAATGTGTAAATGTAGTCTTAAAACCCATAGACCGAAATGTACAAGTAGTGTTCGTTCCTTATAGTAAAACAATACAAGTTTAAATCGACATAAACTCGTTTGATTTTAGTGAAATCCCCGTAAATTCTATGTTTGTTAATACCACATGTGAGTTATTATGAAAGCCTTTTCTTGTAAAAGTAGTGTTCGTTCCAGAAAATCCAATATTTTCCTTAATGTGTAAATGTAGTCTTATAACCCAAAGACCGAAATGTACAAGTAGTGTTCGTTCCTTATAGTAAAACAATACATGTTTAAATCGACATAAACTCGTTTGATTTTAGTGAAATCCCCGTAAATTCTATGTTTGTTAATACCACATGTGAGTTATTATGAAAGCTTTTTCTTGTAAAAGTAGTGTTCGTTCCAGAAAATCCAATATTTTTCTTAATGTGTAAATGTAGTCTTAAAACCCAAAGACCGAAATGTACAAGTAGTGTTCGTTCCTTATAGTAAAACAATACAAGTTTAAATCGACATAAACTCGTTTGATTTTAGTGAAATCCCCGTAAATTCTATGTTTGTTAATACCACATGTGAGTTATTATGAAAGCCTTTTTTTGTAAAAGTAGTGTTCGTTCCAGAAAATCCAATATTTTCCTTAATGTGTAAATGTAGTCTTAAAACCGAAAGACCGAAATGTACAAGTAGTGTTCGTTCCTTATAGTAAAACAATACAAGTTTAAATCGACATAAACTCGTTTGATTTTAGTGAAATCCCCGTAAATTCTATGTTTGTTAATACCATATGTGAGTTATTATGAAAGCCTTTTATTGTAAAGTAGTGTTCGTTCCAGAAAATCCAATATTTTCCTTAATGTGTAAATGTAGTCTTAAAACCCAATGACCGAAATGTACAAGTAGTGTTCGTTCCTTATAGTAAAACAATGCAAGTTTAAATCGACATAAACTCGTTTGATTTTAGTGAAATCCCCGTAAATTCTATGTTTGTTTATATTTAATGTGAGTTTATGAAAGCCTTTTCTTGTAAAAGTAGTGTTCGTTCCAGAAAATCCAATATTTTCCTTAATGTGTAAATGTAGTCTTAAAACCCAAAGACCGAAATGTACAAGTAGTGTTCGTTCCTTATAGTAAAACAATACAAGTTTAAATCGACATAAACTCGTTTGATTTTAGTGAAATCCCCGTAAATTCTATGTTTGTTAATACCACATGTGAGTTATTATGAAAGCCTTTTCTTGTAAAAGTAGTGTTCGTTCCAGAAAATCCAATATTTTTCTTAATGTGTAAATGTAGTCTTAAAACCCATAGACCGAAATGTACAAGTAGTGTTCGTTCCTTATAGTAAAACAATGCAAGTTTAAATCGACATAAACTCGTTTGATTTTAGTGAAATCCCCGTAAATTCTGTGTTTGTTTATATTTAATGTGAGTTTATGAAAGCCTTTTCTTGTAAAAGTAGTGTTCGTTCCAGAAAATCTAATATTTTCCTTAATGTGTAAATGTAGTCTTAAAACCCAAAGACCGAAATGTACAAGTAGTGTTCGTTCCTTATAGTAAAACAATACAAGTTTAAATCGACATAAACTCTTTTGATTTTAGTGAAATCCCCGTAAATTCTATGTTTGTTAATACCACATGTGAGTTATTATGAAAGCCTTTTCTTGTAAAGTAGTGTTCGTTCCAGAAAATCCAATATTTTCCTTAATGTGTAAATGTAGTCTTAAAACCCAAAGACCGAAATGTACAAGTAGTGTTCGTTCCTTATAGTAAAACAATGCAAGTTTAAATCGACATAAACTCGTTTGATTTTAGTGAAATCCTCGTAAATTCTATGTTTGTTTATATTTAATGTGAGTTTATGAAAGCCTTTTCTTGTAAAAGTAGTGTTCGTTCCAGAAAATCCAATATTTTCCTTAATGTGTAAATGTAGTCTTAAAACCCAAAGACCGAAATGTACAAGTAGTGTTCGTTCCTTATAGTAAAACAATACAAGTTTAAATCGACATAAACTCGTTTGATTTTAGTGAAATCCCCGTAAATTCTATGTTTGTTAATACCACATGTGAGTTATTATGAAAGCCTTTTCTTGTAAAAGTAGTGTTCGTTCCAGAAAATCCAATATTTTTCTTAATGTGTAAATGTAGTCTTAAAACCCATAGACCGAAATGTACAAGTAGTGTTCGTTCCTTATAGTAAAACAATACAAGTTTAAATCGACATAAACTCGTTTGATTTTAGTGAAATCCCCGTAAATTCTATGTTTGTTAATACCACATGTGAGTTATTATGAAAGCCTTTTCTTGTAAAAGTAGTGTTCGTTCCAGAAAATCCAATATTTTCCTTAATGTGTAAATGTAGTCTTAAAACCCAAAGACCGAAATGTACAAGTAGTGTTCGTTCCTTATAGTAAGACAATACAAGTTTATATCGACATAAACTCGTTTGATTTTAGTGAAATCCCCGTAAATTCTATGTTTGTTAATACCACATGTGAGTTATTATGAAAGCCTTTTCTTGTAAAAGTAGTGTTCGTTCCAGAAAATCCAATATTTTCCTTAATGTGTAAATGTAGTCTTAAAACCCAAAGACCGAAATGTACAAGTAGTGTTCGTTCCTTATAGTAAAACAATGCAAGTTTAAATCGACATAAACTCGTTTGATTTTAGTGAAATCCCCGTAAATTCTATGTTTGTTTATATTTAATGTGAGTTTATGAAAGCCTTTTCTTGTAAAAGTAGTGTTCGTTCCAGAAAATCCAATATTTTCCTTAATGTGTAAATGTAGTCTTAAAACCCAAAGACCGAAATGTACAAGTAGTGTTCGTTCCTTATAGTAAAACAATACAAGTTTAAATCGACATAAACTCGTTTGATTTTAGTGAAATCCCCGTAAATTCTATGTTTGTTAATACCACATGTGAGTTATTATGAAAGCCTTTTCTTGTAAAAGTAGTGTTCGTTCCAGAAAATCCAATATTTTTCTTAATGTGTAAATGTAGTCTTAAAACCCATAGACCGAAATGTACAAGTAGTGTTCGTTCCTTATAGTAAAACAATACAAGTTTAAATCGACATAAACTCGTTTGATTTTAGTGAAATCCCCGTAAATTCTATGTTTGTTAATACCACATGTGAGTTATTATGAAAGCCTTTTCTTGTAAAAGTAGTGTTCGTTCCAGAAAATCCAATATTTTCCTTAATGTGTAAATGTAGTCTTAAAACCCAAAGACCGAAATGTACAAGTAGTGTTCGTTCCTTATAGTAAAACAATACATGTTTAAATCGACATAAACTCGTTTGATTTTAGTGAAATCCCCGTAAATTCTATGTTTGTTAATACCACATGTGAGTTATTATGAAAGCTTTTTCTTGTAAAAGTAGTGTTCGTTCCAGAAAATCCAATATTTTTCTTAATGTGTAAATGTAGTCTTAAAACCCAAAGACCGAAATGTACAAGTAGTGTTCGTTCCTTATAGTAAAACAATACAAGTTTAAATCGACATAAACTCGTTTGATTTTAGTGAAATCCCCGTAAATTCTATGTTTGTTAATACCACATGTGAGTTATTATGAAAGCCTTTTTTTGTAAAAGTAGTGTTCGTTCCAGAAAATCCAATATTTTCCTTAATGTGTAAATGTAGTCTTAAAACCGAAAGACCGAAATGTACAAGTAGTGTTCGTTCCTTATAGTAAAACAATACAAGTTTAAATCGACATAAACTCGTTTGATTTTAGTGAAATCCCCGTAAATTCTATGTTTGTTAATACCACATGTGAGTTATTATGAAAGCCTTTTATTGTAAAGTAGTGTTCGTTCCAGAAAATCCAATATTTTCCTTAATGTGTAAATGTAGTCTTAAAACCCAATGACCGAAATGTACAAGTAGTGTTCGTTCCTTATAGTAAAACAATGCAAGTTTAAATCGACATAAACTCGTTTGATTTTAGTGAAATCCCCGTAAATTCTATGTTTGTTTATATTTAATGTGAGTTTATGAAAGCCTTTTCTTGTAAAAGTAGTGTTCGTTCCAGAAAATCCAATATTTTCCTTAATGTGTAAATGTAGTCTTAAAACCCAAAGACCGAAATGTACAAGTAGTGTTCGTTCCTTATAGTAAAACAATACAAGTTTAAATCGACATAAACTCGTTTGATTTTAGTGAAATCCCCGTAAATTCTATGTTTGTTAATACCACATGTGAGTTATTATGAAAGCCTTTTCTTGTAAAAGTAGTGTTCGTTCCAGAAAATCCAATATTTTTCTTAATGTGTAAATGTAGTCTTAAAACCCATAGACCGAAATGTACAAGTAGTGTTCGTTCCTTATAGTAAAACAATACAAGTTTAAATCGACATAAACTCGTTTGATTTTAGTGAAATCCCCGTAAATTCTATGTTTGTTAATACCACATGTGAGTTATTATGAAAGCCTTTTCTTGTAAAAGTAGTGTTCGTTCCAGAAAATCCAATATTTTCCTTAATGTGTAAATGTAGTCTTAAAACCCAAAGACCGAAATGTACAAGTAGTGTTCGTTCCTTATAGTAAAACAATGCAAGTTTAAATCGACATAAACTCGTTTGATTTTAGTGAAATCCCCGTAAATTCTATGTTTGTTTATATTTAATGTGAGTTTATGAAAGCCTTTTCTTGTAAAAGTAGTGTTCGTTCCAGAAAATCCAATATTTTCCTTAATGTGTAAATGTAGTCTTAAAACCCAAAGACCGAAATGTACAAGTAGTGTTCGTTCCTTATAGTAAAACAATACAAGTTTAAATCGACATAAACTCGTTTGATTTTAGTGAAATCCCCGTAAATTCTATGTTTGTTAATACCACATGTGAGTTATTATGAAAGCCTTTTCTTGTAAAAGTAGTGTTCGTTCCAGAAAATCCAATATTTTTCTTAATGTGTAAATGTAGTCTTAAAACCCATAGACCGAAATGTACAAGTAGTGTTCGTTCCTTATAGTAAAACAATACAAGTTTAAATCGACATAAACTCGTTTGATTTTAGTGAAATCCCCGTAAATTCTATGTTTGTTAATACCACATGTGAGTTATTATGAAAGCCTTTTCTTGTAAAAGTACTGTTCGTTCCAGAAAATCCAATATTTTCCTTAATGTGTAAATGTAGTCTTAAAACCCAAAGACCGAAATGTACAAGTAGTGTTCGTTCCTTATAGTAAAACAATACCAGTTTAAATCGACATAAACTCGTTTGATTTTAGTGAAATCCCCGTAAATTCTATGTTTGTTAATACCACATGTGAGTTATTATGAAAGCCTTTTCTTGTAAAAGTAGTGTTCGTTCCAGAAAATCCAATATTTTCCTTAATGTGTAAATGTAGTCTTAAAACCCAAAGACCGAAATGTACAAGTAGTGTTCGTTCCTTATAGTAAAACAATGCAAGTTTAAATCGACATAAACTCGTTTGATTTTAGTGAAATCCCCGTAAATTCTATGTTTGTTTATATTTAATGTGAGTTTATGAAAGCCTTTTCTTGTAAAAGTAGTGTTCGTTCCAGAAAATCCAATATTTTCCTTAATGTGTAAATGTATTCTTAAAACCCAAAGACCGAAATGTACAAGTAGTGTTCGTTCCTTATAGTAAAACAATACATGTTTAAATCGACATAAACTCGTTTGATTTTAGTGAAATCCCCGTAAATTCTATGTTTGTTAATACCACATGTGAGTTATTATGAAAGCTTTTTCTTGTAAAAGTAGTGTTCGTTCCAGAAAATCCAATATTTTTCTTAATGTGTAAATGTAGTCTTAAAATCCATAGACCGAAATGTACAAGTAGTGTTCGTTCCTTATAGTAAAACAATACAAGTTTAAATCGACATAAACTCGTTTGATTTTAGTGAAATCCCCGTAAATTCTATGTTTGTTAATACCACATGTGAGTTATTATGAAAGCCTTTTCTTGTAAAAGTAGTGTTCGTTCCAGAAAATCCAATATTTTCCTTAATGTGTAAATGTAGTCTTAAAACCCAAAGACCGAAATGTACAAGTAGTGTTCGTTCCTTATAGTAAAACAATACAAGTTTAAATCGACATAAACTCGTTTGATTTTAGTGAAATCCCCGTAAATTCTATGTTTGTTAATACCACATGTGAGTTATTATGAAAGCCTTTTATTGTAAAGTAGTGTTCGTTCCAGAAAATCCAATATTTTCCTTAATGTGTAAATGTAGTCTTAAAACCCAAAGACCGAAATGTACAAGTAGTGTTCGTTCCTTATAGTAAAACAATGCAAGTTTAAATCGACATAAACTCGTTTGATTTTAGTGAAATCCCCGTAAATTCTATGTTTGTTTATATTTAATGTGAGTTTATGAAAGCCTTTTCTTGTAAAAGTAGTGTTCGTTCCAGAAAATCCAATATTTTCCTTAATGTGTAAATGTAGTCTTAAAACCCAAAGACCGAAATGTACAAGTAGTGTTCGTTCCTTATAGTAAAACAATACAAGTTTAAATCGACATAAACTCGTTTGATTTTAGTGAAATCCCCGTAAATTCTATGTTTGTTAATACCACATGTGAGTTATTATGAAAGCCTTTTCTTGTAAAAGTAGTGTTCGTTCCAGAAAATCCAATATTTTCCTTAATGTGTAAATGTAGTCTTAAAACCGAAAGACCGAAATGTACAAGTAGTGTTCGTTCCTTATAGTAAAACAATACAAGTTTAAATCGACATAAACTCGTTTGATTTTAGTGAAATCCCCGTAAATTCTATGTTTGTTAATACCACATGTGAGTTATTATGAAAGCCTTTTATTGTAAAGTAGTGTTCGTTCCAGAAAATCCAATATTTTCCTTAATGTGTAAATGTAGTCTTAAAACCCAATGACCGAAATGTACAAGTAGTGTTCGTTCCTTATAGTAAAACAATGCAAGTTTAAATCGACATAAACTCGTTTGATTTTAGTGAAATCCCCGTAAATTCTATGTTTGTTTATATTTAATGTGAGTTTATGAAAGCCTTTTCTTGTAAAAGTAGTGTTCGTTCCAGAAAATCCAATATTTTCCTTAATGTGTAAATGTAGTCTTAAAACCCAAAGACCGAAATGTACAAGTAGTGTTCGTTCCTTATAGTAAAACAATACAAGTTTAAATCGACATAAACTCGTTTGATTTTAGTGAAATCCCCGTAAATTCTATGTTTGTTAATACCACATGTGAGTTATTATGAAAGCCTTTTCTTGTAAAAGTAGTGTTCGTTCCAGAAAATCCAATATTTTTCTTAATGTGTAAATGTAGTCTTAAAACCCATAGACCGAAATGTACAAGTAGTGTTCGTTCCTTATAGTAAAACAATACAAGTTTAAATCGACATAAACTCGTTTGATTTTAGTGAAATCCCCGTAAATTCTATGTTTGTTAATACCACATGTGAGTTATTATGAAAGCCTTTTCTTGTAAAAGTAGTGTTCGTTCCAGAAAATCCAATATTTTCCTTAATGTGTAAATGTAGTCTTAAAACCCAAAGACCGAAATGTACAAGTAGTGTTCGTTCCTTATAGTAAAACAATGCAAGTTTAAATCGACATAAACTCGTTTGATTTTAGTGAAATCCCCGTAAATTCTATGTTTGTTTATATTTAATGTGAGTTTATGCAAGCCTTTTCTTGTAAAAGTAGTGTTCATTCCAGAAAATCCAATATTTTCCTTAATGTGTAAATGTAGTCTTAAAACCTAAAGACCGAAATGTACAAGTAGTGTTCGTTCCTTATAGTAAAACAATACAAGTTTAAATCGACATAAACTCGTTTGATTTTAGTGAAATCCCCGTAAATTCTATGTTTGTTAATACCACATGTGAGTTATTATGAAAGCCTTTTCTTGTAAAAGTAGTGTTCGTTCCAGAAAATCCAATATTTTTCTTAATGTGTAAATGTAGTCTTAAAACCCATAGACCGAAATGTACAAGTAGTGTTCGTTCCTTATAGTAAAACAATACAAGTTTAAATCGACATAAACTCGTTTGATTTTAGTGAAATCCCCGTAAATTCTATGTTTGTTAATACCACATGTGAGTTATTATGAAAGCCTTTTCTTGTAAAAGTAGTGTTCGTTCCAGAAAATCCAATATTTTTCTTAATGTGTAAATGTAGTCTTAAAACCCATAGACCGAAATGTACAAGTAGTGTTCGTTCCTTATAGTAAAACAATACAAGTTTAAATCGACATAAACTCGTTTGATTTTAGTGAAATCCCCGTAAATTCTATGTTTGTTAATACCACATGTGAGTTATTATGAAAGCCTTTTCTTGTAAAAGTAGTGTTCGTTCCAGAAAATCCAATATTTTCCTTAATGTGTAAATGTAGTCTTAAAACCCAAAGACCGAAATGTACAAGTAGTGTTCGTTCCTTATAGTAAAACAATGCAAGTTTAAATCGACATAAACTCGTTTGATTTTAGTGAAATCCCCGTAAATTCTATGTTTGTTTATATTTAATGTGAGTTTATGAAAGCCTTTTCTTGTAAAAGTAGTGTTCGTTCCAGAAAATCCAATATTTTCCTTAATGTGTAAATGTAGTCTTAAAACCCAAAGACCGAAATGTACAAGTAGTGTTCGTTCCTTATAGTAAAACAATACAAGTTTAAATCGACATAAACTCGTTTGATTTTAGTGAAATCCCCGTAAATTCTATGTTTGTTAATACCACATGTGAGTTATTATGAAAGCCTTTTCTTGTAAAAGTAGTGTTCGTTCCAGAAAATCCAATATTTTTCTTAATGTGTAAATGTAGTCTTAAAACCCATAGACCGAAATGTACAAGTAGTGTTCGTTCCTTATAGTAAAACAATACAAGTTTAAATCGACATAAACTCATTTGATTTTAGTGAAATCCCCGTAAATTCTATGTTTGTTAATACCACATGTGAGTTATTATGAAAGCCTTTTCTTGTAAAAGTAGTGTTCGTTCCAGAAAATCCAATATTTTCCTTAATGTGTAAATGTAGTCTTAAAACCCAAAGACCGAAATGTACAAGTAGTGTTCGTTCCTTATAGTAAAACAATGCAAGTTTAAATCGACATAAACTCGTTTGATTTTAGTGAAATCCCCGTAAATTCTATGTTTGTTAATACCACATGTGAGTTATTATGAAAGCCTTTTCTTGTAAAAGTAGTGTTCGTTCCAGAAAATCCAATATTTTCCTTAATGTGTAAATGTAGTCTTAAAACCCAAAGACCGAAATGTACAAGTAGTGTTCGTTCCTTATAGTAAAACAATGCAAGTTTAAATCGACATAAACTCGTTTGATTTTAGTGAAATCCCCGTAAATTCTATGTTTGTTTATATTTAATGTGAGTTTATGAAAGCCTTTTCTTGTAAAAGTAGTGTTCGTTCCAGAAAGTCCAATATTTTCCTTAATGTGTAAATGTATTCTTAAAACCCAAAGACCGAAATGTACAAGTAGTGTTCGTTCCTTATAGTAAAACAATACATGTTTAAATCGACATAAACTCGTTTGATTTTAGTGAAATCCCCGTAAATTCTATGTTTGTTAATACCACATGTGAGTTATTATGAAAGCTTTTTCTTGTAAAAGTAGTGTTCGTTCCAGAAAATCCAATATTTTTCTTAATGTGTAAATGTAGTCTTAAAATCCATAGACCGAAATGTACAAGTAGTGTTCGTTCCTTATAGTAAAACAATACAAGTTTAAATCGACATAAACTCGTTTGATTTTAGTGAAATCCCCGTAAATTCTATGTTTGTTAATACCACATGTGAGTTATTATGAAAGCCTTTTCTTGTAAAAGTAGTGTTCGTTCCAGAAAATCCAATATTTTCCTTAATGTGTAAATGTAGTCTTAAAACCGAAAGACCGAAATGTACAAGTAGTGTTCGTTCCTTATAGTAAAACAATACAAGTTTAAATCGACATAAACTCGTTTGATTTTAGTGAAATCCCCGTAAATTCTATGTTTGTTAATACCACATGTGAGTTATTATGAAAGCCTTTTCTTGTAAAAGTAGTGTTCGTTCCAGAAAATCCAATATTTTTCTTAATGTGTAAATGTAGTCTTAAAACCCATAGACCGAAATGTACAAGTAGTGTTCGTTCCTTATAGTAAAACAATACAAGTTTAAATCGACATAAACTCGTTTGATTTTAGTGAAATCCCCGTAAATTCTATGTTTGTTAATACCACATGTGAGTTATTATGAAAGCCTTTTCTTGTAAAAGTAGTGTTCGTTCCAGAAAATCCAATATTTTCCTTAATGTGTAAATGTAGTCTTAAAACCCAAAGACCGAAATGTACAAGTAGTGTTCGTTCCTTATAGTAAAACAATGCAAGTTTAAATCGACATAAACTCGTTTGATTTTAGTGAAATCCCCGTAAATTCTATGTTTGTTTATATTTAATGTGAGTTTATGAAAGCCTTTTCTTGTAAAAGTAGTGTTCGTTCCAGAAAATCCAATATTTTCCTTAATGTGTAAATGTAGTCTTAAAACCCAAAGACCGAAATGTACAAGTAGTGTTCGTTCCTTATAGTAAAACAATACAAGTTTAAATCGACATAAACTCGTTTGATTTTAGTGAAATCCCCGTAAATTCTATGTTTGTTAATACCACATGTGAGTTATTATGAAAGCCTTTTCTTGTAAAAGTAGTGTTCGTTCCAGAAAATCCAATATTTTTCTTAATGTGTAAATGTAGTCTTAAAACCCATAGACCGAAATGTACAAGTAGTGTTCGTTCCTTATAGTAAAACAATACAAGTTTAAATCGACATAAACTCGTTTGATTTTAGTGAAATCCCCGTAAATTCTATGTTTGTTAATACCACATGTGAGTTATTATGAAAGCCTTTTCTTGTAAAAGTAGTGTTCGTTCCAGAAAATCCAATATTTTCCTTAATGTGTAAATGTAGTCTTAAAACCCAAAGACCGAAATGTACAAGTAGTGTTCGTTCCTTATAGTAAAACAATGCAAGTTTAAATCGACATAAACTCGTTTGATTTTAGTGAAATCCCCGTAAATTCTATGTTTGTTTATATTTAATGTGAGTTTATGAAAGCCTTTTCTTGTAAAAGTAGTGTTCGTTCCAGAAAATCCAGTATTTTCCTTAATGTGTAAATGTAGTCTTAAAACCCAAAGACCGAAATGTACAAGTAGTGTTCGTTCCTTATAGTAAAACAATACAAGTTTAAATCGACATAAACTCGTTTGATTTTAGTGAAATCCCCGTAAATTCTATGTTTGTTAATACCACATGTGAGTTATTATGAAAGCCTTTTCTTGTAAAAGTAGTGTTCGTTCCAGAAAATCCAATATTTTTCTTAATGTGTAAATGTAGTCTTAAAACCCATAGACCGAAATGTACAAGTAGTGTTCGTTCCTTATAGTAAAACAATACAAGTTTAAATCGACATAAACTCGTTTGATTTTAGTGAAATCCCCGTAAATTCTATGTTTGTTAATACCACATGTGAGTTATTATGAAAGCCTTTTCTTGTAAAAGTAGTGTTCGTTCCAGAAAATCCAATATTTTCCTTAATGTGTAAATGTAGTCTTAAAACCCAAAGACCGAAATGTACAAGTAGTGTTCGTTCCTTATAGTAAAACAATACCAGTTTAAATCGACATAAACTCGTTTGATTTTAGTGAAATCCCCGTAAATTCTATGTTTGTTAATACCACATGTGAGTTATTATGAAAGCCTTTTCTTGTAAAAGTAGTGTTCGTTCCAGAAAATCCAATATTTTCCTTAATGTGTAAATGTAGTCTTAAAACCCAAAGACCGAAATGTACAAGTAGTGTTCGTTCCTTATAGTAAAACAATGCAAGTTTAAATCGACATAAACTCGTTTGATTTTAGTGAAATCCCCGTAAATTCTATGTTTGTTTATATTTAATGTGAGTTTATGAAAGCCTTTTCTTGTAAAAGTAGTGTTCGTTCCAGAAAATCCAATATTTTCCTTAATGTGTAAATGTATTCTTAAAACCCAAAGACCGAAATGTACAAGTAGTGTTCGTTCCTTATAGTAAAACAATACATGTTTAAATCGACATAAACTCGTTTGATTTTAGTGAAATCCCCGTAAATTCTATGTTTGTTAATACCACATGTGAGTTATTATGAAAGCTTTTTCTTGTAAAAGTAGTGTTCGTTCCAGAAAATCCAATATTTTTCTTAATGTGTAAATGTAGTCTTAAAATCCATAGACCGAAATGTACAAGTAGTGTTCGTTCCTTATAGTAAAACAATACAAGTTTAAATCGACATAAACTCGTTTGATTTTAGTGAAATCCCCGTAAATTCTATGTTTGTTAATACCACATGTGAGTTATTATGAAAGCCTTTTCTTGTAAAAGTAGTGTTCGTTCCAGAAAATCCAATATTTTCCTTAATGTGTAAATGTAGTCTTAAAACCGAAAGACCGAAATGTACAAGTAGTGTTCGTTCCTTATAGTAAAACAATACAAGTTTAAATCGACATAAACTCGTTTGATTTTAGTGAAATCCCCGTAAATTCTATGTTTGTTAATACCACATGTGAGTTATTATGAAAGCCTTTTATTGTAAAGTAGTGTTCGTTCCAGAAAATCCAATATTTTCCTTAATGTGTAAATGTAGTCTTAAAACCCAAAGACCGAAATGTACAAGTAGTGTTCGTTCCTTATAGTAAAACAATGCAAGTTTAAATCGACATAAACTCGTTTGATTTTAGTGAAATCCCCGTAAATTCTATGTTTGTTTATATTTAATGTGAGTTTATGAAAGCCTTTTCTTGTAAAAGTAGTGTTCGTTCCAGAAAATCCAATATTTTCCTTAATGTGTAAATGTAGTCTTAAAACCCAAAGACCGAAATGTACAAGTAGTGTTCGTTCCTTATAGTAAAACAATACAAGTTTAAATCGACATAAACTCGTTTGATTTTAGTGAAATCCCCGTAAATTCTATGTTTGTTAATACCACATGTGAGTTATTATGAAAGCCTTTTCTTGTAAAAGTAGTGTTCGTTCCAGAAAATCCAATATTTTCCTTAATGTGTAAATGTAGTCTTAAAACCGAAAGACCGAAATGTACAAGTAGTGTTCGTTCCTTATAGTAAAACAATACAAGTTTAAATCGACATAAACTCGTTTGATTTTAGTGAAATCCCCGTAAATTCTATGTTTGTTAATACCACATGTGAGTTATTATGAAAGCCTTTTATTGTAAAGTAGTGTTCGTTCCAGAAAATCCAATATTTTCCTTAATGTGTAAATGTAGTCTTAAAACCCAATGACCGAAATGTACAAGTAGTGTTCGTTCCTTATAGTAAAACAATGCAAGTTTAAATCGACATAAACTCGTTTGATTTTAGTGAAATCCCCGTAAATTCTATGTTTGTTTATATTTAATGTGAGTTTATGAAAGCCTTTTCTTGTAAAAGTAGTGTTCGTTCCAGAAAATCCAATATTTTCCTTAATGTGTAAATGTAGTCTTAAAACCCAAAGACCGAAATGTACAAGTAGTGTTCGTTCCTTATAGTAAAACAATACAAGTTTAAATCGACATAAACTCGTTTGATTTTAGTGAAATCCCCGTAAATTCTATGTTTGTTAATACCACATGTGAGTTATTATGAAAGCCTTTTCTTGTAAAAGTAGTGTTCGTTCCAGAAAATCCAATATTTTTCTTAATGTGTAAATGTAGTCTTAAAACCCATAGACCGAAATGTACAAGTAGTGTTCGTTCCTTATAGTAAAACAATACAAGTTTAAATCGACATAAACTCGTTTGATTTTAGTGAAATCCCCGTAAATTCTATGTTTGTTAATACCACATGTGAGTTATTATGAAAGCCTTTTCTTGTAAAAGTAGTGTTCGTTCCAGAAAATCCAATATTTTCCTTAATGTGTAAATGTAGTCTTAAAACCCAAAGACCGAAATGTACAAGTAGTGTTCGTTCCTTATAGTAAAACAATGCAAGTTTAAATCGACATAAACTCGTTTGATTTTAGTGAAATCCCCGTAAATTCTATGTTTGTTTATATTTAATGTGAGTTTATGAAAGCCTTTTCTTGTAAAAGTAGTGTTCGTTCCAGAAAATCCAATATTTTCCTTAATGTGTAAATGTAGTCTTAAAACCCAAAGACCGAAATGTACAAGTAGTGTTCGTTCCTTATAGTAAAACAATACAAGTTTAAATCGACATAAACTCGTTTGATTTTAGTGAAATCCCCGTAAATTCTATGTTTGTTAATACCACATGTGAGTTATTATGAAAGCCTTTTCTTGTAAAAGTAGTGTTCGTTCCAGAAAATCCAATATTTTTCTTAATGTGTAAATGTAGTCTTAAAACCCATAGACCGAAATGTACAAGTAGTGTTCGTTCCTTATAGTAAAACAATACAAGTTTAAATCGACATAAACTCGTTTGATTTTAGTGAAATCCCCGTAAATTCTATGTTTGTTAATACCACATGTGAGTTATTATGAAAGCCTTTTCTTGTAAAAGTAGTGTTCGTTCCAGAAAATCCAATATTTTCCTTAATGTGTAAATGTAGTCTTAAAACCCAAAGACCGAAATGTACAAGTAGTGTTCGTTCCTTATAGTAAAACAATACCAGTTTAAATCGACATAAACTCGTTTGATTTTAGTGAAATCCCCGTAAATTCTATGTTTGTTAATACCACATGTGAGTTATTATGAAAGCCTTTTCTTGTAAAAGTAGTGTTCGTTCCAGAAAATCCAATATTTTCCTTAATGTGTAAATGTAGTCTTAAAACCCAAAGACCGAAATGTACAAGTAGTGTTCGTTCCTTATAGTAAAACAATGCAAGTTTAAATCGACATAAACTCGTTTGATTTTAGTGAAATCCCCGTAAATTCTATGTTTGTTTATATTTAATGTGAGTTTATGAAAGCCTTTTCTTGTAAAAGTAGTGTTCGTTCCAGAAAATCCAATATTTTCCTTAATGTGTAAATGTATTCTTAAAACCCAAAGACCGAAATGTACAAGTAGTGTTCGTTCCTTATAGTAAAACAATACATGTTTAAATCGACATAAACTCGTTTGATTTTAGTGAAATCCCCGTAAATTCTATGTTTGTTAATACCACATGTGAGTTATTATGAAAGCTTTTTCTTGTAAAAGTAGTGTTCGTTCCAGAAAATCCAATATTTTTCTTAATGTGTAAATGTAGTCTTAAAACCCATAGACCGAAATGTACAAGTAGTGTTCGTTCCTTATAGTAAAACAATACAAGTTTAAATCGACATAAACTCGTTTGATTTTAGTGAAATCCCCGTAAATTCTATGTTTGTTAATACCACATGTGAGTTATTATGAAAGCCTTTTCTTGTAAAAGTAGTGTTCGTTCCAGAAAATCCAATATTTTCCTTAATGTGTAAATGTAGTCTTAAAACCGAAAGACCGAAATGTACAAGTAGTGTTCGTTCCTTATAGTAAAACAATACAAGTTTAAATCGACATAAACTCGTTTGATTTTAGTGAAATCCCCGTAAATTCTATGTTTGTTAATACCACATGTGAGTTATTATGAAAGCCTTTTATTGTAAAGTAGTGTTCGTTCCAGAAAATCCAATATTTTCCTTAATGTGTAAATGTAGTCTTAAAACCCAAAGACCGAAATGTACAAGTAGTGTTCGTTCCTTATAGTAAAACAATGCAAGTTTAAATCGACATAAACTCGTTTGATTTTAGTGAAATCCCCGTAAATTCTATGTTTGTTTATATTTAATGTGAGTTTATGAAAGCCTTTTCTTGTAAAAGTAGTGTTCGTTCCAGAAAATCCAATATTTTCCTTAATGTGTAAATGTAGTCTTAAAACCCAAAGACCGAAATGTACAAGTAGTGTTCGTTCCTTATAGTAAAACAATACAAGTTTAAATCGACATAAACTCGTTTGATTTTAGTGAAATCCCCGTAAATTCTATGTTTGTTAATACCACATGTGAGTTATTATGAAAGCCTTTTCTTGTAAAAGTAGTGTTCGTTCCAGAAAATCCAATATTTTTCTTAATGTGTAAATGTAGTCTTAAAACCCATAGACCGAAATGTACAAGTAGTGTTCGTTCCTTATAGTAAAACAATACAAGTTTAAATCGACATAAACTCGTTTGATTTTAGTGAAATCCCAGTAAATTCTATGTTTGTTAATACCACATGTGAGTTATTATGAAAGCCTTTTCTTGTAAAAGTAGTGTTCGTTCCAGAAAATCCAATATTTTCCTTAATGTGTAAATGTAGTCTTAAAACCCAAAGACCGAAATGTACAAGTAGTGTTCGTTCCTTATAGTAAAACAATACAAGTTTAAATCGACATAAACTCGTTTGATTTTAGTGAAATCCCCGTAAATTCTATGTTTGTTAATACCACATGTGAGTTATTATGAAAGCCTTTTCTTGTAAAAGTAGTGTTCGTTCCAGAAAATCCAATATTTTCCTTAATGTGTAAATGTAGTCTTAAAACCCAAAGACCGAAATGTACAAGTAGTGTTCGTTCCTTATAGTAAAACAATGCAAGTTTAAATCGACATAAACTCGTTTGATTTTAGTGAAATCCCCGTAAATTCTATGTTTGTTTATATTTAATGTGAGTTTATGAAAGCCTTTTCTTGTAAAAGTAGTGTTCGTTCCAGAAAATCCAATATTTTCCTTAATGTGTAAATGTAGTCTTAAAACCCAAAGACCGAAATGTACAAGTAGTGTTCGTTCCTTGTAGTAAAACAATACAAGTTTAAATCGACATAAACTCGTTTGATTTTAGTGAAATCCCCGTAAATTCTATGTTTGTTAATACCACATGTGAGTTATTATGAAAGCCTTTTCTTGTAAAAGTAGTGTTCGTTCCAGAAAATCCAATATTTTTCTTAATATGTAAATGTAGTCTTAAAACCCATAGACCGAAATGTACAAGTAGTGTTCGTTCCTTATAGTAAAACAATACAAGTTTAAATCGACATAAACTCGTTTGATTTTAGTGAAATCCCAGTAAATTCTATGTTTGTTAATACCACATGTGAGTTATTATGAAAGCCTTTTCTTGTAAAAGTAGTGTTCGTTCCAAAAAATCCAATATTTTCCTTAATGTGTAAATGTAGTCTTAAAACCCAAAGACCGAAATGTACAAGTAGTGTTCGTTCCTTATAGTAAAACAATACAAGTTTAAATCGACATAAACTCGTTTGATTTTAGTGAAATCCCCGTAAATTCTATGTTTGTTAATACCACATGTGAGTTATTATGAAAGCCTTTTCTTGTAAAAGTAGTGTTCGTTCCAGAAAATCCAATATTTTCCTTAATGTGTAAATGTAGTCTTAAAACCCAAAGACCGAAATGTACAAGTAGTGTTCGTTCCTTATAGTAAAACAATGCAAGTTTAAATCGACATAAACTCGTTTGATTTTAGTGAAATCCCCGTAAATTCTATGTTTGTTTATATTTAATGTGAGTTTATGAAAGCCTTTTCTTGTAAAAGTAGTGTTCGTTCCAGAAAATCCAATATTTTCCTTAATGTGTAAATGTATTCTTAAAACCCAAAGACCGAAATGTACAAGTAGTGTTCGTTCCTTATAGTAAAACAATACATGTTTAAATCGACATAAACTCGTTTGATTTTAGTGAAATCCCCGTAAATTCTATGTTTGTTAATACCACATGTGAGTTATTATGAAAGCTTTTTCTTGTAAAAGTAGTGTTCGTTCCAGAAAATCCAATATTTTTCTTAATGTGTAAATGTAGTCTTAAAACCCATAGACCGAAATGTACAAGTAGTGTTTGTTCCTTATAGTAAAACAATACAAGTTTAAATCGACATAAACTCGTTTGATTTTAGTGAAATCCCCGTAAATTCTATGTTTGTTAATACCACATGTGAGTTATTATGAAAGCCTTTTCTTGTAAAAGTAGTGTTCGTTCCAGAAAATCCAATATTTTCCTTAATGTGTAAATGTAGTCTTAAAACCGAAAGACCGAAATGTACAAGTAGTGTTCGTTCCTTATAGTAAAACAATACAAGTTTAAATCGACATAAACTCGTTTGATTTTAGTGAAATCCCCGTAAATTCTATGTTTGTTAATACCACATGTGAGTTATTATGAAAGCCTTTTCTTGTAAAAGTAGTGTTCGTTCCAGAAAATCCAATATTTTCCTTAATGTGTAAATGTAGTCTTAAAACCCAAAGACCGAAATGTACAAGTAGTGTTCGTTCCTTATAGTAAAACAATGCAAGTTTAAATCGACATAAACTCGTTTGATTTTAGTGAAATCCCCGTAAATTCTATGTTTGTTTATATTTAATGTGAGTTTATGAAAGCCTTTTCTTGTAAAAGTAGTGTTTGTTCCACAAAATCCAATATTTTCCTTAATGTGTAAATGTATTCTTAAAACCCAAAGACCGAAATGTACAAGTAGTGTTCGTTCCTTATAGTAAAACAATACATGTTTAAATCGACATAAACTCGTTTGATTTTAGTGAAATCCCAGTAAATTCTATGTTTGTTAATACCACATGTGAGTTATTATGAAAGCCTTTTCTTGTAAAAGTAGTGTTCGTTCCAGAAAATCCAATATTTTCCTTAATGTGTAAATGTAGTCTTAAAACCCAAAGACCGAAATGTACAAGTAGTGTTCGTTCCTTATAGTAAAACAATACAAGTTTAAATCGACATAAACTCGTTTGATTTTAGTGAAATCCCCGTAAATTCTATGTTTGTTAATACCACATGTGAGTTATTATGAAAGCCTTTTCTTGTAAAAGTAGTGTTCGTTCCAGAAAATCCAATATTTTCCTTAATGTGTAAATGTAGTCTTAAAACCCAAAGACCGAAATGTACAAGTAGTGTTCGTTCCTTATAGTAAAACAATGCAAGTTTAAATCGACATAAACTCGTTT
The DNA here is from genome assembly GCF_052849685.1 of Lactuca virosa. Taxonomy (NCBI): domain Eukaryota; kingdom Viridiplantae; phylum Streptophyta; class Magnoliopsida; order Asterales; family Asteraceae; genus Lactuca; species Lactuca virosa. Next base: position 93,449,797 of record NC_136432.1, on the reverse strand, counting down.
GATTTTAGTGAAATCCCCGTAAATTCTATGTTTGTTTATATTTAATGTGAGTTTATGAAAGCCTTTTCTTGTAAAAGTAGTGTTTGTTCCACAAAATCCAATATTTTCCTTAATGTGTAAATGTATTCTTAAAACCCAAAGACCGAAATGTACAAGTAGTGTTCGTTCCTTATAGTAAAACAATACATGTTTAAATCGACATAAACTCGTTTGATTTTAGTGAAATCCCCGTAAATTCTATGTTTGTTAATACCACATGTGAGTTATTATGAAAGCTTTTTCTTGTAAAAGTAGTGTTCGTTCCAGAAAATCCAATATTTTTCTTAATGTGTATATGTAGTCTTAAAACCCATAGACCGAAATGTACAAGTAGTGTTCGTTCCTTATAGTAAAACAATACAAGTTTAAATCGACATAAACTCGTTTGATTTTAGTGAAATCCCCGTAAATTCTATGTTTGTTAATACCACATGTGAGTTATTATGAAAGCCTTTTCTTGTAAAAGTAGTGTTCGTTCCAGAAAATCCAATATTTTCCTTAATGTGTAAATGTAGTCTTAAAACCCAAAGACCGAAATGTACAAGTAGTGTTCGTTCCTTATAGTAAAACAATACAAGTTTAAATCGACATAAACTCGTTTGATTTTAGTGAAATCCCCGTAAATTCTATGTTTGTTAATACCACATGTGAGTTATTATGAAAGCCTTTTATTGTAAAGTAGTGTTCGTTCCAGAAAATCCAATATTTTCCTTAATGTGTAAATGTAGTCTTAAAACCCAAAGACCGAAATGTACAAGTAGTGTTCGTTCCTTATAGTAAAACAATGCAAGTTTAAATCGACATAAACTCGTTTGATTTTAGTGAAATCCCCGTAAATTCTATGTTTGTTTATATTTAATGTGAGTTTATGAAAGCCTTTTCTTGTAAAAGTAGTGTTCGTTCCAGAAAATCCAATATTTTCCTTAATGTGTAAATGTAGTCTTAAAACCCAAAGACCGAAATGTACAAGTAGTGTTCGTTCCTTATAGTAAAACAATACAAGTTTAAATCGACATAAACTCGTTTGATTTTAGTGAAATCCCCGTAAATTCTATGTTTGTTAATACCACATGTGAGTTATTATGAAAGCCTTTTCTTGTAAAAGTAGTGTTCGTTCCAGAAAATCCAATATTTTTCTTAATGTGTAAATGAAGTCTTAAAACCCATAGACCGAAATGTACAAGTAGTGTTCGTTCCTTATAGTAAAACAATACAAGTTTAAATCGACATAAACTCGTTTGATTTTAGTGAAATCCCCGTAAATTCTATGTTTGTTAATACCACATGTGAGTTATTATGAAAGCCTTTTCTTGTAAAAGTAGTGTTCGTTCCAGAAAATCCAATATTTTCCTTAATGTGTAAATGTAGTCTTAAAACCCAAAGACCGAAATGTACAAGTAGTGTTCGTTCCTTATAGTAAAACAATACAAGTTTAAATCGACATAAACTCGTTTGATTTTAGTGAAATCCCCGTAAATTCTATGTTTGTTAATACCACATGTGAGTTATTATGAAAGCCTTTTATTGTAAAGTAGTGTTCGTTCCAGAAAATCCAATATTTTCCTTAATGTGTAAATGTAGTCTTAAAACCCAAAGACCGAAATGTACAAGTAGTGTTCGTTCCTTATAGTAAAACAATGCAAGTTTAAATCGACATAAACTCGTTTGATTTTAGTGAAATCCCCGTAAATTCTATGTTTGTTTATATTTAATGTGAGTTTATGAAAGCCTTTTCTTGTAAAAGTAGTGTTCGTTCCAGAAAATCCAATATTTTCCTTAATGTGTAAATGTAGTCTTAAAACCCAAAGACCGAAATGTACAAGTAGTGTTCGTTCCTTATAGTAAAACAATACAAGTTTAAATCGACATAAACTCGTTTGATTTTAGTGAAATCCCCGTAAATTCTATGTTTGTTAATACCACATGTGAGTTATTATGAAAGCCTTTTCTTGTAAAAGTAGTGTTCGTTCCAGAAAATCCAATATTTTTCTTAATGTGTAAATGAAGTCTTAAAACCCATAGACCGAAATGTACAAGTAGTGTTCGTTCCTTATAGTAAAACAATACAAGTTTAAATCGACATAAACTCGTTTGATTTTAGTGAAATCCCCGTAAATTCTATGTTTGTTAATACCACATGTGAGTTATTATGAAAGCCTTTTCTTGTAAAAGTAGTGTTCGTTCCAGAAAATCCAATATTTTTCTTAATGTGTAAATGTAGTCTTAAAACCCATAGACCGAAATGTACAAGTAGTGTTCGTTCCTTATAGTAAAACAATACAAGTTTAAATCGACATAAACTCGTTTGATTTTAGTGAAATCCCAGTAAATTCTATGTTTGTTAATACCACATGTGAGTTATTATGAAAGCCTTTTCTTGTAAAAGTAGTGTTCGTTCCAGAAAATCCAATATTTTCCTTAATGTGTAAATGTAGTCTTAAAACCCAAAGACCGAAATGTACAAGTAGTGTTCGTTCCTTATAGTAAAACAATACAAGTTTAAATCGACATAAACTCGTTTGATTTTAGTGAAATCCCCGTAAATTCTATGTTTGTTAATACCACATGTGAGTTATTATGAAAGCCTTTTCTTGTAAAAGTAGTGTTCGTTCCAGAAAATCCAATATTTTCCTTAATGTGTAAATGTAGTCTTAAAACCCAAAGACCGAAATGTACAAGTAGTGTTCGTTCCTTATAGTAAAACAATGCAAGTTTAAATCGACATAAACTCGTTTGATTTTAGTGAAATCCCCGTAAATTCTATGTTTGTTTATATTTAATGTGAGTTTATGAAAGCCTTTTCTTGTAAAAGTAGTGTTTGTTCCACAAAATCCAATATTTTCCTTAATGTGTAAATGTATTCTTAAAACCCAAAGACCGAAATGTACAAGTAGTGTTCGTTCCTTATAGTAAAACAATACATGTTTAAATCGACATAAACTCGTTTGATTTTAGTGAAATCCCCGTAAATTCTATGTTTGTTAATACCACATGTGAGTTATTATGAAAGCTTTTTCTTGTAAAAGTAGTGTTCGTTCCAGAAAATCCAATATTTTTCTTAATGTGTATATGTAGTCTTAAAACCCATAGACCGAAATGTACAAGTAGTGTTCGTTCCTTATAGTAAAACAATACAAGTTTAAATCGACATAAACTCGTTTGATTTTAGTGAAATCCCCGTAAATTCTATGTTTGTTAATACCACATGTGAGTTATTATGAAAGCCTTTTCTTGTAAAAGTAGTGTTCGTTCCAGAAAATCCAATATTTTCCTTAATGTGTAAATGTAGTCTTAAAACCCAAAGACCGAAATGTACAAGTAGTGTTCGTTCCTTATAGTAAAACAATACAAGTTTAAATCGACATAAACTCGTTTGATTTTAGTGAAATCCCCGTAAATTCTATGTTTGTTAATACCACATGTGAGTTATTATGAAAGCCTTTTATTGTAAAGTAGTGTTCGTTCCAGAAAATCCAATATTTTCCTTAATGTGTAAATGTAGTCTTAAAACCCAAAGACCGAAATGTACAAGTAGTGTTCGTTCCTTATAGTAAAACAATGCAAGTTTAAATCGACATAAACTCGTTTGATTTTAGTGAAATCCCCGTAAATTCTATGTTTGTTTATATTTAATGTGAGTTTATGAAAGCCTTTTCTTGTAAAAGTAGTGTTCGTTCCAGAAAATCCAATATTTTCCTTAATGTGTAAATGTAGTCTTAAAACCCAAAGACCGAAATGTACAAGTAGTGTTCGTTCCTTATAGTAAAACAATACAAGTTTAAATCGACATAAACTCGTTTGATTTTAGTGAAATCCCCGTAAATTCTATGTTTGTTAATACCACATGTGAGTTATTATGAAAGCCTTTTCTTGTAAAAGTAGTGTTCGTTCCAGAAAATCCAATATTTTTCTTAATGTGTAAATGAAGTCTTAAAACCCATAGACCGAAATGTACAAGTAGTGTTCGTTCCTTATAGTAAAACAATACAAGTTTAAATCGACATAAACTCGTTTGATTTTAGTGAAATCCCCGTAAATTCTATGTTTGTTAATACCACATGTGAGTTATTATGAAAGCCTTTTCTTGTAAAAGTAGTGTTCGTTCCAGAAAATCCAATATTTTCCTTAATGTGTAAATGTAGTCTTAAAACCCAAAGACCGAAATGTACAAGTAGTGTTCGTTCCTTATAGTAAAACAATGCAAGTTTAAATCGACATAAACTCGTTTGATGTTAGTGAAATCCCCGTAAATTCTATGTTTGTTTATATTTAATGTGAGTTTATGAAAGCCTTTTCTTGTAAAAGTAGTGTTCGTTCCAGAAAATCCAATATTTTCCTTAATGTGTAAATGTAGTCTTAAAACCCAAAGACCGAAATGTACAAGTAGTGTTCGTTCCTTATAGTAAAACAATACAAGTTTAAATCGACATAAACTCGTTTGATTTTAGTGAAATCCCCGTAAATTCTATGTTTGTTAATACCACATGTGAGTTATTATGAAAGCCTTTTCTTGTAAAAGTAGTGTTCGTTCCAGAAAATCCAATATTTTTCTTAATGTGTAAATGTAGTCTTAAAACCCATAGACCGAAATGTACAAGTAGTGTTCGTTCCTTATAGTAAAACAATACAAGTTTAAATCGACATAAACTCGTTTGATTTTAGTGAAATCCCAGTAAATTCTATGTTTGTTAATACCACATGTGAGTTATTATGAAAGCCTTTTCTTGTAAAAGTAGTGTTCGTTCCAGAAAATCCAATATTTTCCTTAATGTGTAAATGTAGTCTTAAAACCCAAAGACCGAAATGTACAAGTAGTGTTCGTTCCTTATAGTAAAACAATACAAGTTTAAATCGACATAAACTCGTTTGATTTTAGTGAAATCCCCGTAAATTCTATGTTTGTTAATACCACATGTGAGTTATTATGAAAGCCTTTTCTTGTAAAAGTAGTGTTCGTTCCAGAAAATCCAATATTTTCCTTAATGTGTAAATGTAGTCTTAAAACCCAAAGACCGAAATGTACAAGTAGTGTTCGTTCCTTATAGTAAAACAATGCAAGTTTAAATCGACATAAACTCGTTTGATTTTAGTGAAATCCCCGTAAATTCTATGTTTGTTTATATTTAATGTGAGTTTATGAAAGCCTTTTCTTGTAAAAGTAGTGTTCGTTCCAGAAAATCCAATATTTTCCTTAATGTGTAAATGTAGTCTTAAAACCCAAAGACCGAAATGTACAAGTAGTGTTCGTTCCTTATAGTAAAACAATACAAGTTTAAATCGACATAAACTCGTTTGATTTTAGTGAAATCCCCGTAAATTCTATGTTTGTTAATACCACATGTGAGTTATTATGAAAGCCTTTTCTTGTAAAAGTAGTGTTCGTTCCAGAAAATCCAATATTTTTCTTAATGTGTAAATGAAGTCTTAAAACCCATAGACCGAAATGTACAAGTAGTGTTCGTTCCTTATAGTAAAACAATACAAGTTTAAATCGACATAAACTCGTTTGATTTTAGTGAAATCCCCGTAAATTCTATGTTTGTTAATACCACATGTGAGTTATTATGAAAGCCTTTTCTTGTAAAAGTAGTGTTCGTTCCAGAAAATCCAATATTTTTCTTAATGTGTAAATGTAGTCTTAAAACCCATAGACCGAAATGTACAAGTAGTGTTCGTTCCTTATAGTAAAACAATACAAGTTTAAATCGACATAAACTCGTTTGATTTTAGTGAAATCCCAGTAAATTCTATGTTTGTTAATACCACATGTGAGTTATTATGAAAGCCTTTTCTTGTAAAAGTAGTGTTCGTTCCAGAAAATCCAATATTTTCCTTAATGTGTAAATGTAGTCTTAAAACCCAAAGACCGAAATGTACAAGTAGTGTTCGTTCCTTATAGTAAAACAATACAAGTTTAAATCGACATAAACTCGTTTGATTTTAGTGAAATCCCCGTAAATTCTATGTTTGTTAATACCACATGTGAGTTATTATGAAAGCCTTTTCTTGTAAAAGTAGTGTTCGTTCCAGAAAATCCAATATTTTCCTTAATGTGTAAATGTAGTCTTAAAACCCAAAGACCGAAATGTACAAGTAGTGTTCGTTCCTTATAGTAAAACAATGCAAGTTTAAATCGACATAAACTCGTTTGATTTTAGTGAAATCCCCGTAAATTCTATGTTTGTTTATATTTAATGTGAGTTTATGAAAGCCTTTTCTTGTAAAAGTAGTGTTCGTTCCAGAAAATCCAATATTTTCCTTAATGTGTAAATGTAGTCTTAAAACCCAAAGACCGAAATGTACAAGTAGTGTTCGTTCCTTATAGTAAAACAATACAAGTTTAAATCGACATAAACTCGTTTGATTTTAGTGAAATCCCCGTAAATTCTATGTTTGTTAATACCACATGTGAGTTATTATGAAAGCCTTTTCTTGTAAAAGTAGTGTTCGTTCCAGAAAATCCAATATTTTTCTTAATGTGTAAATGAAGTCTTAAAACCCATAGACCGAAATGTACAAGTAGTGTTCGTTCCTTATAGTAAAACAATACAAGTTTAAATCGACATAAACTCGTTTGATTTTAGTGAAATCCCCGTAAATTCTATGTTTGTTAATACCACATGTGAGTTATTATGAAAGCCTTTTCTTGTAAAAGTAGTGTTCGTTCCAGAAAATCCAATATTTTCCTTAATGTGTAAATGTAGTCTTAAAACCCAAAGACCGAAATGTACAAGTAGTGTTCGTTCCTTATAGTAAAACAATGCAAGTTTAAATCGACATAAACTCGTTTGATGTTAGTGAAATCCCCGTAAATTCTATGTTTGTTTATATTTAATGTGAGTTTATGAAAGCCTTTTCTTGTAAAAGTAGTGTTCGTTCCAGAAAATCCAATATTTTCCTTAATGTGTAAATGTAGTCTTAAAACCCAAAGACCGAAATGTACAAGTAGTGTTCGTTCCTTATAGTAAAACAATACAAGTTTAAATCGACATAAACTCGTTTGATTTTAGTGAAATCCCCGTAAATTCTATGTTTGTTAATACCACATGTGAGTTATTATGAAAGCCTTTTCTTGTAAAAGTAGTGTTCGTTCCAGAAAATCCAATATTTTTCTTAATGTGTAAATGTAGTCTTAAAACCCATAGACCGAAATGTACAAGTAGTGTTCGTTCCTTATAGTAAAACAATACAAGTTTAAATCGACATAAACTCGTTTGATTTTAGTGAAATCCCAGTAAATTCTATGTTTGTTAATACCACATGTGAGTTATTATGAAAGCCTTTTCTTGTAAAAGTAGTGTTCGTTCCAGAAAATCCAATATTTTCCTTAATGTGTAAATGTAGTCTTAAAACCCAAAGACCGAAATGTACAAGTAGTGTTCGTTCCTTATAGTAAAACAATACAAGTTTAAATCGACATAAACTCGTTTGATTTTAGTGAAATCCCCGTAAATTCTATGTTTGTTAATACCACATGTGAGTTATTATGAAAGCCTTTTCTTGTAAAAGTAGTGTTCGTTCCAGAAAATCCAATATTTTCCTTAATGTGTAAATGTAGTCTTAAAACCCAAAGACCGAAATGTACAAGTAGTGTTCGTTCCTTATAGTAAAACAATGCAAGTTTAAATCGACATAAACTCGTTTGATTTTAGTGAAATCCCCGTAAATTCTATGTTTGTTTATATTTAATGTGAGTTTATGAAAGCCTTTTCTTGTAAAAGTAGTGTTCGTTCCAGAAAATCCAATATTTTCCTTAATGTGTAAATGTAGTCTTAAAACCCAAAGACCGAAATGTACAAGTAGTGTTCGTTCCTTATAGTAAAACAATACAAGTTTAAATCGACATAAACTCGTTTGATTTTAGTGAAATCCCCGTAAATTCTATGTTTGTTAATACCACATGTGAGTTATTATGAAAGCCTTTTCTTGTAAAAGTAGTGTTCGTTCCAGAAAATCCAATATTTTTCTTAATGTGTAAATGAAGTCTTAAAACCCATAGACCGAAATGTACAAGTAGTGTTCGTTCCTTATAGTAAAACAATACAAGTTTAAATCGACATAAACTCGTTTGATTTTAGTGAAATCCCCGTAAATTCTATGTTTGTTAATACCACATGTGAGTTATTATGAAAGCCTTTTCTTGTAAAAGTAGTGTTCGTTCCAGAAAATCCAATATTTTCCTTAATGTGTAAATGTAGTCTTAAAACCCAAAGACCGAAATGTACAAGTAGTGTTCGTTCCTTATAGTAAAACAATGCAAGTTTAAATCGACATAAACTCGTTTGATGTTAGTGAAATCCCCGTAAATTCTATGTTTGTTTATATTTAATGTGAGTTTATGAAAGCCTTTTCTTGTAAAAGTAGTGTTCGTTCCAGAAAATCCAATATTTTCCTTAATGTGTAAATGTAGTCTTAAAACCCAAAGACCGAAATGTACAAGTGGTGTTCGTTCCTTATAGTAAAACAATACAAGTTTAAATCGACATAAACTCGTTTGATTTTAGTGAAATCCCCGTAAATTCTATGTTTGTTAATACCACATGTGAGTTATTATGAAAGCCTTTTCTTGTAAAAGTAGTGTTCGTTCCAGAAAATCCAATATTTTCCTTAATGTGTAAATGTAGTCTTAAAACCCAAAGACCGAAATGTACAAGTAGTGTTCGTTCCTTATAGTAAAACAATACAAGTTTAAATCGACATAAACTCGTTTGATTTTAGTGAAATCCCCGTAAATTCTATGTTTGTTAATACCACATGTGAGTTATTATGAAAGCCTTTTCTTGTATAAGTAGTGTTCGTTCCAGAAAATCCAATATTTTCCTTAATGTGTAAATGTAGTCTTAAAACCCAAAGACCGAAATGTACAAGTAGTGTTCGTTCCTTATAGTAAAACAATGCAAGTTTAAATCGACATAAACTCGTTTGATTTTAGTGAAATCCCCGTAAATTCTATGTTTGTTAATACCACATGTGAGTTATTATAACCATGCTATGACCTAGTTGGCCTGAAACGACGTTCTTCAGGCGTCGGAAAGGTTATGACATTTGTCACCCCAGACCTGTCGGTCTAGCTGTTGCATGCAGCTAAGGTGTGGGTTTGTCAGACCCAATATAAATCTATACACAAGTATCACGCTCTCCCTCGAGGAGACTCTGGTTATAATACATGACTTATTTGTAAATTGAATCGAATGTCTCACAGAAGTCATTAACGAATTTACGTGTAGTGTAATGAAAACTTGGTACCGTATGGCCGTACCTTGCTTAATGAAAATATCCTTTGTATAAATGTACCCTTTTTAAATGTATGTGTTATGTAATGTTTCAATAAAGTCATTAACGGAATTACGTGTTATGAAAACTTGGTACCGTATGGCCGTACCTTGCTTAATGAAAATATCATTTGTATAAATGTACCCTTTTTAAATGTATGTGTTATGTAATGTTTCATAAACTATACCTATTATAGTTTATCAACGAAGGGTAGTACGTAGTAATGTATGCAAACTATATTCAAAATAGTTTATTAAATGTTTGAATGTATCGGTTGTACTTTGATTATAATCACTTGTTATTCTTTATATTTTATATGTCCAAATCCAATTGATGTGTGTCTAAATATTAAGATAAAATGTCATATATTGCAATAACATATAATCACATAAAGATATACACCTTGCTCAACATGTTACAAGGTGAAATGAAATTGACAACAACTTTTTGTTGTATACAGTTTCTGTTACTGTTCTTAGAAAATTTATAGAAAAATCATCAAAGCTCTAAATCCAAATCCGCAAATTCTGAGAGTTTGGAATATGAGTCTAGTTTGTTCGTAAATTTTATCATGATTTTTAGTGATCTCTAACAGAGGTGAAAATGTTCATAATCACAGACTGGTCCGGGTTTGCCTCTGAATTGATAGGCAGTTTTGTAAAAATCACCATAAATTGTAGAAACCTCATATGGAGATGTGCAAGTAGCCATTTTAAAGATAAAGGTTTGAACTACATGCACCTGGAACAGTTTTGAAAACTAAAATATTTAAGTTGACCAAAACAGTCCGTGATCGAAGTTCATCTTTTCTGATGTAATCTGATAGAAAAAGTTTAATTGTGTTCTTGATGATTTTACTTGTATTCCCCCCCTTAAAACTTAAGAAAAACATGTAAATGTAGGGGTATGAACTCACCTTATGTGATTTCAGTAGATGAAAGTGAGATAGAGGAAGTGTTCAACCCAAGAACACTAAGAAGATGTCTTGATGATTCGAGAATCTAACACCGAATAAGATGAAATTTGTGTAAGATATCAATGATTTGAGTAGAATGGAGTTTAATAATTATGTGAATGATGAAGATACTTACTAATTGAAGAAAGAAATCCCTGAAGAAAGCCTTGAAGTTCTTGAAGTTGAGAGAAAAGATGAGAGAATTTTGGAGAGTGTTCTTGGTTGCTAAGTGTAGAATGAAAGGGCTTTTAAGGAGAATGAGGAGAGAGGACCAATCCTCCAGCTCTTAGAACGTGGGAAGAGCTGGAGATAGGGTGTAAAGGTCCCCCAAGGAGACAAGGGGTGGTTGGAAAGAATGGCTGATCATAGAGTGAGGTGGTGGTGGCTTGCTTTTGTCATAAAATAAGGAAAAGCAAATATTCCCTCAATAATTAGTCCAACCACCAATTCTTTTAATACATTTTTATAAAAACCCTGGAGATTTATATATTTTGGGGCCTTAGTTTATAAAATAAAGTTTTGGGTGAAAATCCCACGTTAAAATAATGAAAAACGGAGTTAAAACGAAGTTGTAGTCGAAAAACCGGTAAAAAGGGGCCGTCTGCGAGACCTCTCGCATGGGCTGTCTGAGAGGCTTCTCATGCGAGGCTTCTGTCCTGAGAGGCTTCTAATGAGAGGCTTCGGTCCTGAGAGGCTTCTCATGAGAGGCTTCGGTCCTAAGAGGCTTCTCATGAGAGGCTTCGGTCCTGAGAGGCTTCGGTCCTGAGAGGCTTCTCATGAGAGGCTTCGGTCCTGAGAGGCTTCGGTCCTGAGAGGCTTCTCATGAGAGTTTTCGCTTCTAATAGGAGGGTTTTGGTTCCTTAAGGTTATTTTACCCGTTTTTACCCCGTTTCAAGTGGGTTTTGACCCGGTTAAGGGTCGGGATGGCCCGAATGATTATAAAAAGTTAAAGTAACTTTTGAGAGAGATTTGGGAGAGATTTCAAATAGAAAGAGCTAGACTGAAAACAATTTAGAGAGGTTTCGTTTGTGATTAATTTGAGTGTCCGGCTTCACAATGCAAGGTTCGTAAACCCCGTTAAACCGTGTTTTAGTGTCGTACACACTCCCGATGAGTGTGCAATAATGTTTTATCGTTTTGGTTCAATGTTTACTTAGGAAATTCAACACACGAACTTTCCAAATGATGTTTCTCTCATTAAGATATTGCATTGTACAGTAATTACATAGTGTAAACCCTAATATACAAGGGTTAATTGAGTCGATTGGTTTTGACTTGTTGACTTTTTTTGACTTTGACTTGACTCAATTTTGATGGTTGTCACACAATACTAAAGCAGTATAGCTATTGAAGACTAACAGAACACTTTCCAAGTTCCAATCACACTTGCTACAACTACCGCGTCCTGGGAACCCACTATATAAGGGGACGATCTCGAACTACTACTCTAAGTTTCATGGTATGAAAATGGCATATAACCCGAACCTATGCAGAAAATATAACTCCAAGATACACTTACTCATACTGATGCAATACAATAGCAATAAAATCATAAATAAAAACTGATAGGAAAGCAAAAGATACACACCTGCATCATCAGAAGCTGCTCGCGCCTCCTCTGTAGTCAGCTGGAAAGCCCTGCTCTTCGCTGCAGGTCCTTCTGCCCGTCCCTGACGGCCATTGGTGATCCTTAATGTTGCAGGGGCAGGTGCTATCACCTGTCCCAATGCAGCCAAACTCGGACATTGGGCCTTCTTGTGGCCCCGCTGATTGCAATGAAAGCAGATCAAGTCTGATCCCTGGGTGGTGGTAGCAGTATAATCCCTGCTATAATGACCGATCCATCTGCAATTGAAGCAGCCAGAATCACCACCACTGCTACTCCTACACGCACCCTCGTGCGTCCTGCCGCACTTGCCACAACGGCTACGGTCCTGACGACCCCTCAATCTAGAATCCGATATCTTGGGCTTCTTGCCCGATCTCGCAGATGTCTGAAACTCTTCTGGCATTCTCTTCCTCTCTGTCTCCAAGTCGATCTCCCTCTCCCTGGCTCGAGCGATCATATCCTCCAGCATCTTGCAGCTGGACCGGCTCACAAACTGTTTGACGTCGCTCCTCAGTATCTCGTGGTACCGGGCCTTCTTCATCTCCTCGTCCGCCACATACTGCAGGACGAGAAGGGCCCTCTCCCTGAACATAATGGTGATCTCACCCACCATCTCTGTAGTCTGCTAGAGTTCCTGGAACTCCCGTGCTAGCTGCTGCACCTTAATTACTGGTGCAAACTCAGCCCTGAACCTGGCCGAGAACTCACTCCATGTCATCGCATCAATAGCAGCATCGTCTCCAATAGCATGCCCAACCTCTTCCCACCAATCACGTGCTATGTCCTTCAGAAGACAGGAAGCGAGTCGGAACTTGTCCCCTTCGGGACACCGATTTGTACGAAAAGCGTTGGAGACATCTGCCAACCACCTGCTGCTAGCAATGGGGTCCCGAGCCCCATGATAGTCTTGAGCTCCACAAGCTGTAAACTCCCGGAATGTCAATGTGCGCGCCCCCATCATGGCCGCCATCTCAGTGTGGAATGCACTTAACCTCTCGTCAAGAATCTCTAAAATGCCTTCCTTGACCGTACCAAAGATCACAGGAGTCTGGTCAATGATACTGCATGTAATCTCAGATGAAATGAACTCCCTCATCTGATCATCAAGCTGCCCAACTACAGAACCCGAGCCTGATCCCTGGCCTGTGCCAGAGTTGCCAACCGGTCTAGTACGTAGTGTCACCATACTGAAAATACACCATAACAATCATCAGAATACTTATCATAACTAGAGGGATCACAAAGACTACAAGTTCCCTAGTTTTATCTCAACCCTCCTTGACTCGAGTACGGATTCTCTGTTTTCAGTAGTACGGGCCCATACTACCTTCCAAATCGATCCGTACTTTCCTCAAGGATTGCCTTGACTCCACCAAATCCCTTTCACTACTACTGCTCTCTGTGCTAATCTCATCCTAGGCTTACCCTAGGGTAATCTCCGACCCACTCTCTTCCATCAGTTGCATAAGAAGTCTATGCTACCTTTCCCTAACTAGCTCGTGAATACCATTACATATTACTAAGACCAGATAATTCTTCAAATGAGAGGTCTCTCCCAACAACGGTTAGACTCAAACGAGAGTTGCGCAATAGGGCTAATCCTAACCTTCTGAAATTATTCAGTCCTCGCAATATGTAACTTAGCATATTCGTTTACTAGTTAGTTAAAGATAACTGGAACTCCTAAAAGCACAAAGCAAGTATCATTCGAGCATTGAGTAACCAAAACCAAGCATATCCTAATCAGGCCATCATATCACTGACTAATCAGCACTAGCATGCAGTTCAATAAGCACATACAGTAGGCATACAAGGCATCCTTCCTAGATCCTTAGCCCTAATCTAGCATGCAGTTCTCATACACATACAACAAGAATACAAGGCATCATTCCTAGATCCTTAGCCCTAATCTAGCATGAAGTTCTCATAATCATAACATATCACAACAAACATGTATGGGTAATTTGGGAGAACTTACTTGAGCTCGGCTGATTGCATGCACCACACCCTTTTCTCTTTTTGAAATCCTTTTTTATAAATATGATTTTATTTTGAAAATTTTCACACCAAGTCCTCAGTTTGAGTTCAGAGACACCCGAAAGTATGCCCGAATCCCTCAAACCAAGGCTCTTATACCAACTTGTAACATACATAGAATACGGTTCAAAAATTTCATTTTTAATTATAAAATAAAACCAAAGTTATCAAAACATAAGTCAAAATATCTCAAAACATTATTATCAGAGTTTCCAAATTAAAACATCAGAGTAATCATCCCAGGCTAAATATAATGGTGTGTACACTGCAGTCATCCTAAGCTCCTCCCTTTGCAACCAGAAGTACCTGAAACCAAAACAGAAAATCACAAGCACAAAGCTTAGTGAGCTTCCCCATACTACCACATACCATACACATAACCACATATAGTGGGCCTCCGCCTGAACTCGGGCCACGCCCGACATCAGGCCCTGCATGACATCAAGCCCAGCCTGTCACTGGGCCTCGCCCGCTATACACGTACAAACGATATCATATAATCATGCGAGTACATAAAGAATCATACAAAATACTATACGTTACAATCCTAAGGCCTCGCCTATCATGGGCCCCGCCCCGCCTCTACTCTGCTAATGATGAGATATCGAACCCCATCCACACTCAGCTAGTGATGAGATACGGGACCCCACCCACACTCACCTCCCTACCCAGGCAAATAAAAGTATCACATAGACAAAAAGTATAATCAAACATGCACATAATCATCGGGTACCACCCGATATCAAACTGTAGTCCAGGAAAAATATAAACATTCCTCGGGCACCACCCGACATCATACCTTTGTCTGGAAAACATATAAACATTCCTCGGGCATTGCTAGACATCGGACATTAGTCCGGAAAACTTATAAACATTCCTCAGGCACCACCCGACATCAGACCTTAGTCCGGAAAACATACAATCATAAATATGGGCCGGTATTGGTGCCTTCGACTCGTTCAAACAGGAGGAGACTCACCTCGAATGCTGAAGCTCACTGCACGAAATCCTTAGCTGCTGCACTGATAACTCCTCGAGCTATGAATACCAAAATATCACCCAATTTGCAATTGGGTCCCGAAACCATGATCCATAATACATACTTGGGGTGAAATGACCGTTTCACCCTCGACCCATTAAGTCCTAAACTATAAAATCCATGAAACCCCATCAATGGCCCAATTTTCCAAATTGGGCCCAACCCGCATACATGATTTACCCAAAAGCCCAACGATTCCTGGTTCAATATTAATTCTCTAATGGCCCAAAGGACCAAGCCCATTGGGCCCACTAAAGTCCAAAACTATTGGGCCCACCAAGGCCCAATACAAAATCTTGGCCCAATTAGACATTTCCAAATAAAAGTTCAAACTTTAAGAACTTTCTGGCCAAAAAGCCCAACACACAAAAACTCCAATCCAAGTCAAAGCCCAACATGAACAAGCCCAAAGAAGCCCACTGTTGGACCGAATGTTGCCTGACCAATTATCGGGACTCGACGCCAGAACGCATGACGTTCCGAAGATGAGCGCGTTGCGTTCCCGACCAGGTACGAATAATTGCAAATATGCCTTAATACTTTAAGTCCAAAGCTCAAATCTTCAAAATAACTTCTTATCAGAGTTCAATCCATAAAGTCCTCAACTTAGCACCTTTGCATGGCCCCAAAAGGACCCAAACATCTATTAAAGCTTCCAATCCATAAATCAAGATCCAAAACCTTTGCATGGTTGGTCCTCAACCATCAAGTTACCATTTTTATGATTTTAACAACTCAGAAACGTGAGGATCTTTATTCCTAGGCTCTTGGAGTGGTTCAACCTCCCAAAGAGCATACACATGATCATCAGAAGCCCAAACAAAGCCCTAATCTAGATCTTAAGCTATAAGATTGCAAGATAGAAACTTTATACCTTCTGAGACTTGCAAATGAGCTGGAGAACCTGGATCCAAAAGATCTTCCTTGATCAATAAGACTCCAAGGTGATCACTCTTCTTCAAGAACACCCAAATATACTCAAATATGGTCTTCAAATCTCACACACTCACAATTAGGATTAGGGTTTCGAAATGAGGCTTAAGGTACAGTGGAGGCTGAAAGAATGAAGAGCCTTGGGTCTTAAGTTGTTTAAAAAGTGCACACTTAGGGTTTTTGAGTGCAGACGACGAACGCGCTGCGTTCCTCCCTGGAACGCCCCGCGTTCGTGTTGGCCTCTGCGTCCAAGTTCATGCACTGAATGCTGAGAGTTCAAGATATGAACGAACCGCGCTCGAGCCTTGCCTCCAACACCAATCTACAAATTAAAGTCCTCGGCTTCAAGAACGTCCATACTTAAATGGGTTCAAGCTTATACATGCGATATGAATCGTATAATTCCCGAGATGTTACACCAGTGATTGGGATCAAGTATAGCACTCAAGTGGATTGGGGGTAAGCCTGAGTGTTGTTGTTAGTTAGAGGAGCGGGGGTAATCCCTAGTGTTGTCAGTGGATAACTAAGCATAGATGTCAGAACGAGTAGGAGTATGGCTTAGATTTGTATGTGACCGCTTGGTTTTCGTCGCGTTGCTGCATTTTTATGCAGGTTTAGTATAACGATGTTTGGATGAGAAGATCTAGGACCGATCAAATATGTGGATTGCGGTCAACATACTTAATAGAAATGATGGTCTAGCCTTGTCTGCTGGGTTTATAAGAAATTGTCACTAATTCTTCGATGTGTAAGGAAGTCAGCTATGGTGTTAACTATAATTCCTATTTCGGATTTCCGATAAGTGGCGCGAGGCTGTTGAGTCTAGGAGTTGCGTCATTGGGCCTGTAACCTCGGTCCATTATTATCACGGTTCTGGGCCTGTCCAGCCGTTTTTATGTCATTAGGGTTTAGTATATAAGATGCATGCATGCATCGTTCTCTGTATGCTTCTCAATTATTATTCCTTTCATTGTATTGTAACCCTAGCACACCTCTACAATCGAAGTTCTTTATCGAGCTCTTCTGAGGTGGACCATATTAATCATTCAGCTCTTGTTTGATTCATCGTATGTTATTTGCTATTATTGTGTTTTTCTAAATATGCTACGAATCTAAACGATCTTAGAGAAATTAATTCTCATCAATTGGTATCAGAGCAGGAGACTGTGTAATTCATACGCATCTATTCTGTTGGAAGAATCTCTTTAGGGTTTCTGCTTTTGTTGAAATTGTTGGAGCCGTCATCTCATTATTGACGTTGTTCCACGTTTTTGATAAAACCCTAATTCAACCTTTACAAGTCTGGTTCTTGACAGATATTCAAAGCAGGTCATCATGTCTCACGCATATTCACAAACAAACCCCATCAACATATCCAACAGCATCAGATCTACTACGAGAATCCCGATCTTATATACCCAAGATTATGAAGTCTGGACGCATCACTTTGAAGACTATGTTATTGGTTTGGAGGATAATGGGTATATAATATGGGAAGCTATCACCTTGGGTCCGTTTACTCACACTGGAACAAATAAACTCATCACATCTGAAAAAGAGTACAATCAGGTGATGATCGACGTGGAGAATGTTCCTCAAGACGAGAAGGATAAACTGATGAGCAACATTAAAGCTATGAGGATGATCATATTTGCCTTGCAATCTGATACTTTTCGTCTGGTCAGTTCATGCACGACAACCAAACAAATATGGGATAGGCTTAAGGAGCTGTATTCCACAAATGAGGATCTGGAGCATTCAATACAAACTCTTTTGCTATCTGAGTTCGGTGACTTCAAGCAAAAGCCAGAAGAAAAACTCATTCAGGCATTCGATCGTTTCAATCATCTTCTCAGCAAGATGATCAAGCATGGAATTGAAAGAGAAATAATCGAGCAGAAGGTCACTTTCATGAATGGCCTAAGACCCGAATGGATGGTTGTGGTTTCGACTGTGAAAGCTCATGAATAGTTCAAAACCTATTCGTTGGCGAAGCTTGTAAGAATACTCAAGTCACATGAAAATGTAGTGACTAAGGAAACGAAGGTGGTGTCTAGTATGGGATCTTTGGCTCTTCTCTTAAAGGGCAAGAACATGGATGAAGAAGACGAAGAGTTGGATCTCTCTGAATGTGATCTGACAAATGATGAATATGTATTAATGGTCTCTAATCCCAAGAAGTTTGCTCGCAAAAAGATTCCCACCTCCAAGAAGCGAAACTGGCAAGGGAGCTACAGTTCCGAAAAGGCGAAATAGGAGGTTAAAAACGCTCGTCAGCAAGAAGAAGCGTAGAAGGAGAACAAGCTTGTAGGTGACTCTGGATATGACTATAATTTCTGCCACGACAAAAATCACTTTGCCAAAGATTGTATGTTAAAGAAGCTGTCCGAGAAGAAGGATGGTGAAGATGATGAAGCGTATCACCTACGCAAACTGGAAGAAATAAAGAAGAAGAAGACCTATAACAATTCTATGAATGCTTTGATTGTGCAGGAGAACTTAGTTGATGATGAGTTCGGAGGAGTAGAGGTCTGGTCTACCGACTCTGAAGATGAAGAAGTTCGCAAACCTATGCATGGTAGGGCTTTTGTGGCGAAGGAAGATAATGTTGAGTTTGCTGGAAGGTGCTTAATGGTGACTCATGGAGTGTCACAAATGAAAGGATACATAATGGATGGCGGGTGTGACGAGGCAAAGGAAAGAGAAGACAGATGTTTCGCTGCAAAACCGATGGGTGAGCAGATCAACGAATGTGATCAGTTGATCAAGAGGGTACAATATATCCTCGAATCACTGAAAATACCAGTTAATAACTATGAAAAGGAATTAAACGAATTAAAATTCAAGTTTTCTAGTTTAATTGGTAGTCTAAAACAAACTCGCCTCACGAATTTTAACCTAACTGATCAACTTAGCAGGGTGTCTTCCAAGAGTGAGGAGCGAAGGATGTTGATAGAGAAGAAGGAATTAGAGTTAGTTAGGGCAAGAGATGAACTGATTTATTTGCAACGTGAGAATTTAAAGTTTTTGAAACAAAGGAATATTTGTTGCTTAATTGGTAAACGTCTTTATTCCAATGTTACTCAGTTGTATTTAAATTGTAAGATTGGAGATAAAATTCACAAGATGATTTTGCCTTTCCTTGAATTAAAGGAAGACGAAATAGATGCTGATTGCTATAAATGTGAATCTATTGTCTCTTCGGATGAGATTTCTGATGCCTACATAATCGGTCTGGACAAAATCGAGTCCTTTATCAAGTTCAAAGACCATAAGGACATTCTTAAAAACCTATTGGACGAAAATGATAAATTAAAAATCAAGACTGAAAATGTACAGAAATTTGACTCATTGAGTACCAAGTTGAATTTAGAAAACAAGATAAATGTGGAAAACACTTCTGAATTTGACGAGGACAGTGATATGAGTGAAATATCTGTGGAGGATGTAGTTGACTGTTCAGAATTTGTCAAAAGCGAAACCGAACCTACCAAAGGTCTTATATCTGAAAATTCAGTTGTGTTCGCTCGAATATCCCAAGATAAATCCAAAGTTCTGAAACCGAAGGCTGTGGTATATCAAAAGATACAAACAGTACTAAATCAGGTATACACCACAACAGGAGTTACTCAGAAACACACAGCCGAACTTACAGCCATAGTAAACGAAGACAACGCAGGTGGCTGTGATAATTATTTTTGGTCTGCTCCAATGACAATGCAGACGAAACTGTCGGTTTATCGGAAAGAACTTCATGGAGAGTCAAAGGAAGATACGTGTCAGAACCACTCAACAAGCCAACAAGCTTTGATGTACCAAGCACAAGTGGTACTAAATAAATTCCAAGCGAACCTACGAAGGCGGCAAGCGGAACCTCTTCATTGAAGAGTGAAACTCATGCTAAGAGACCGAAGCCGAGAATAAACATTCATAAGTCTCAAAAGTAGCTTGCTGAACAAAAACGCCAGCGAAACAGGAGATATCAAAAGAATCTCAATGAAAGGAAGCAGTTTTGGCACTCCCAAAACTCCAATTACGTTCGCACAGAAAAGGCGTCCAATCACAAGGCGAAAGAAAGATCAAAGGCTAACTCTGATCCATTCACTCACTGCCAATCCAGCAGTGACAAGAACCGAAAGACCAGTTTCGGTCCCAAATCTAGCAGTGACAAGAACCGAAAGACCAGTTTCGGTCCTATATCCCATCCTCCTCATCCTCAACCAAAGCAAAATCCTAACAAGGATATCAAGGGAAAAGGAAAGCTCGTCTCAGAATACGAAATGCAAATGAAGAAGACGACAGCTAACACTAGGAAACAAGAGAACAAGTTTGTTAAGAATCAAAATAAAATTCCACAATCTGATTCAAACAAATCGAAAGCTAACAAGATTAAAGTTTTCACCATCGAAAGGAAAGACGAAACCACTTTAATAAAACTAACATATATGGTTGATCTTTCTATTGCTATTCCCTGTTCGGTAGAAAGCTCACGTGGACCCAAGAAAATTTGGGTTCCTAAATCTGCTTGATTTTTGCAGGTTATCAGTGACGAGCAGTTCGACGATGAATGGTATATCGATAGTGGCTGCTCGCGTCACATGACATAAAGAAGGGAAGAGCTGAGGGAATTTTGGGCTCTAAAAGATGGTGGCTGTGTCAAGTATGGAAACAACTCATATGGAACAATAAAAGGCTATGGAATGATAACGAACGGAGATTTTTCCATTCAAAAGGTGGCTTACGTGGAAGGAATGCAACACAATCTCATAAGTGTCTCGCAATTAGTTGTAGGGACTGGCCTGAAGGTCTCATTTAATGATGAAGGATCCGATATCATTGAAAAGAAAACTAAGACAGTTCTGTTGAAGTCCCAGCGCAAAGGCGAAATGTGTCCATTAAATCTAAACCCGATACGAGGGAAGCCTGCTGTATGTCTTCTAACGAAAGCTCATTCTGATTAAAGCTGGCTATCACATCGAAGACTCTCGCATCTTAACTTTAAAGACGTCAACAAGCTGGTTCTTGGTGATCATGTGCGAGGACTGCAACTTCTAAAGTTTGACAAGGAACATTTGTGTGCTGCATGCGAAATGGGAAAACAAAGCCGTAAGAGTCATCCCACACGTGTTGACACAATGATCATCGAACCTCTTGAGCTTCTACACATCGATTTATCCGGTCCATCGGCCATAGAAAGTATTGGTGGTAATAAGTACATTCTTGTTATTGTCGATGAATTTTCACATTTCACTTTGGTTTTCTTTCTTAAACATAAATCAGAGGCAACTCCACAACTCAAAAACTTCATAAAACAGGTAGAAGTAAAGCTGAGAAAGGTAGTGAGAAATGTCCGAAGTGACAATGGGTTAGAATTCAAAAAAACGACTATGAAGAATTTCTAGCCGAAAAGGGAGTAACTCACAACTTCTCCGCTCCCTATACTCCACAACAAAATGGTGTAGTTGAAAGACGAAACCGTTCATTGTGTGAAGCCGCCCGAACCATGCTTAACTTCGCTTCTCTACATCTGTACTTCTGGGCTGATGCGATTTCTGCTGCTTGCTATACCCAGAACCGAACCTTCCTCAATAAGCGATTTTCTGTCACACCGTGTGAAATTTTGAATAATCGCAAGCCTAATGTTAAATTCTTCCATGTCTTCGGTTCTAGGTGCTTCATCTTTAACTCTAAAGAGAACCGAAACAAGTTTGATGTGAAGGCAGACAAAGGGATTTTTCTTGGCTACTCTCTTACCTCCAAGGCATATAGGGTTCTGAATAAAAGATCAAAGAAGATAGAAGAAAACTATTATGTCACATTTGATGAAAATTACGTGAAGAAACTTCAATCCAGCGAAAGTCCAATGGAGGAGATCTTTCCACAAACAGGTCAAGTCACGGCTCCTATATCCAATCTGTTTGAAGAGTACATATTGCTCTTTGATGAACTAGAGAATGCAATTCTCTTTGAAGCGAAAGCGACTGATAACAAGGTTGACAACCTGAAGGAGATAATCAACGAAGCTGCAAAAGCCATGGAAAGCGAACCTCAAGATCCAAGCGAACCCAAAGGTCCAGGAGAACCTACAAATGACCGCACCACTTTCCAGGGGGAGGGTTCGTCTACATCAAAGCGACCTGATTTGCCTTTCCAGGGGGAGAACCCATCTCCAACAATGAAAAATGAAAGTCTGATCGAGGGGGAGGATTCTGAACCTGATGTTGAAATTGTTTCATCGTTCGAGGGGGAGAATGGTAATACGAATGATGACGACATTCAGTCATAATTTGAAGAAGAATTCAATGCCGAATTGGATCCTGCTTATGATCCTAACTATCCTCCTCTCACTAAATGGACAAAAGATCATCCGAAAACTCATCTTATCGGTGAACCATCTGAGGGAGTTCTTACACACTCTCAACTGAAAGCGAAGCAAACAACTCTATTCTCTCAAGTCGAATTCTGCATGTTTAATTCATTTATCTCCATGGTTGAGCTGAAAACAGTTAGCACTGCACTTGATCACTCTGATTGGGTACAGGCTATGCAAGACGAACTCAATGAGTTTGAGCGAAACTGAGTCTGGAGACTGATTCCTACACCAAAGGATGCATCTGTGGTTGGATTAAAAATGGGTATTCCGGAACAAGATGGACAAAGAAGGGAACATGATACGCAACAAGGCAAGGCTAGTGGTTAAGGGTTATTGTCAGGAAGAAGGTATAGATTATGAAGAAACCTTCGCTCCTGTAGCAAGGTTGGAATCAGTTCGGATCTTTCTGGCATACGCTGCTCACAAGAATTTCGAAGTTTTTCAAATGGATGTCAAGTGTGCATTATTGAATGGAGAACTAGAAGAGACTGTATATGTGGAGCAACCACCTGGATTTGTGAACGAGAAGTATCCTGATCATTGCTATATTCTGGACAAGGCGGTTTACGGTCTGAAGCAAGCCCCGAGAGCCTGGTATGAAACACTAACTCGCTTTCTAAAAATGTAAAAATTCAAACAAGGTTCGGTTGACCCAACCTTCTTTCGCAAGAAAGTGGGTAACCATTTAATGATCATCCAAATCTATGTCGATGATATCATATTCGGTTCTACGAATCCTAGCTTAACAGCTGAATTCCGGAAGTTGATGGAGACTAAATTTGAGATGAGCTTAATGGGTCCAATTAACTTTTTCCTTGGACTAAACATAAGACAGGGACCAGAAGGCATATTCATTAATCAGGAGGCTTACACGAAGACCTTACTGGCGAAGTTCGGCATGACAGGTGATTCTCAAGTAAAGGTTCCAATGGCATTCGGAACGAAGCTAACACCATCTCTGGAGAAACCGGCTGCTGATATGACCCTCTATCGTCAAATGATAGGGTCTCCAATGTATCTAACAACTAGTAGACTAGATATTATGTTTTCTTTCTGTTACTGTGCCAGGTTCCAAGCTAATCCACGTGAACCTCATATGGTGGCTGTGAAAAATATCTTCAGATATTTGAAGCGAACCTCGTCTCTTGGTCTTTGGTACCCTGCGAAATCAGGCTTCTTTGTTAAAGCATTGTCCGATGCCAATCTTGGAGGATGTGGTATAGACCGAATGAGCACAACTGGCGGGTGTCAATTCCTTGATGGAAAACTCGTTAGCTGGCAATCCAAGAAACAAACGTGCGTGTCTCTTTCTACGGCCGAAGCTGAATACATCGCTGCAACGTCTTGCACTTCACAGGTCATATGGATACAAAGTCAACTTAGAGACAATGGCCTAAACATGAAGGAAATTCCCCTCTATTGTGACTCAGAAAGCACTATTCGGATATTTCACAACCCAGTGCAACACTCTAAAATGAAACATATAGCACTGAGAAACCAGTTCATCAAGGATCACATAGAAGATGGTAACGTTGAGATCCACTTTGTTCGATACGCTGATCAATTAGCTGACATCTTCACGAAAGCCTTACCAGAAGCAAGTTTTAATAAAATACTCCAAGGATTAGAAATGATGGAAACAGATTCAGTACCGAAACCTCTTTCGTCTCATTAAAATTGGACAAGCGGAATAGAGAGAATGCTCGGTCCATTTCGGTTTCAAATTTTTCGGGAACCGAAATGAACCGAGCGCTCGGTCCATTTCGGTTCATCACTCCAAAGGTGAAGTTTCGTTTACATACTCTATAAACCATGTATACCTTTTCTCAATTCATTTTATGTTTTTCATTTCTTTTCATAAAATCCAAAAATATTTTCTTTTCTGTTTTTATTTCTTTTCAGAAAAATTCATAAAATCCAAAAATATTTTCTAATATGTTTTTATTTCTTTTTAGAAAAATCGTAAACTCCAAAAATATCTTCTTTTCTGTTTTTATTGTTATTTTTCAGAAAAATCAAAATGATCAAAAACATCTTCTTTTCTTTTCTAATTTGTGGTATGTACTTGACCCGGTTGTGCATGGTCCTTTTGGGTTGCCTTCACCAAAGTAACTTGACAGAGGTTATTATGGTTTATTAATATATTATAAGAATAATATATTAAAAGAAAAATCATATTTGTTTCATTAACATTGGTCAAGAATTAATTATGTGATCAAAAGAAGTTAATGGAACTAGGGGGGCTGAATTGTAATAATGTGATAGTTACAAAGTTGGGCAAGTAAAACCTAAATGATAGGGTGGACGAATTCTAAGGATAAGGCCTTAAGAATTCGTCCATAATAGGGATTATAGAATTATCTTATGGGCTGCTTGGTGACTAAGTAACCAGATAAGGATAATGACTGAAACCCTAATTCCTACACCTATATAAGAACCCTTTGAGCATGAGAATTCGGCGGGACCTAACCCTAGAAGTCTTAGAGCCGAATTTCTCCTCTCCCCCTCTCTCTCTTGTTTCATCCAATTGCTTTTGGTGTTTGTGATTCATTAGAGGCACAACATTTGAGGTGCTAAAGCTCTCAAGGCTTCAAGATCTACAATCAGCAATCAAGGTAATCATCTAGATCTGTTTTGTTATACTAATTTCAAATTATATACACTAGATCTAGGGGTTGCAAGAATTGGATGAATTGCATGTACAATAGAGAAGCCTAGATCCAAGCATTAGGGTTTGCATGCACACATAGGATGTTATCTTGTGTTTAACCCATCAGTGGTATTAGAGCCTTGATTGGCTTCTATTGTATTGATGCTTTGTGTATTCATTCAATCTTTAAAATCGAATTTTTTGCCCCTGACTGACAGACTCGGCGAGTCCCATAGTGGGCTCGACGAGTAGGATGAACTCGACGAGTCCATAAGGGGGCTCGGCGAGTCGGAACGTCTGTCAGAGGGATTTTCGGGATTTCTTGCTGTTTTGCTTAAGGATAATTACCTAAATCGTTTTTTACTAATAAAATCCGAATTTTATTAACTGGTTTATGATTATCCTTACCAACACAAAAGATAATTGCCAATTGTTTGAAAAATAAATTCCTTATATGATAATATTTGATTATTTAAATTAATTGTTGAATTATCTTGTAAATAAAATTGATTAGATCAAATTTAGATAATCATAAAATTAAATGTTTAATTTTAAATTATTTGCTATTTGATCCTATGTGTTTTGAATATGTTCAAAGCTTGTCCTCAAGTTTAGAAATTTAAATTTTTGATTAAAATTTTAATTTGAACTATTTTGATTTCAAACCCTACAATTTTACAAGTTTAAAATTCAACATTATACTTTATAATATTATAAGATTAATATATATATATATATATATATATATATATATATATATATATATATATATATATATATATATATATATATATATATATATATATATAACTTAAATGCTAGTCTTACCATTAGTAGGCCTCATTGACGAAGCTGGTCTATAAGGGGTGTTTAAGGAAGCGGCCTGTAAAATGACCGCCATTGGGTATCCACTCATACCCACCGCACCCTTGACTAGTGGAGGGTCGTTAGCCGAACGGGTATGATAGGGCAACCCCTTCCTCATTAAAAGTATAATGAAATTACAAAAGTAACTAAATGTTTTTTTACAAAATTCCAAATCTTAGTTACTTTAGGCAAAAGTGAATTGATGCGATTCCATGAAATTGTACTTTGTACCCTTGCTAAGATGTTAGTGGAGCGTGTGTGGTTAACCGGCACAGTAATTGGGTTCTAAGCAAAGGTGGCAAAGGGTGACTCATTGTTTGTCATAGTTCGATGGAGCGTGTGTGGTTAACCGGCACATCGAATAGGTGATTGTAACAATGAGGGCACCATGTACATTTGCATGGTTATTCACACCCGCTTTGTGATCCTCGACATCCCAGTCACAAACTTGAGGGGCATATCGAGATTTAAACGTGCCATTGAAAAGTTCAATGAATCTTAAAAGATCTAGGAGTTTTCAATACATATAAAACTTAGCTTTATTTTATTTTTCATGGTGGAAAGTTAGTGAATCGTCATTCACTTACCTTCAAATTATTTACTTGTTAGAGTACGGCATCCCTTTTCTAATTTGTAAATAATGTTGTTGGATCCTAGCCCTAATTTCTCATTTGGGTGTTTAATTGGGGATTCATTTCTAATCAAACTTTGTTCTTTTTCCTTTTCAGATGTCGAACGTCAACAACAACATTCGAATGGTGACTCGCTAAGAGGACAAAGAGTATGTCCTCGATGAGAAGCTAAAGGAAATCAACATCAACACTGCCTCTGCTGAAGAGATCGCGACCTTTGAGGCCCATGAGCATGATGCCACGAAAGTCCATTGCATCATGCTAGCGACTATGACTGCAGAACTATAGAAGTCCTATGAGGACATGTACCCCTATGAAATGCATCAAGATCTGCTGGACCAGTACCACCAAAGCGCTAGGAAAGAAAGGTACGAGATCATCACTTCGATGATCACTACCGAAATGGGTAATGGAGAGTCCCTTACTACTCATCTGCAAAAGATGCAGAGATATGTCGATCGTCTGCTAAAGCTAAATGTGAACTTTGATGATGAGCTAGCAATTGACATCATCCTTCATTCCTTGCCTCCCTGTTATAGCCAGTTCCGCATGACCTACCACATGAACAAGGAGGAGGTCACCTTGAGCAAGCATCAAGAACTGTTGAGGACTGCTGAGAGCAACCTCAAAGATAAATCTGTTGCATCAACTCCAACTCCTACTGCTGCCCCAGTCCTGACAATTGGGCAAGGGAAGGGTAAGAAGAGGAAGGCTCCCTCAAAGAGCCACTACAAGGGAAAGTCCCAAGATGGTATCTCTTCTAGTGGAACCAAAGTTGGTTCTGCTAAACCCAACTCAAACCCCAAGGAGGCAGAGTGCCACTACTTCCACAAGATAGGGCATTGGAAATGAAGCTGCCCAGAATATTTGCAAGTAATCAAGGATGGGAAGATCAAGCCATCCTACGCTGGTATTTACACTATTAAATCTAATGATTCATCACATGCTATTTCTTGGGTTCTTGATACAGGATGTGGTTTTCACATTTGTTCTGATTTGCAGGGCCTAAGAAGAAATAGGGATGTGGAGCATGGGAAGATAAATTTGATCATGGGGAACAGAAGATTGTCACCTGTCACTAAGATCGGAGTTTACTCTTTAATGATCAGTAGTAGATTAGGATTAGATTTAAATAATTGTTGCTATTCGGCATATATGGCAAGAAACATCATTTCATTTCATGGTTTGTATAGACAAGGTTTTAGATATTCATTTGATAATGAAAAGGGTTCTATTAATGCTTATCTTAATGGTGTTTTCTATTTTGAAGCATTGCCTTGTAATGGAATATATGAAACTGTGATGGTTGTAGACAATCTAGGAAATGATGTGTTGTGTATTGATTCTTCCAATGATTTGGATAAAGCATGCTTGTGGCATTGTTGTCTTGGACATGTCAACAAGAAATGCATAGCCCAACTCCAAAAGGATGGAGTATTGGAGTCATTCGACCTTAGGGACGATGACGTGTGTGAATCTTGTTTACTTGGAAAGATGACCAAGTCACCCTTCACTGGCACATGTGCGAGGGGTGAGGGTTTATTGGATCTCATACATACAGATGTATGTGGACCTTTTAGATCCACCACAAGGGATGCGTGCCGCTTCTCCGTGACTTTTACCAATGATTATAGCAGATATGGATATATCTACTTAATCAGGCATAAGTCAGAAACCTTTAAAAAGTTCAAAGAATTTAAACAAGAAGTGGAGAATCAGTTGGGCAGGAAAATCAAGATGCTTCGATCAGATCGAGGTGGAGAGTACCTAAGTCTTGAATTCCACGACTACCTCAAGGAATGCGGAATTGTTTCGTAATTGACGCCACCTAGGACACCACAGTTGAATGGTGTGGCTGAGAGGCGTAATCGAACCTTGCTAGACATGGTTCATTCCATGATGAGTCGTGCTTCTCTATCTATCTCATTCTGGGGGTATCCCTTAGAGACTGCCACCCATATTCTTAACCTAGTCCCTATGAAGAAGGTTGCCAAAACACCTTACGAGATATGGACAGGGAAAGCTCCCTCGTTAGCACACGTCAAGGTTTGGGGTTGCGAGGCTTTCGTAAGACGAGAGACTCGCGACAAGCTCGAACCTGGTAGTGAGCAATGTATTTTCATCGGCTACCCGCATAAGTCCTTTGGATATCTCTTCTATAGACCGAGTGACAATGTTGTATTCGTTGCGAGGATAGGGGTTTTCTGAGAGCGAGAACTCATAAGCCAAGGGGGCAGTGGGAGGCAAATCGATCTTCAAGAGCTTCAAGAGTTGAGCAATGAAGGAACCTCTAATACTGGCGCTCAACCTGAGGAGGAAACTCCGGTTGAACCAATTGACGAGTCCTTACCTCTTAGACGTTCCGAAAGAGTTAGTGTTCAACCCCAGTTTTAAGGTTTTCAGATTACTACTGAAGGGGATACGTTCATTAGTGATTGTACACTAGTGAATCAGGACGAACCTAACAGCTATAAGGAAGCCATGGCAGGCCTGGAGTCTGTGAAATGGAAAGAGGCTATGGACAACGATATTCAGTCCATGTATGACAACCAAGTTTGGAATTTGGTTGACAATGTGCCAGGTCGTAAGACGGTCGGGTGCAAGTAGATCTTCAAGAAGAAGACCGACATGGATGGGAATGTACACACCTATAAGGCGTCATTAGTTGCAAAGGGTTTCACTCAAACTCCTGGAGTTGACTATGATGAAACCTTCTCACCAGTTGCGAAGATAAAGTCTATCAGGGTGATGCTGGCCATTGCTGCATTTCATAACTATGAAATATGGAAAATGGATGTCAAAACCGCCTTCCTTAACGGGAAGTTGTCTGAGGATGTTTACATGAGTCAGCCAGATGGTTTTGTCAATGCGAATCATCCCAATAGAGTGTGTAAGCTTGAGAAGTCTATTTATGGAGTAAAACAAGCATCTCGTAGATGGTATCTTTGTTTCGATGAGAAAGTCAAAGAGTTTGGTTTTCTGCGAAGCGAGGATGCATCATGTGTATATCTCAAAACTAGTGGGAGTAGAGTAAGCTTCCTCATATTGTATGTCGATGACATACTACTCATAGGAAATGACATCCCAACCCTGAAGGAAGTTAAATCCTGGCTTGGGAAGTGCTTCGCTATGAAGGACCTCGGAGAGGCTGCCTATATTCTGGGAATAAGGATAATGAGAAATAGAAGTAAGAGACTGATAGGACTTAGTCAGAATACTTACTTGGACAAGGTACTAAAACGTTTTAGTATGGAGAATTCAAAGAAAGGGAGTTACCAATCCAAAGTAATGCCAAGTTGAGTAAGACTCAAAGCCCGAGTACCGAAGTCCAGATAGCAGAAATGATCCGAGTACCATACGCTTCCGCAGTTGGCTCGATTATGTATGCTATGACTTGTACTCGCCCTGATGTGGCCTTCGCCTTGAGCATGGTCTGCAGATATCAGGGGAACCCTGGCAAAGCACATTGGACCACAGTCAAGAATATTCTTAAGTACCTTCGGAGGACCAAGGAATGGTTTCTAGTCCTCGGTGGGAGTGATGACTTAAGGGTGTGAGGGTATAGTAACGCTAGTTTTCAAACCGACAGGGACAACTACCGTTATCCTTCGGGCTGGGTCTTTACCTTGAATGGAGGAGCAGTGACTTGGAAAAGTTCCAAGCAAGAGACCATAGCTGATTCAACGTGCGAATCAGAGTATATAGCGGCGAGCGAAGCGTCAAAGGAGGCAATTTGATTGAAGAACTTCATTGGAGACCTTGGAGTTGTGCCAGCCATAAAGGAACCCATGGAAATTTTCTGTAATAATGAAGGAGCGGTTGCCTTGACGAAGGAACCAAGTGATCATGGCAGATCTCGACATATCGACAGAAAATATCACTTTATTCGAAATCGGGTGGAAGAAGGAATCCTCGTAGTGAAGATGGTATCGTCAGAAGATAACCCAACAGATCCCCTTACGAAGGGACTGAGTAGGGTTAAGCACTTGCAACACGCTAGGAGCATCGGGCTGAAGGACGATATTAGCTTTGATTAGATAGTTTAGAAACGTGTAATAGATAAATGTAATTGACATTTGATGATTAAATAAAAGAGTATTATTTATAAGTAAAGTTACTGTCTTATGTTAATTATTTACCTATTGTTTCATTTTGCATGTTTTGACTTCCTGAATAATATGATTATTCGAATGTTCCACAGTCGTTCATACTTTGGGAGTAGGTATGAAAGAAGACTATCATGAATTGGTGTGTAGATGGTCTAAAGTGTATTGGACATAGCAAAGGTTTGCTACAACATTCATGAGTGCTTATGAGTTTGATTTGAGCATTGGATTAGACCTACGCTTGCTGGAATCACTCCATGGAATTTATCACGAGTGATCGCAAGACGATAATATCATATGGTCTTAAAACCTAGATATATGGTGTGTTGTTTGCTAATTGGTTGTGCATTGATAATGCGTAAACGCATCAGTAATTTGATGTTACAAAACGCATTGTTGTGTATGATTTGATTAGTGGATAGTAAATGCATATAAGTCAAAGTTTATTTGTTCCTTTTATCCTAAGAGGGTAAAACCGATATCAAGGCCCCTCGATGATTAGAGTTGACATATGTGTCGGGCCCGGTCAGGAATGAATTGATGTGTTCAGTTGAGTTCTATGTCAAATGAATCTGAGATCGAGAAACAAACTGTTGGACAATAAGTATGTCTATGTTCCATGTAATTATCCGCATGATATCTAGAACAGAGGATTGTACGATCCCTTATCTTAAGGACAGGTTATTGATAAGATCAAAAGTTTTGAGAACTGCGATTGCTAATCGGATCTAGAAGTTGCATTTGTATTTATAGTTATTAGACTCATCCAAGTGGGAGAATGTTGGATTAGTGTCTAAGTCCATAAGTATATGTGGTATGTACTTGACCCGGTTGTGCATGGTCCTTTTGGGTTGCCTTCACTAAAGTAACTTGACTGGAGGAATATTAGAGAAAGAGGATATTATGGTTTATTAATATATTATAAGAATAATATATTAAAAGAAAAATCATATTTGTTTAATTAACACTGGTCAAGAATTAATTGAGAATTAATTCTGTGATCAAAAGAAGTTAATTGAACTAGGGGGCTGAATTGTAATTATGTGATAGTTACAAAGTTGCGCAAGGAAACCCTAAATGATAGGGTGGACGAATTCTAAGGATAAGGCCTTAAAAATTCGTCCATAATAGGGATTCTAGAATTATCTTATGGGCTTCTTGGTGACTAAGTAACCATATAAGGATAATGATTGAAACCCCAATTCCTACACCTATTTAAGAATCCTTTGGTCATGAGAATTCGGCGAGACCTAACCCTAGAAGTCTTGGAGCCGAATTTTTCCTCTCCCGTCTCTCTCTCTTGTTTCCAATTGCTTTTGGTGTTTGCGATTCATTAAAGGCACAACATTTGAGGTGCTAAAGTTCACAAGGCTTCAAGATCTTCAATCAACAATCAAGGTAATCATCTAGATCTATTTTGTTATACCAATTTCAAATTATATACACTAGATCTAGGGTTTGCAAGACTTGGATGAATTGCATGTACAATAGAGAAGCCTAGATCCAAGCATCAGGGTTTGCATGAGCACTTAGGATGTTATCTTGTGTAAAACCCATCAGGTATAACTATCTTTATCTTTGTAATAGCTACGTGTCTGTAGAAGCATGCTGCTGCATGTTGCGCAAAGCCTTAAGGACTTCAAGTGAAGCCTTACTGATTCGATATATACAAATCGATTCTTCCCAATCAGGCTGATAAGATCACTTAAGTCACGAGCTACCTTACTCTTCTCATATTGAGTTAAGAGTTTTCTGCTCAGTCCTTACGATATAGCAGAGGTACTTTCGGTTCTTTAACCACCTTCACACTTTTCTCCATCACACTTTCGGTTCATAAAAGTAACCCTTGAGTCTCTCAGAATTTACCACTGAGGTTTATGGTTACAAAATATATGTGTTCATGATCTTAGTTTCGTCAACCACGATCTAATTGAAACCCAAAATCCAACACCTACAATGAATTGATGGTGAACAATCACACGTTCTAGTTTTCATCCAAGTATTAACGAAACCACTTTAGTGGGAGGTACCAAGAAATCTCTTTTTATTTTTTGACCGATCTTTATGAAATTGTCTAACACCAAGACTTTTCTACCCAAAAGATCCAGTTTAGTTTTGTTTTTGAGATTTCTACAATATCACCAAGTCACTGAAAATTGATCAAACCTACTTGTTTTATCGGCTACACCGGTCTCACAAGTACTTCATCCAACTGTTGGTCTTATATCAAGTTCCGTAGTTTGATTGAAGCGAAAGCCACCCTAATTACCTTGTACTAAAAAGATGCCTTTCAATGCTTCTTAATAAGCATTTGATCGTACTTTAACGGGAAACCACACAGACACTTCTAAGTCTCTCTTGACTCTGAAGGAAGAGATTCGTTCCCGGGATCCACAGTTTTGTGTCTTAATTGACATCACTTATATCCGACAAATACTTTGTTTTATTTCTTTTTCTTTGGCACTCTCTTGCACGAAGATCTTTATGATTTTCCACAAGTCTTAATCATGGTAATAATGGCTATTTCTCAGATCTGTAGTTTCGGTTCAATATGTTATGATGTTATACTATGTTTAGAAGCGAAGGCTAGTCAATACCAATGAAAGCGAAAGGGTGAGTCCACATTTCAAAGGGAATTTGAACAATTTTAAAATTGAAGAGGCGGTGAATGGATCAGACTTTAAAAGGCGCGTGAATTTGAACCGTTTCCTTTTCTCACGCCGCCTGACACGATTGACACACTTTTCGGGGTAACAGTTGTCAAATCACGCTTTTTCAGGCGTCGCTTCAGCAAAATCGTGCAATCATCACTCCAGATTTTTCTCTCTCATGATAATCATATAAAGGGTTTTCTCACCTCACTTTTACCTCTTTACCACTTACAAAATCCTCTCGAGCATTAAACGGCGATTTCTCTCTACTGTTCGTCTTCTTCACTTCAAGCTTCAACAATAGCTGACTCATTCTCTGTTGAAGAACAAAGCGCACAGTCCTCGCTTCTCACCATCAAGCCAAATCAAAACCTGATCATCGAACTCTCTCCTTTTTAGTACGATCCTTTCATGCTTCAGGTGGTTGAATGCCTCAAATATTCACCACATGTGATTGCCCTAACCAAGGTGGAATCTGTCCCGATGTCTTTCCTTTCTCAAGTTTATTCAACAGCGTCATACGATAAAGCCAAGGAGAGTATTTTCTTTGAGGTTTTGGATAAGAAGACTTCGATTTCAAAGGTTAGGTTTTGCTCATTTCTAAGGCTTATCCTTAACGACTCCATGGTTCACAAGGCTTCAAGATCTTCAATCAACAATCAACGACACATCTTTTTACCATGTTTTATGATATGGGGTACACCGAAGTTCTTACAACAGTGACAAAATTCAAGAAATCATGTCTTCCTCCACAATGGAATGGTTTATTTACTCTTATTTTCAAGGGTTTATCAAAGAGGGTTACAGGGTCTGACGGGGCAAGCAAAGCATTCATGACTCTCCTCCACGGTCTTTACCATGGGATCAACATGGACTATAGGTCCATTCTCTGGACTCAACTGGTACAAAGCCTAAAATCATCTTCTCGTTATTCAGAAATCTAATGTGGCAGGTTTTGGACCTTAGTTACTCAATGGGCAATGGAGAAATTCCACATTCCAACAATGGCAGACTCTTTCATGTCATCAATTGCCACTTTTCACACGATGAAGATTATTGTCGCCGATCCAACCAAATTTTTGTTCATCGGTTCAGTTCCTGAATCTATGTACAAGTGTGTTTCTGGGGAAAGCAAGCTCATTAATGAATACAAGAAGCTTCCTCCTACGGGACCGAGGCAGCTCACCCCTGAAATGCAAAGATCGTTGGATGCTGCTGATAAACCAGCGAAAAAAGGGAAGAAGGCTGATCAACGAAAAAGCGAGAAGGAAGGACAATCATCTAAAGCTGCTACGCCTAAAAAGCGAAAGTCAGAACATGCAGCTACTTCTGCTCCTAAGAAGCGAAAGATCAAGAAGAAGGCGCCCAAGCCAAAGGCTCAGTCGTCAAGTGATTCAGACTATGTTCCCTCTGACCCACAACCCGAACCAGAGTCAAGCGAAAGTGAACATTCTCAAGATGAGAGTTCACTCCGAGGAAATACGCCTGCAACTTCAACTGCTCCTAAGGTTAATCGAAACTCACCTCCTTCCTCTCGTACTCACTTTGTTCCTATCACAATTGCTCCATGCCCTCCTCCAATCTCTTCTTCAACTACAACTTCAATTCCAATACCAACCCCCTTATTCACCGAAGTTACCACCACCTCTACCACTACAACCGAACCTCAAGTTCGTGTCAACGTATCTGATACGGGGGCACCTAATTCAGGGACCAAAACCCCGATTACCTCTAAACCTCTATCTCCACCTATCTAAAACGAATCTGACACCATTCTCGGTGGGGAGGATGTTGACTTTGATTCTTTCTATTATAGCCCCTACAGAGTTCAGAGCGATGATGATGATGATGCTCCTGTAACGAAACGACATTTAAAGGATGTTAACGAGAAACTTGACAAGCTGATTTCCTCTTCATCTTCGACTCCAAGCGAGACTTACTCAGAGGCTACTATCAAAACTTTGTTGGCAACTTTTGTCAAGGAGCATGACTCCTCTATTTCCAAAGCTACCAAAGCCATTGAAGCTTCCGCCTCCTCTTGCCAAAAAGCCTGCATCGCTGTTGAAGAATCAACAAAGGAATGCAAGAAAGCGACCGAAAACGTCAAAAAACTAATTTCTGATGCTATTATCTTTCTAGATTCTCCTCAGGCGGCTGCTCAAAAGAACGTCGAAACTGTTAATGCCACTGTTGAGAATCTCAGCAAATCGCTTCAAACTGAGAAGAAGCATTTTGAAGAAGTACGCCAAAGCATCAAGTCTGACAACACCGAGCTTCACACATCATTGAATGCCCGTCTTGATCAACTCCAGACCGAGCTAGCTGTGGAAAACAAAATCATGGATGAACTTGATCGTCGCACTGCTCAGCTCAAAACTCAGACCTTGAAGCTCACTCTGGCGACCAAGGAAATTGATGATCCCAAGTCTGAGCGAGCAGTTATCAAAAGTTGCGTTGGTGATGTGCACTCTCTTCTGTCTAATCTCCTAGAGGCACATGATTCAGTTCTTACTCTCACTGTTCAACGACACTTGGCTGAGAAGTTGAGACCTGCTCTTGACATGTTGAGCCGTATAGAAGGTGTTCCAGAGACTTCTTTCCCTCCGAAACAAGGGGGAGAAGCAAGTATGGGTCAACCCCCACAACCTCCAACAAGCAAACCTGTTCAAATCTCTTCACAACCGAAAGTCACCACTAAACCGAAGGGTAATGAAGCTTCAGGTTATAATGTGAAGGACAAAGAAAAAAAGATAATTGGTGATAGTCATGAGGAAGAAACCGAAGAAGATGCTCTTAAAAGAAAGCAACGTGAGCGAGTGCTTGATGAAAATCTTCACATCGCAAGAGAAGAAGAAGAGAGGGAAAGAAAAAGAAAAGAAGCTCACGACGCATTGGAAAGTAGAAAAACTCTATTTCCTTTGTGGTCATTGGATAGACTCTTAAAAGAAGCAATCGAGTCCCATAACACTCATTGGCTTAAACCGGTCATCTTGTTTGATCGTGAGAATTTGAGAAACTCTCAGTTCGACATGCCTATAACCCAAAAGGCATTTGTATTTCATTGCTTTGAGCCAATCGCTGATGTTCCTTCTCCTGACCCGAAGGTTGATCGAGAATTAATCGACTACTATCTCGCATGTTGAGAATAGGAAAATAAATGTAATAGCTTAGTATTGTAATATTTCATTTATGAGATAATAAAAATCAAATACGCCGTTACATTTATGATTAGACTGTTAGGATAAAAAATAAACGTCCAAAAAGTTG
Source organism: Lactuca virosa (assembly GCF_052849685.1). NCBI lineage: Eukaryota > Viridiplantae > Streptophyta > Magnoliopsida > Asterales > Asteraceae > Lactuca > Lactuca virosa. The sequence goes on along the minus strand of NC_136432.1, from coordinate 93,413,366 downwards.
TATCGTGTTTTAAAATGGTTAATGTATTTAGAATGTAATCGTTAACATGATCCCAAGGATATAAAATTTGTAAAAATCCGATTCCAAATGGAGGAGTTACGAATTTAGTGCAAAGTAAAAATCAACGGCGTAATTAAAGTTAATTACGTCAAAATGGTACTTAGAGATTGGTTAAGTTCTGACCAAAAATATAAAAAGAGATTCGTAGCACTCCTTGAGATATAAACATTAGGACAAAGAATGCCGAATACGGGATCCGTATGAGAGAGATATAATTTTTGTAAAACCATTTATTTTTACCCCAGTTAGGCATAAAAATGAAAGTCCAAACTAGCAAAAACAACAAAAAAGAGAGTTGCAGTATTCTTTGAGATCATCACATAGACATAAAGAGGGATTAAATCGGAGCTCGCACGAAAGAGTTATGATTTTTACAAAATCATTTTGTGTTCAAGTGAGGCGCGCCTATGCCCGTCATGCTCCTGACACCAGATTCGAGTAGATTGCGAGTGACATGGCCAAGTGGTGAGGTGCCATGTATCAACTTCTGGATGGAGCCATGATGATCACACGTGACACACATGGATATTTACGCCACGCGTACCCCAAATCCTTGTCTATAAATAGAAGGTAGTGCAGACCCCTTCTGCACATCTTTCTCTAAGTCTCTCTCTCTCTCTCTCTCTATCTCTCTCTCTACCTCGAAGCTACTTCTATCCTAGTCGGCGGTCCACCAGTTGATTGATTGATATATAAACTAGAAGCAGAATAGGAAGTTAGATATAAAAATAACTCACCTGCACATCTTGAGCATTGAGGTCTAGATGATCAGCAATGAGGAACCATAATCGAGTTTAGTACCAGATATGATAATTCTATTTGACGGAAACCCACATAGCTTCCAAGAAACATAAGTCAAAACATCCACCAGATTTGAGATGATTATCATGATAGTCTCTGACGATCCTGCAGCCAACGACGAGATCATTTTTGAGAACATAAGGGGTCAGCGGTAGCTGAACGGAAAGATGTGGGTTTCAGACAACAAAATAACACAAAGATCATCGGAGAAACACATAGATCATCGGAGAACACCCTCTCACAGAAGAAGATATGGTTCTTCAAAGTGGTCCTGGTTCGTCAAACGAAAATCTGGTTCGTCGGAAGGATATCTGACTGTTTTTACCGACACACCACTATTTCAAATCAGGAGGAGATCGGTTACATGTTTTTCCTGTCTGCCGCTATTTCATGCCTGACAACTACCCTCAAACGGTAGTGGTTGGATTTCTAGGGGAGACGGTAGTCGATGAAGGAAAGAAAACATAAGAAGGTCGTGGCTTAAGAGATGTAGATCCGTGGTTGTGGCTTTAAGGAATTGTGGTGGTGGTGGATTAAAGGCGACAACGGTGGATTCAATGGCGGTGGTTGCATTGCCGTGAAGACCCGAGATTCAGAAACTGAACAAATATGGTCGCCTGACGTTCCAGTGGCAACAACATGACTGCCAAAGAAGAGTAACGGTAGGCCAAGGAAAACTTGGGGAAGGATAAACATACCGGTGAAGATGATGAAGAGGAAGGGAAAGATGTCCAAGGTGGAGAGATCAGGGAAGAAAAAAATTGAGGAACTCACGTAGGAGTGGGTTTTTAGGTTTCAATTTTCTTTTAATTTGGTGTGGGTTTTAATTAATATATGGATTTTATTTTTTTATTTATAGACTAAACACTAAAATTAACTCAAATTATAAAGACTATTTTTGTAAATTAAATAACTTCTAGAAAAATAGACATGTGTTACTTCCTAATTAATTCCTGCGCTTGTAACCCTAATATGAATTTTCTATTGATCTTGATTATATATATATATATATATATATATATATATATATATATATATATGTATATATATATATATATATATATATATATATATATATATATATATATATATATATATATATATCAGTAGTTAGACAAAGCATGAAATTCTAGGATAATATACCCATGGATACTCTACCTAGTTGTAAGTTATGATATTATTCCTAAAAGTTATGATGCCTGATATTCTAGGGAAAGATTTTACGTAGATGTTATACTGGCCAATTTCCTAAGATAACATAGTACCTAGAGTAATGTTGGTCATTTATATGGATATGCATTGTACCTAGTCGTTACTCTGTCCAAATATCCTGTTTTCAAATCAGTCATAATTAGGGTATATATATATATATATATATATATATATATATATATATATATATATATATATATATATATATATATATATAAAATTATAAGGTATATAGATTATAATTATCAAATATAAAGTAAAAGAATTATATAGTGATAATTATAAAATGTATTAAGTAAAAGAATTAATGAAAAGACAAAACACCTAAGGTTAATATGTTAGTGAGCTTTTATTATTCATCCTTAGCCTCATTAAATTCGGCTACCCCGCACCTATAATCGTTAATCTTGCGAGAGCCAGAAAGATATGTATATATCCATACGAGGCTGACACCCCCACCTACGATTTCTTGCTACAATCCCGACATGATACGTTTCTTTATATATACAAGCATTATTCGACATCCGATGAAGCGTCGTGCGGGGAAATTATTAGTCCACAACGTCGATTATGGGGCTCATAGTAATACAAACCCGACAACCTTAAGGAACAACCTACCTAGAGGGACGACTTCGAGTAGTAAATATTATAATATATTAGGGTTGGTAAAATATGTTAAAAAGATAATATAATAAGTTAGGATTAGTAAAACATCCTAAAAAGTATAATAAGTTCGGATCGGTAAAATATCTTAACAAGAAAATAAAGGGTTTCCTAAAAGAAAAAGGATTCTTAATTAAAACAATCGAATAAAGCTGAAAACAATAAAAACTTGTGAACTCGCCAACATTATGTTTTAAAAAAATACATGTATTTTTAGGGAGATGAGTGTGGAGGATAGTCGTGCGGACGAGGATGTCGTCAAGGAAGCTTGATGGAGTATATTTCTGTCTGTTGATTTTTTGGTTATTTTTAGGATGTGTGCTTGATCTACCAAAGAATGTAAGACCCGAATAAATTATAATGAATAAAAGTATTGTTTGTGTTATATTTCTATGTATTCTTAAATATATATGTTTTCCTCGATCGAATATCACTACGTCGCACAACCCTTCGTTTACGCCACCGGCTGGGGTGTGACATGATGGGTTCATCAACATTCATCATGATGACATATACGTTAACAAGAAATCTATATCTCTAGGGTGTTAGATATAGTTGTCGAATATCATAACTAAATTGGTGTAAGTTTGAGAATAATAAGAAAGTCCTTTTTGGGTTGACTTCAAGAGCTAAAATAGCTAGAGAATGATATAAGATAATGAGATAAATAGTTTATTTATTTATCATAGCTTGATATATTAATTAGAAACTTTTTGAAATTAATTTAGAATTAATTTGGAATTAATTGGAATTAATTAGAATTAATCAAGAATTAATTAAAGATGTAGGGACTGAATGTTAATTGTTCAAAAGTTGCGCAAGAGGAACGTTCTTGAAAACGCAATGAGGGCGGATGGTTATGGGAGGCCTAGAAGACTTTTATAATTGTTCCTGAAAGATACCAAAAATCATAGGTAAAAATTTCATTTTTAATCCAACCCAAATCATCAAATTATCATATTAATCTATCCAAAAGTATTTCATAGTAAAATAGTTATCAAAGTACAATTCCCATAATCATAAAAATGAGGAAACATGGGTGGATGCGCTGCGATCAAGTGGGGACCTTCCCTTTCAAACTGAAAGTACCTGAAACATAAACTTAAACTGTAAGCAGAAAGCTTAGTGTTTCCCCAAATACCACATACAACACATAACATACGTACGTAATACATACATATCATGCTAAAACATGTAACAGGTCTATTTCACCCCTGACTCCCTTCCGAATCTCTGAGTCGCTTCCGACTCGTTGAGTCCCTTCTCACTCTCTGAGTCCCTTATCACTCCTTTGGTATATTTCAACCGATATGGATCTATTTCACCCCTAGAGCTAAGCATAGAGTCATACAAGCAAGAGTCATAAAGACATCAAGCACATACAAGCATATCAGTAAGTTTCATACATATCACTACTATTCTAATAAATATTCCAGTGGGCCAACATTGGTTCCTTCGACCTACAAGTACAGTAAGGAGAGTCACCTTAGTCTGAAGATAGACAAACCACACTCCCAGGCTGCTGCTACTACGACTCCTCACAATTAACATTCCAAAATAACCCTAATTAATACTTAGAGTAGTAACCCACGAATGGTCCAGACTACCATCCAACATGCTAAGGGGTAAAAGACCATTTTACCCTTCCCTTAATGGGCCCCTCACCCATGACCCAAGCCTAAAATACCTAAAGTCCAACAATGCCCAAGAGACCTAAATCCCTATAATGGCCCAAAAAGGCATAAGGCCCAATAATGACCCAAATGACCTAATACCCAAAAAGGGTTCTTGGTGAGTACGCTAAGCGTACCACTAGTACGCCCACCATACTAGATTTCGCCAAAAGAAAACAGAGACTGAGAAACGTACGCTTATGTATGTTGAATCATAAAAGTGACCCTCTTGAACTTGGTCTACCGCAGTCATCAAAGATCCGCAGTCAACTCTTATCAGCAACCTCATCCGAAGTCATCATCAACCGTAGTTCACTTTCTAGTTTACTTAGTTTAACTCTTTATCTACTTTTGTTAGAATAATCTCTATTATCCAGTATGCCTTGCATGGCTACACATAGATAGTTGATCCAATGTAATATTTGAGTCTCTATATATAGAGCTCAATCTTTCTTATTCAAAAACACATCTCTTACATCTATCTGATTACACATCTTGAATCTCATATCTTGTGCTATTACTCTCTCCTTCTTACTCTCAAAGTTCACTTGAATATAACTGAATATTATCTCTCTTCGGAGCAAGTCATTCGTGACTTAATCACTAAGTTTTATCTCACTTACTAACTTGGTCTGAATGCATTCCTTGTTAAGAATCAACTTATGTGTATACTTGATACAACACCTGCTGTCATTTATATTTCCTTACATTTCCGCAACTAACTCTCTAATTATCTAACTCATTAACTTATTATTATTGTTGAGCTTTTAGATCCTTTGAGATAAACTATTCCGCAACTATACTTGTTCTAACGTTTGTTCAAGTGTGTCTCAAGTTTTTCTCTCAACAATTGGTATCAGAGCCATAATGGTTGCTTTTGAAGCAAAACTCTGATTTTCAAAAGGCCTTCTATACCACTGAAGCTCATTTCTAAAATTTTTTTTTTAAAAAAAACAAGGAAAAGTGGCATAAGCGTTATCTCTGAATGTTTCCAATAGTGTTGGTGGTTCAAATCGAGCCCCAATATTGGTGGCAAATGAATATCATCACTGGTCTCAGAGAATGGAAAGATACTTAAGGAGACTTGGTAGAGATGTATGGCGGTCCGTAGAAGAAGGACCACATGTCCATGTTCTTACACCAGTTCAAACTGACAGCACCACAGCCAGACTAGGAGGAGGTCAAACAGTCATGAACCGTCCCACTAAAGATGACCTCGATAAAATGGAAAATGATGCTTTTGCTTTTTATGAAATCTCTTGTGGAGTTGCTCCTGACAACTTCGACATTATCATAAACTGCAAATCAGCAAAAGAGATCTGGGAAGTTCTCAAGAATTTGTATGAAGGCTGAGAACAAGCTCAAGATAAGAAGCTCACAACTACACTCAATGAGTTCAACAATTTCAAAGCTCATACTGGCAAAAGTTTGGAAGACTCGTTCAAAAGGTTCAACCTGATAGTCACTAAGTTATCTAATGCTGGCACCATCCGCAGTAACCATAAAACAAACCTTCAGTTTCTCAATGGTTTGGGAAGACATTGGACTACTGCTAAGATGATAGTTCTGTTGGATATAGTGTCTAAGTCCATAACTATATTTGGTATGTACTTGACCCGACCCGGCATGGTCCATTTGGGTTGCACTTCACCCGAACAATTTATGGATAATCGTTTGAGAATAGTATAAGTTATGATTTATTAATATATTATAAGTCCTAATATATTAATATAAAATAATATTATTTAAGTAGTATTGATCTATAATTAATCTAGAATTAATTTAGAGATCAAAAGTATGACTAATTAAATATGGGCTCTTGTATTTATATAGTGTGGGCTAATGTTTATTTGGAATGGGCTAGGCTTGCATGGAAAGTCCATGGATACTCCGTGGAGCTTTAACCCATGGATCTCATGGAAATGAAAAGACATGGGTATTAGGGTTTACATGGATGTAACCCTAATCCACCATACTATATAAAGGAGGCTTTGGTTCTTGAAATCACACATGTTGTGGTGAGTAAAGTAAGAGGGCCGATTTCAAGAAGGTGATTACTATTCTCTGAAAGTTCTAAGTTTGTGGTGATTTGTGATTTCCATTTGAGGCATCCACACTATTGGTGCTAGGCTCTAAAACTCCAAGCAATCAACTACAACTACAATGTAAGTAATTCTACTAGCTTTATTTGATTCAAGTTCCCCATGCCATGCTAGATAGGATAAGAACCTTGGAAAAATAATTATTTGCATGTATCATAGTCAAACATAGATCCAAGGTTTCTAGGGTTGCATGTACACCATAGGAGTGTTAGAATGCTCAAAACCCATCAGTGGTATCAGAGCCTAGGCTTGTTTATTTGATACTTGATGCAAAAAAAAAAAAAAAAAAAAAAAAAAAAAAAAAAAACTTGAAAATCGAAGTTTTGTTCAAAAGCTCGTATCAAAATTTCAAGTTTTGTATATGTTTTTACGATTCTTGAAATTTTTGATATGAACATTCATAAACATATGAGTTTAGAAGATCATAGAAATTATGTGCTAATAATTGATTAGATTAATTCTTGATCTTTATGTGTTTTAATGGAGTCCATAACTAGTTCTTAAGTTATGGATAACCAAAAGTCACATTTATAAATAACCATTAAAAGAACACATAGGTTACAAAAAAATGAAGAGTCTTCATTTTTAATAACCATTAACTCATAAGTTATGAGAAACGAAAAGTTTTGAAAGTTTACAAAACTTGCCCTCAAGTTTTGGAACATGTAAAGTCATATTAAAAACTTTAGTTCCAATCCCTAGAATTTTAAAAGTTAAAATTCAACCCTTATACTTTATAATATTATAAGTTTAATAATATTTATATATGTATAAGATCAAGTCGTCTTACCGCTAGTACGCCTCATTCACGAAGCCGGTCTATAAGGGGGGTATAAGGTTGTTGCCTATAAAATGGCAACTTAATGGGTGTCCACTCTCACCCACCGCTTCCTTGATCGGTGGAGGGTCGTTAGTCGAACGGGTAGGACAAGGACTTATAAATTCTCATTAAAAGTATAATGATAATACTAAAGTAACTAAACTTTATTGAATTCCCAATCATAGTTATTTTAGGAAAATTTGAATAAGGTGCTAATCCATGAAATTACACTTTACACTTTGTTTAAGTCGTTAGTGGAGCGTGTGTGGTTAACCGACACACTAACTTGAACTTAACAAGGTAGGTAAAGGGTGTTTAATGTTTATCATAGTATCGATGGAGCGTGTGTGGTTAACCGGCACATCGATTGAGGGGTAATACATTAAGGGTACCAAGTAATTTGCATGGTTACTTCACACCTTGTTTTGTGATCCTCGGCATCCCAGTCACAAAACTTGAAGGGCACACTCGAGATTGAAACATGCCATTGAAGAAAGTTCAATGAATCTCAAAGAATCTAGGAGTTTCTAAACCAATTAAAACCTAATTAAATATTTCGTTTTTCATGGTGGAAATTGGTGAATCGTCATTCACCTACCTTCAAATATCTTATAGCTTAGATTACGGCATCCCTCTTCTAAGTTATAAAATATTGTGTTGGGTCCTAGCCTTAATATTAAATTTGGATGTTTTGTTAAGGACTATCTCTATATCTAATCTAATCTATTCCCTCTTCTTTTCAAATGTCTTCCAATAACAATGCTTCTGGCTCAAACCCTACTAGCTCCTTCTCTCTCATGAATCTTTGTGGGAGAGTCATCTTTGATGGGTCCAACTTTGCAGATTGGATCAGAAACATCAGGATGGTCACTCGGTATGAGAACAAAGAATATGTTCTCGACAAGGAGCTGAAGGTACCCGAGCCAACTGCTACTCCTGAAGAGCTTGCTCAATATGAGGTACATGAAAGAGATGCTACAAAAGTGGCATGCATCATGATGGACACCATGACAGCCGAACTCCAAAAGTCCTATGAGGACTATTATCCTTTTGAGATGCACCAGGACTTGATGGACCCCTACCATCAAAGTACTCGTCAAGAGCGATATGAAATAATCTCCTCCATGATAACAACCCGAATGAAGGATGGTGAACCCATCACGTGCCACATGCAGAAAATGAAAAGGTATGTGGACCGTTTACTGAAGCTGAATGTGAACTTCCCTGAGGAGTTAGCAATAGACATCATTTTTCACTCCTTGCCATCGTGTTATGATCAATTCCGCATGACATATCACATGAACAAGGAAGAAGTCACCCTCAGCAAACTTCAAGGACTCTTGAAGACCGCCGAAAGTGGTCTAAAGGGTAAGTCGGTTGTTACTACTCCTCCTCCTACTCCAACTGCGGCCAATGTCTTCGCAATCGGGCATGGCAAAGGGAAGAAGACAAAGAACCCTTCTAAGGGTACCAAGGGTAAGACCCTTGAAGGCTCCTCTTCAAGCAAAAACCAAGAAAAGTTTTGTCACTCCTTCTACTAACCCTAATGAGGCTGAATGCTTCTATTGCCATGAAAAGTCGCATTGGAAACGAAACTGCCCAAAGTACCAGCAAGATTTGAAGGATGGGAAAGTAAAACCCAACCATGCAGGTATATACACTATATTGTCTAATAACTCACCTCATTCTAAGTCTTGGGTCCTTGATACAGGTTGTGGTATTCACATATGTTGTGATTTGCAGGGACTAAAAAGAAGTGAGAATGTGGAGCTGGGAAAGATAAACTTGATCATGGGAAACAGGAAAGCTTCACCTGTCACCAAGATAGGAGTTTATTCCTTACTGCTAAATAGTGGGTTTACATTAGATTTGAATAAATGTTATTATTCGCCAGAAATGGCAATAAATGTTATTTCCTTTCATGCATTGTATAAACAAGGTTTTACCTTTTATTTTGATAATAATAATGGTAGTATTGATGCTTTCTTTAATAATGTTCTTTATTTTAAAGCATTACCTTGTGATGGCGTGTATGAAACTGTATCTGTTGTAGATAATCTAGGAAATAATGTATTGTGTATTAACTCTTCCACTAGCTTAGATAAAGCATCCTTATGGCATTGTCGTCTTGGACATGTAAGCAAGAAACGCATAAGCCAACTCCAAAAGGATGGAGTCTTGGAGTCATTTGACCTAAAGACAGATGATCGTTGTGAATCTTGTTTGCTTGGTAAAATGACAAAGTCACCTTTTACTGGCACTTGTGCTAGGGGTGAAGGTTTGTTGGACCTCATACACACGGATGTGTGTGGACCCTTCAGAACCGCCACAAGAGATGCTAATCGGTTCTATGTGACTTTTACTGATGATTTTAGTAGATATGGATATCTCTACCTAATCAAGCATAAGTCAGAAACCTTTGAGAAATTCAAAGAGTTTAAGCAAGAAGTGGAGAATCAGTTGGGCAGGAAGATTAAGATGCTTCGATCCGATCGTGGTGGTGAGTATCTTAGTACTGAGTTCCTTGACTATCTTAAGGAATGTGAGATTGTCTCACAATTGACACCTCCTAGGACACCACAGTTGAATGGTGTAGCTGAGAGGGGCAATCGGACCTTGTTGGACATGGTTCATTCCATGATGAGTCGAGCTTTGCTACCAATCTCATTTTGGGGGTATGCCTTAGAGACTGCCGCCGATATCCTTAATCTAGTCCCTACAAAGAAGGTTTCCAAAACACCTCACGAGGTGTGGGCTGGAAAAGTTCCCAATCTAGACCACATCAATATTTGGGGTTGCGAGGATTTCGTGAGACGCGAGACTCACGATAAGCTCAAACCCCGAAGCAAAAGGTGTATTTTCATCGGTTACCCACAAAAATCCTTTGGTTACATCTTCTACAGACCCAATGATAATGTGGTCTTTGTAGCAAGAAGAGGATTCTTTCGAGAGAGAGAATTCATGAGCCAAGGAGACAGTGGGAGGCAAATTGACCTTGAGGAAATTCAAGAGTCAAGTGGTGAAGGAACCTCAAACCCTAGCCCTCAACCTGAGGAGGAAACTCCTTTTGAGCCGACTGAAGAATCTATACCTCTGAGGCGTTCCACCAGAGTTAGGAATGCACCTGAGCATTATTATGGTTTTCATATTACTGCAGAAGGTGAGACACTTATCAGTGATAACACACTGGTAAATCTGGATGAGCCTAACAGCTACACGGAAGCCATGGCAGGCCCTGAGGCTGCTAAATGGAAAGAGGCTATGGATAGCGAGATACAGTCCATGTATGACAATCAAGTTTGGAACTTGGTTGACAATGTACCTGATCGTAAGATAGTTGAGTGCAAATGGATCTTCAAGAAGAAGACCGACATGGATGGTAATGTACACACTTATAAGGCACGACTGGTTGCAAAGGGTTATTCTCAAACTCCGGGAGTTGATTATGATGAGACCTTTTCACCAGTGGCCAAGATTAAGTCTATTAGGGTTCTGTTAGCCATTGCTGCATTTCATGATTATGAAATATGGCAAATGGATGTCAAAATCGCTTTCCTTAATGGAAAGTTGGCTGAAGATGTTTACATGGTTCAGCCAGAGGGTTTTGTCAGTACAGAGTACCCCAGTAGAGTGTGTAAGCTCGAGAAATCCATTTGTGGATTAAAACAGGCACCTCACAGATGGAATCTTTGCTTTGATGAGAAAGTCAAAGAATTTGGCTTTTCAAGGAGTGAAGATGAATCTTGTGTCTATATCAAGGCTAGTGGGAGTATAGTCAGCTTTTTGGTACTGTATGTGGATGACATACTACTCATAGGAAATGACATCCCAACCCTGCAGGAAGTAAAGTCCTGGCCTGGGAAGTGTTTCGCTATGAAGGACCTTGGAGAAGTTGCCTATATCCTAGGGATAAGGATTTTGAGAAACAGGAGTAAAAGACTAATTGGACTTAGTCAAAGCACCTATGTGGACAAAGTGTTGAAAAGGTTCAACATGCATAACTCCAAGAAAGGAGAGTTACCCATCCAGAGTAACGCCATATTGAGTAAGACACAAAGCCCTAGTACTGAGGCTGAGATAGCAGAAATGAGTCGAATACCATAGGCTTCAGCTGTAGGATCGATCATGTATGCTATGACGTGTACTCGACCTGATGTAGCCTTTGCTTTGAGGATGGTTAGCAGGTATCAGGGGAACCCTGGCAAGGCACACTGGACTGCGGTAAAGAATATCCTCAAGTACCTACGGAGGACTAAGGACTGGGTCCTTACCCTCGGTGGCAGTGAGGACTTGAGAGTTGTAGGGTACAGTGATGCTAGCTTTTAGACTGACAGGGATAATTTCCGCTCTCAGTCGGGCTGGGTCTTTACTCTAAACGGAGGGGCAATTACTTGGAAAAGTTCCAAGCAGGAGACATTGGCTGATTCCACTTGTGAATCAGAGTATATAGCAGCAAGCGAGGCAGCAAAGGAGGCTATATGGCTAAAGAACTTCATCGGAGACCTTGGAGTTGTACCAGCTATAAAGGAGCCAATGGGGATTTTCTGTGACAACAATAGTGCGGTTGCCTTAGCCAAGGAACCAAGAGATCATGGGAGATCCAGACACATTGACAGAAAATATCACTTCATCAGACATCGAATAGAGGAATGAATCCTCGTGGCAAAGAGGGTATCATCGGATGAGAACCCAACAGATCCCCTCACGAAGGGACTGACTCGGGCTAAGCATCTCCAGCATGCTCGGAGCATAGGGCTGAAGGATGATGTTAGTTTTAGTAGTTAGATAATCTTGAAATTTGTAAAATGTAACTGACATTTGATGATAAATAAAAGCTGTTATTTATGAGTAAAGTGTTGCTATCTCTTGTCAATCGTTTACTATTATTTCTTTTTGCATGTTTTGACTTCCAGAATAATTATGTTATGGTTTATATCATATTATTCAAACTCACCACAGTCGGTCATATGTTGGAAGTAGATATGAATCAAGACTGTCATGGGTTGGCTTGTAGAGGTCTAAGATGTTAGACAAAGCGGGGCTACAACACTCATGAGTGCTCATAAGTTCTGAGTATTGGATTCAACCCACGCTCACTTGTATCACTTCATGGAATTTATCTCGAGTGATCGTGAGACGGTAATATCATATAAGTCTTCAAACCTAGAGATATGATTTGTTGCCTATGAGTTGGTTATGCATTGATTGCACGAAAACACATTGGTAACTCGATGTTATAAACCGTGCTTTTGTGTGTAATTCAACAAGTAGTAGAGCAAACATATGAGTCGAAGTTTATCTGTTCCTTCTAGGATTAGAAGCGATATCTGGGCCCCTCGATGGTTTTGTTTTGACCTATGTATCGGGCCCGGTCAGAACTAAATTGATGTGTTCAGTTAAGTTCTATGTCAAACAAATCGGAAATCGGGAAACAAATGCTGGACAATAAGCAAGACCATGCTCCATGTATTTGTCCGGCTGATATCTAGAACAGAGGATTATATGATCACTTATATAAACTGGCGCTTCATAGTTCAACAGAGTTTAAAGAGCTACGATTGCTGATCGGTTCCTGAAGTCATACTTGCAACTATAGTTATTAGACTTATCCAAGTGGGAGATTGTTGGATATAGTGTCTAAGTCCATAACTATATTTGGTATGTACTTGACCCGACCCGGCATGGTCCATTTGGGTTGCACTTCACCCGAACAATTTATGGATAATCGTTTGAGAATAGTATAAGTTATGATTTATTAATATATTATAAGTCCTAATATATTAATATAAAATCATATTATTTAATTAGTATTGATCTATAATTAATCTAGAATTAATTTAGAGATCAAAAGTATGACTAATTAAATATGAGCTCTTGTATTTATATAGTGTGGGCTAATGCTTATTTGGAATGGGCTAGGCTTGCATGGAAAGTCCATGGATATTCCATGGAGCTTTAACCCATGGATCTCATGGAAATGAAAAGACATGGGTATTAGGGTTTACATGGATGTAACCCTAATCCACCACACTATTAAAAGGAGGCTTTGGTTCTTGAAATCACACGTGTTGTGGTGAGTAAAGTAAGAGGGCCGATTTCAAGATGGTGATTACTATTCTCTCAAAGTTCCAAGTTTGTGGTGATTTGTGATTTCCATTTGAGGCATCCGCACTATTGGTGCTAGGCTCTAAAACTCCAAGCAATCAACTACAACTACAAGGTAAGTAATTCTACTAGCTTTATTTGATTCAAGTTCCCCATGCCATGCTAGATAGGATAAGAACCTTGGCAAAATAATTATTTGCATGTATCATAGTCAAACATAGATCCAAGGTTTCTAGGGTTGCATGTACACCATAGGAGTGTTAGAATGCTCAAAACCCATCAGTGGTATCAGAGCCTAGGCTTGTTTATTTGATACTTGATGCAAAAAAAAAAAAAAAAAAAAAAAAAACTTGGAAATCGAAGTTTTGTTCAAAAGCTCGTATCAAAATGTCAAGTTTTGTATATGTTTTTACGATTCTTGAAATTTTTGATATGAACATTCATAAACATATGAGTTTAGAAGATCATAGAAATTATGTGCTAATAATTGATTAGATTAATTCTTGATCTTTATGTTTTTTAATGGAGTCCATAACTAGTTCTTAAGTTATGGATAACCAAAAGTCACATTTATAAATAACCATTAAAAGAACACATAGGTTACAAAAAAATGAAGAGTCTTCATTTTTAATAACCATTAACTCATAAGTTATGAGAAATGAAAAATTTTGGAAGTTTACAAAACTTGCCCTCAAGTTTTGTAACATGTAAAGTCATATTAAAAACTTTAGATCCAATCCCTAGAATTTTAAAAGTTAAAATTCAACCCTTATACTTTATAATATTACAAGTTTAATAATATTTATATATATATAAGATCAAGTCGTCTTACCGCTAGTACGCCTCATTCACGAAGCCGGTCTATAAGGGGGGTATAAGGTTGTTGCCTATAAAATGGCAACTTAATGGGTGTCCACTCTCACCCACCGCTTCCTTGATCGGTGGAGGGTCGTTAGCCGAACGGGTAGGACAAGGACTTATAAATTCTCATTAAAAGTATAATGATAATACCAAAGTAACTAAACTTTATTGAATTCCCAATCTTAGTTATTTTAGGAAAATGTGAATAAGGTGCTAATCCATGAAATTACACTTTACACTTTGTTTAAGTCGTTAGTGGAGCGTGTGTGGTTAACCGGCACACTAACTTGAACTTAACAAGGTAGGTAAAGGGTGACTTAATGTTTATCATAGTATCGATGGAGCGTGTGTGGTTAACCAGCACATCGATTGAGGGGTAATACATTAAGGGTACCAAGTAATTTGCATGGTTACTTCACACCTTGTTTTGTGATCCTCGGCATCCCAGTCACAAAACTTGAAGGGCACACTCGAGATTGAAACATGCCATTGAAGAAACTTCAATGAATCTCAAAGAATCTAGGAGTTTCTAAACCAATTAAAACCTAATTAAATATTTCGGTTTTCTTGGTGGAAATTGATGAATCGTCATTCACCTACCTTCAAATATCTTATAGCTTAGATTACGGCATCCCTCTTCTAAGTTATAAAATATTGTGTTGGGTCCTAGCCTTAATATTACATTTGAGTGTTTTGTTAAGGACTATCTCTATATCTAATCTAATCCATTCCCTCTTCTTTTCAAATGTCTTCCAATAACAATGCTTCTGGCTCAAACCCTACTAGCTCCTTCTCTCTCATGACTCTTTGTGGGAGAGTCATCTTTGATGGGTCCAACTTTGCAGATTGGATCAGAAACATCAGGATGGTCACTCGGTATGAGAACAAAGAATATGTTCTCGACAAGGAGCTGAAGGTACCCGAGCCAACTGCTACTCCTGAAGAGCTTGCTGAATATGAGGTACATGAAAGAGATGCTACAAAAGTGGCATGCATCATGATGGCCACCATGACAGCCGAGCTCCAAAAGTCCTATGAGCACTATTATCCTTTTGAGATGCACCAGGACTTGATGGACCGCTACCATCAAAGTGCTCGTCAAGAGCGATATGAAATAATCTCCTCGATGATAACAACCCGAATGAAGGATGGTGAACCCATCACGGGCCACATGTAGAAAATGCAAAGGTATGTGGACCGTTTACTGAAGCTGAATGTGAACTTCCCTGAGGAGTTAGCAATAGACCTCATTTTTCACTCCTTGCCATCGTGTTATGATCAATTCCGCATGACATATCACATGAACAAGGAAGAATTCACCCTCAGCAAACTTCAAGGACTCTTGAAGACCGCCGAAAGTGGTCTAAAGGGTAAGTCGGTTGTTACTACTCCTACTCCTACTCCAACTGCGGCCAATGTCTTGGCTATCGGGCATGGCAAAGGGAAGAAGAGAAAGAACCCTTCTAAGGGTACCAAGGGTAAGACCCTTGAAGGCTCCTCTTCAAGCAAAAACCAAGAAAGGTTTTGTCACTCCTTCTGCTAACCCTAATGAGGCTGAATGCTTCTATTGCCATGAAAAGTCGCACTAGAAGCGAAACTGCCCAAAGTACCAGCACGATTTGAAGGATGGGAAAGTAAAACCCAACCATGCAGGTATATACACTATATTGTCTAATAACTCACCTCATTCTAAGTCTTGGGTCCTTGATACAGGTTGTGGTATTCACATATGTTGTGAATTGTAGGGACTAAAAAGAAGTGAGAATATGGAGCAGGGAAAGATAAACTTGATCATGGGAAACAGGAAAGCTTCACCTGTCACCAAGATAGGAGTTTATTCCTTAGTGCTAAATAGTGGGTTTACATTAGATTTGAATAAATGTTATTATTCGCCGGAAATGGAAAGAAATGTTATTTCCTTTCATGCATTGTATAAACAAAGTTTTACCTTTTATTTTGATAATAATAATGGTAGTATTGATGGTTTCTTTAATAATGTTCTTTTGTTTAACGCATTACCTTGTGATGGCGTGTATGAAACTGTATCTGTTGTAGATAATCTAGGAAATAATGTATTGTGTATTAACTCTTCCACTAGCTTAGATAAAGCATCCTTGTGGCATTGTCGTCTTGGACATGTAAGCAAGAAACGCATAGGCCAACTCCAAAAGGATGGAGTCTTGGAGTCATTTGACCTAAAGACAGATGATCGTTTTGAATCTTGTTTGCTTGGTAAAATGACAAAGTCACCTTTTACTGGCACTTGTGCTAGGGGTGAAGGTTTGTTGTACCTCATACACACGGATGTGTCTGGACCCTTCAGAACCGCCACAAGAGATGCTAATCGGTTCTATGTGACTTTTACTGATGATTTTAGTAGATATGGATATGTCTACCTAATCAAGCATAAGTCAGAAACCTTTGAGAAATTCAAAGAGTTTAAGCAAGAAGTGGAGAATCAGTTGGGCAGGAACATTAAGATTCTTCGATCCGATCGTGGTGGTGAGTATCTTAGTACTGAGTTCCTTACCTATCTTAAGGAATGTGGGATTGTCTCACAATTGACACCTCCTAGGACACCACAGTTGAATGGTGTAGCTGAGAGGCGCAATCAGACCTTATTGGACATGGTTCGTTCCATGATGAGTCGAGCTTCACTACCAATCTCATTTTGGGGGTATGCCTTAGAGTCTGCCGCCCATATCCTTAATCTAGTCCCTACAAAGAAGGTTGCCAAAACACCTCACGAGGTGTGGACTGGAAAAGTTCCCAATCTAGACCACATCAAGATTTGGGGTTGCGAGGCTTTCGTGAGACGCGAGACTCACGATAAGCTCGAACCCAAACCCTAGCCCTCAACCTGAGGAGGAAACTCCTGTTCAGCCGACTGAAGAATCTATACCTCTGAGGCGTTCCACCAGAGTTAGGAATGCACCTGAGCATTATTATGGTTTTCATATTACTGCAGAAGGTGAGACACTTATCAGTGATAACACACTGGTAAATCTGGATGAGCCTAACAGCTACACGGAAGCCATGGCAGGCCCTGAGGCTGCTAAATGGAAAGAGGCTATGGATAGCGAGATACAGTCCATGTATGACAATCAAGTTTGGAACTTGGTTGACAATGTACCTGATCATAAGATAGTTGGGTGCAAATGGATCTTCAAGAAGAAGACCGACATGGATGGTAATGTACACACTTATAAGGCACGACTGGTTGCAAAGGGTTATTCTCAAACTCCGGGAGTTGATTATGATGAGACCTTTTCACCAGTGGCTAAGATTAAGTCTATTAGGGTTCTGTTAGCCATTGCTGCATTTCATGATTATGAAATATGGCAAATGGATGTCAAAACCGCTTTCCTTAATGGAAAGTTGGCTGAAGATGTTTACATGGTTCAGCCAGAGGGTTTTGTCAGTACAGAGTACCCCAGTAGAGTGTGTAAGCTCGAGAAATCCATTTATGGATTAAAACAGGCACCTCGCAGATGGAATCTTTGCTTTGATGAGAAAGTCAAAGAATTTGGCTTTTCAAGGAGTGAAGATGAATCTTGTGTCTATATCAAGGCTAGTGGGAGTATAGTCAGCTTTTTGGTACTGTATGTGGATGACATACTACTCAGAGGAAATGACATCCAACCCTGCAGGAAGTAAAGTCCTGGCTTGGGAAGTGTTTCGCTATGAAGGACCTTGGAGAAGCTGCCTATATCCTAGGGATAAGGATTTTGAGAAACAGGAGTAAAAGACTAATTGGACTTAGTCAAAGCACCTATGTGGACAAAGTGTTGAAAAGGTTCAACATGCATAACTCCAAGAAAGGAGAGTTACCCATCCAGAGTAACGCCAGATTGAGTAAGACACAAAGCCCTAGTACTGAGGCTGAGATAGCAGAAATGAGTCGAATACCATATGCTTCAGCTGTAGGATCGATCATGTATGCTATGACGTGTACTCGACCTGATGTAGCCTTTGCTTTGAGCATGGTTAGCAGGTATCAGGGGAACCCTGGCAAGGCACACTGGACTGCGGTAAAGAATATCCTCAAGTACCTACGGAGGACTAAGGACTGGGTCCTTACCCTCGGTGGCAGTGAGGACTTGAGAGTTATAGGGTACAGTGATGCTAGCTTTTAGACTGACAGGGATAATTTCCGCTCTCAGTCGGGCTGGGTCTTTACTCTAAACGGAGGGGCAATTACTTGGAAAAGTTCCAAGCAGTAGACAGTGCCTGATTCCACTTGTGAATCAGAGTATATAGCAGCAAGCGAGGCAGCAAAGGAGGCTATATGGCTAAAGAACTTCATCGGAGACCTTGGAGTTGTACCAGCTATAAAGGAGCCAATGGAGATTTTATGTGACAGCAATAGTGCGGTTGCCTTAGCCAAGGAACCAATAGATCATGGGAGATCCAGACACATTGACAGAAAATATCACTTCATCAGACATCGAATAGAGGAATCAATCCTCGTGGCAAAGAGGGTATCATCGGATGAGAACCCAGCAGATCCCCTCACGAAGGGACTGACTCGGGCTAAGCATCTCCAGCATGCTCGGAGCATAGGGCTGAAGGATGGTATTAGTTTTAGTAGTTAGATAATCTTGAAATTTGTAAAATGTAATTGACATTTGATGATAAATAAAAGCTGTTATTTATGAGTAAAGTGTTGCTATCTCTTGTCAATCGTTTACTATTATTTCTTTTTGCATGTTTTGACTTCCAGAATAATTATGTTATGGTTTATATCATATTATTCAAACTCTCCACAGTCGGTCATATGTTGGAAGTAGATATGAATCAAGACTATCATGGGTTGGCTTGTAGAGGTCTAAGATGTTAGACAAAGTGGGGCTACAGCACTCATGAGTGCTCATAAGTTCTGAGTATTGGATTCAACCCATGCTCACTTGTATCACTTCATGGAATTTATCTCGAGTGATCGTGAGACGGTAATATTATATAAGTCTTCAAACCTAGAGATATGATTTGTTGCCTATGAGTTGGTTATGCATTGATTGCACGAAAACACATTGGTAACTCGATGTTATAAACCGTGCTTTTGTGTGTAATTCAACAAGTAGTAGAGCAAACACATGAGTCGAAGTTTATCTGTTCCTTCTAGGATTAGAAGCGATATCTGGGCCCCTCGATGGTTTTGTTTTGACCTATGTACCGGGCCCGGTCAGAACTAAATTGATGTGTTCAGTTAAGTTCTATGTCAAACAAATCGGAAATCGGGAAACAAATGCTGGACAATAAGCAAGACCATGCTCCATGTATTTGTCCGGCTGATATCTAGAACAAAGGATTATATGATCACTTATCTAAAATGGCGCTTCATAGTTCAACAGAGTTTAAAGAGCTACGATTGCTGATTGGTTCCTGAAGTCACACTTGCAACTATAGTTATTAGACTTATCCAAGTGGGAGACTGTCGGATATAGTGTCTAAGTCCATAACTATATTTGGTATGTACTTGACCCGACCCGGCATGGTCCATTTGGGTTGCACTTCACCCGAACAATTTATGGATAATCGTTTGAGAATAGTATAAGTTATGATTTATTAATATATTATAAGTCCTAATATATTAATATAAAATCATATTATTTAATTAGTATTGATCTATAATTAATCTAGAATTAATTTAGAGATCAAAAGTATGACTAATTAAATATGGGCTCTTGTATTTATATAGTGTGGGCTAATGCTTATTTGGAATGGGCTAGGCTTGCATGGAAATTCCATGGATACTCCATGGAGCTTTAACCCATGGATCTCATGGAAATGAAAAGACATGGGTATTAGGGTTTACATGGATGTAACCCTAATCCACCACACTATAAAAAGGAGGCTTTGGTTCTTGAAATCACACGTGTTGTGGTGAGTAAAGTAAGAGGGCCGATTTCAAGATGGTGATTACTATTCTCTCAAAGTTCCAAGTTTGTGGTGATTTGTGATTTCCATTTGAGGCATCCGCACTATTGGTGCTAGGCTCTAAAACTCCAAGCAATCAACTACAACTACAAGGTAAGTAATTCTACTAGCTTTATTTGATTCAAGTTCCCCATGCCATGCTAGATAGGATAAGAACCTTGGAAAAATAATTATTTGCATGTATCATAGTCAAACATAGATCCAAGGTTTCTAGGGTTGCATGTACACCATAAGAGTGTTAGAATGCTCAAAACCCATCAGTGGTATCAGAGCCTAGGCTTGTTTATTTGATACTTGATGCAAAAAAAAAAAAAACTTGAAAATCGAAGTTTTGTTCAAAAGCTCGTATCAAAATGTCAAGTTTTGTATATGTTTTTACGATTCTTGAAATTTTTGATATGAACATTCATAAACATATGAGTTTAGAAGATCATAGAAATTATGTGCTAATAATTGATTAGATTAATTCTTGATCTTTATGTTTTTTAATGGAGTCCATAACTAGTTCTTAAGTTATGGATAACCAAAAGTCACATTTATAAATAACCATTAAAAGAACACATAGTTTACAAAAAAATGAAGAGTCTTCATTTTTAATAACCATTAACTCATAAGTTATGAGAAATGAAATTTTTTGAAAGTTTACAAAACTTGCCCTCAAGTTTTGTAACATGTAAAGTCATATTAAAAACTTTAGATCCAATCCCTAGAATTTTTAAAGTTAAAATCCAACCCTTATACTTTATAATATTATAAGTTTAATAATATTTATATATGTATAAGATCAAGTCGTCTTACCGCTAGTACACCTCATTCACGAAGCCGGTCTATAAGGGGGGTATAAGGTTGTTGCCTATAAAATGGCAACTTAATGGGTGTCCACTCTCACCCACCGCTTCCTTGATCGGTGGAGGGTCGTTAGCCGAATGGGTCGGACAAGGACTTATAAATTCTCATTAAAAGTATAATGATAATACTAAAGTAACTAAACTTTATTGAATTCCCAATCTTAGTTATTTTAGGAAAATGTGAATAAGGTGCTAATCCATGAAATTACACTTTACACTTTGTTTAAGTCGTTAGTGGAGCGTGTGTGGTTAACCGGCACACTATCTTGAACTTAACAAGGTAGGTAAAGGGTGACTTAATGTTTATCATAGTATCGATGGAGCGTGTGTGGTTAACCGACACATCGATTGAGGGGTAATACATTAAGGGTACCAAGTAATTTGCATGGTTACTTCACACCTTGTTTTGTGATCCTCGGCATCCCAGTCATAAAACTTGAAGGGCACACTCGAGATTGAAACATGCCATTGAAGAAAGTTCAATGAATCTCAAAGAATCTAGGAGTTTGTAAACCAATTAAAACCTAATTAAATATTTCGTTTTTCATGGTGGAAATTGATGAATCGTCATTCACATACCTTCAAATATCTTATAGCTTAGATTACGGCATCCCTCTTCTAAGTTATAAAATATTGTGTTGGGTCCTAGCCTTAGTATTACATTTGGGTGTTTTGTTAAGGACTATCTCTATATCTAATCTAATCTATTCCCTCTTCTTTTCAAATGTCTTCCAATAACAATGCTTCTGGCTCAAACCCTACTAGCTCCTTCTCTCTCATGAATCTTTGTGGGAGAGTCATCTTTGATGGGTCCAACTTTGCAGATTAGATCAGAAACATCAGGATGGTCACTCGGTATGAGAACAAAGAATATGTTCTCGACAAGGAGATGAAGGTACCCGAGCCAACTGCTACTCCTGAAGAGCTTGCTGAATATGAGGTACATGAAAGAGATGCTACAAAAGTGGCATGCATCATGATGGCCACCATGACAGCCGAGCTCCAAAAGTCCTATGAGGACTATTATCCTTTTGAGATGCACCAGGACTTGATGGACCGCTACCATCAAAGTGCTCGTCAAGAGCGATATGGAATAATCTCCTCCATGATAACAACCCGAATGAAGGATGGTGAACCCATCACGGGCCACATGCAGAAAATGGAAAGGTATGTGGACCGTTTACTGAAGCTGAATGTGAACTTCCCTGAGGAGTTAGCAATAGACATCATTTTTCACTCCTTGCCATCGTGTTATGATCAATTCCGCATGACATATCACATGAACAAGGAAGAAGTCACCCTCAGCAAACTTCAAGGACTCTTGAAGACCGCCGAAAGTGGTCTAAAGGGTAAGTCGGTTGTTACTACTCCTACTCCTACTCCAACTGCGGCCAATGTCTTGGCAATTGGGCATGGCAAAGGGAAGAAGAGAAAGAACCCTTCTAAGGGTACCAAGGGTAAGACCCTTGAAGGCTCCTCTTCAAGCAAAAACCAAGAAAGGTTTTGTCACTCCTTCTGCTAACCCTAATGAGGCTGAATGCTTCTATTGCCATGAAAAGTCGCACTAGAAGCGAAACTGCCCAAAGTACCAGCACGATTTGAAGGATGGGAAAGTAAAACCCAACCATGCAGGTATATACACTATATTGTCTAATAACTCACCTCATTCTAAGTCTTGGGTCCTTGATACAGGTTGTGGTATTCACATATGTTGTGATTTGCAGGGACTAAAAAGAAGTGAGAATGTGGAGCAGGGAAATATAAACTTGATCATGGGAAACAGGAAAGCTTCACCTGTCACCAAGATAGGAGTTTATTCCTTAGTGCTAAATAGTGGGTTTACATTAGATTTGAATAAATGTTATTATTCGCCAGAAATGGCAAGAAATGTTATTTCCTTTCATGCATCGTATAAACAAAGTTTTACCTTTTATTTTGATAATAATAATGGTAGTATTGATGGTTTCTTTAATAATGTTCTTTATTTTAAAGCATTACATTGTGATGGCGTGTATGAAACTGTATCTGTTGTAGATAATCTAGGAAATAATGTATTGTGTATTAACTCTTCCACTAGCTTAGATAAAGCATCCTTATGGCATTGTCGTCTTGGACATGTAAGCAAGAAACGCATAGGCCAACTCCAAAAGGATGGAGTCTTGGAGTCATTTGACCTAAAGACAGATGATCGTTGTGAATCTTGTTTGCTTGGTAAAATGACAAAGTCACCTTTTACTGGCACTTGTGCTAGGGGTGAAGGTTTGTTTGACCTCATACACACGGATGTGTGTGGACCCTTCAGAACCGCCACAAGAGATGCTAATCGGTTCTATGTGACTTTTACTGATGATTTTAGTAGATATGGATATGTCTACCTAATCAAGCATAAGTCAGAAACCTTTGAGAAATTCAAAGAGTTTAAGCAAGAAGTGGAGAATCAGTTGGGCAGGAACATTAAGATGCTTCAATCCGATCGTGGTGGTGAGTATCTTAGTACTGAGTTCCTTGACTATCTTAAGGAATGTGGGATTGTCTCACAATTGACACCTCCTAGGACACCACAGTTGAATGGTTTAGCTGAGAGGCGCAATCGGACCTTGTTGGACATGGTTCGTTCCATGATGAGTCGAGCTTCACTACCAATCTCATTTTGGGGGTATGCCTTAGAGACTGCCGCCCATATCCTTAATCTAGTTCCTACAAAGAAGGTTGCCAAAACACCTCACGAGGTGTGGACTAGAAAAGTTCCCAATCTAGACGACATCAAGATTTGGGGTTGCGAGGCTTTCGAGAGACGCGAGACTCATGATAAGCTCGAACCCCAAAGCGAAAGGTGTATTTTCATCGGCTACCCACATAAATCCTTTGGTTACATCTTCTACAGACCCAGTGATAATGTGGTCTTTGTAGCAAGAAGAGGATTCTTTCGAGAGAGAGAGAATTCATGAGCCAAGGAGATAGTGGGAGGCAAATTAGCCTTGAGGAAATTCAAGAGTCAAGTGGTGAAGGAACCTCAAACCCTAGCCCTCAACCTGAGGAGGAAACTCCTGTTCAGCCGACTGAAGAATCTATACCTCTGAGGCGTTCCACCAGAGTTAGGAATGCACCTGAGCATTATTATGGTTTTCATATTACTGCAGAAGGTGAGACACTTATCAGTGATAACACACTGGTAAATCTGGATGAGCCTAACAGCTACACGGAAGCCATGGCAGGCCCTGAGGCTGCTAAATGGAAAGAGGCTATGGATAGCGAGATACAGTCCATGTATGACAATCAAGTTTGGAACTTGGTTGACAATGTACCTGATCATAAGATAGTTGGGTGCAAATGGATCTTCAAGAAGAAGACCGACATGGATGGTAATGTACACACTTATAAGGCACGACTGGTTGCAAAGGGTTATTCTCAAACTCCGGGAGTTGATTATGATGAGACCTTTTCACCAGTGGCTAAGATTAAGTCTATTAGGGTTCTGTTAGCCATTGCTGCATTTCATGATTATGAAATATGGCAAATGGATGTCAAAACCGCTTTCCTTAATGGAAAGTTGGCTGAAGATGTTTACATGGTTCAGCCAGAGGGTTTTGTCAGTACAGAGTACCCCAGTAGAGTGTGTAAGCTCGAGAAATCCTTTTATGGATTAAAACAGGCACCTCGCAGATGGAATCTTTGCTTTGATGAGAAAGTCAAAGAATTTGGCTTTTCAAGGAGTGAAGATGAATCTTGTGTCTATATCAAGGCTAGTGGGAGTATAGTCAGCTTTTTGGTACTGTATGTGGATGACATACTACTCATAGGAAATGACATCCCAACCCTGCAGGAAGTAAAGTCCTGGCTTGGGAAGTGTTTCGCTATGAAGGACCTTGGAGAAGCTGCCTATATCCTAGGGATAAGGATTTTGAGAAACAGGAGTAAAAGACTAATTGGACTTAGTGAAAGCACCTATGTGGACAAAGTGTTGAAAAGGTTCAACATGCATAACTCCAAGAAAGGAGAGTTACCCATCCAGAGTAACGCCAGATTGAGTAAGACACAAAGCCCTAGTACTGAGGCTGAGATAGCAGAAATAAGTCGAATACCATATGCTTCAGCTGTAGGATCGATCATGTATGCTATGACGTGTACTCGACCTGATGTAGCCTTTGCTTTCAGCATGGTTAGCAGGTATCAGGGGAACCCTGGCAAGGCACACTGGACTGCGGTAAAGAATATCCTCAAGTACCTACGGAGGACTAAGGACTGGGTCCTTACCCTCGGTGGTAGTGAGGACTTGAGAGTTGTAGGGTACAGTGATGCTAGCTTTTAGAGTGACAGGGATAATTTCCGCTCTCAGTCGGGCTGGGTCTTTACTCTAAACGGAGGGGCAATTACTTGGAAAAGTTCCAAGCAGGAGACAGTGGCTGATTCCACTTGTGAATCAGAGTATATAGCAGCAAGCGAGGCAGCAAAGGAGGCTATATGGCTAAAGAACTTCATCGGAGACCTTGGAGTTGTACCAGCTATAAAGGAGCCAATGGAGATTTTCTGTGACAGCAATAGTGCGGTTGCCTTAGCCAACGAACCAAGAGATCATGGGAGATCCATACACATTGACAGAAAATATCACTTCATCAGACATCGAATAGAAGAATGAATCCTCGTGGCAAAGAGGGTATCATCGGATGAGAACCCAGCAGATCCCCTCACACGTGTTGTGGTGAGTAAAGTAAGAGGGCCAATTTCAAGAAGGTGATTACTATTCTCTCAAAGTTCCAAGTTTGTGGTGATTTGTGATTTCCATTTGAGGCATCCGCACTATTGGTGCTAGGCTCTAAAACTCCAAGCAATCAACTACAACTGCAAGGTAAGTAATTCTACTGGCTTTATTTGATTCAAGTTCCCCATGCCATGCTAGATAGGATAAGAGCCTTGGAAAAATAATTATTTGCATGTATCATAGTCAAACATAGATCCAAGGTTTCTAGGGTTGCATGAACACCATAGGAGTGTTAGAATGCTCAAAACCCATCAAGTTCAAGGGGACAGAACGATTCATTCTTTGTTTCTCTACAAGCTCTACGGGGAAATGCAAGCACAAGAATCCACCGTACTCAAAGATTGTGCTGACTTCGGAGGACCACTTGCTCTTATAGCACAAGCTCCACAATATAAATCCTACTCTCCCTCGTATGATACTCCTCCGCAGTCATACGAAGCCGACTCAGAGTATGATGATGAAGAAGAATTTCAGAAGGCTATTGCTCTTGTTAGTCAACAGTTTAACCGATTACCACCTCCTTCCTTTCGTAAGAATCAGCAGTTCAACAAACCTCCATTCAACCGTAACTTTAACCTGCAGAATAACCATTCTCGATATCCCAAAAGTTCTCATCCACCACCGCAATTTCAAAATACTCAACCGAAGGAGGAACCGCAGTCCATCCAAACCACTGACTTCGGTACTCCCTCATAAGACAAAAGTGATGTTGTGATTTGTCACAAGTGCAACAAAGAGAATCATTTTGCAAAAGATTGCAAGGCTAACATAGTGAAAGACAGAGCATTCTACCTGCGAATGGCTCAAGAATTGGAAGAAAAGGAAAAGGCAAGGGCATACGTAGCCCATGTAAAAAGAGACCATCAAGTTTGGTCATCCGGAGATGAAGAAGAAGCCATCAGCAACATCAAAGAAAAAGGCAAGATCTGCATGCTGCAAACTGCGGATGACGATGGGTCTACAAAGCTGGAAAAGAACTACTGCTACATGGCGAAGGATGGAACTCTAAGCATCATCGAACAGGTAAAACTCATGATTCAAACTCTAAACTATAGCATGCATGACTGTCAACCTTTCATAGACAATCTCCATGACACATGTGTTGTCGTCCTTACAGACTATAACAAAGCTCTAGATGAGAAGAACATAGCGTTCCAAGAGATGTTTCTGTTGGGTTATGAGCATTCTAACACTCCTAAGTGTACATGCAACCCTAAATACCTTGGATCTATGTTTTCTCTATTAGACATACAATTATGAACATCCAAGGTATTATCCTAATCTAGCATACAAAATAATAAATATAACAAGATAGAATACATACCTCTTTGATGTAGAATGTCTTCATGAAGCTTGAGTGCCTAGTGCCCCAAGTGTGACACCTCAAATGGTTCACACAACACCAAATAAACTTGGAATAACTTGAGAGAAACTTGAACACTCCTTGAAATCGTCTAGCCCTTACACTCACCCATTAGTGCACGATTTCTTGAGCCATGGGATTCTTTTATATGGTGGCTTTAGGGTTACACCATGTAACTCATAACTTTACCCATTCCTTATGCTCCATGGATTTTAACCTCCATGGAGTATCCATGGGTCACCCCATGGACTTAGTCCAACATAAGGAATCTTGGATCACAAGCCCACATATGTAAGAATGAATGATTTACACAATCAACCCATATATTTAATTAGTCTCCTTTTGATCACTTAATTAATTCCAAATTAATTCTTGATCAATACTAATTAAATAACCTTATTAATATATTAGAACTTATAATATATTAACCAACCTTAAGTGTTATTTCTCTCATTATAGTCTATCCAAATGCATGATGCCATGCAACCCAAATGGACCATGCCGGGTCGGGTCAAGTCTTACCAATTATAGTTATGGACTTAGACATTAATCTAACAGTCTCCCACTTGGATAAGTCTAAAACTATTATTGCGTATGACTTCAGGAATCGATCAACAATCGTAGCTCTCAAAAGCTTCTGTCGAACTCTGACCTTGTCGATGAACTCTGACCTTTGTCAATGACTTGTCCATTAGATAAGGGATCATATATTCCTCCATTCTAGATATCATATGGATTGAGACATGGATTATCAATCATTCTCTCTGTCCATTTGTTGTTTCCCGATTTCCGATTCATGATGACTGACTGATTGAACAAATCAAATCAGTCCTGGCTTGGCCAAGCACTCACATGTATCATCTTTAAATCATCGAGAGGCCCACAGATATCGCTTTTATCCCGAAGGTAAAAGGAATGGATAAACTTCGACTCATATGGCTTGTTCTACTACTTGTTGAATCATACACAAAGGCACGTTTTATAACATCGAGTTACCAATGCGTTTTCGTGCAATCAATGTATAACCAACTCATTGTAACAACTCATATCTCTAGGTTTGAAGAATATAAGATGTTATCGTCTCATGATCACTCGTGATAAAATCCATGAAGTGATTCAAATGAGCGCGGGTTGAATCCAATACTCAGAACTTATGAGCACTCATGAGTGTTGTAGCACCACTTTTGTCCACCAACTTGGACCTCTACAAACCAACCCATGACAGTCTTGATTCATATCTACTTCCAAAATATGACCGACTGTGGATGGTTTGAATAACTTAATCATTCAGGAAGAGCGACTTAGTTATTCTGGAAGTCAAAACATGTAAAGTGAAACACAAGAATAAATAAATCAAATATGGTATCAAACCCTATGAATATAAATAAACACTTTTATTTATCACCATACTGATTACTCATTATTCATTGTTTCGGTTTTATCAACTTTATACTTGAATTCAAAACAATAGTTGTCCCATGCTCCAAGCATGTACACTATGTTTTCTAAACACTAGTCATGCCATACACCAAGTATGCATACTATGTTTGTCTATGATCTTTACTTTGTAAAATAGATCAATTGCACATCACTCCAATGATCCTCTTTTCACAGTCCCAAATCCTTACTGCAAATGCAAGAATTCCAAATTCATGCCATTTACTGAAATCTGTTAGATTCTAAACTTATATGCATTGATCCTCTTAATGATTATGCACAAAGTCAGAAAGACTTGACAACAATCATTACAGAGCATTCCAAAGGAGATCAGCTCCTTGGAAACATCCTTCTTTCATTAAGTTTCCTAATCTTACACAGATTGAATAATTTCTAACTTTGAAACATTTCCATATTCCATTTTGACTATCACTTCTGAACAAGAGTTGCCTCCTTACAGATTATGTCAATATGGTCCTTCCAGAATTAACATTATACTTCCAACTGTCCTTGAGCAACCAATCTTTGGTAAACCTTAGATTGCCCTCGACAATTGCTTAATCATTTTAGTCATATCCAATTCTAGACCTTTTCCCTTCATAATGCCCCAGGCATTTGGAAAATTTTAGAAAGGATGAATATACCACATGTAATCGATCCTATATCCGAAGCATATGGGATACGATTCATGATGTCTCACATAAAGACTAAACCAGTCTTTTGCTATAATATTTCCATTTCAATTTGCCAAGTTCTCAAAATTCAGATTATGAAAAAGGATGCCGTAATCATAATCGAATTTTAGAACGCAAATAATGGACCCATATATAGAATTTCCTTATGTTGAGCCATTCCAACATGAAATTCATATATATATCCTTGATTAAATACGATTAAAATCTCAATCTAAGCTTTTAGAATTGAAATGAAGTATAATTTCCTCTCCCTTAATTATAGCAAAACAACTTTTTCAACCCCTGTAACCTCACGAATTGAAACTTTTGTTTTCTATAATTAACATTGCTAACTTGCAACCTTTGTCATAATTATCATGCTCCCACTAACATGATGATTATTAGCATAACACTTATGCTCCCACTAGCTTTGACATGTACTCAGAAATCAGCTGACTTTCTTACCAAAGTTCAGATTTCTGATACTAGATTGTTTTGATAAAACTTTATCAAAATCATACACCTCTCTTAGATAGCTCACATGTGTGTCTAAACAATTTTAGAACTATGAAAAGGGATGACGTAATCATAGTCTCAATTGTTTAGACCTTTGCCACTTCTCACAAGTCCATGTTAGTGTGCCGGTAAACCACACACGCTCCACTAACGACTTTGAGAATGCAAATATCACAATTGCTATCTAGCTAAAAATCTACTTAGTGAAAGTGTTTCCTCACCATCATTTTCATGAATCGGAGAGAAACCTTATGACACTTAGATTTAATAGTGTATGTGTTCTTATCCATGTAAATTTGTCAAAACCATAATCACAAGACAAGGTTAGTGACAAATCCAAACTCATATTGATTAAACTTGTGCAATCTTAAATTCTTGCCATTTGGCAGCTCAGGTGCCTGCCATTGCTTCCAAGTAGTTGTGCAACCAATTGAGAACTCTCAGAACTCCTATGCAAAGCCAACTTGAATAGGCACAAAAATTTCAACACGATAGGTTATAAACCTCAAGTCGTGTGCTAGTGAAGGACTTTACGTTTTATTCTTGATTAAGTCTTGAAACTTTCAAGAGCTTTAAGACTCCCACTGTCCACTTGACATATAAGACTCCCTTGTCAAATATTCAAGAGATAGTGCAGATTCTTTATCAAGACTAACACTTTACACAATTGGCCTAAGTTGGTCTCTGTTTTATCCAAAACATCACAACTTACCAATTTCAAATGTACAAGAGTAGATAACCTTTTACTCTTACATTTGACTAGTGTTAACAAACCCTCTTTAAGATATGTCACTCAAGTTACATTCTTGGAGTATGACTCTAAGAATTGTTTTGGAACGAAGTATGACTCATCTTTTTGATTTAACCATTTCAACAATTCATGACTCCTCTTCTTAGTCATAAGAATGCACTAAGATGACTTTAGAGGACCAATTGTGATATGGTATCTTAATCATTAAGATGATCATAAACATGATACTAAAGTACTCTCCCATCTTTTCAGAATTGAGAAACTTTTATCTTTCTGCCATACTTTGATTCTTCTTGTTCGTTCTGTCTCACATTGAAACTTCTCCAATGCTACAGACTTATACTTAAACTTATAAGTATAACCATATTTACTGAACTTAAGTAAATCATGACGAATAGTCTTCTTGATCTTCAAGTTCCATAACTTGAGGACAAGTTATGGAAGACTTTAAACTAATTAATAAAAAAAAATAACTTTTTTTTATTGTAACTTATGGAACTAATTAAGGTTACACTTTTTTTTTAATTTAATGAAGAGACTCTTGAACCTCCATAACTTGAGGACAAGTTATGGAGTCATAAAACCATTTAATTAGAACTAGACTCTTCATTTTGTAACCTTTGCCAACTTTTATGAGTTTTATGATTCTTAAATGTGACTTTTCATGTAACTTGAGGACAAGTTACAAAAACACACTTTGGAATCAACTCTTAGATTAAAATGGATTGAAAACAACTATTTCACACAACTTTTATATTAATCTAAGAACCTCATAAGAACAAGATAATTCAAATCATCAATCTTCAAGAAATTAGCATGAACATACAAACTAATACAAATCTTGAAATTATGACAATTATCTTAGAAATTGGATTAGCATGAACATTACCACATCAAAAACAAGTTTATAAGTCCAAAAACATCTTAGGGTAATGTTCCTAGTCCAATTCCAGCCAAAACAATCGAATATATGCATCCAACTGGATTTTTCAGCTACTTTTGCAAGTATAACAAGAAAACAAGCCTAGGCTCTGATACCACTGTTGGGTTATGAGCATTCTAACACTCCTAAGTGTACATGCAACCCTAGATACCTTGAATCTATGGTTTCTCTATTATACATACAATTATGAACATCCAAGGTATTATCCTAATCTAGCATACAAAATAATAAATATAACAAGATAGAATACATACCTCTTTGATGTAGAATGTCTTCATGAAGCTTGAGTGCCTAGTGCCCCAAGTGTGACACCTCAAATGGTTCACACAACACCAAATACACTTGGAATAACTTGAGAGAAACTTGAACACTCCTTGAAATCGTCTAGCCCTCACACTCACCCATTAGTGCACGATTTCTTGAGCCATGGGATTCTTTTATATGGTGGCTTTAGGGTTACACCATGTAACTCACAACTTTACCCATTCCTTATGCTCCATGGAGTATCCATGGGTCACCCCATGGACTTAGTCCAACATAAGGAATCTTGGATCACAAGCCCACATATATAAGAATGAATGATTTACACAATCAACCCATATATTTAATTAGTCTCCTTTTGATCACTTAATTAATTCCAAATTAATTCTTGATCAATACTAATTAATTAACCTTATTAATATATTAGAACTTATAATATATTAACCAACCTTAAGTGTTATTTCTCTCATTATAGTCTATCCAAATGCATGATGCCATGCAACCCAAATGGACTATGCCGGGTCGGGTTAAGTCTTACCAATTATAGTTATGAACTTAGACATTAATCCAACAGTTTCATGTAAGAGGACGACTGGACAACAAAAGACTCAAAATGGCTATGTTAGAAAAGGACTTAGAGTTAGAAAAAGATGCAAGAATGTTGAGTGAAACACAACTAGAGATAGCTTTGAACCAAAGAGATTTAGCTCAGAGTGAGATTGTACGCTTAAATCTATTAATAGAAAAACTATTCAATGAAAGTGAAGCTATTGAAAATTTGGTGAATAATGGAACTGTGGACAATACATACAATTAGGGTTGGTCCAATGGATATCCTACCGTAAAGGATTCCTCACCCCGGTTTAACAAAGATCGACTATATGTCCCTCCGGACCGAGAATTTCATTTCCCAGTCATTGACAAAACTTTTCCCGAAGACATTAGAACACACTTCGTTAGACTTCGTAATCTAAGTAATAACTGTGTCATTGAGGAAATTGTGCCTGAGGTTTCGGGTCACACAAGTGATCAAACTCCTATCTATGGCACAATCTATCCAAATTCTCAGACTTCATCAGTTGTTGACAAAGAAATTGTCATAGAGAGTCCCAAAATCTCACAGGACTTCTCATCTCTGCCCTCAGACTGCAGTGTCTCTCACAAAAGTCCCGCAAAAATCCCACAGAAGTCCCAACTCAGTCTTATTCTGCGGTAGTCAAATCATCCTTACCACAGTCCTCAATCAAAAACTCTGTGACTCTTCAGCCAATTCATCATGAATTACCCATAGAAAACTTTGAAGTGGGTCAATGCTCTCAAAACCCTAAATCTTCAAGTTCAGATGAATCTAGCCCTCGTTTTCAAAAATTTTGAAAGGTTTCCAGGAAACCGCAGCTGAACACCAATGAATGCGGTTCTCCAAAAACCTTAGCTAAAAAGGCTTTCAAAGAGGAAATTCGATGTCGGGGAACAAATCAACAAATCTTTTCTTAAAACAAAAGATATATAAGATTTCCAAAATCTAAGAGTCCAGAAAAGTTTGTTTTCTCGCACTATTTTTCAAAAAACTCTCCCATCAAGAAAACATACAAAAAGGAATGTACAGTTTCAACAGTCATTCCAAACTCATCTGACACAAACCAAAAGAAAGTAAGGTCTTTTCGAAGCAATGGTTTTCAAATCTATTCCTCAGATGATCCAAAATGGAAGGGTATCTTACCCACTCCAACACCTTTGAAATCACATCAAAATTTTAACAAGTGGAAGGGTATTTTACCAAACCCAACAAAAAGGTCCAAAAATCTACACGTGCTAAATCTTTTTCGAAACAATCCTTTTCAAATTCCAACAGCACCAATGTCAGATCTTACCACTCTCAGACCGGTCACAAGCCTACCTCATCATTTAGACTGCTGACCAAACAAAGTGTCAGAGTAGAAGATAAAATGGCAGTGTGTCAGTGTCAATGTAGTTGTCAAAATAGTTCATCTCATGTCAAATCTAGTTCATTTCAGAAACCTCGTAACTTTTCTAAAAATCGCAACACTCCAAAAACTCACAAACACCCAGGACTAGGATTAAAAGTTGACACGAAACCAGTCCCTGCAACCTCGGTTCATGCATCAATCAGACACTCATCTTTTGTCTCAGGCTCCAAACTAGTTTGGATGCCTAAACTAACTGTGTAATTCTCAGGCCTTGTGCAAGGAGGAACAAGAAGAAGAATGGTTAATCGACAGTTCCTGCTCCTTGCACATGACTGGAAGGTTAGAATACCATCGGGATTTCAGGCCAATTTGCAACGGTGGAAATGTCACATTCGGCAACAATGCGAATGGGATAATTCGAGGTTATAGTGTTCTTACTATGGGAAACCTCTCTATTCAAAAGGTTGCTTATGTAGAAAGACTTAAACACAATCTCATAAGTGTTGGCCAACTATGTAAGGCAGGACATCGAGTTGAATTTGATGACCAATTTTGCTATGTAATGACAAGCGATAGGAGCACGTGTTTGATCAAATCCCGATCTGAAGGTACTATGTATCCTTTGGACGTCTCTCTGATCATAGGCAAACCGCAGTTATACTTCCTATCCAAAGCAGTATCCGAAGTCAGCTGGCTATGGCACCGCAAGCTAGCTCATCTCAACTTCAGATACATCAACAATTTGGTCACCGGAGAACTAGTCCGAGGTCTTCCAATCCTCAAGTTCAGAAATGATACTCTCTGTCCTGCATGTGAATGTGGAAAGCAATCCAAAGCAAGTCACCCTATGGTGATTGATTCCTCAATTTCTGAACCACTGGAACTCCTGCACATTGATCTCTGCGGTCCATCTACCGTAGCCAGTCTTCATCACAAGAAATACATACTGGTTATAGTTGATGACTTCACACGGTTCACCTGGGTCTCTTTCTTAAGACTAAAAACAGAAACTCTGCAGATACTGATCAATTTTATCAAAGAAGTTGAACTTCAGATCAAGTTACCAGTACGATGCATCCGAAGTGATAATGGAACCGAGTTTACCAACCATCTCTTAAATAGTTTCTTGGTTTCAAAGGGAATCACTCACAACTTCTCAGCTCCCTACACACTGCAACAAAATGTGGTAGTAGAGCGAAGGAACCACACTCTGGTAGAAGCAGCCAGATCTATGCTCAACTTCGCACACCTTCCTCTCTACTTCTGGGCTGAAGCAGTGGACACATCATGCTTTGTGCAGAACCGAAGCATTGTGTGCAAGCGTCTCAGTTAAACTCCTTATGAGGGCCTTAACAACCGCAATCCAAATGTCTAATTCTTCCATATCTTTGGGTGTAGATGTTTTGTAATCAACAACAGAGACCACCTTAATAAATTCACACCGAAGTCTGATGAAGGCATCTTCCTTGGCTACTCAACAAACAAAGTTGCTTACAGGGTTATCATTAGACGCACAAGGCTAATAGTTGAAAGCTTCGATGTCAAATTCGATGACTATCACATCCACAACACCGCTCCATCAACCGAAACCACATAAATCCTATAAAGTGATATTCCTGCTTCTTCGGGTCCACTAAACCTAGTTGAAGTAAACTATGACGATCTCTTCGACCCTGTAGAAACAGCCAAGTTATCCGAAGTTCTTGTGTCCCCGGAAGCTCAACAGCAGCATGCTGACGTATCTGGTCCTACCTCTCCGCAGAGTTTTTCAACCATCAAATGTTTCTTCGGACTCGGATGATGAAAACATAAAGAACATTGACACAAGAACAGACTCGAGAATTATCACGCTCCCATCTGCAATCCAGGGGGAATCTTCTCAGGTTCAAGGGGAACTCCCGTCTGCAATCCAGGGGGAACCTTCACCATTTGCCCAAGAAAACTCTGATCCCACCTTTCTAATTCAAGACAATTCAGCAGGCTGTTCTCAAGTCCAGGGGGAACTGCCATCTCCAACCGCAGAGTCTTCCGATATTGAAGACATTCCCTCTATCGCAGCTGCTGATCATCTGCAACCCCGTCTACATGTATGGACGAAGGACCACCCACCAGTTCAAATCATCGGCAACCCATCCGTAGGTATCCAGACTCGATCTTCCAAGGATTTATCTGATCACTGTCACTACGCAACATTTATGTCCTCGGTCGAGCCCCGTACGATTAGAGAAGCATTACTAGAACCAGACTGGATATCCACAATGCAAGAAGAGCTACAAGAATTCAAAAGAAACAAAGTGTGGCAACTCGTTCCGAAGCCGCAAGGTCACACTATTGTTGGTATTAGATGGGTGTACAAGAATAAGTTTGATGAATCCGGTACGGTCGTCAGAAACAAGGCAAGGCTAGTTGCCAAGGGATATTGTCAACTTGAAGGTATTGACTATGATGAAACGTATGCTCCGGTGGCACGAATGGAAGCCATCCGAATCTTCTTAGCATACACAGCTCACAAGAACATCAAAGTACATCAAATGGATGTGAAAAGTGCTTTTCTCAACGGTGAATTAAAAGAGGAGGTTTATCTTCAGCAACCTCCAGGCTTCGAAAGTCTTGACTTCCCAGACTACTGCTACAAGCTTGAAAAAGCAGTCTACGGTCTAAAGCAAGCCCCAAGAGCGTGGTACGAGACTCTCTCTGAATTTCTTGTCTCGTCCGGATACAAAAGAGGAGTGATTGATACCACTTTATTTAGAAAAGAAAATGGTAATCACCTTATACTTGTACAAATATATGTGGATGATATCATCTTTAGATCAACTGATCAAGGAATGGTGGATGAATTTGCTAAGCTCATGACCAACAAGTTCCAAATGAGCATGAATATAGAGATTAACTTCTTTCTAGGACTTCAAGTGAAACAATTCCCTCAAGGGATATTCATCCATCAGGAGAAATACACCACTGAACTATTAAAGAAATACTCAATGGACAACTGTTCTTCGGCTAAGGTCCCCATGGCATTCGGATATAAGATATCTGCTGATCCTTCCGGAGAATTAGTGGATCACAAGACCTATAGAGGTATAATTAGCTCATTGATGTGCCTCACCGCAAGCCGACCAGACATTGTCTTTGCAACAGGTGTATGCGCAAGGTACCAGGTTGATCCAAAAATGTCACACATGACCGCAACCAAGCAGATTTTAAGATACTTATAGGGCAACAAGACTCTTGGTTTATGGTACCCCGCATGGAATGACTTCAGCCTACAAGCATTCACTGATGCGGATCATGCCGGATGGAGACTAGATCGAAAAAGCACCTCCGGTGGATGTCAGTTTCTGGGTGGAAGAATCGTCAGCTGGTCATCAAGAAAACAAAATTGTGTATCACTGTCTACCGCAGAAGCTGAATATGTGGCCACAGCCAGCTGTTGTTCACAAGTCTTGTGGATGAAAACACAACTTATGGACTACAGATACAGAATGCTGCGGATACCAATTTATTGTGACTCTAAGAGTGCAATAGTGATTTCCCACAATCCAATTCAACACTCTAAGACAAAGCATATTGAACTACGGTATCACTTCATCAAAGACCACATCCTGAAAGGTAACATTGAACTAATTTTTGTCCATACTCATGAAGAGATTGTTGATGTATTCACAAAGGCACTTGACTCTACAAAACTCAACAGTTTCTTACAAATGTTAGGAATGATGAATCCGGACCCACAATTCTTTTTGAATTGATAGGTACCGCAGACCATCCTTGGTCTCTTTTGCGGTCCTAATCGAAGTTATTTATGATAGATAGTTTTGGTATATCATGTGTACCGCAGTATATTCTATGTACCGCAACTATATATCATATATATCTTTCAATAGTCCTTATTGTTTGTTGTTACTAATTTGTGTTCAAGTGTTCTCCTCAGTTCTTCTACTGCAGTCATCTAACCATCCATCCGCAATGATAAAAGATCCATCCGCAATGAAGTCTCAATCCGCAATCACATTGATTGATTTCTCAACTGTTTCATAAATTCTTGAAACGTGGTGTGCTATTTAATGATCTTTCATTAAATAAGAAAAACATTCAAAAACATTCCTTGTGTAGCATATCACTGTCTCAGTTCTACTTTTTGAATAAACCTTGTGTCAGACCTATTTTGGGTATGATGACAAAAATAACGATTTTCCATAAAAATCTCTTTTAAACTGTCTCTTCCTATTACCCTCAAAACGTCAAATCCGTTACATCTTCCTATTTTGCACAACGGGTTAACCCCTCACCACACGTTCTTCAGACGTGTTATAGGGTCTGACATTTCTTTAAATGCTACCCCCTTTTGGAAAATCTCAAAAAAATAAAAATAAACCTTTTATTATCTCATCTGTGGATGAGATTTCTTTTCCTAATAAAAAAACACAACCCAAACGTTTTTACCTTATCCAATTTCACTTAGGGTAAAATCAATAACAGTTTTAAATCCGCCACTATAAAACCCTCTTCTTCTTCCCCAAGAAAGTTTTACGCTTTCTGAAAACTCGACGAACTTCTTCTCCTTCATCTTCTTGCACTCTATTTTTCCTACAAGTTCTTTTCACTCTTTTGAAAATGGTGAAATAGGGTATCTCGAAGAAACACTCCAAGGCATCTGCCTCTGGTCATCCAACTAGTTCAGACTCTGCTTCAAGAAACCAAATGCCAACAATTGCTTCAAGCAATTTTAGGATAGTGTTCGACGAGGATTCCTCTTACAATGCTCCGATCAAGTTCCTGTCCAATCACCCACTGTTTGGTCCCTCCGATTCCTTCACAGATGTGGTACCTCTATCAACCCTCTTCAAATGTGCTTTCTCTGCATATCGACCCCTCAACAAATTTCAAGAAGTGAATCTGAATCTGGTGAACGATTCTTTGGTTATTCTGACCAAAGAAAAATTCCTCAACGCCATCAACCTGTTAGTTCATCCTTCAACAAAGGTCTTCACCCCAAGCATGTCGGACACTCTTTCTGCACTCTATCATATGGGTTACCAAAGAAGCTGAAAGGCATAGGCGAATTCAAGAAGAATCAGTTGCCTGCGGTGTGGCAGTTCGTTTGCCATTCGTGATCCGCAGCCTGTCAGGCAGAACCGGAGGCACTGATAACATGGGCCTCAAGCTGGTAGAGTTAGTGTGGAGTATTTTTACTGGCCACGATGTCAACTACGGTCAGATCTTATGGGATAACTTCTTGCAGTACCTTCCCAAGGAAAGTCCAAGAGAAAATCCTACCGAGCTCACCTTTGCAAGATTCTGGTCTCTATGCATCTCAGACCTTTATGCGGATGCAGAACTAAGCATGGGCAACGATGTCAACTTCTTCATCACTAAAGATCTAAAAAGGTACAACCCCTCTACAGATCAATCTATTTTTGGACCCATTAGACTGATAGGTTTTTGAGCATTCTAACACTTCCTAAGTGTACATGAAACCTTAATAACCTTGGATCTATGTTTGTCTAATTATCATGCAAAGTTGAATTCCAAGGTTATATTCCTATCTAGCATACATGGGGAACAAATTTTAACTTGCATGAAAGATAGAATAACTTACCTTGTTGTTGCTTATGATCCTTGAAACCTTGTGAGCCTAGCACCCCAAGTGTGATGCCTCAAATGCTTCACACAACACCAAATGCTTTTGGAATGACTTTAGAGAGAATACACACTTCTAAAATCGGCCTAGCCCTCTTGTTTCTTATGTGTCGCCGATTTTGGTGGAGAATGAGTTTCTTATATAGTGTTGACACATCTAGGGTTACACCATGTAAACCCTAATGTGTCATGACTCTTCATTTCCATGACCCATGGGTTTGTAACTCCCATGGAGCATCCATGGAGCATCCTGTGGGTGGAACCCAACTTGATAATCCATGGAGCCTCTTAGCCCGCTATATAAGATATGGAAGATTTACATAATCTACCCATATATTTAATTAGTTATCTTTTGATCACTTAATTAATTCTAAATTAATTCTTGATCAAACTAATTAAATAATATTATTAATATATTAGAACTTATAATATATTAATAAACCATAAGTGTTATTTCTCTCATTTTAGTTTATCCAATTGCATGGTGCCATGCAACCCAAATGGACCATGCCGGGTCGGGTCAAGTACATACCAGAAATAGTTATGGACTTAGACACCTTATCCAACAGTCTCCCACTTGGATAAGTGTAATAACTATAACTGCAATACTTCAGGAACCGATCGGCAATCGTAGCTCTTTCAAGGTCTCTCGGAACTGAGAAGATGATGATACGCCATTTAAGATAAGTGATCATATAATCCTCTGTTCTAGATATCAGCCGGACAAATACATGGAACAATGTCTTACTTATTGTCCAGCAGTTTGTTTCCCGATTTCCGATTTGTTTGACAAAGAACTTAATTGAACACATCAACTTAGTTCTGACCGGTCCCGGTACATAGGTCAAAACAAAATCATCGAGGGGCCCATATATCAGCTTCTAATCCAAGAAGGAACAGATAAACTTCGACTCATATGTTTGTTCTACCACTCATTGAATTATACACAAAAACACGTTTTATAACATCGAGTTACCAATGCGTTAACGTACAATCAATGCATAACCAACTCATAAGTAACAAATCATATCTCTAGGTTTGAAGACTTATATGATATTACCGTCTCACGATCACTCGAG
Organism: Lactuca virosa; assembly: GCF_052849685.1. Classification (NCBI taxonomy): domain Eukaryota; kingdom Viridiplantae; phylum Streptophyta; class Magnoliopsida; order Asterales; family Asteraceae; genus Lactuca; species Lactuca virosa. The sequence goes on along the minus strand of NC_136432.1, from coordinate 93,372,930 downwards.
ATAAATTCCATGAAGTGATTCCAGTGAGCGTGGGTTGAGTCCAATGCTCAGAATTTATGAGCACTCATGAGTGTTGTAGCCATGTCCAACAACTTAGACCTCTGCAACCAATCATGACAGTCTTGATTCATACCTACTTCTGACATATGACCGACTGTGGAGGTTCGAATAATATGATATACCAAACATAATTATTCTGGAAGTCAAAACATGCAAAAGAAATATAGTAAACGATCGACAAGAGATAGCAACACTTTACTCATAAATAAAACACCTTTTATTCATCATCTAATGTCAATTACACTTTACAAATTTCAAGGTTATCTAACTACTAAATCTAATATCATCCTTCAGCCCTATGCTCCGAGCATGCTGGAGATGCTTAACCCGAGTCAGTCCCTTCGTGAGGGGATCTGTTGGATTCTCATCCGATGATACCCTCTTTGCCACGAGGAGTCCTTCTTCTATTCGATGTCTGATGAAATGGTATTTTCTGTCGATATGTCTGGATCTACCGTGATCCCTTGGTTCCTTGGCTAAGGCAACTGCACTTTCACTATCATAGAAAATTTCCATTGGCTCTTTAATAGATGGTACAACTCCAAGGTCTCCAATGAAGTTCTTCAGCCATATCGCCTCCTTTGCTGCCTCGCTAGCTGCTATATACTCTGATTCGCAAGTTGAATCAGCCACAGTCTCTTGCTTGGAACTCTTCCAAGAAATTGCTCCTCCATTTAAGGTAAAGACCCAGCCTGACTGAGAGCGGAAATTATCCCTATCAATTTGAAAGCTAGCATCACTATACCCTACGACTCTCAAGTCTTCACTCCCACCGAGGGTAAGGACCTAGTCCTTAGTACTCCGTAGGTACTTGATGATATTCTTTACCGCAGTCCAGTGTGCCTTGCCAGGGTTCCCCTGATACCTGCTAACCATGCTCAAAGCAAAGGCTACATCAGGTCGAGTACACGTCATAGCATACATGATCGATCCTACAGCCGAAGCATAAGGTATTCGACTCATTTATGCTATCTCAGCCTCAGTACTAGGGCTTTGTGTCTTACTCAATCTGGCATTACTCTGGATGGGTAACTCTCCTTTCTTGGAGTCCTGCATGCCGAATCTCTTCAACACCTTATCCAAGTAAGTACTCTGACTAAGTCCAATTAGTCTTTTACTCCGATCTCTCAAGATCCTTATCCCTACAATATAGGCAGCTTCTCCTAGGTCCTTCATAGAGAAACACTTCCCAAGCCAGGACTTAACTTCCTGCAGAGTTGGGATGTCATTTCCTATGAGTAGTATGTCATCCACATACAATACCAAAAAGCTAACTATACTCACACTAGCCTTGACATATACACAAGATTTATCTTCACTCCTAGAAAAGCCAAATTCCTTGACTTTCTCATCAAAGCAAAGATTCCATCTATGAGGTGCTTGCTTTAACCCATAAATGGATTTCTCAAGCTTACACACTCTATTAGGGTACTCTGTGTTGACAAAACCCTCTGGCTGACTCATGTAAACATCCTCAGCCAACTTTCCATTAAGGAAAGCGATTTTGACATCCATTTGCCATATTTCATAGTCATGAAATGCGGCTATGGCTAACAGAACCCTAATAGACTTAATCTTGGCCACTGGAGAAAAGGTCTCATCATAATCAACTCCCGGAGTTTGTGAGAAACCCTTTGCAACCAGTCGTGCCTTATAAGTGTGTACATTACCATCCATGTCGGTCTTCTTCTTGAAGATCCATTTGCACCCTACAGTCTTACGACCTGGTACATTCTCAACCAAGTTCCAAACTTGATTGTCATACATGGACTGTATCTCGCTGTCCATTGCCTCTTTCCACTTGGCTGACTCAGGGCCTGCCATGGCTTCCGTGTAACTGTTAGCTTCATCCAGACCTATCAGCGTCTCATCACTGATAAGTGTATCACCTTCCGCAGTAATATGGAATCCATAGTAATGCTCGGGTGCATTCCTAACCCTTGTGGAACGCCTCAGAGGTACAGACTTGTCAATTGGCTCAACAGAAGTTTCCTCCTCAAGTTGAGTGCTAGGGTTTGAAGTTCCTTCACCACTTGACTCTTGAATTTCTTCAATGTCAACATGCATCCCACTGTCTCCTTGGCTTATGAACTCTCTCTCTCGAAAGAAAGCCCTCCTAGCTACAAAGACCACATTCTCACTAGGTCTGTAGAAGAGGTAACCAAAGGATTTCTGGGGGTAGCCGATGAAAATACACCTCTCACTTCGAGGTTCGAGCTTATCATGAGTCTCGCGTCTCACGAAAGCCTCGCAACCCCAAATCTTAATGTGGTCTAGTTTGGGTACTTTACCAGTCCACATCTCATGAGGAGTTTTGGTAGCGAAGCTCGACTCATCATGGAACGAACCATATCCAACAAGGTTCGAATACGCCTCTCAGCTACACCATTCAACTACGGTGTCCTGGGAGGTGTCAATTGTGAGACAATCCCACATTCCCTAAGATAGTCGAGGAACTCTGAACTAAGATACTCACCACCTCGATCGGATCGAAGCATCTTAATGTTCCTGCCCAATTGATTCTCGACTTCCTGTTTAAACTCTTTAAACCTCTCAAAAGTCTCTGACTTGTGCTTGATTAAGTAGACATATCCATATCTACTGTAATCATCAGTAAAAGTCAAATAATAACGATTAGCATCCCTTGTGGCATGTTTGAAGGGCCCACACACATCCGTGTGTATAAGATCCAACAAACCTTCACCCCTCTCACAAGAACCTGTGAAGGGTGACTTTGTTATTTTTCCAAGTAAGCATGATTCGCAACTATCATCTGACTTTAGGTCAAATGACTCCAATACTCCATCCTTTTGGAGTTGGCCTATGCGTTTCTTGCTTATATGTCCAAGACGACAATGCCATAATGATGCTTTATCCAAGTTATTATCATTAACAGAATCAATACACAATACATTATTTCCTATGTTCTCAACCACAGATACAGTTTCATACACACCATCACAAGGTAATGCTTTAAAATAAAGAACATTATTAAAGAAAGCATTAATCGAACCAACTTCATTATCAAATGAAAAGGTGAAACCTTGTTTATACAATGCATGAAAGGAAATAATATTTCTTGCCATTTCTGGCGAATAACAACATTTATTCAAATCTAAACTAAACCCACTACTTAGCGATAAAGTATAAACTCCAATCTTGGTCACAGGTAAAGCTTTCCTATTCCCCATGATTAAGTTTATTCTTCCATGCTCCACATTCTCACTTCTTCTTAGTCCCTGCAAATCAGAACATATATGAATACCACAACCGGTATCAAGGACCCAAGAGTTAGAATGGGGTGAGTTATTAGATAAGATAGTGTAAATACCTGCATGGTTGGGTTTAACTTTCCCATCCTTCACATCTTGCTGGTACTTTGGGCAGTTCTGCTTCCAATGTGACTTTTCATGGCAATAGAAGCATTCAGCCTCTTTAGGGTCAGAAGAAGGAGTGACAAAACCTTTCTTGGTTCCACTTGAAGAAGAGCCATCAAGGGTCCTAGCCTTGGTACCCTTCGAAGAGCTCTTCCTCTTCTTCCCTCTACCTTTCCCGATTGCCAAAACCGGGGCGGAGTTTGGAGTAGGAGTGTTAACAACCGACTTACCCTTAAGACCTGTTTCTGCGGTCTTGATGAGTCCCTAAAGTTTGCTGAGTGTGACCTCTTCCTTTTCATGTGATATGTCATGCGGAATTGATCATAGCACGATGGTAAGGAGTGCAAAATGATATCTATTGCAAGCTCCTCAGGGAAGTTCACATTAAGCTTCAGCAACCGATCCACATACCTTTGCATTTTCTGCATGTGGCTCGTGACGGATTCCCCGTCCTTCATCATGGTTGTTATGATAGAGCATATGATTTCATACCTCTCTTGTCGTGCACTTTGATGGTATCTTTCCATCAGATCTTGGTGCATTTCAAAAGGGTAGAAGTCCTCATAGGACTTTGGAGTTCCGCTGTCATGGTGGCCAACATTATGCATGCCACTTTTGTAGCATCCCTTTCATGTGCCCGGAAGTCAGCGATCTCCTGGGGAGTTGCAGTGGTCTCATCAATCTCCTTAAGCTCCTTGTCAAGGACATATTCTTTGTCCTCGTAGCGGGTAATCATCCTGATGTTTCTGATCCATTCATTGAAGTTGGATCCATCAAAAGTGACTTTCCCACACAAGTTCATAAGGGTAAAGGAGCCTTTAGGATTTGAGCCAGAAGCAGCATTGTTTGAAGACATCTGAAAGAAGAGAACAAGATTAGTTTAGATATTAAGAGAGTCTTTAATAAAACACCCAAATGTAATATTAAGGCTAGGATCCAATCACAATATATGATTACTTAGAAGAGGTATGCCGTAATCCAAGCTATAACATATTTGAAAGGTAGGTGAATGACGATTCACCAATTTCCACCATGAAAAACGAAATATAAATATTAGGTTTTTAATTGGTTCTTAGAAATTCCTAGATTCTTTTGAGATTCAATGAACTTTTCAAACGCATGTTTCAATCTCGAGTGTGCCCTCCAAGTTTTGTGACTGGGATACCGAGGATCACAAAACGAGGTGTGAAGTAACCATGCAAATCACTTGGTACACTCAATGTTTATTACTCAATCGATGTGCCGGTTAACCACACGAGCTCCACCGACCTATAATAAACTTTAAGTCACCCTTTACCTACCTTGTTAAGTCCAAGTTAGTGTGCCGGTTAACCACACGAGCTCCACTAACGACTTAAACAAAGTGTAAAGTGTAATTTCATGGATTAGCACCTTATTCACATTTTCCTAAAGTAACTAAGATTGGGAATTTAATAAAAGCATTTAGTTACTTTATAATATTCATCATACTTTTAATGAGAATTTATAAGTCCTTGTCCTACCCGTTCGGCTAACGACCCTCCACCGATCAAGGAAGCGATGGGTGAGAGTGGACACCCATTAAGTTGCCATTTTATAGGCAACAACCTTATACCCCCCTTATAGACCGGCTTCGTGAATGAGGCGTACTAGCGGTAAGACGACTTGACGTTATACATATATATATTAGTAACTTATAATATTATAAAGTATAAGGGTTAAATTTTAACTTTTAAAATTCTAAGGGTTGGAACTAAAGTTTTAATCAAGACTTTACATGTTCCAAAACTTGAGGGCGAGTTTTGTAAACTTCCAAAACTTTTCATTTCTTATAACTTATGAATTAATTGAGTAATAAAAATGAAGACTCTTCATTTTTATAACTCTTGTGTTCTTTTAATGGCTTTAATAAAAGTGAAACTTTTGGTTTTCCATAACTTGAGGACAAGTTATGGACTCCATTAAAACACATTATGATCATGAATTAAACTACCATGAAGGTTACAAAGAATTCCTATGATCATCTAATCTTCATAAGTTCAAGAACATGAATATGAACACTTTCAAGAATCAAAAAATTACACTTAAAAAAACTTGTAATTTTAATAATTGCCATTGTGAATGGATTAGCATAAACATTACACCATCTAAAACAAGCTTTAAAACATCAAAACAGTTTAGGGTAATGTTTCTAGTCCATTTCCAGCAACAAATGTGCAAACTTTCATACGAGCAGAAAACAGAAAAATGATTTTTTTTCAAGCTGTTTGCACACAAAAAAAAAACAAACAAACAAACCAAGGCTCTGATACCACTGATGGGTTTTTGAGCATTCTAACACTTCCTAAGTGTACATGCAACCCTAATAACCTTGGATCTATGTTTGTCTAATTATCATGCAAATTTGAATTCCAAGGTTATATTCCTATCTAGCATACATGGGGAACAAATTTTAACTTGCATGAAAGATAGAATAACTTACCTTGTTGTTGCTTATGATCCTTGAAACCTTGTGAGCCTAGCACCCCAAGTGTGATGCCTCAAATGCTTCACAAAACACCAAATGCTTTTGGAATGACTTTAGAGAGAATACACACTTCTAAAATCGGCCTAGCCCTCTTGTTTCTTATGTGTCGCCGATTTTGGTGGAGAATGGGTTTCTTATATAGTGTTGACACATCTAGGGTTACACCATGTAAACCCTAATGTGTCATGACTCTTCATTTCCATGACCCATGGGTTTGTAACTCCCATGGAGTATCCATGGAGCATCCTATGGGTGGAACCCAACTTGATAATCCATGGAGCCTCTTAGCCCACTATATAAGATATGGAAGATTTACATAATCTACCCATATATTTAATTAGTTATCTTTTGATCACTTAATTAATTCTAAATTAATTCTTGATCAAACTAATTAAATAATATTATTAATATATTAGAACTTATAATATATTAATAAACCATAAGTGTTATTTCTCTCATTTTAGTTTATCCAATTGCATGGTGCCATGCAACCCAAATGGACCATGTCGGGTCGGGTCAAGTACATACCAGAAATAGTTATGGACTTAGACACCTTATCCAACATAGACGGCTACCAGTCCACATATTGTCTACCCTTGGACTTGAAACCATTGATGTCACAGACCACATACAGGCTACGGAAGGTATTAACCCATACCTTGCTACCCCGCCTGTACCTAGACAAGCCTCATCCGCACTCATCATCTCTGGTAGTACCGCAGTCCCATCCTCCACCACTCTATCCAACTTATCTTTATCAAAAAGACGGAAGCAGTTAGCCTCACCCCACCAAGGCCCCCGCAACATCACCAAGAAACATGGAACCCCAAATAAGAAAGATGCTCCCAAACACACTGAACCATCAAAGAAAAGGAAACTCAAACAAACCGTGTCCTCAGATGACGAATCAACTGAAAATCGATCTCACTCTCCCTCTATGAGTGATTCTGATGATGACGCACAAACCATTTCTATCCTCAAGAAAAGAAAGACCAATCCCACTGACCAAATGCGTGACCGGACTGATGCCGCCGCCTCTCAAAAGGCTCTGGTAGTCATTGGGGTGGCCACAGACCCATTCAATACAACCATCGAATTCCACTCAGACACAGAAAGTGTGTATGTTTCAACTGAACGTGGAGACTCACCCCCAGCTCACTCCCAAGGGGATGGAACTGGTTCTCGCCCTAAGGTCTCCAGGGCTTCCCGTCTACATTTCTTTTCACCCGAGGAGTTGAACTCCATCCTATTGTCTGTAACCCAAACACTTCAAACACCTTCCCAACCGCAGGGCAATTCTTCCGCCCTTTCCAGAACTGAGCCGAGGCCAGACTTGACCACGGGTCAATGAGACCGAGGAAGCTCATGAAATCCTAATCTGCTTACATCCTTTCCAGGTGGTTTAGGCACGGTGAGCACCATTGTGCAAGGATCCGTGGACCTGAGGGACACCTCGGTGCGTTTTCAAGGATTTGACGGTGACGAATTAAATGATTCATGGTTACACTACAATCCGGTCTCAGAATCCGATATCAAGAAATATGCTGCTTTCCGTATGGCATTTCAAGCAAGAAAGGACCAGCAAATCATGCAACTTCAACAGAAACAACAAGAGATTCAATCCGTAGCCAAGTATTGGGCGGACGCCATCAATAACGCCAATACCGTAGCCACCATTCTGAAAGTACAAGAGTGGATGTCCACAATGGCTGAAACAGTCTGCAATGCTCAGTCCACTCTTGGTGGTGAAGGTACATCAAAACTTCCTCCAAATCCAACTGTTAGAGATTTTCAAGAGGATGGCACCGCAATAGAAGTTAGCTCCGCTCCTACATTCGGATTTGATGACTTTGATCTCAATGAGGTAAGTCAGCCTATCCCTTCTAATGATGATTTAATGATTTTTGATGAGGAAGAAGCTTCGAGTGGCTCTCAACACTCAACCTCCAAGCCGAAAGAGAAAAAGAAGAAAAAGAAGATTGATGTGTCCAGAAAAAAGAATTTCTGAGTCTACAAGCCAAAGTAGATCAGATTCTTGCTGCGGTTAAGCCAACTCAACCGCAACCTGAAGACTTACCAGGACCGCAGTCACTTACTGAAAGAATTGAACGACTTGAAACTCGTGAACGCCTAGCTGCTGAGCGAATTTCTTTAAAAGTTGAAATGGGAATTCGATCCCAAGATACAAGTCGTCAGGCTGATCATAAGCAGTTTATGGCTACCGCAGAGCGCCTCATCTCTGAGGTATCCGCAATCAAGGCAGATCTACAAACAGCCATTGCAGACCAGTTAACTCACTCACAGAAGCTGATAGCTGAAAGTCATACTGCCTATGAGTCCACCATCTCGGTTCTACAATCTACCATCAACAAACTTCAACGCTCTCTGTCTTCCAACTTTCATGGTCCTGAGATTCTTCAACTTAGCAAGGAGATTCATCGACTTCTCTTCAACACCGCCATCCTAGACAATCAGCAACTGGCTGATGCTCGCAAAGCTCAATTCCAGCAGGTGTGTGCTAAAGTCGATGGTCTTAAGCAATGGCTTGAGGATGGTCCGGTTTTACATTCCTCAAGCGGGGGAAGTGATGAAGACTATCATTCAAACAGCATCTCTCAACATAGGAGCCCCCCTGTCATAAATGAAAAAGTTCCCTCTCCGTAACCATCTCCTCATAAGAATCCAAGCCATCAGACGCCACCGCAACATCGGTCTCCACCGCAACAAAAAATCATTCAAGAAACTTCTCCTGAGCGACTGGAGACTCCTCCCCACTTCAAGAATCTAGCATCCAACATGTCATCCGAACATTCCAATGACTCTCCCGCAATGAAACAGAAGAAAGCAGATTGGAAAGCAGCCAAATTTGCTGAACTTATCTGGAGAGAAAACGGATTCGACATCACCCTAGATGAATCCTTAGTCAATTCTTGGATCAATCTCCACCGAAGATTGCTGGATGATGACTATAAACCCTATCTTACCTTTGCTGAACCCCCTTCTAAAGGTTACTGGGATGTTCCAATCTCCCCCAATGCTAAATACTTCACTGTATTTGAGCAGTTTGACCGCAGCTTACCTGATCACAGGAGACTACCCATGGAATTCGAAAGACTCAATCGATTCTATGCTAAACATGCTTCTTCAATAGAAAAAATATGGTCTAATGATAGACCATCCGCTGTCAAGAACTATAAGCCCCATAAATTCATGAAAGATGACTTTATCCAGTATAATCTTACAAGAAGGAATCAGGACTACGTCCGTACCCAAGCTGACTTCCCATGCATGAATCCAGAAGAAGTCTTCCTGATAGCTAAGGTGTTCCAAAACAAATCTGAAAAGCATCCTAAGACGAAGATAGCATTTGAAAGGGCAAGCGCATTCCTAAGGGAAACTGTTTGTGACTTCGCAAAGATTGATGCAGATATTCACCCTGTCCTAGCCAAAAAGTTCGATCTACCACCACTTGATCCTGCACCGATGCTTACTGAAGGTTATCAAGAAAGATCTCTGGGTGCAACAAACTTCCCTGATCTTGGAGTCATTTTTAAGTGAAACCTCAATGAAACCAAATATTTCATTCCCATGACTGCCATGAATCGTCTCACAAGGAATGAAATTGAAATTTGTCGAACCGCAGTTCAAAAGTCAAAACACACAACTGCCGAAGTCAAGTTCGAAATTTTAAGGAGGATCACCTGGTTCGAGAATGTCAGAAAGTTTTGGTGGATTCTCATCAAGTTCCTAAAACTTGATAACTGAAGAGAAGTTAAAGAGGTCACTTAGGGGGAAATTGTTGAATCATAAAAGTGACCCTCTTGAACTTGGTCTACCGCAGTCATCAGAGATCCGCAGTCAACTCTTATCAGCAACCTCATCTGAAGTCATCATCAACCGCAGTTCACTTTCTAGTTTACTTAGTTTAACTATTTATCTACTTTTGTTAGAATACTCTCTATTGTCCAGTATGCCTTGCATGGCTACACATAGATAGTTGATCGAATGTAATATTTGAGTCTCTATATATAGAGCTCAATCTTTCTTATTCAAAAATATATCTCTTACATCTATCTGATTACGCATCTTGAATCTCATATCTTGTGCTATTACTCTCTCCTTCTTACTCTTAAAGTTCACTTGAATATAACTGAATATTATCTCTCTTCGGAGCAAGTCATTCGTGACTTAATCACTAAGTTTGATCTCACTTACTAACTTGGTCTGAATGCATTCCTTGTTAAGAATCAACTTATGTGTATACTTGATATAACACCTGCTGACATTTATATTTCCTTACATTTCCGCAACTAACTCTCTAATTATCTAACTCATTAACTTATTATTATTGTTGAGCTTTTAGATCCTTTGAGATAAACTATTCCGCAGCTATACTTGTTCTAAAGTTTGTTCAAGTGTGTCTCAAGTTTTTCTCTCAACAATGTACGCCCTGCGTACGTCCCGAATTCCCAAAACGTCATTAAACACTTAATGCTTTAAGTCTAAATGTCCAATTTGTAGATCGAGCTCTTGGGGGGATGTCTTAAACGATAAAGTCACCAACTTGATGCCTTTGCATGGCTCAAAGAGACTCAAACCCTAGATTTAGCATTCTATTTCCATCAAATGATGATCAACTCATGCATATTTGATCTATAACCATCAAGATGCAAACTTTATGAACTAGGAACTTTAGAAATATCAAAAGGAACATCTCATAACTTGTTGAGTAACATTTACTCACAATAACTCATTTATGGGACCAAAATATGCTCAAATCTCCACTACTTCTAGATCTAAGCATAGAATAACCAAGTTAAAGACTTTATACCTCTAGAAAGTTGAGAAAGATGAATAAACCTAGGATCTACAAGCTCCTACTTGAGCAATGCTCCTTCACCAAGCTTCTTCTTTTTCAGGATACACCAAACACTTACCAAAACACACACAAGGATGAATTCTCTCTAAAATGGGTTAGGGTTTCGATAAAATGCTTATAGGGACAATGGAGGCTAATAATGAGAGAGAGACTTTAGGCATAAGGTGTTTAAATAAGATGCAAACCCTAAATTTTAGGGTATTCCCCTGGCTCACATACGCCCAGCATACAAGGGGGTTAACCCATCGTCAAGATCCTTCGAGGTACGCCTAACGTACCTATTTTACGCCCAATGTACTTGGTCTCCCTGCAAAATAAATAAACACTTAATAAATAAGAAATTTTCTTGAAAACCGGGCACTAAAACTCTTGCCCACTTGAATCAGACTTCGTCCTCAAAGTCCGCCTCTGTAAACAATTTTGGGTAGTGCTCCATCATCTCTTTCCATGCTCCCATGCCCATTCTGAACCTTCTGGTGCTGCCATTGCACCTTCACTAGACCCACAACCTTGTTTCGTAAAGTCTTCGTCTTCTTGTCTAGGATCGCAACCGGTCTCTTTATGTAATTTAGGCGCTCATCCACCTGAATGTCCTCCAAAGGAACTACTATGTAATCATCAACCAATCACTTCCATAGCTGAGAGACGTGAAAAGTGTTGTGAATCTGACTGGGCTCCTCAGGTATCTCCAATCGATACGCAACCCTGCCCACTCGGGAAATAACCCTGAAGGGACTGATATATCTGGGGCCCAAATTTCCCCGCTTCATAAACCGAATGATACCTTTCCAAGGTGACACCTTCAGGAGTACCATGTCCTCGACCTGAAAATCTAAATCTGACTGCTGCCTATCTGCATAACTATTCTGGCGGCCCTGCACAGTTTGCATACTTCTGCGAATCTGCTGGATCAACTCAGTAGTCCGAAGCACCACCTCTGTGCTACACATGACTCGTTGATCGACCTCCCCCCAACAAATCGGGGTTCGACACTTCCTCCCGTAGAGCATATTAAAAGGAGGTCGATCAATACTAGCATGATAACTGATGTTATACAAAAACTCTGCCAAAGGAAGGTATGTATCCCAAATTCCATCAAAATCCAGTACACATGCCCGAAGCATGTCCTCCAAAGTATGAATGGTCCGCTCACTATGATCTTTAGTTTGTAGGTGGATGTCGTGCTGAAGTGCAGGTGAGTACCCAACTCCTCATGAAATCTCTTCCAGAACCTGGAGGTAAACCGTACATCCGATTTTGAAACAACTAAAATCGGCACCCCATGCCGTGCCACAACCTTTCGGAGCGCTCTTGGTCAATCGGACCATAATGACCCAAATCGAATCTATAACACCGTAAATTTCCAATCAAATTTTTCTTTTTAAAATCATAATATTCTCATTTAGTTAATTTACAAAACGCATCTCTATATTGTTTAATTAATAATCCAAGATCCTCAAACATAACTCTTTATCTGGTGTGTACAATCGACCCGGTGCCTTCCCGCGATCCTGAGAAAAACCTGAAACACATAACACATAACACGGTAAGCACGAAGCTTAGTGAGTTCCCCAAAATACCACTCATATCTCATTAGCCTCTCATGGCTATGCTCAGATAAGACCGTCCAATCCTTCAACTCAGTAACTCAATAAAACACAACATACATATCACAAAGACAAATAAGCAGGATATCTCAATACACAGGATATGCACATAAGACCCTCCGGTCACACATAGGTTACCACTCAAGGTATGTAAAGTGAGAAGACTCACCTAGGATGATGAACAGCTCCTATAAATGCTGCTGCTGCCCACCGGCTTCTAACAATGTGCCAATCCCACAGTTAACCCAATTAGGATCAAAGACCATACCCTCACTCATTAGGTCTAAAGATAGCCCACCAAATCAGTCCGCAAATATCCCAAACCCATTGGGCCCACCAAGGCGCAATACTAAATGGGCCCACCCAAGGCCCAACCCTTAAACTCAAGTCAAAAAGGAAAGCTCAACACAAGGGCCCACTAATGGCCCAATCTTCCCAATTGGGTTCAACCTTAAATGGACCTTACCCCCAAGCCCACTAATGGCCCAATCTTCCCAATTGGGCTCAACACTCGCCACATACGCTGGGGGTATGTCTCTCTACGATGGAAGTACGCTCGACGTACGTCCCAGACTTGCTTATCCCACTCAATTGGTCTTAACTGATTAAGACAAAGGCTACCATCTCATATCTCGGTCAAATGAAGTCTCTTATAACATAAAGTTGGTAAGTTTAAGCTTTATCAAGGCTGAACAAGTCTAGATCTCATAAACTCTCACTTTTTCACCATAAAATCCACATATCTCATAGATGGGGAGATCTTGATGACCAAGACTCCATTTTTATGAACTTCTACCATCTAAAGACATCAAAGAGGACATGCATAAGGCTCTGGGGTTGACCAACTCATAAAGCTTCAAGCTTTGGGGACATAAACCCTAAAATGGACCATTAAATGAACTATGCAAAATAAGAGCAAAGTTTTGAGATTGATACCTCTGAATGATGCTCCATCCTCAAGGAAAATCAGATCCAAAAACTTGAATGACAACTCTTCTTCCTTCAAAGTTCCTTCTTCTCAAAAGAATCCCACAAGATCACTTCATAAGCCTCCAATGCTCACACAAGCTAAGAAAAGAGATTTAGGGTTTTGAGGGAAGTAAGATGCTGGAAATGGTGGCTGAGTATGAAGGCATATTGTTCCTTAAATAAGGATACTTCAAAACATTAGGGTTTTCTTCCAGGACTTAGTACGCCCAGCATACCCTCTGGTACGCCCATCGTACCCTCTGGTACGCCCAGAGTACTAGGTGGCCTTCGCGTCTCTTCAACGCATATGAGTACGCCGAGCGTACACATAATTACGCCCCGTGTACTCAACTGCCACACATCTCAACATAAGGACTAAACTTTCCAAAACTTCAAACTCTCGTAGCTTCTTCGTTACAAGTCTGTTTCCAACGAACTTTATATCCCCGGAACGGTGATGAGAAGCCCTACACTTCTAGTAACTCATCACAGCCTCAATGTTCCACGAATAAAATTCAAAATTCATAAATGATCAATCATGATGTTACAATTCTCCTCCACTTGAATTAGATTTCGCCCTCGAAATCGCTCCTCATCAACACATCGATCGAAATCAGTAAGAACTCCTAATCCCGAAAATGGACAGACCCTTCTGCCGCTGTGGTACTCGATCTGCCTCTCCAGAACTTGAAAAATCTAGTCATCTATCTCCCTGTCAGACCATCCTCGCAAAATATCATCATGTTAATCGCTCATCGAAAAACAAACTCTAAGAACACTCTACCAATTCTGATTCTCTAATTGATCCCGATCGTAACCCAAAAGGAACGGAAGGGTCATATTCCACTAAGGACCCACCGCCTAAACAGTTAACAGAACTCATCGGAAGGAAAGAACCCCAAACTCAAACACAAGAAAAGATTATGTTCGCTTGGAAGTATCCTATGATATCTATAGACATGAACCCCAGCTTCCTCTCAATTATCCCCTTCAATACTGAGCATCACCTCAGCTCCCGATCCAAAAGATGATCCTCCAAAGGTTACTCGCTGCACATCAAGAACGTCTTACCGACTTCCTTCTCACAATAACTATATCGGCTCATCGTGGCACTTAGGTCACGAAATTCGCTTTACCCCAAGTGAATACTATAACTCATCTGAAATCGTCTCACCTCCGACCACTGTCGTCTACCAACCATTGATTCCATGCGTCTCGCGGTTCTCCCCAAACCGACGAAACTGACTCACTCTGGTGTAAGACATCTGATGGAGAACAATACCCCTAAAAATGAACCCATCTACGAATACGAAACCTCATCTCGCCTACTCAAAACACGAACGAATTCTAGACTCGAGCTCGAGAGTCTGATTCAACAGCAGAATTGCACACACCATCTCTTCAATTCCTTCCGATTACGATAATCCCTACTCAACCCGGGATATAACAATTATCAACTGTCACGGAAACCCCGGTCTCGCCCCTGTTTCGGCAATCAAGTTCCCAAAGACTGAAGTGGTAAGGCTGCCCAAGCCTACGGTCTCCTCTGCGTCATACTCGGACTAGTGAATACTACAGCTCCCCGGTAGGACAATATTCACCCTTATCGACTACTGAGTGCTAAGGTATCCCCTGTAGTCTTGCAACACTCTCTCACTGACTCGAGAATGCTACGGCTCCCCACAGTATCATAACACTCTCTCTTTAACCAGTGAATACTACAGCTCCCTGCAGTATCACGACACTCTCTCGCTGACTAGTGAATATCACGGCTCCCCGCAGTATCACGATACCCTTCTCTGACTCACGTATGTTGCGGCTCTCCGCAGTCACACGATACCCTTTCTCTTACTGACTCATGGATGCTACGGCTCCCTATAGTCTTACAACACTCTCTTACTCACTGACTCGCCATGGGCTCACCCCATGGTTTTTCCCCGATAATCCTAAGTGATTACCCCCACTCGGATCCACTCGCTCTCTTATCACCTCATATCTCATCATCAAGTCATCACTACACTGAGTTCACTAACTCATGCTCCACAACCCAACATAGATAGGTGCACACACCCACTCAGCTTGTGCACCACCACTCCTAATGTAAATTCTCGTAAGACAGGCACTTTTCTCAACACAGGTACACCCTTAGACAGTCTCGCTCTGGAGACAATTAACTGATGGGTTCCCACTAGAATAATAGTCACTCCATACTCCACTTGCAACTCAAATCTCAAACTAATCCAAAAATTTAGAGCATCATACTCAGATACCCCGGTACACCATCACAAAATCTCATGATGTCTTGTCACATACACTGATCTTCCACTCACATAGCTCGGAACCTCGAAATACTCCAACTCACAACTTGATACACGAAGGAATCGTCAACGACTGAAAACATGTTGACAAAAATCCGGATCTCCATCTTCTACTGATCACTACCCATACGAAACCACTCATACCGACTCTGAAATTGGTTGACAAATCAACTGCTGTCCTTCTTGGAGTATAGATCACAATCTATACCGATACCCATAAATCTCAGCAATTGCACCCTGAACTCAGCGACAGAACCGCCTCGAACTCAACATTTGCAAACCCGAAAAATCCCTGGCCACAATAAATTCTCTGACCAACGGCCACCTGCCGTGGATTCACTCATCCTTTCTTAAGTACATACACATACATAATCTCACCTTGCACCTCGTCTCAACCACCAATAACCCAGGACTCATGTATCCGCACCACAGATCTCCATAACAAGTTCTATAACCGTACATGAATGGATCGCTGATCCTCTTAATAGAATACCCAGTTCTCTCCCACTCAGGGTTCGAACCATCACCAATTGGCATACCAACAATCTACTCTCTAAACTGTTTCACCAGGTGCACCACACTTGACTCTTGGAACGTACCACGTAATCACATCAATGATATTCCCGATGGAAACAAAGCAACTCCAAATATCCCGTAACTCATACAAAAATCTCAGAATTCTCTCAACGTGACTGCCTCTAGTCATCTCGAAGCCTCAGACCGACACACCGCCGGATACCCCAACTCTTCCGAATTAGTCTTGAATCTCCATATGGAAATAATACACTATAAAGCACCTCGTCTCTGATTCCTCGACCAGCCTCCCATCACAGAAAACATCATGGAAGCAAGAGACCTCACTCTCACAGTCGATACACAACGTAGACAACGAGGGCCACCGCCCCAGTATACTCCTCTTGATCACTTAAAATCGTTGCTAAAAGCATGCCTGACTCGACTAAGGCATCTCTTTGTCCCCATCTCGGTCTTCACTAATAGTTATCTCGTGGTATAAGGAATACCTCGCAGCAAACATACTGCCCAAATATTCTGGTGAAAAGATTGCAACCCTATGCTACCCCACAGGGTTTACCTCCAACTCTGAAACCGGAAACTCGATATCTCCTTCGCTTCTCCCAGAAACGGGAATAACGCAACTCTTGCCACAGAAGGTGACGTCTCATCCATCAGTCGATGGCTCAACTCAGACCTCGATCCTCCAATAAGCACCATCTCTACTCATCCCTGAGCCTTGCGACTCCAACTAACATCTCACAAATAAAATCCCTCGGAAACGAAATTGATTTCCCTTTCCAGGTATTCTCCATTAAAAGTTGCTCGACATGGCCCTCTGTTGGGTTTTGAGCATTCTAACACTCCTAAGTGTACATGCAACCCTAAATACCTTGGATCAATGTTTTCTCTATTATACATTCAAATACTAATATTCCAAGGTATTACCCTAACTAGCACACAAAACATTGATTCATATGTAATATAGCAAGTTAAAAGACATACCTTTTGATGTATCTTGATTCCATGAAGCTTAAGAGCCTAGTGCCCCAAGTGTGACACCTCAACTGGTTCACACAACATATAATACACTTGGAATAACTTACATAGAAATGAACCACTTCATGAAATCGGCTAGCCGTCACCATTCCTTCATAGTCCTCTCATGGTGACCGATTTTGACAAGGATAAGATGCTTATATAGTGTGTCTCAATTAGGGTTACACCATGTAAACCCTAATTGTCATGGCCTTTCATTTCCATGATCCATGGGTACAAAAACACCATGGAGCATCCATGGAGCATCGTATGGGTTTTAGCCCAACTTGATAATCCATGGAGCATTAGCCCACTATACAAGTATGGATGATTTACACAATCAACCCATATCTTTAATTAGTCTCCTTTTGATCATTTAATTAATTCCAAATTAATTCTAGATCAATACTAATTAAATAATCTTATTAATATATTAGAACTTATAATATATTAACAAACCTTAAGTGTTATTTCTCTCATTTTAGTCTATCCAAATGCATGATGCCATGCAACCCAAATGGACCATGCCAATCGGTTCAAGTACATACCAATTATAGTTGTGGACTTAGACACTAATCCAACAGTCTCCCACTTGGATAAGTCTAAAACTATTATTGCGTATGACTTCAAAACCCGACTAGCAATCGTAGCTCTTAAAAGCTGCTGCCGTCGAACTCTGAACAAATCAATGACGCGTCCATTAGATAAGGGATCATATATTCCTCCATTCTAGATATCATATGGACTGAGACATGGATTATAATCATTCTCTCAGTCCATTTGTTGTTTCCCGATTTCCGATTTATGACGACCGACTAATTGAACACATCACATTAGTCCTGGCTTGGCCAAGGACTCACTAGTGTCATCATTAAATCATCGAGGGGCCCACAGATATCGCTTTTATCCCTTTAAGGGCAAAAGGAATGGATAAACTTCGACTCATATGGCTTGTTCTACTACTTGTTGAAGCATACACAAAGGCACGTTTTATAACATCAAGTTACCAATGCGTTTTCGTGCAATCAATGTATAACCAACTCATAGTAACAACTCATATCTCTAGGTTTGAAGAATATAAGATATTATCATCTCATGATCACTCGTGATAAAATCCATGAAGTGATTCCAATGAGCGTGGGTTGAATCCAATACTCAGAACTTATGAGCACTCATGAGTATTGTAGCACCGCTTTGTCCAACATCTTAGACCTCTACAAGCCAACCCATGACAGTATTGATTCATATCTACTTCCAACATATGACCGACTGTGGATGGTTTGAATAACTTAGTCATTCAGGAAGAACGACCTAGTTATTCTGGAAGTCAAAACATGCAAAGTGAAACACAAGAATAATCGAATCCAATATGGTCTCAGAACTTATGAATATAAATAAACACACCTTTTATTTATCACCATATTGATTACCCATCATTCATTGCATACTGTTTCAAACTATCAACTTTATACTTGAATTAAAACAATATTTGTCCCATGCTCCAAGCATGTACACTTTGTTTTTCTAAACACTAGTCATGCCATACACCAAGTATGCACACTATGTTTGTCTAAACATTAGTTATGCCATACACCGAGTATGCATACTAAGTTTGTCTATGATCTTTACTTTGTTAAATAGATCGATTGAACATAATTCCAATGATTCTTATTTGACAATCCCAAATCCTTACCGCAAATGAAAGAATTCCAAATTCCTGCCATTTGCCTAAATATGTTAGATTCTAAACTTATATGCACTGATCCTCTTGTAATGATTATGTACAAAGTCACAAAGACTTGTCAACAGACATTACAGAGTATTCCAATGGAGATCAACTCCATGGAAACATCTTTCTTGCATTAAGTTTTTTCTATTCTTACACAAATTGAATACCTTCCACCTATGGAAACATTTCCATATTCCCATTTTGACTATTACTTCTGAACAAGAGTTGCCTCTTTTCAGAATATGTCAATATGGTCCTCTCCAAAATTTACACCATACTTCCAACTGTCCCTGAGCAACCAATCTTTGGTAAACCTTAGATTGACCTTGATAATTGCTTAATCATTTTAGTCATATCCAATTCTAGACCTTTTTCCCTTCTTAATGCCCTGAGCATTTGGAAAATTTAGAAAGGATGAATATTATAGCACATGTAATCGATCCTATATCCGGAGCATATGGGACACGACTCATGATGTCTCACATAAAGACTAGACCAGTCTTTTGCTATAATATTTCTATTTCTATTTGCCATGTTCTCATAATTCAGATTATGAAAAGGGATGCCGTAATCCTAATCGAATTTTAGAATGCAAATAATGGACCCATATATAGAATTTCCTTATGTTGAGCCATTCCAACACAAAACTTCATATATATCGTTGACTAAAGATGATTAAAACCTCAATCTAAGCTTTTAGAATTGAAATGAAGTATAATTTCCTCTCCCTTAATTATAGTAAAACAACTTTTTCCCAATTGAAACTTTTGTTTTCTATAATTAACATTGCTATCTTTCAATACTTATCATAATTATCATGCTCCCACTAACATGATGATTATTAGCATAACACTTATGCTCCCACTAGCTTTGACATGTACTCAGAAATTAGCTGGACTTCTAGAAATCAATATTGTATTGAATTTCTTACCAAGGTTCAAATTTCTGATACGAGATGCTTTGATAAAACTATATCAAGATCATACACCTTTCCTTAGATAGCACACATGTGTGTCTAAACAATTTCAGAACTATGAAAAGGGATGCCGTAATCATAGTCTCAATTGTTCAGACCTTTTCCATTCCTCACAAGTCCATGTTAGTGTGCCGGTTAACCACACACGCTCCAGTAACGACTTTGAGAATGCAAATATCACAATTGCTAGCTACATAAAATCACTTAGTGAAAGCGTTTCCTCACCATCATTTTCATGAATCGGAGAGCAACCTTATGACACTTAGATTTTATGGTGTATGTGTTCTTATCCATGTGAATTTGTCAAAACCATAATCACAAGACAAGGATAATGACAAATCCAAACTCATATGGACTGAACTCAATCTTAATTTCTTGCCACCTGGAAGCACAAGGGCCTTCCATTGCTTCCAAGTTGTTATGCAACCAATTGAGAACTCTCAGAACTCATATGCAAAGCCAAATTTAACTAGAATGGGCACATAAATAGGAATATGTCAACAAGACAGGTTATAAACCTCAAGTCGTGTGCTAGTGATAAACTACAGGTTTTTACTCTTGATTACATCTTGAAGCTTTTTCAAGATCTTTAAGACTCCCACTGTCCTCTTGACATATAAGACTCTCTTGCCAAATATTCAAGAGATAGTGCAGATTCTTTACCAAGACAAACATTTCACGCAATTGGCCTTAGTTGGTCTTTGTTTTATCCAAAACATCACAACTTACCAATTTCAAATGTACAAGAGTAGGAAACTTTTACTCTTACATTTGACAAGTGTTATAAACCTTTCTTTAAGATATGTCACTCAAGTTACAATCTTGGAATATGACTCTAAGAATTGTTTTTGGAACGAAGTGTGACTCATCTTCTTGATTTAACCATTTCAACAGTTCATGATTCCTCTTCTTAGCCATAGGAATGCACTAAGATTTCCTTAGAGGACTAATTGTGATATGATTTCTAAATCATTAAGATGATCACAAAACATGATACTAAAGTACTCTCCCATCTTTTCAGATTTGAGAAACTTTTATCCTTCTACCTAATTTGATTCTTCTCATTCGTTCTGCTATACATCAAAACTTTTCCAATGTTTCAGAATTATACTTAAACTTGTAAGTATAACCATATTTACTATGCCTTAGTAAATCATGACGAATAGTCTTATCAATCTTTTGTGGTGGACTTGATCAGTGCACCCGAATGTGTACTCGATCCCTTAGTCCTTCACTTGACTCACATATACATGTGAACAAGGAATTAATCTTAATTTTCCAAAGATCAAAATTCTCATTCATCATATTATACAACTTGCATGAGTTCCGAGTTTCTATCCAACTGAAACCTTGGGTGATGAGAATCTTTCCTTATTTGGTAAATTTAGACACTACCACAACTGAAAGAATCAAATTCAAATTTCGATTATTTCTAGAAATATACAAACATCAATTTTCCATAAGTACCATTGCAAGGACATATAAAATAAAACAAACTTTTATTTATTTATCAAATGCGGATAAACTTTTCTTACAATGCAACTTTAAATGGAAACTATGCCATACATATTTCCTAGCAATCTATCATAAGTCCTAAGCAACAGCTCAAAATTTTGATCACCGAACAATGCGATCGAAATCCATCTTCGCGATCAGAATCATCATATACTTCCTTTAAGTTTCTTCACTTTTCTTTAATTCTTAAACATCAACATGTGACCCAGTCACATCATGCATTAATAATCTCATAATAGAAACTTAACAGAGTTAGATAGTGGACTTTACCTGAAGTAGAGTCAAACTTCTTGACTTGATCAACATTATGATCTTTCAGGTAGTTAAGGCAGCTTCGCAACCAACGCCCCTTCCTTTGGCAAGAGAAACATATGGACGCTTTGGGAATGGTGCACTGGACTATCTCATACTTGCCTTTCTCTTTACCATTTGGTCAACCAAGTTGACTATGGCCAATCCCTTTTCATTGGGAAGAGAAAGCTTTTCAGGATATCCAATGTTACCATTTTCAAAGTCCATGGAACTTTGGGAAGTTGATCTTTTAATCAAATTTTCTCTACCAGTGCTCCAAATCATTGCTGATTCAGCAGCACAAAGCAAATAAATAAGATCATTAAGGGTCATGTCATAGTCTTTTACATATTAGTACATAAAGAACTCACTATGTGACTTAGAAAGTGATTGAACATCCAACTTTCTTATGACTTTGACACCCAACTCTCCCGGCTTGTCAATATGTGACTTCATCTCCAAGATGCGATCACACATAGACCTTACTTGTCAATAGGGCTTGAGTGACCTTGAACTTGTGGGTTAGGGAGAATAATTGGAGGAGGTGGAGGAAGTAAAGTTCCAAGAGATTTGGGAAGATCATAGATGTCTCAACTAGACATCTTGTGGGAGATATTCAAGATAGTTGAGTTAAAGTCCTTAATATAACACCCAATATGAAATATTAAGGCTAGGACCCAACACAATATTTTATAACTTTGAAGAGGGATGTCGTAATCCAAGCTATAGAATATTTGAAGGTAGGATGATGACGATTCACCAATTTCGACCATGAAAAACGAAATAATATATTATGTTTTAATTGGATTTGAAACTCCTAGATCTTTTGAGATTCATTGAACTTTTCAATGGCATGTTCCAATCTCGAGTGTGCCCTTCAGGTTTTGTGACTGGGATGCCGAGGATCACAAAACAAGGTGTGAATAACCATGCAAATATACTTGATACCCTTAATATTTACCCCTCAATCGATGTGCCGGTTAACCACACGCGCTCCATCGATACTATGATAAACATTAAGTTACCCTTTGCCTACCTTGTTAAGTCAAGTTAGTGTGCCGGTTAACCACACACGCTCCACTAACGGACTTATGCAAAGTGCAAACTGTAATTTCATGGGTTAGCACCAAATTCACATTTCCTAAGTAACTAAGATTTGGAATTTATAAAAGGTTTAGTTACTTAGTATTTATCATTAATACTTTTAATGAAGGGAGAATTATAGTCCTTGTCCTACCCGTTCTACCCTCCACCAGTCAAGGAAGCGGTGGGTGAGAGTGGACACCCATTAAACTGCCATTGTGTAGGCAGTAACCTTATACCCCCCCTTATAGACCGGCTTCGTGAATGAGGCCTACTCACGGTAAGACTAACTTGCTCTTATACATATATATATATATATATATATATATATATATATATATATATATATATATATATATATATGTATATATATATATATATATATATATATATTAACTTATAATACTATAAAGTATAAGGGTTGAATTTTAACTTTTAAAATTCTAAGGGCTTAACTTGGAATTAAAGTATTCATAAGGGAAAACTTTACAAATTCCAAAACTTGAGAGCAAGTTTTTAAACTATTCAAAACTATTCAATTCCGTAACTTATGTGTTTAAAGTAGTTTTAATAGAAAAAACTCTTCAAGTTCCATAACTTGAGGACAAGTTATGGAAGACTTTAAACTACTAAAAGAATATGACTTTTCTTTATTCATAACCTATGGAAATATTTATGAGTTTTATGAATCTTAAATGTGACTTTTCATATAACTTGATGAAAAGTTACAAAAACACATTTTAGAACCAACTGTTAGATTAATTTGGATTGAAAACTACAATTTCACATAACTTTTCTATTAATCTAAGCAACTCATAAGAACAAGATAATTCAATCACACTTTTTTCATGTAATTAACCTAACCATTAAACTAATACAAAACATGAATCTATTGACAATTATCTTTGAAATTGGATTAGCATGAACATTACCACATCAAAAACATGTTATAAGTTGAAAAACAGCATAGGGTAATGTTCCTAGTCCAATTCCAGCCAAAACAGTCGAAGATATGCTGTCTGGGGTCCAACTCGTCGAGTGCATGAACCAACACGGCGAGTTGGATGAGTTTAGCCTTGGACTCGTCGAGTCCCTTCATGGACTCGGCGAGTCTGCTGAGCCAACAACAACAAACTTTGATTTTTCAGCCAATTTTGCAAGTATAACAAGAAAACAAGCCCAGGCTCTGATACCACTGTTGGTGTCACAACTAGGAATTTTGATGCTTTGTAACAACAACAATGATAACAATTGTAAACCAACAATGTGAAAGCATGCATGATGCTTATTCAATAACAACAAAACTTCCATGAAACACTTTATACAAGCACTACAAATAGTCAACAAAGAATTGGAAGCCCTAGAAATCCCGGTTTAAGTCCATTTTGGACTAGGATTTCCTTATTGGGCCTAATGGACCAATAAGCTTCCAACTTAACTATCATGAACATAGAACTCTCAAATGGACCCTAATTGGACCCATATACATGAAACATAATATTTTGGGCCTTATAAGCCTAAAATGAACTAGGTTATCGTTAATGGGCCTTATTGGACCACAACAAATTTATGTAGCCCTAATAGATCATAAAAATCATTCCTTGATTTATTTTGGGTCAAAAATCACCTAATTGGGCCATAAGATGGACTTAAGAACAAGAAGCCCAAATTTTCCTTTCTCTTTCTCCTCTTCTCGGCCCAACTACACAAAGGAGGGAAGAGTTGACTTCCACATGCCACCTCATTATTATATGTTGGTCTTCCATGCATTCATCTCATGTTCCCATGCAACATCCATTCAATTCTCTCTCTTTCTCCTCTCTCTTTTTCTCTTGGCCGAAACCGACTCAAACACACACACACTCTCAAAAATCTCTCTCAAACACATAAGAACTATCTTCATTCTTCATCAAATTTTCGAGATTTAGGAGCTTTTCAAGGAGATTATTCCACAAAAATCATCATCTAAGGTAAGTTCATGCTTGGATCCATGATCTAGATTCTTTGTTATATCAAAAATCTCTTCCTAATCTATTCAAACTCATGATCACCATCTTAGAAACCTCTAAGTTCGAGATCTTCCAAGAAGGCTTGCTAGGATTGAAACTTCTTCACTTCTTCCTTCTAAATCGAAAACAACAAGAAAAGGTGAGCTTCATACCCCTCCCTTTTCCGTTTTCATAAGTTTTATGGGGGAGAATACAAGTAAAATGTGTAGATCTATGTGTATGTGTATGCTATGTATGATTTTATGTATGTATGTGTGATTTTATGTGTTTTTGTGTTGAATATGTAAACAAAAAGGGAAGAAATCTCGAGATCTATGTCCTAAGAAGGAAAAAAAACATGATCTAAGTTATATTACACTAAACAAGTCAAGAATATTAGCTTACAAGATTGTGATAAACATATTTCAACATAAAATTCATTTTTGGGCTTAAATTGTCAAAAATACAAAAGTTGGGTTAAAAATTGCCAAATCACGGTTTCTTAAAGGTCAAAAGAGTCAAAATTGTTACAATAATTGTTTTTATGAACATTATAATCTCCAAAGGACTTAAAATGTAAATATTAGCTTAATGGGCTAAATTTTTGGCTTTTCGGCCCAACAAGCCCAAAGTTGCAAAAATATGACATTTAAAGGGGCTGAAATGGTAAATTCTTCAAAACAGGGGATAACAAGTGTAACAAAACTATTTCAAGGGTTAAAAATGCTTTTCTTTTCCAAAAAGAATCAAAAATGCAAAGTTTTTAGATTTTGGGCTAAAATTGTAAAAATTGCAAAAATTTGGGTTTTAACCAAACATTACTGTTCTGGAAGGGCTGAAACTGCCAAAGAATAAGTCTTGAGTTAAAAATATCATTTAAACAAGTCTATGATGCAAAAGTGTCAAGAAAATGTTTTAAGGGCCTAAAATGACTTTTCTTTTATATAAAAAGAAAGGGGCTAAAAAGGTCAAACCACTATTTTTAAACCACTTATTTTAATTATAGAATATTGAGACAAAAATACTAATCTACGACTTACAAAATCAAAAGACAAATACACGTAGAACTCCAAATACCGTTATAAACAAATCGCTCGGTCTCGAGTCGATACAAAAATAACAAATCGTTCAATCGAACCCTCCAGTACTTATGCGATACCTAAGACAAGTAAACATTCGACACTTGGGCTTGGAAGTTTCAAATCATGCTTGTTGGATCTTGCAAATCCATTAACATGATCTTTGGGGCCCAAGGGAAAACGATTATATGTTATTGGGCCTCCTATGACCCAATTCCGTATAAAGGGACTTTCAATGTCTTTTATGTGCTATTGGGCCCTAGTGGACCATTAGTATTGCTAGTAAGGTCAAAGTAATCAAATGCGAGATGGGCCAACGTGTTCTTCGCATCCCCGACAGCCTAAAGTAACTTACGAAAGTGGTAGGACTTCATACTCCTCTTCTCTCGGTTGCTAAGGCTTGTGAGCAATCAAAGTAAACAGACTCATGTCGTTAATCAATAGTAATCAAGGTGGTTTGGATTAAGTGAGTAATAATAGACGGCACGTCTAAGGGTCGTTTGTAGTTGGTAGTTATAACCAGTCATTATCAGGCATAGTTGTAACGACTCACTAGAATTGATAATCTCCGACACCACCCGAGTAATCAAGGAAGAGTAATCAAAATCATTCGTTGTGGCGGTATAGAAATTAGTAATCAAGTATATCTTTCGTCATCGGAAAACATCAGGTTTTTCGGGAATTCAACAACACTCGCTCATAATCTAAATAATTGTAATACAAAACTCCCTTTTTATACACGTTATGAAATCTTTCATGCATCAACTTATGGATCTTCACACTTTGATAAACTATTGTCTTTTCAGAAAATATCGGATTTTCTGGGTTTTACAAACTACACAAATCATTTTTATCACAACATTGCTTATGAACTCACCAACATTTCATATGTTGACGTTTTCCAAAATAACTTGTATTCTCAGGTAACAGGTAAGCGGAAGGGTAATATCAAGTAATGTTAGGACGTTATGTTTTTGAAAACTCTCAAACAATTTATGTTATGAGTGTGTAATATTGAAAACAATGTATTGGATGTAAACAATATCAGTTGTAATGTATTGATGCATGGTGATGTTTATGTTATGATTCATGTATATTCATTGTGATGGTATTCAATTTAAGTCACGCGAGCCCCCGGACGTTTCCGCCGTCTGGTTTCGGGGGTGTGACAGGTTGGTATCAGAGCTCTGTTTATAGTGAACTGGCATATCTAACCACACATTGATATGCAAGTATAAACCAAAGAGGGACTAAAACAACTCTGAACAAAACAAATAAAACACAACGATAAAACATCTTTACTTGTGTGATATAGGAGAAAGAATATGGTACCAAATCAAATAAGATAACACTGACATCTCAGTTAAGTCGGGACTATTCATGGTTGTAGTAAGGGGTGAATGTAGCCTGATCAACTACATTTCTCCGAAGTGCAACTATCACATGCTCCGGAAAAAAAAAACCTCGATGGTCAGTAAACCCAAAAACATACCCTTATTACCAAGAAGAGAACATTAAATTCAAATTACATAGTAACTAAAACATCTTAGAAGTAATGATTAGTACATTTATACACTCTCGCAGACAGTATGGCCGGCATCCATCACCCCGGAGATCCGTATTTCCCTAACCAGGGAAATAACGGAAGGCTGGAGGAGGAACCCGAAGAAGACCCCGAGGAAGGGTCTGAAGAGGAACCTGAGGAGGAAGTCGAGGGCGGACCTGCCGAGCCAGTGGAGGTCCTGGAAGAAGAAGAAGTCGGAGAGGACTTCGAGGAAGAGCCTGGCAATGATGATGATTCGGACACAGAGTCCGAAGTCATCAACCCCCCTTACCCGACTAGGGTGCCCGCTCACCGGATGGGCCCGACCGGCCCTACACCCCCCTGGGGTATCGATCTTTGGAGATGCAGCAGACAGCAGGGACAGCGACCTCCATTCGGCATGTCATGCGAGTTCTATGACTTGAGGGAGGGAGGACCAGCTGATCGCGCACTTCCGGTCATGGTGAGACGACTGCGGAACACAGGCGACCTGGCGCAGAGCACCACTGATCAGATGCACCAGATCCGGACTAGTGTTGAGCGTGCAGAACAGGAGACGCGAGAGGTTATCCGAGAGTTCCACATGAGGCAGGTGAGATGGGAGACTCGCCTCCGAGATGCGGAACGACAGGTGGCTCACCTTCAGGGAGCGTCCACTTCTTCAGCACCACCCCCTGGCGCATCCCACCATGACTAGGGCTAGTCATATCTATCTTTAGTATTATGCTTAGGTGATCTATGCTATGTACCATCGACTCTATGTTTAAGTGATTACACTACTCATAGAGCCGTTATGCTGCCGAACTTGCACCACTTATGTATGCCCTTCTGAGCAAAATTTTCATGTATCAAAAATTCGGATAATATTAATGAAAAGTTTTATGTGTTCTATTGTGATGTCGTGATCTGCTATGTTCTATATATACATGATTGTATGCTAATTTGTGAAACCACTTAAGTTCATGCAATACACCTAGTTTATAGGACCACAATCTCACAAAAATCATAGGCACTCAACATCTTTCCGTTCCATGACAGAAAGATGCCCCAACGACCAACCCGTGGAAACCCTGGACCAACCCCACCTGAAGTCAACTCAGCTGCATTCCAAGCAGTTGTATCTGCTACAGTTACTGCAGCCATGGCACAAATCCAGCAAGGGAACAATGGTGGAGTCAATGGACAAGGGGCTGGGAGTTCGAACAATGGAACAAATCACGGACCTACCAGAACATGTTCCTACAAGGACTTCACCAACGCCAAGCCACGAACCTTTAATAGCACGGGTGGAATGATAACCCTAAAGAGGTGGATGGAAAAAGTGGAATCGGTATTCGAGATATGTGAATGTCCCGAGGAGGTGAAAGTGAAGTTCGTCGCATGCACATTCGTTGACCAAGCTCTCACTTGGTGGAATGGACATGTAGAGGCCATGACTCTCCCCGTAGCCAACGCTATGCCGTGGACGGAGTTGAAGGAAATGCTGATGGTTGAGTACTGCCCTCGTGGCAAAATTCAGAAAATGGAGCAAGAGCTGTGGGATCTCACCGTCCGAAACTCTGATATTGATGCATACATATCAAGGTTTAGCGAGCTGTCATTGTTGTGTCCTGGCATGATTACGTCAGAAGGAAAGAAAATCGAACGATTCATCTGGGGATTGACCTCCCCAATTCAAGGAAATGTAATCGCTGCAAATCCTGAAACCTTCGACAATGCCAAGAGGTTGGCCAAGAAACTATACGACCACAACAACAAGAAGGGCGAGAAGCCAACGGAAAGTGAAGGCAAGAAGGAGAGTGACAACATGAAAGGAAAGAACAACAAGAGAAAAGGGGGACAAGGCTCAGAGTCGACAATGAAGAAACAAACAGTGACAGTCAACGCTGCAACCACCCAAGTACCCTCCACACCACATGCTCCAGCCTTAGCTAATCGAAGCACTCCTAGGCAGTATTTTGGGAATCTCCCAAAATGCAACAAGTGCAGTCTCCATCATAATGGTGAATGCAAGGAAATGCAATGCACCAGTTGCAATCGCAAGGGTCACACAACAAGGTATTGCAGGACCTATCCTCCACAGAACCAACAACAAGGGAACAACAACAAACCGCAACAACAACAACACCAACAATAGCGGCAATAACACAAGATCAAGCCCCACCTGTTATGGATGTGGAAATACTGGGCATATCCGTCGAAACTGCCCCAACACCAACAACCCTGGAAATGGAGGAACAGGAAGGGTGCTAGCTATGGGTCAGGGAGAAGCGGTTCAGGATCCCGCTGTTGTTACCGGTACGTTTCTCCTAAACCACACTTATGCATGCATCCTATTTGATACCGGGGCAGAACGAAGTTTTGTGAGCAATAAATTCAAACACTTATTAAAACAACAACCCCAGAAGCTTAATGAAACCTTAACGGTGGAAATGGCTAATGGGAAAACAGAATCCACTCGGGAAATCTACATCGGATGTACCCTGACCTTAAATCATCACGTCTTTCAAATAAACTTAATGCTTGTTTCCATTAGGAGTTTTGATGTGATTATCGGCACGGATTGGTTAAGCCCCCACCATGCTGAAATTATGTGACATGAGAAGGCCGTTCGCCTTCATCTCCCAAATCATGAAACCCTAGTTATTTACGGAGACAAACCCAACACGAACCTTCGTCTCATCTCGTGCATTAAGGCACAAAAGTACCTACGAAAGAAGGACTTGATGTTTCTAGCTCATATAGTGGATAAGTCCAAAGAAGAGATCAATATTCGAAACATCCGTATGGCTTGTGATTTCCCGGATGTCTTTCCGGAGGATCTTCCGGGGATACCCCCAGAAAGACAAGTCGAGTTCCGAATTGATCTAGTGCCAGGAGCTACTCCCATCGCCAAATCACCCAACAGATTGGCTCCTGCGGAGATGCAAGAGTTGTCCAGTCAACTTAGCGAGCTTTTGGACAAAGGATTCATCCGACCCAGCTTCTCACCTTGGGGAGCTCCGGTTCTCTTTGTCAAGAAGAAAGACGGTACCTTCAGGATGTGTATCGACTACAGGGAACTTAATAAGCTTACCATCAAAAACCGCTATCCACTTCCGCGAATCGACGATCTATTTGACCAGCTCCAAGGAGCTAGTTACTTCTCAAAGATAGATCTACGATCTGGATACCACCAGCTCAAAGTCTGGGAGGAGGATATTCCTAAAACCGCCTTCCGAACTCGTTACGGACATTATGAATTTGTCGTAATGCCCTTCGGTCTAACGAATGCTCCCGCCGCATTCATGGACCTAATGAATCGAATTTGTCGACCGTTCCTCGATAACTTTATCATCGTCTTCATCGAAGACATCCTCGTCTATTCTCAAAGCGAGGAAGAACACGAACGACATCTCCGACAAATCCTGGAAACCCTGCGAACCGAAAAGTTATACGCAAAACTCTCTAAGTGCGAGTTTTGGCTCCGTAGTGTGAACTTTTTGGGACATGTTGTTAGTCAGGAAGGAATTCATGTGGATCCTTCTAAAATCCAAGCCATCGAAGGATGGGCGATCCCAACAACACCTACCGAAATTCGCCAATTTTTAGGCCTCGCAGGCTACTACAGGAGATTCATTCGAAACTTCTCCAAAACAGCAAAGCCACTTACCTCGCTTACACAAAAGGGCGTACCCTTTGAATGGACGGACAAGCAAGAAGCTGCATTCCGGACCCTGAAACAAGCACTCTGCAGTGCGCCGGTGATGTCACTACCAGAAGGAACAGAAGACTTTATAGTTTACTGTGATGCGTCAAATCAGGGTTTAGGTTGTGTACTCATGCAGCGTGGAAAGGTGATAGCTTACGCGTCCCGGCAACTAAAGACGCATGAGGTAAATTACACCACTCATGATCTGGAACTAGGAGCAGTGGTCTTCGCCCTGAAGATTTGGAGGCACTACCTTTATGGTACTAAGTGCACCATCTTCACCGACCACAAGAGTCTCCAGCACATTTTGAACCAAAAGGAGTTGAACATGAGGCAACGAAGATGGGTTGAGTTGCTGAACAACTATGAGTGTGAAATCAAGTACCACCCAGGCAAGGCTAACGTGGTAGCTGATGCCTTGAGTCGGAAAGAATACTCGAATCGTCGTTTGAAGACTCTCTCCATAACCATTCGATCCCACCTAACCTCTCAAATCAGGGTAGCCCAACTCGATGCCATGAAGGCAGAAAACAAAACAGGCGAAGCGTTGCATGGAATGGAGAAGAACTTTGAAGTGAAGGGAGACAGAACAAATTACTTCATGAACCGCATTTGGGTCCCTAAACTTGGGGGAATTCAGAGAAGTAGTCATGAACGAAGCCCACAAGACGCGATACTCCATCCATCCGGGTTCAGACAAAATGTACTTGGATGTTAAACAACATTATTGGTGGCCTAACATGAAGGCAGAGATTGCCACTTACGTTAGCAAGTGCCTCACATGTGCTAAAGTAAAGGTGGAATATCAGAAGCCCTCCGGATTACTACATCAACCAGTAATTCCCAAGTGGAAATAGGAAAGGATTACCATGGATTTTGTGACCAAACTACCCAAGTCAACGGATGGTTTGGATACCATATGGGTAATAGTTGATAGATTAACAAAATCCGCTCATTTCCTACCAATAAAAGAATCATACAAGATGGAGCGCCTGACAAGAATCTACATCAAAGAAATCGTGAGACTCCACGGAGTGCCCGTATCTATCATCTCAGATAGAGATAGTAGGTTTACGTCACGCTTTTGGCAATCGCTTCAGAAAGCTATGGCAACACAACTTGACATGAGCACTGCCTACCACCCACAAACGGATGGTCAAAACGAGCGAACCATTCAAACACTAGAAGATATGCTTCGCGCGTGTGTGATAGATTTTGGAAAATCGTGGAATACCCACTTGCCTTTGATTGAGTTCTCATACAACAACAGCTATCACTCGAGCATCAAAGTCACTCCTTTCGAAGCATTGTACGGGCGTAAATGTAGATCACCGTTGTGTTGGGCTGAGGTAGGAGACACCCAGCTAGCAAGAGGACAAACGTCAAACAATGCCTTAACAGGACCGGAAATCATACGCGAGAAGACCGAGAAGATAATTCAGATCAGGGCCTGACTACAATCATCACGAGACAGACAAAAGAGCTATGCTGACAAACGGCGAAAGCCCTTAGAATTTAGAGTCGGGGATAGGGTGTTATTAAAAGTCTCTCCTTGGAAAGGGGTGATTCATTTTGGAAAGCGGGGAAAACTGAACCCTCGATACATTGGACCCTTCGAGATTCTTGCCCGAACCGATCCAGTGGCTTATAGACTGCAGCTACCCGCTGAGCTCAGCAGTGTACACCCCGTGTTCCACGTTTCCAATTTGAAAAAGTGCTTATCCGACGAGACTCTTATCATTCCATTAGAAGAAGTCGAAATCAACGAGAATCTCCTGTTCATTGAGGAACCAGTCGAAATCATGGACAGGAAGGTGAAGCGTACTAAGCAGAGTTGCATTCCGATTGTGAAAGTTCGATGGACGCGAGACGCGGACCGGAATTCACATGGGAACGTGACGACCAAATGAAGCAGAAGTACCCTCACCTGTTCTCGCATTCTCAAATCTAGCTTTCAAAAGAATTTCGGGACGAAATTCCCTCTAACGGGGGGTTGATGTCACAACTAGGAATTTTGATGCTTTGTAACAACAACAATGCTAACAATTTTAAACCAACAATGTCAAAGCATGCATGATGCTTATTCAATAACAACAAAACTTCCATCAAACACTTTATACAAGCACTACAAATAGTCAACAAAGAATTGGAAGCCCTAGAAATCCCGGTTTAAGTCCATTTTGGACTAGGATTTCCTTATTGGGCCTAATGGACCAATAAGCTTCCAACTTAACTATCATGAACATAGAACTCTCAAATGGACCCTAATTGGACCCATATACATGAAACATAATATTTTGGGCCTTATAAGCCTAAAATGAACTAGGTTATCGTTAATGGGCCTTATTGGACCACAACAAATTTATGTAGCCCTAATAGATCATAAAAATCATTCCTTTATTTATTTTGGGTCAAAAATCACATAATTGGGCCATAAGATGGACATAAGCACAAGAAGCCCAAATTTTCCTTTCTCTTTCTCCTCTTCTCGGCCCAACTACACAAAGGAGGGAAGAGTTGACTTCCACATGCTACCTCATTATTATATGTTGATCTTCCATGCATTCATCTCATGTTCCCATGCAACATCCTTTCAATTCTCTCTCTTTCTCCTCTCTCTTTTTCCTCGGCCGAAACCAACTCAAACACACACACACTCTCAAAAATCTCTCTCAAACACATAAGAACTCTCTTCATTCTTCATCTAAGTTATATTACACTAAACAAGTCAAGAATATTAGCTTACAAGATTGTGATAAACATATTTCAACATAAAACCCATTTTTGGGCTTAAATTGTCAAAAATACAAAAGTTGGGTTAAAAATTGCCAAATCACGGTTTCTTAAAGGTCAAAAGAGTCAAAACTGTTACAATAATTGTTTTTATGAACATTATAACCTCCAAAGGACTTAAAATGTAAATATTAGCTTAATGGGCTAAATTTTGGGCTTTTCGGCCCAACAAGCCCAAAGTTGCGAAAATATGACATTCAAAGGGCCTGAAATGGTAAATTCTTCAAAACAGGGGATAACAAGTGTAACAAAACTATTTCAAGGGTTAAAAATGCTTTTCTTTTCCAAAAAGGATCAAAAATGCAAAGTT
Organism: Lactuca virosa; assembly: GCF_052849685.1. Taxonomy (NCBI): domain Eukaryota; kingdom Viridiplantae; phylum Streptophyta; class Magnoliopsida; order Asterales; family Asteraceae; genus Lactuca; species Lactuca virosa. The sequence goes on along the minus strand of NC_136432.1, from coordinate 93,338,665 downwards.
TTTAGATTTTGGGCTAAAATTGTAAAAATTGCAAAAATTTGGGTTTTAACCGAAAAATACTATTCTGGAAGGGCTGAAACTGCCAAAGAATAATTCTTGAGTTAAAAATATCATTTAAACAAGTCTATGATGCAAAAATGTCAAGAAAATGTTTTAAGGGCGTAAAATGACTTTTCTTTTATATAAAGGACTAAAATTGTTATTTATAAAAAGAAAGGGGCTGAAAAGGTCAAAGCACTATTTTTAAACCACTTATTTTAATTATAGAATATTGAGACAAAAATACTAATCTACGGCTTACAAAATCAAAAGACAAATACACGTATAACTCCAAATACCTTTATAAACAAATCGCTCGGTCTCGAGTCGATACAAAAATAACAAATCGTTCAATCGAACCCTCCAGTAGTTATGCGATACCTAAGACAAGTAAACATTCGACACTTGGGCTTGGAAGTTTCAAATCATGCTTGTTGGATCTTGCAAATCCATTAACATGATCTTTGGGGCCCAAGGGAAAACGATTATATGTTATTGGGCCTCCTATGACCCAATTCCGTATAAAGGGACCTTCAATGGGTTTTATGTGCTATTGGGCCCTAGTGGTCCATTAGTATTGCTAGTAAGGTCAAAGTAATCAAATGCGAGATGGTCCAACATGTTCTTCGCATCCCCGACAGCCTAAAGTAACTCACGAAAGTGGTAGGACTTCATACTCCTCTTCTCTCGGTTGCTAAGGCTTGTGAGTAATCAAAGCAAACAGACTCAGGTCGTTAATCAATAGTAATCAAGGTGGTTTGGATTATGTAAGTAATAACGGACGACACCTCTAAGGGTTGTTTGTAGTTGGTAGTTATAACCAATCATTATCAGGCATAGTTATAACGAGTCACTAGAATTGATAATCTCCGACACCACCCGAGTAATCAAGGAAGAGTAATCAAAATCATTTGTTGTGGCGGTATAGAATTTAGTAATCAAGTATATCTTTCGTCATCGGAAAACATCGGGTTTTTCGGGGAATTCAACAACACTCGCTCGTAATCTAAATAATTGTAATACAAAACTCCCTTTTTATACACGTTATGAAATCATTCATGCATCAACTTATGGATCTTCACACTTTGATAAACTAATGTCTTTTCAGAAAATATCGGATTTTCTGGGTTTTACAAACTACACAAATCATTTTTATCACAACATTGCTTATGAACTCACCAACATTTCATATGTTGACGTTTTCCAAAATAACTTGTATTCTCAGGTAACAGGTAAGCGGAAGGGTAATATAAAGTAATGTTAGGACGTTATGTTTTTGAAAACTCTCAAACAATTTATGTTATGAGTGTGTAATATTCAAAACAATGTATTGGATGTAAACAATATCAGTTGTAATGTATTGATGCATGGTGATGTTTATGTTATGATTCATGTATATTCATTGTGATGGTATTCAATTTAAGTCACGCGAGCCCCCGGGCGTTTCCGCAGTCTGGTTTCGGGGGTGTGACAGTTGGGTTTTGAGCATTCTAACACTCCTAAGTGTACATGCAACCCTAAATACCTTGGATCTATGTTTTCTCTATTATACATGCAAATACTAATATTCCAAGGTATTACCTTAACTAGCATACAAAACATTGATTCATATGTAATATAGCAAGTTAAAAGACATACCTTTTGATGTATATTGATTCCATGAAGCTTAAGAGCCTAGTGCCCCAAGTGTGACACCTCAAATGGTTCATACAACATCAAATTCACTTGGAATAACTTCATGTAATCGGCTAGCCCTCACCATTCCTTCATAGTCCTCTCATGGCGACCGATTTTAACAAGAATAAGATGCTTATATAGTGTGTCTCAATTAGGGTTACACCATGTAAACCCTAATTGTCATGGCCTTTCATTTCCATGATCCATGGGTACAAAAACACCATCGAGCATCCATGGAGCATCCTCTACTCAAGTGCTCTCTAAAAGATCTTTGCTGGATACTCTTACTCCGCACATACTCAAAGCACGTCACAGATAGCAAAATTTCCTAGGCTAAGGCATCACAAATCAGGCAACTCTAGCCCTAAAATATGAAATACCTAGCCTATCTTCTAGCATGCATCTCTAATATCTCAATAATAACTCATAACACAAATAAGTAAGGGTATTTTTGGAAATCACCGTTCGGGCTCAGGCTGATTGTACACACTGCTCCTTCTCGTTTTTTCTTTTAGAAACTCTTGCTCGTTTTACAAAATCATTTCTTTTGAAATTTTTTCTCAAATACTCAGTTTGAGTCCAGATATACCTGAAGGTGCATCTGAATCCCTCAAACCAAGGCTCTGATACCAACTTGTAACACCGTAACTTTCCAAACAAAATTTTCGTTTTAAAATCATAATATTCTCATTTAGTTAATTTACAAATCGCATCTCTATATTGTTTAATTAATAATCCAGGATCCTCAAACATAACTCTTTCTCTGGTGTGTCAATCGAGTCGGTGCCTTCACGTGATCTTGAGAAAAACCTAAAACACATAACACATAACACGGTAAGCACGAAGCTTAGTGAGTTCCCCAAAATACCACTCATATCTCATCAGCCTCTCATGGCTATGCTCAGATAAGACCCTCTGGTCAAATGTCTCTCAGTGGGACCCTCTGGTCCCACAACTCAGATGGAGCCTCCGGTCCCTCAACTCGATAACTCAATAAAACACAACATACATATCACAAAGACAAATAAGAAGGATATCTCAATACACAGTATATGCACATAAGACCCTCCGGTCACGCATAGGTTACCACTCAAGGTAAGTATAGTGACAAGACTCACCTCCGATGATGAACAGCTCCTATAAATGATGCTGCTGCCCACCGGCCTCTAAAACTGTGCCAAACCGACAGTTAACCCAATTAGGATCTAAGACCATACCCTCACTTATTAGGTCTAAAGATAGCCTACCAACTCGGTCCGCAAATATCCCAAATCCATTGGGCCCACCAAGGCCCAATACTAAATGGGCCCACCCAAGGCCCAACCCTTAAGCTCAAGTAAAAAAGGCAAGCTCAACACAAGGGCCCACTAATGGCCCAATCTTCCCAATTGGGCCCAACCTTAAATGGACCTAACCCCCAAGCCCAATAATCCTTTACTAAATCCCAGGAGGGTGAAAATACAATTTTGCCCCTCAAAATCCACATTTACTCGAAACCCTAAAAGTCAACGGGAGGTCAACACTCGCCACGTACGTTGGGTGTATGTCTCTCTACGTTGGGAGTATGCCTAGCCATGCATACAACGGGGGTGACTCGGTGCTACGTTGTGCGTAGCTGGGAGTATGCTCGGCGTACGTCCCAGACTTTCTTATCCCACTCAAGTGGTCTTAAACCATTCAGATAAAGGCTACCATCTCAGATCTCTGTCAAATGAAGTCTCTTATAACATAAAGTTGGTGACTTTAAGTTCTATCAAGGCTGAACAAGTCTAGATCTCATAAAATGGGGAGATGGGGAGATCTCATAGATGGGGAGATCTTGATGACCAATACTTCATTTTTATGAACTTCTACCGTCTAAAGACATCAAAGAGGACAGGCATAAGGCTCTGGGGTTGACCAACTCATAAAGCTTCAAGCTTTGGGGACATAAACCCTAAAATGGACCATTAAATGAACTATGCAAAATAAGAGAAAAGTTTTGAGCTTGATACCTCTGAATGATGCTCCATCCTCAAGGAAACTCAGATCCAAAAGCTTGAATGACAACTCTTCTTCCTTCAAAGTTCCTTCTTCTCAAAAGAATCCCACAAGATCACTTCATAAGCCTCCAATTCTCACACAAGCTAAGAAATAAGATTTAGGGTTTTGAGGGAAGTAAGATGCTGGAAATGGTGGCTGAATATTAAGGCATATTGTTCCTTAAATAGGGATACTCCAAAACATTAGGGTTTCCTTTCAGGACCTAGTACGCCCAGCGTACTAGGTGGCCTTGCAGGAGGTTAAATCTTGGCTTGGGAAATGTTTCACTATGAAGGACCTCAGGGAAGCTGCTTACATTCTAGGGATAAGGATATTGAGAAATAGGTGTAAAAGACTAATAGGACTTAGTCAAAGTACCTACTTTGACAAGGTGTTGAAATGTTTCAACATGGAGAATTCCAAGAAAGGAGGATTGCCTATCCAGAGCAATACCAAACTGAGTAAGACTCAGAGTCCGAGTACGGATGCCGAGATAGCAGAAATGAGTCGAGTGCCATATGCTTCCGCCGTTGGCTCGACCATGCATGCTATGACACGTACTCGACCTAATGTGGTCTTTGCTTTGAGCATGGTTAGTCGATATCAAGGGAATCCTGGTAAAGCTTATTGAATAGAAGTAATGAACATTCTTAAGTACCTACGAAGGACTAAGGACTGGATCCTTACCCTCGGTGGGAGTGATGACTTCAGAGTGATAGGGTATAGTGAGGCCAGTTTTTAGACCGACAGAGATAATTTCCGCTCTCAGTCGGGCTGGTTGTTTACCTTAAATGGAGGAGCAGTAACATGGAAAAGTTCCAAGCAGGAGACTGTGGCTGATTCAACGTGCGAATCAGAATACATAGCACCGAGCGAAGCGTCAAATGTGGCAATTTGGCTAAAGAAGTTCATTGGAGACCTTGGAGTTGTACCATCCATAAATGAGACTATGGAGATTTTCTGTGATAATGAGGGTGCGGTCGCCTTAACCATGGAACCAAGGGATCATGGCAGATCCAGGCAGATCGACATAAAATATCACTTCATAAGACATCGAGTAGAAGATGGACTCCTCGTAGTGAAGAGGGTATCGTCAGAGGATAACCCAACAGATCCCCTTACGAAGGGACTGAGTACGGTTAAGCATTTACAACATGCTAGGAGCATTAGCCCAAGGGACGATATTAGTTTTAGTGATTAGATAGACAGTTAGAAACTTGTAATAAATAAATGTAATTGACATTTGATGATTAAGTAATAAGAGTTTTATTTATAAGTAAAGTTTACTGTCTTTTTTCATTTGTTTATTTTGTGTTTCACTTTTGCATGTTTTGACTTCCAGAATAATATGATTATTCAAACCATCCACGATCAATCATACTTTGGAAGTAAACTATGAGGTTAGACTGTCATGAATTGGCTTGTAGATTGTCTAAGGTGTTTAGACATAACAAACGTTTGCTGCAACATTCATGAGTGCTCTTGAAATAATGATTTGAGTATTGGATTAAACCCACTCTCATGTGAATCACTTCATGGAATTAATCACAAGTGATTGCGAGATGATAATATCGTATAGTCTTCAAACCAATATATATGAGTTGTTGATTACGAGTTGGTTGTGCATTGATAGTATGAAAAACGCATCAGTAACTCGATGCTATAAAACATATTGTTGTGTATAATTTAACAAGTAATTAGTACAAGCATATAAGTCGAAGTTTATATGTTCCTTTTATCCTAAGAGGATTAAAAGCGATATCTTGGGCCCCTCGATGATTTTGTGTTGACTTATGTGTCGGGCCTGGTCAGGACTTAATTAATGTATTCAATAAAGTTCTATCCCAAACAAATCATAAATCGAGAAAAAAAAGGTTGACAATGAGTATAACTCTATTCCATGTCTTTTTCTACACGATATCTTAAAGAACAAAGGATTATATGATCCCTTATCTAAAGGATGCGTCATTGAATAGGTCAGAGTTCGACCGCAGCTTCTGAGATCTACGATTGCTAATCGGATTTTGAAGTTGTATTGGCAGTTATAGTTATTAGACTTATCCAAGTGGGAGACTGTTGGATTAGGTGTCTAAGCCCATTACTATAATTGGTATGTACTTGACCCGATAGTAGAATGGTCCTTTTGGGTTGCCTTCATCAAAGCAATTTGACTGGATAAATTATGGGAAAAGAGGTTAATTGTGATTTATTAATATATTATAGGAATAATATATTAATTGAGAAATCATATTATTTAATTAGTATTGATCAAGAATTAATTTGGAATTAATTTAGTGATCAAAAGAGACTGATTAAATATACGGGGACTGATATAGTAATTAACTGTTAATTGCAAGATGGGCTATGGACTCCTAATAGAAGGGATAGACGAATTCTATGGAAGCTCATAGAAGAATTCATGCATAGGGTTTTTCTGGAAGGATCCACTGGACTGCTTAAGGCTTAAGCATTCCGATTAGGGTTTTGACTGAAACCCTAGCAGCTCACCTATATAAGGACCCCCTAGAACTCCCAAAATCGGCCCTATGCGTCTAAGAGAATATCCTAGCCAATTTTGGTGCCTCCTAACCTCTCTGTTATAATCCTCCATTGCTTTTGGTGTTTGTGACTTATTAGAGGTACCACGCTTGAGGTACTAAGCTCTTGAAGGCATAGATCTACAAGCTACAACAAAGAGGTATTCTTCTAACTTTTTTTATGTTGTAAATATCGAAATTGTATGCTAGTTAGGGTTCATACTTTAGATGATTTAATATTGCATGATAACTTGAGAAAAACCAAGATCCAAAGCATTAGGGTTGCATGTCCACCATAAGAATGGTGTGATGCTTAAAACCCAACAGAATGGTCCAGACTACGATCCAACATGGGACCCTCACCCACAAACCAAGCCCGAAAGACCTAAGGTCCAACATGGCCCAAGATACCTAAAGCCCAACAATGGACCAAAATGGCATAAGGGCAAATAATGACCTAAACAACCTAAAACCCAAAAAGGGTTCCTGGTGAGTACGCTAAGCGTACCACCAATACGCCCAACATACTAGCTTTTTCCAAAAGAAAATGAAGACTCAGGCACGTATGCTCAGCGTATGCTTATGTACTCCCTGCGTATGTCCCAGATTGCCAAAACGTCATTAAGCACTTAATGCTTTAAGTCCAAATGTCTATTTTGTAGGTCTAGCTCTTGGGGATGTCTTGAACAATAAAGTCTCCACCTTAATTCCTTTGTATGGCTCAAAGTGACTCAAACCCTAGATTAAGCATTCTACTTCCATTAAATGATCATTAACACATGCATGGTTGATCTACAACCATGAAGATGCAAACTTTATGAATTAGAAACCTCAGAAACACCAAAAGGAACATCTCATAACTTATGGAGTAACATTACTCACAAGAACTTATTCCTGGGACCCAATTATGCTAAAAACTCAACTACTTCTACATCTAGGCATAGAATAACCAAAGTCAAGAGTTTATACCTCTAGGAAGCTGAGAAAGATGAATAAACCTTGGATCAACAAGCTCCTACTTGATCAATTCTACTTCACCAAGCTTCTTCTTCTTCAAGATACACCAAACACACACCAAAACACACACAATGATCAATTCTCACTAAAAATGGGTTAGGGTTTTGAGGTAATGCTTATAGGGGAAATAGAGGCAGATAATGAGAGAGCCTTGGGGCATAAGGTGTTTAACTAAGGTCCATACCCTAAATTTTAGGGTTTTCCCCTGGCTCATGTTCACCCAACGTACCAGAGGGTTAACCCCGTTTTCAAGATCTGGGCGTACCTCATTTATGCCTTATGTACTTGATCTCCATCCAAAATAAATAAACACTTAAGAAATAAGAAATTTACCTGAAACACCGGGCATTGCAGTTCTAGGTAATAAACAAATAAAGAATTTGAATCTGGATTAAATCTGATTAATTAATAGATTCAAATCTACTTTATTTTCAAGTTACCACACCTATAAATAGACCCTTTGAGCCTTCATAAGTTCATTCTAAATCTTCCTTACACTACGAGAATCCTTTTTTCTCAAGTGGTCTATCCTCAATTTACTAATGTTTTAGACTTTTGGGGTGTCAGCCATTAGATACATTCCTACTTTTGATGCTAGATTATCTAAGTGCAACTATGAATTCATGATGATCAAAAGAATCACACGTATATACGATTTTACTAGAAAGGTTAGTAATTCTATCCTTCTCGTTAGCGTATATTAATAGTTTTGAATATAGGTTACCATAATAGTAAAACCTAGATCTAGGTGCACGTACACATAGGGTTATTATTAGTTGCTTCCATTTCCTTAATTTAGTGTATAGATGCTTAGTTAACCCACGATCGGTTTCCTGACGAATCCTATCAGAGCTACGAACTCCATGTGTTTGATTAGATTGAAGAACAACAATTTATTCATTTTCAACAATTTGTTGTTGAGTACTACTGCCAAATTGAGTTACATTGGGTTGTGGTTCTTGATCTTCTTCAAGTTCCGTGCGCCTCCCACTTTCTTCATCCATTAGAAACTTGTTTTCTAATAATTAAACTTTTTGTGAAATAAAGATCTTATTCTTATTATGGATATGGAAGTAATAACCAAAACAATTTGTAGCCTATCTTATAGAGATGCATTTGATAGACCTAGGTTTGAGTTTGCTTCAAAGTTTCATGTCTCGCATAAGCTTCACAAACCCAAACCTTCAAGTAAGATAGGACGGAGATTTTCCATCCCAAAATCTGAAATGATGTTTTGTCTACCTTTTTAATTAGAGCCACGTAACGACCCAAATTTATATCATCTAATTAACTAGGGAATTATCAGAGGTTTGTACCAAATATGTGGAATTCTCTTAAATTATAAACACTCTGCATCCCAGATTACATTTGGGTTTACAATAAAATCATACATAAATGAACAACAAAGAAATGCAACTAAAATAACAACCAGTATAACCCCTTGTGCTCCTATCTTCTTCACGAATATCAGAAGCTACACAAACATGAAAAACATGAAACATTTCTACAACATCAGATAACAATGTATGGATAGTTATATTCTTTCTATTTTCATGATCTTCTACTCTTTCCATATTTCATACTCTAATCTTTCTACTTTTCGTGTTACTCATGCTCTATATTCTAAAATCTTCTTCCCATAGAAGAGATTTCCATTCTTTCTCATTTCATCTAATTACATCTATCTCTTCTATTTTTTTTCTCATTTTTAGTTTCTACTCTTTCTCTTGCTCATCTCCTCTATATCTTTTCTTTGATCTCTTCCTATTCCTTAGCATTCTATTCATTGCTTCTCATACTCTATCCTCTACTTTTCTTCTCTATAAGCACACACTTTTATTCTTCTCATTCATCTATCAACATTATCTTTCTTAGCCTCTTCTCAGGATCATATCATATTCTATACAACCTATACCTCTATCTTGTCTACACTCTTCACTTCATTCTTTCTATCTCTCTCTGTAACACCCACATATCCTCGCCGACCAATTTACAGATAGTAAGCGTTAAAAAGAGTTTTTGATAGAAGATTATTTAGGACAAATAATCTTAACAAAAGATATATTATATGTTACAAGGATTCCATACATATAAACTACGCTGAAATCCGACTTCGTATGAAGAAGTTATGCTTCTTTGAAGTTTCGCGAACAAATCGGCACGACTCTGCGTATTGTAAAAAGTGAAATTTTGATAAATTAAATTTTAGCCTTTGTAATATAAACAAAAGTCCATTTAATCATTAAACCGAGGGCGTGCATATAGAGAACATCGAAATTTGACTTCGTAATAGAAAGTTATGTTTTTTCGAGGTTTCAACGTAGTAGTATACATCACAGAAACCGAAGTAGAGATCGGTGAATTGTTAGGAAAACAATCTTACCGAGAGTTGGAGATCTCATCAATATGATTCCGTTGATGTAAATATAGTCAAGAACAGAACTCGTATGAGAAAGTTATGAATTTTTACCGGACTTTAGCGATATAAGCTTGTTAAAAAGTATAGCTTAAAAAATAAATTCCAAATTAGCCGATAGAGTCTAAATGAAAGTTTTAGATCTCGTCGATAACAACGTGTGGAAATAAAGAAGATCAAAACGGAGTTCTTACGAAGAAGTTACGAATTATTTAATTTTTCCGAGTGCACGTCGCGCAAAAGAGGCGCGACGCGCACCTTCTAGAACTTGCCACATCGCACCAGCAATTGCCCGACACATGTCATGCTCTGAGAGGCACCCTTACTGACCAAGGATGTGCACAACGTGCACCTGGTCCCTGCACAGCGCGCATACCAATTTTTTAGCCTATAATTACCAGTTGCTGTTCCATTCATTTCCCACACTCTCACATACTTCTCTTTCTCTCTCTCTCTCTCTCTCTCTCTCTCTCTTTCTCTCTCTTTCTCTTTCTCTCTCTTTCTATCGAATCTCCCTACATTTGGCCGAAATGTTTCTTGGTTTTTAGTATCTTAAGAAAGCGTTAAGGCCCCTAGAAGCTTGATATCTAGTACCTAGCGGGCTAGAGTTCTGCGAGCACAATTTCTCGGTTTTCACTAAGACCTCTGTAAGTTAAGCTACACTCTTTTGCTTTTAGTGTAACTTATATTTATAATCATAATTCGTTATTATAAACCTATAGATAAGATTTATTAGTAATTCCAAGTCGCTATACTGATTGATATACTTATGGGAGATGTGTCTAGAATGGTCATTTTGGCTTGATCGTTGGATTTCAGAAAGACTATATGCCGAAATGACGTTGCCTCCCGACTATCCTACGTGGATGATCCTTACTTGATAGATCTTGATGTAGAGTACGTCCAAATCTGAGTTCGTAAGAGGAAGTTATGATTTTTTGAAGTTTCAGCGCAACAGTATACAGCTCAGAAACCAAAATAGTGATCGGTTGATTGTTAGGAAAAAAATCTAAACGAGAGTTGAAGATCTCGTCCATATGATTTTGTCGATGTAAAGAAAAATCGAGAACAAAATCCGTATGAGTAAGTTATGAATTTTTAATGGACTTTTGCAGGTTAAGCTTGTTAAAAAAATATAGCTTTAAATATAAATTCAAAATTAGCTGACAGTGTCTAAATGAAAGTTATAGATATTGTCGATAAATACGTGTAGATATAAAGAACGTAAAAAACGGAGTTCGTATGAACAATTTACGAATCTTTTAAGTTTTCCGAGTGCACGTCGTGCAAAAGAGGTGCGACATGCACCTTCTAGAACCTGCCACGTTGCACTAGCCAATGCTCGACACATGCCAGGCTCTGAGGGGCACCCTTGCTGACCAAGGCTATGCACGGCACGCATACCAATTTCTCTGCCTATAAATACCATTTCCTTCTCCTTTCATTTCCCACTCTCATGTACTTTCTCTCTCTCTCTCTCTCTCTAGAATCTCCCTACATTTGGCCGAAAATTTTCTTGGTTTTTAGTATCTTGGCGAAGCCCTGAGACCCCTAGGAGCCCGACATCTAGTAGCTAGCAGGCCGGAGTTCTGCCAACATAATTTCCTGGTTTTCGCTAAAACCTCTATAAGTTAAGCTACACTCTTTTGCTTTAAGTGTAGCTTGTATTTATATTCATAAGTTCTTATTAGGAACCAATAATTAAGATTTATCAGTAATTCCAAGGCGTTATACTGATTAATATACTTACAGGAGAGGTGTCTAGAGTAGTCATGTTGGATTGTTTGTTGGACTTCAGAAAGGTTATACGCTGAAATGATCATGCCTCCCAACTGTCCTACATGGATGATCCTTACTTGATAGATCTTGATGTAGACATTGGGATTAGTGAGGAATGTAGACTATAATTATTATAGTCACCATGATTACGAAACTAGACTAAGGCTTAGTACTTTATGTGCTTATGTGCCTGTTATCTGTGTTAAGAATATTATGTGTTGGATAATATATTATGAGATGATATTTAACTGATTTAATCATATATTTATTATACACTTATAAATATGTATTACATAGTAATAGGTGATGGTAGATATGAGATGATAGATAGGATATGGTAGATAGGTGAAGATAAATAGGTAATGATAAATAGGTGGTGATAAATAGGAGATGACTAGAAGATGCCTTGACCTTGACTTGGAATGTTGCAATGTATTCATCTACCAGAGTATAGATGATGACCACTGACTAATATAAAAAAGTCATGTGGAAACACCGGTAGGCTCATAGCCTGTAAGTGATGTATTACGAGTACAGGTGATGTAGTAACTATGTATTCATGCGATGATACTCTAATCCTTATTGGACACATATTGGGGGAGTAATCCCCAAACAGTATTTTCTATGCGATGTAGGCGATGATCCTTAGGAAAAGTGATTATAAATAAGCATATAAGGAAATGCGCAGTTACTCATGATAGTTAAATGCCATGTAGGTGATGACCCTTAGGATAACCCTTAGGGAAAAATAAATAAGAAAAAATAGGGATGGGTAATTTGGTTAATTGTTTGTTTGATAATTAAAACCCATTAACTATATTACTGTGGGTTGAAAACCGTTTGTACAAACCAACTTTCCCAACCAGACCCACTCAGCTTCTTTGTAACACGGGTAGCATGACAAAGTTGCATGCATGATGAGAGATTCAAGGAGATGTAGACTGTTAGTCGAAGATAATGTAAGGCCCAATTATGCTTATGTTTTGTATCAGTTATGACATCCCAAGATTTTATAAATTAATGAAAAACATTTCTTTTGAAATACTATTACGAGACTAAATTCCACATTTGTAAATAAACTCTGTTTTAAATAAGCATAAATAAAAGTTTTAAAATGGCTATAAATTTGGGGATCTCTCAGTTGGTATCAGAGCATTAGTTTAAGCGAACTAGGAATTTAGAGGATTTGTAGTTTTAAATTAGAATGCTAAGCGATGATTGTGAGATGAGTGTCTCTAATAATTTAGTTAATACAGTTGAATTGACACATGCACTAGCTTATTTTAAGAATAATGCCTAAATTACTTTTATGTGTTAAATGATTTGTGCATGCTATAAGATGCCTTATGATGCTCTAACATTGCCTACCTAGGATGTTATTACCTGATTAAATCGAAGGTTTGTTTCCAAACTACAATTAGGATATTTTATGTGTTCAGGTTTCTAAACATTTTACTACGGTATTAGAACTGGCATATAACATTTCAGAGTGATAAGGAGAATTATGTGTCTAAAATTTCTATATCTATATTCTCATCTCGGTACGCTAAAAATTGTTTTGGTATGTAGAAATTCATGGTGAAAACTCGTAGTGGATTAGGAAAAGGTAACGAGAATCAGTCCCCAGAGCTCCCTATAGTCAAACGTACACCTGGAGCAGTAACAATAGCTGAAACTATCACAATGGAAATGCTTAGGGTTCTGTTAGCAGAACAGAGGGAAGAAATGATCCATCTCGTTCAAGAAATTAGAAGAGAGCGTACTATGTCCGTCATACGGCCTGTGCTCAATAAGGAGAAATCTGAGGAAGGAAATTATAGTAGGACAGTGAGTCATTTAGAACCCCAAGTGGTTGTAAGGAATAACTACGAGGTGGGGTATTGAATTGGTGAAAGTTGTTGATGTTGGGTTTTAAGCATTCTAACACTCCTATGGTGTACATGCAACCCTATAAACCTTGGATCTATGTTTTCTCTATTATACATGCAAATATTAAATATTCCAGGGTTTCATCCTAACTAGCATATTATGAAGCACCTATACTACAAAGTTCTAGTTAGATGACATACCTTTTGATGTAGCTTGATGTCTTAAAGCTTTAAGAGCTTAGCCCCAATAGCGTGGAAGCCTCAAGTGGAATCACCAATCACCAAAACACCTTGGAAAAACCTTTAGAGAATATGGATACTTGGCTCACACTATGAAATCGGTTATTGCCCTCTTTAGTGTATCCATACTAGCCACTAGCATCATTTCATGAACCATAAGACCCTTTATATAGTGTGGAGGATTAGGGTTAAACCCTAATACCCATGACCTTTCATTTCCTAGGATCCATGGGTTAAAGCTCCATGGACTATCCATGAAGACTTAGCCCAACCTAAATGAACTTGGCCCACTACACATATATATATATATATCTAAGAGTCCATATTTAATTAGTTCCTTTTGATCACTTAATTAATTATAAATTAATTCTTGATCAATACTAATTAAATAATATGATTATATATTAATATATTAGAACTTATAATATATTAATATAAATCATAAATATACTATTCTCAAAAGACTATCCATATAAATTGTGTCGGTGAAGTGCAACCCAAATGGACCATGCCGGGTCGGGTCAAGTACATACCAAATATAGTTATGGACTTACACATTAATCCAACAGTTGACTGATACCATGCCTAAAGGAGAAGTTGGTAAGACTTTGTGGGAAGAATTCCTTCTGCAGTTGAAGAGAGAATATTGCTCTAAACAAGACCTTATGGATATCAACAATGAATTCCAGAACTTAAAGAAGGGCAAGATGACTGTCAAAGAGTATGTTGAAGCTTTTACAGAGAAGGTAAAGATGCTTACTTACCTAGGTCCCACCGAGATTTCCAAGGTGTATAAGTTTGCTAATGGACTAATGATGGAATTTGGTCCAACGGTCAAACAACCAACCACATTGAAAGCTGCTATCTGGGCAGCTAGGAATGTTGAGACCCAGATAAGGGAGAGCGTTCTAGAAAAAGATGAGAAAGGAGAGAAAACGAAGCTTGAAGCAGCTTCAAATTCAGATAAGAAAGGAAGATTCTTGAGAACAGATCCCAATGATAAGAAGTACGGAGGTAGTAGTGAAGCCAGTTGGTGCGAAAAGTGCAAGAAGAAGCACTTAGGAAGATACGACGGAGAAGTGACCTACTACAAATGTGGAAGGACATGTCACTATTCCAGAGATGGCACTTTTGATGACAAAAAGTTTTACGAAGATGGAGATGGTGGGCATATTTCAAAGAATTACGCAAAAAAGAATGAAGCAGCAAGGCAGAATGTGTCGCCAAAGCCGAAGGCAAGGGCATATAATATGATCCTCGATGAAGCAGCAATAGGTCGGGAATAGAGAGTGGCATATCTAGAGTTTAGGATATAAAGAAGAAAAATAAGTAGTATTAGCATGTGTGGTCTAATATATGAGACATGTAAAAATAAATAAATTTTGTAACCGTTTTTGGATATAATTCAATTTGCTAAATTATGTTATGTGCTTTCTGTGCGATTTCCTTTCTATTATAAATTGGTAGACTAAGACGCAACACTTGGGACGTGTATGAGTAGGTGTGAAAGATATTAGAGGCTTTTACTACCAGAAGCAAATGACTCACACTTAATTCATGGAAGGTCACAAGGTTACTATACTCTAGTAGTTGATCTATTTTGTTTATTTCCATCATTAGATTTGCTTTGGTAATGCCTTCAAGAATAAAAGAAATCCAACCCTAGTTGCCATATCAATTCAATTCCAACTAAGGCAAGTCTATAAAGTAAGAAAATCGGTTCTAAGAACCATGTTCAACATAGTTCCTGACCTTAGTTATAAGACTAAAGAAGGAACGAATCAAGGAAATCGACATACAGATAGTAAATCGTCATTAGAGATTAGCAGCCAGTGGCTACAGATTGCTACCTGATGTAATGTGATTGTACCACATTAGAAACATGAAGGAGGGTTCCCTCAGGAGTAGGCATTCGACTCATAGGACAAGAGTCTAGTTCATTATACAACTATTGTAGGATACAATAAAAGAACACAAGAGTTACAGTTATCACCTAGGATGGAAAGTTAACGTACGAAGTGATTATACGAACTCTGTTTTGTTGATGATTATGGGACACAATCATCCTAAGGGGGAGATAATTGTAACACCCGCATATTTGGGCTACTCAATTTAGGGATACTAAGCAATAAAAATATTTTTTGATATAAGATTATTTAGGAAAAAATAATCTTAAAAAAAGTTATATTATATGTGACAAGGATTCCGTACATATAAAGAACTCTAAAATCCAACTTCGTATGAATAAATTATGCTTCTTTGAAGTTTTGCGATTAAACCGACACGACTCTGCGTATCGTAAAAAGTGAATTTTTGATAAATTAATTTTTAGCCTTAGTAATCTAAAAAAAAGTTGTAGTAATCTTTAAATCAAGAGCATGCATATAGAGAACATCCAAATAGAAATTCGTATGAGGAAGTTCTGATTTTTTGAATTGTCAGCGCATCATTATACGGCTGAGAAACTGAAATAGAGATCGGTTGATTGTTAGGAAAAAAATCTAAATGAGAGTTGAGGATCTCGTCCGTATGATTATGTCGATGTAAACACATTCGAGAACGAAATTCTTATGAGAAAATTATGAATTTTTAACGGACTTTAGCAGTCTAAGTCTGTTAATAAACATAGCCTTAAAAATTAATTCAAAATTAGCATACATAGTCTAAAGGAAAGTTCTAAATATTGTCGATAACTACGTGTGGATAAAAATAACGTCAAAAACAGATTTCGTATGAAGAAGTTACGAACTTTTGATGTTTTTCGAGTGCGCACTGCGCAAAGGAGGCGCGACGTGCACCGTCTAGAACCTGGTACGTTGCACTAGCCAATGTCTGAAACATGTCATGCTTTGAGAGGCACCCTTGCTAACAAAGGTTGTGCGCGGCGCAGACCTAGTCCCTGCACGATGCACATACTAATTTATCAACCTATAAATACCAATTGTCGCTGCTTTCATTTCCCACTCTCACGTACTACTCTCTCTCTCTCTCTCTAATCTCCCTACATTTGGCCGAAACTTTTCTATATTTTTAGTATCTTAGCAAAGCCCTGAGCCCCTAGGAGCCCGACATCTAGTAGCTAGCAGGACGGAGTTCTGCAAACATAATTTCGTGGTTTTTGCTAAAACATATGTAAGTTAAGCTACACTATTTCACATTTAGTGTAACTTATACTTATAGTCATAAGTCGCTATTACGAACCTATAAATAAGATTTATCAGTAATTCCAAGTTGTTATACTGATTGATGTACTTACGGGAGAGGTTTCTACAATGATCATGTTGGCTTGGTCGTTGGATTTTAGAAAGATTATACGCCGAAATGATCCTGCCACCCAACTGTCCTACCGAGATGATCCTTACTTAATAGATCATGACGTAGACACTGGGATTCGTGAGTAATGTAGACTATAATTATTATAGTCACCGAGATTACGACACTAGACTAAGGCTTAGTACTTTATGCCTCTAGGTCTTTTCAAAGTACGAAGCGAAGCGCTGCCAAAATCGAAAGTCATCCTCTTTATTTAGTGAGTGCATAGTTACTTTCATCTTACACATAAATATGAAGTATCTATATAATTACATGCTTATGTGCTTACTATCTATGTTGAGAATATTATGTGTTAGATAAGATATTATGGGATGATATTTAACAGATTTAATCGTATAAGTATTATACATTTATAAATATGTATTGGGTAGTAATAGCTGATGGTAGATAAGAGATGATAGATAGGAGATGGTAGATAGGTGATGATAAGTAGGTGATGATAAATAGGAGATGACTAGGAGATGCACTGTCCTTGACCTGTGATGTTGCGATGTACTCATCTACCGAAGTATATATGGAGACCATTGACTAATCTAAAAAAGCCATGTGGAAGCACCGACAAGCTCATAACCTGTAAGTGATGAATTACGAGTTTAGGCGATGTAGTAAGTACTTATTCATGCGATGATTCTCTAAACCTTATTGGACACATATTGGGGGAGTAATCCCCAACAAGTAATGTTTATGTGATGTAGGCAATGATCCATAGGAAAAGTCCTTAGCAATAAGCATATAAGGAAATGTGGCGTAGGTAATGATATGTAAACACAATGTAGGTGATGACCCTTAGGATTACCCATTAGGGAAGAATAAATAAGACAAAAGGGATGGGTAATTGGGTTAATTGTTTGTTTGATAATTAAAACGCATTAACTATATTACTATGGGTTGAAAACCCTATGTAATCACCAGATTTCCCAATCAGACCCACTCATCTTCTTTGTAACACATGTAGCAGTACAAAGTTGCATGCATGATGAGAGATTCAAGGAGATGTAGACTGTTAGTCTAAGATAGTGTGAGGCCCGTTTATGCTTATGTTTTGTATCAGTTATGACATGTCAAGATTTTATAAATTAATGAAAAGCATTTATGTGGAAATACTATTACAAGACCAAATTCTGCATTTATAAATTAATGTCACACTCTCCATATTCTATCTCATCTCTGATGGGTTTTGTAGGTTACAAAACTATGTTCTTGTGGAATTTGACTTAACACTTAAGGGAACATGTAACCTACATAACCCACATGGACCCTAATGAAACCCTAATATAATCGAAATACAAGAATTAGGGTTAGATACCATTGATTTGTCATAGAAAACAAATCACTTCAATCCCTTGTGATTTTTGGTCTTGGAAAGCTAGCACCCAAAGGATGATGCCTCTAGTGGCTCACACCCAAAAGCAAAAACCCTAGAATGAGGAAGAGAGAGGAGATATGAGAAAAATTTCATTTAGGTAACTTGTAGGCGAAGCAAGATTTGCAAACTAAAGGGTGCTATTTATCGTTTAGGTAATGTCATGAGCAAAATTTGCAAGCTAAGTGGTGCTATTTATCGTTTCGGTAACTTGCAGGCGAAGCAAGATTCGAATTAATTAAATAATATGTTTAATCCCAATCCAAATCCTTTCCTTATATACTACTAGGATGTTTCGGAAACCTTAAAAGTGCTCCCAAAATCGTCCATATGATGGTAGGTTCAGGAATTGCTCCTTTTGTTCAACTATTGAACAATTACAATTCAACCATTGCACCTTTAATTAATTCCAATTAACCCCGAATTAATTCCACATTCATTCCGATTAATAATTAATAACTTCTAATTGATTTCATATTAATTTATTAATCATACAGCTTAACAAATCCATTATTTAACAATCGATCTAACATTAATTTGTTATTCACATAATAAATCGAGAAATCAACTATCTATTTCCAACTAGTATATTAATCATATAACATATTAAAAAATTATTTTTCCATAATTCCAATTAGTTTATTAATCACATAATTATCTAATAAATTATCCTTCTCTCTTATAATATCATTTCTAGCTATTTATGGTTATAAGGGCAACCCAAAAAGGACTTTTCTTCTAATTACAAGAATATACCAATTTAGTTCTGAGCTTAGACACCTTAATCAAACAGTCTCCCACTTGGTTTAGTCTATAACTACAATTTCAATTATACCCTTGAACTAAACAAGAAAAAGTGCATTCCAAAGCCACTGTCGAACTCTGATTCAAATCAAACGTTGTCCCAAAGATAAGTGACCAGTTATTCCTTCATTCTACAAGATATCATATGAAAAAAGTCATGAAATAAATGATCAACCTCATGTTCATTTTTTCTAGTTTCTCAATTTCTTTATTTGTGATCAAATTCATGCTTTAAAATCGAAAACATCAAGTTAGTCTAGACCAGGCCTGGTTCTTATAGATCAACTCAAATCACCAAGGGACCCACAGATATCGCTTTTCCTGTCAAGGAAAAATGAACGGATAAACTTTGATTATATAATCATTCATTTTACTCACCAAATCCTGCACGGATTTGCACTTTATAACATCCAGTTATGATATGCGTTGGAGTAAACCAATGCACAATTTAATTGTAAAATATGACTTATATATTTGTACTTAAATAATAGAAGATATTATCGTCTTAGAATTACTCTTGATTGTATACATAAAGTAATATCTAAGTGTGGGTTTATCCAATACTCAAAATCTCAATTTCTCAGTACTCATAAATATTGTAGCTATCCTACGTAATCTTCAATCTTTATCTACAATCGATTCATGATAGTCTTGAATCACTACCTACTTCCAAAAGTATGAGCGACTGTGGAAATTTGTGTAATAAAATTATTCAGGAAGGAACACATGAAAAGTGGAACACAATAATAAATTAACTAACTACGGTATCATATCCATTTGATATACATAAACCCATATTATTTAATCACAATATCAATTATGAATTTATTCATTGTATAATATTACGAGCAATCAACTAACCACTTGAATTAGATAACATCAGTCATGCCATGTTATGAACATGCATACTAAGCTTCTCGATGGTCCTTTCTGTGTGAAAATACCAATTGGACATTACTTCAATGATGTTCATTTCACAATTCCAAATTATTATCATTATCTAATATGTAGTGGAATTTCATCTTTTCATGCATTCACCTTCTGTGATATCGATGTTCTAAAGTCATAGAGTCCGAGCCTTCAGTATTACTAAACGGTCCACTGGAACTTGTTACTCGAAACAATTCCATGGTTATGAAATCTCAAATTTAAGGTACACTCCTTGAACACCTCTCTTTCATTAAAGCTTCCAACTCACATGTATATTTAACATCCATCTCTCATTATGTAAACATTTCCATATTTCCTTATGACCATCAATTCTGATCAAGAGTCATCTCAATCCAAAACGTGTCACTATGATCCGTCCTAACAATATCATACTATTAACTATCCACAAGAAACGTGTCTTTGGTAAAACCTTAGAATGTTCTTGATAGTTTTTTAACAAATTGAGTCACATAAAATTCTAATCCTTTTTACAGAATGCTAAAAGCATTTGAAAAATTAGAATAAGTGAATATTATAGGACATGTGATCGATCCTATATTCGAAGAATATGGAACTCGATTCATTATGTCGTTCATAAAGACTTGATATTTGTTCAATCTCTTCCTCTAATATTTTCATATATTGAATCTCCTATGTTGAAATATTTCAAGATGATATACATATATATATATATATATATATATATATATATATATATATATATATATATATATATATATATATGACTAAGTTCTATTGAACCTTACAATCTAGTCCTTTAGACTTGAATCGAAGTATGAGTTTCCTCTCCCATAAGTCCTTTATAGCGAAATAATTACCAATCTTTTCTATATGCAAATTGGAGACATTGTTCCATATGAATAGTATTGTTAACATACAATGCAAGAATAGAAATTGTGCCCCCATTATATTTGACATGTCCTTAGAAATCAAGTGGACTTCTAGAAATCAATACCCTTTGACTTTATTATAGAAGTAAGGATCTCTATTACGCGATCCTTCGATAAGTCTCCATCTAGACTTCTTAAGTTTGTACACCTTACTTGGATAATGTGTGTGTGTGCGTGTGTTTAAACCTTTTTCAAGATTGATAGATGTATCTATGGAAAATTTAAACACTTCCTTCCCATTCCTCAAAATTCAAAATATGAAGAGGGATGCTATAATCATATTGTGAATTTGAGAATGCAACTAAAACAACCAATATTCATATAGATCATTATCAGGTCTTTAAAATCTATCAGTGAAAGTATTTCATCATAATCAATTTTATGAATTAGAGCAAAATCTTTTTCCACATATATTTCAAGGTACATACGTTGCTATCCATGTGAATCTATCATTTCCAGCCTACAGTCATAAGACAAGGTTTAGGAAAAAAACCAAATTCAAATTTAGTTTTCCTTCAAGGACTGAACTTCGCTATTTTTAAGTTCTTGCCTTTTGGAAAGTCAAGGGCCTACCAGTGCTTCAATGTTGGTAGCAGGTCACCCATATTGATCAGTGTACTTTCACTGACCAATATGCATTGCTTTTGTAGTTAAATGAAGAACATAGAAGTCATAAGCATTATCAAATCAACTGGAAGTGCACAAAAGTTATAATATGTCAATTAAACATAACAAGTTATCAACCTCAGGTAGGGTCCTACTGATAACTAAAAGGATCACTATCGGCATTCTTTTGCAAGATCAAGATCAACATGACTCCAACTGACTTCTTGACATATAAGTTTTCTTTCAAGGAACATTCCTTGACAAACTAAAACATATATTCAAACGTTTGTGCGGATTCACGACAAGAATGAATTTAAAACAATAAGTCTTAGTTTATCTTTTGTTTCTCGATCAACGAATATATCAAAACTCCAATTCTAAATGTCGTAGAGTAAGAAAGCATTATTACTTCACATATAATGAGGTGTTAACAACCTTCTTAGTTGGAAATGAGTTTCAAGATACTATTCATAGTTACTAGAGCATGGCTCTAAAACTTGATTGGAACAAAGTATGATTCTTCTATGATCGATCCATTTCCAACAATGTTTGATTCCTCTTCTTAGTCATACAATTGTACTAAGATGTTACATGAGGGTTAATTGCGACACAATTCCATAATTACCAAGATGATCATAAAACAAGATACTAAAGTACTTCCCTTTCGTTTCAAATTGGAGAATCTTTTATATTTCCTCTTAATAGATTCTTCTATTCATTATTATACTCTTTGAACTTTTTAAAAGTATTAGAATTCTGCTTAATCTTATAACCACAACCATATTTATTGAAGCATCAATAAATTATGATGAATAGAATTACCATCCTTTTTGGTGGATCTAAAAAGTCCATATCAACATGTATTAGCTCCATTAGTCCTTCACTTGTCTCACATAAACATGTAAACAACGAATTAGTCATAATTTTCCAATGAACAAGATTCTCATGCATCATGCAGTTCGAATTGTATGACTCCAAGATTCTGTCCAATTGAAACTCGGTGATGAAATTTCTTTTCACCTGGTGAATTATTATAGTACCACAAGCACGTTCCAGAAGAATCAATATCCATAATTAATATTACTTTTATTAGAAACATAACCAACACTTTCATAAATTCCATTGCAAGGAAATACAAAATAAGGCAACTTCATAAACGAAAACATCATTTTATTGCTAAAAGGAAGCTTGGAATTTGTCCTTACAATTCATAAAAAGAAAAACTATATTTCTAGGCATCTCCGAAGAGTAATAGCAATTTATTAAATTATCCTAAGTCCTTAATAGTAGCTCCAAATTTTGACCATCAAAACATGCGACAAAAGTCCATCTCTCATGATCAGATTTAGCTTATTTTATCCAAGCTTCCTTCTTTCTTTTAGATTCTTCAATACCATCAAAATGTGATCATCACATTATGTATTAAGAGTCTAATAATAGGAACTTATGGAGTTAGATAATGGATGTACCTGAAGTAGAGTCACAACAATTGGCTTTACTATCTTAAAGATCATTCATGTATTTTGGGCAGCTTCGTTTCCAATGTTCCTTCAATTAGCAGTAGAAACAAATGGACTCATTAGGGTCAACATTTGGAATGATCTAAAAACTCACCTTTCTCTTTACCATATGCTCAAATAGTTTGACTTTGGATGACTAACACACCCCCAAACCAGAACGGCAGAAACGTTCAGGGGCGGAGGGCGTCATGTACAGTATCACAACAATGCATAATAGTAAAACAAGCAACAACATCATCCATTGCATTAATACTATAATTTTAATATAAGTGTGTTATGTATAGTTTATAAGACACCAAAATATGAATCAAAATAAAAGACGAGTCTTGAACGTGCTCCGTCTTCTCAAAACCTAGTCATCGGTACCTGTCTACTGGTGACCTAAGAATACAAGTTATTTTGAAAGCGTAGATCAGCATTAAAGCTGCTGACTTCATAAGTATTTTAGTGTCAATGTTTGTATAAGTTTGAAGAAAGTGTTTGTAAATGTTTGCTGAAAATGTTTGTAAGTGTTTAATGTAAATGTTTGTATACTTCTTAGAAAATCCTATATTTTCTACTAAAGTAGTCCTCTACCAAGACCCGACTGTTTTGTAAGTTTGTTCTTTTGTAAAAGTGAGTGTTTTTCCCATGTGTGACTATCATTACCAAAATATAGTTTACATTACCGTTTATGTGAGAAGATCACAAAATGAATGTAATGGGAAAATAAGTATGTGTTGTAGTATTGTATAAGTAACTACCAATGTACTAACTAACTTAAACATGTTTTTTTAATTAAGGTAAAATGTGATGAGATTATAACCATACTTGATTGACTAGTAAGACACGACGTTCGAGATGCCGGAATGGTATGACATTCGTCACCCGTAGACCTGCAGGTCCCACTGTAGCTAGCAGCAAGGTGTAGGATGGTCAATCCCGTATAGATCTATACACAAACTTACGCTCTCCCTCCAGGAGACTCTGGTTAAAAAACATGACACAACAGTATATTGTCGCGCCATGAAGTAGTGGCTCACATAAATGTTATCTTGTTATTGTATTAGTGTAGTATGTTCTCTCTATTTCTAGAATATAGTATGTTCTATCTGTTCTAGTGTATATTATGTTCTCTCTATTTCTCATTATAGTATGTTTGAACTGACTCATGTATGAACTGACTCTTGTAAGCTTCATTGTTCTAGAAATAGTAAGTAGTGACTTCCTAAACTATACCTATTATAGTTTACTAGTAAAGTTGTTAGAATGACTGATTATGTTTGAACACCTTTTCTACCCAAAGGTATTGAACTGAATGAAAGAACTTTTATATCTATATACATATACATAATATATAACTAAGATTCAAACGACATTCGGACAAACAACCGATACCCTAAGTCCGTAACCAAACAAGGAACCGGAAATAAGGCGAGTTATCAGTCCTCAGTCCTGTCAACCTTATTTATATAACTATATCCATATAGAAATGATTTTGACAATATATAAGTTTAAAAGAGTTTAAATAAAGAATTTAACATATAAAAGAGTTTATAAAACGATTTGAAGCAGTTTGTTTGATAACACAGTTTTGAAATATAAGAAATCCACTACTTTGATAGTTATTAATCACATGTGATTGATATAATAAGTATAATGTTTCTACTTGTATTCCCCCACACCCATAAAAGTATTTAAAATCATTTAAAAGATAAGTTAAGGGGTATGAACTCACCTGTAGTGAGTGATACGAATGTAAGTTCAATATAGGATGCTAAATGTCAAGTGAAGCCTCGAGAACAAACGGATCCTATTAAGCATATAATAATACATATATGGATATAATTAGTGTTTATACAACTAATCATGTAAGTAAACCACCTTAGGAACTAGGAAACACTTAGATTGAAGTGTTACGAGTACATATGATTGCATAAAATGGGTGTACGGCCAAGAGGTATATGGCCACATGTGTGTACGGCCACATGGGTGTACGGCCATGGAGTGTACGGCCGTACACTCATTGAAGAACATGCCAAGAAGGTGGTTTTCGGCCGTATCTAGCATCCTCTAAGTGTCCATGATCTTATGTTGGGACATAACATGAGTTTGAGGCCTTAGCATGAACTAAACAAGGGGTGTACTGCCATATGAGGGGTGTACGCCCGTACACTCTTGGTGTTCATGCATTAGATGTCAATTTAAGGCTAGGAACCAAGTGTTTCTCGAGTCTAACTAGAAGATAAAAGAGGTCCTCACACTTTTGAAGGCTTCTAAGGAGTTCACGACTCAAGAACTAGTAGGTGTTCTTGGTGTTCTGGGAGAAACTGTTGAATACTTTAAGATCTAACCAAAAGAGGTAATTTCACGGATGAAAACATGGATCTTCACTAGATAAAGTTATGTATCAAGTAATCAACGGAAGAAATACTTACATTCTTGAAGATCAAGGTGAAAAACTTGATGATAGTTGAGAGAGAATCTGATTTCTTCAGTAAAAAGTGTAAGAATGAAGAGTAATGAAGGAACAACTCACCTAAGGACATGAGTATACGACCATAATGGGTGTACGACCATACACCCATGTGTACACCATGTGTAAGGCCGTACACTCCTCTTGAAGGAGTGTTTGCCTTGAATGAAACATGAAGAACTTAAGTAATTCATTTCTAAACCCTAACTTTGAATGTACTAGGCTTAGAACACTCAAACAGACTCTAAACAATGCTAAAAGATAGCAGAAACGAGTCTGACTTTGATTAAATTGAATGGTTGTACAAGATAGAAATTTCAGGTTGTCACTTCATCCCCCCGTTAGAGAGAATTTCATCCCGAAATTAGAGTTTAACCAATTACAGATAACTAAGTAAAAAGATGAGGATATTTCAGTTTCATTTGATCCTCGCGCTCCCAAGTGAATTCAGGTCCTCGCTTGGCATTCCAGCGAACCTTCACCATCGGGATACGACTTTGCTTCGTTTGTTTGACCTCTCGGTCCATGATCTCCACTGGTTCTTCCATGAAGTTGAGGCTCTCGTTGATCTCGATCTCGTCGAGTGGGATTACAAGAGTCTCGTCGGACAGACACTTTTTCAAGTTCGAGACGTGGAAAGTAGAATGTACGTTACTGAGTTCGCGAGGTAGTTTGACTTTGTAAGCTACAGGGCCGATTCTAGCGATAATCTCGAAAGGCCCTACGTATCTTGGATTTAGCTTCCCACGCTTTCCGAAGCGTAACAAGCCCTTCCAGGGTGAGACTTTCAATAGAACGCGGTCTCCAACCTGGAATTCCAAAGGTTTCCTTCTCTTGTCTGCGTAGCTTTTCTGTCGGTCTCTAAAGGCTTTCAATCGTTAACAAATCTGAACGATCTTCTATGTCGTTTCCCGTATGATTTCTGGACCTGTGAGAGTGTTGTCAAGAACTCGACCTTTAGCTAACCGAGTGATGAATGAATATCTCTTGAGGGACTTGTTTAACCTGAAGTTCTAGAAAGAAATTGATCTCTCTATTCATGCTCATTTGAAACTTTCTTTTCACGAGCCTTGCAAATTCATCCACCATACCCATATCCGTTGATCCGAATATGATAGCATCCAAATATATTTGAACAAGCATTAAGTGATTGTCTTTTGCTCGTCTAAATAAAGTGGGATCAATCACACCTCTTTTATACCCTGAGGTGACAAGAAACTCAGAGAGAGTCTCATACCATGCTCTTGGTGCTTGATTTAGACCGTATACTGCTTTCTCCTGCTTGTAACAGTGATTTTGAAATTCTAATTTTAAAAATCCTGGAGGTTATTGTATATATACTTCCTCTTTCAGTTCTTCATTCAGAAAAGCACTTTTTCCTATAGCCACATATGTTCCTGTTGGATTAATGTCTAAGTCCATAACTATAATTGGTAAGACTTGACCCGACCCGGCATGGTCCATTTGGGTTGCATGGCATCATGCATTTGGATAGACTATAATGAGAGAAATAACACTTAAGGTTGGTTAATATATTATAAGTTCTAATATATTAATAAGGTTATTTAATTAGTATTGATCAAGAATTAATTTGCAATTAATTAAGTGATCAAAAGGAGACTAATTAAATATATGGGTTGATTGTGTAAATCATTCATTCTTATATATGTGGGCTTGTGATCCAAGATTCCTTATGTTGGACTAAGTCCATGGGGTGACCCATGGATACTCCATGGAGGTTAAAATCCATGGAGCATAAGGAATGGGTAAAGTTATGAGTTACATGGTGTAACCCTAATAGCCACCATATAAAAGAATCCCATGGCTCAAGAAATCGTGCACTAATGTGTGAGTGTGAGGGCTAGACGATTTCAAGGAGTGTTCAAGTTTCTCTCAAGTTATTCCAAGTGTATTTGGTGTTGTGTGAACCATTTGAGGTGTCACACTTGGGGCACTAGGCACTCAAGCTTCATGAAGACATTCTACATCAAAGAGGTATGTATTCTATCTTGTTATATTTATTATTTTGTATGCTAGATTAGGATAATACCTTGGATGTTCATAATTGTATGTATAATAGAGAAAACATAGATCCAAGGTATTTAGGGTTGCATGTACACTTACGAGTGTTAGAATGCTCATAACCCAACAGTTCCATCGTAGTCAACACCCTCAACTTAACTATACCCCTTGGCGACTAATTAAGCTTTGTTTCTTACCACCGCACCTGATTCATCTAACTTGTTCTTGAACACCCATCTTGTACCGACGATTGTGTGACCTTCTGGCTTTGCTACCAATTTACAAACTTTGTTTCGTTCAAATTCAGCAAGTTCCTCTTGCATTGCAATAATCCAGTCAGGCTCCATGAGAGCTTCTTTAATAGTTCGGGGCTCGACGGATGATATGAATGCTACATAATGATAATGATTATTTAAATCAGTAGAGGAACGAGTTTGAATACCTAAAGATGGGTTGCTAATGATTTGAACCGGTGGGTGATCCTTCATCCAAATGTGAAGACGAGTTTGTTGATGGTCTGAGGCTATGGTTAAGGGAATGTCGTCTATGTCAGAGGACTCTGTAGTTGGAGAAGGTAGTTCCCCCTCGATTTGAGAGCAGCCCACAAAATTGTCTTGCACTGTGTCAATTTGTTCTGCAGCTGCTGAACGAGGTTCCCCCTAGATTGAAGATGGGGGTTCCCCCTGAACCGATGACAGTTCCACCTGAACCAATAACGTCAGTTCCCCCTGGACTGATGAGTGATTAGTAACCCTTGGATCCGTTCTTGTATCATTGTTCTCAACTTCTTCATCCTCAGAGTCTTCAGAAAACATTTTATTGGTTGGTTACTCTGCGGGTAGATACCGAAGCAGCATTTTCTAGTACTGGAACCTCAATGGTTGTCACTTCGAACGGATTTGAACTTTCCCCCTCAACCGGGGAGGTGGAAGTATTGAGTGGCAAGTCTTCAGATCCAGTTGCTCTAGATACTTCAGCGTGTTGTTGTTGTGCTACCAGAGACACCAGGATTTCTGAGAGATGAGCTGTCTCTGCGGGATCAAAGAGATCATCATAGTTGATTGCAACTATGTTCAACGGACCCGCAAAGGCTGGGATATCACTTTCCAGGATAAATTTCGTTTTAGTTGAAGGAGCAGTGTTGCGGACATAAGAGTCATCAAATTTGACATCAAAGCTTTTGACTATTAGTCTTGTACGCCGTATGAGAACCCTATAAGCCACTTTGTTGGCTAAGTAGCCCATAAAAATGCCTTCATCTGACTTTGTTGCAAACTTGTTAAGGTGATCCTTGTTGTTGATCACAAAACACCCGCACCCAAAAATATGAAAGAATCGGACATTGGTTTTGCAGTTGTTGAGACCTTCATAGGGAGTGTTGTTAAGGCATTTATAAATGATGCTTCGATTCTGAACAAAGCATGCAGTTTCCACTGCTTCGGCCCAGAAGTAGAGAGGAAGTTTGGAAAAATTAAGCATCGATCTAGCTGCTTCGACCAATGTTCTATTTCTTCGCTCTACTACTCCCTTATGTTGTGGTGTGTAGGGTGCCGAAAAGTTGTGACTGATGCCCTTGGATACTAAAA
Organism: Lactuca virosa; assembly: GCF_052849685.1. NCBI lineage: Eukaryota > Viridiplantae > Streptophyta > Magnoliopsida > Asterales > Asteraceae > Lactuca > Lactuca virosa. Next base: position 93,309,540 of record NC_136432.1, on the reverse strand, counting down.
ATTTATTTAAGAGCTGATTAGTGAATTCAGTCCTATTGTCACTTCTTATCCTTCTGACTAGTAGCTTGATTTGGAGCTCTATTTCCTTTATGAAGTTGATCATGATATGTGGTGTGTGTGTGATTTGAGTCTCAAAAAGAAGACCCAAGTGAAGCGAGTAAACTCATCAACTATGACCAGAATATACTTCTTAGGATGAAGAGTGGCTACGGTTGATGGACCGCAAATATCAATGTGAAGTAGTTCTAAAGGTTCGACAATTGAAGAATTAACAATCAGTGGATGACTACCCTTTGTTTGTTTTCAACACTCATGTATCATTGTTGTACTTCAAGATCGGTAGTCCATGGACTAACGCTTCGGTTACCGGGTTGTTGATGTATCTAAATTTGAGGTGAGAAAGTTTGCGGTGCCATAACCAACTCACTTCAGACACTGCCTTTGACAGAAAACACAATTGTATTTTGCCAATGATCAAAGAGACATCCAATGGATACATTGTCCCTTCAGCTTTAGATTTGATCAGGCAAGTGTTCCTGTCATTTGTCATTATGTAGCAATATTCACTATCAAATTCAATCCGATGACCAGCTTTGCATAGTTGAACCACACTGATCAAGTTATACTTAAGTCCCTCTACATAAGCAACTCTTTGAACTGAGAATCTTCCCGTAGTCAATACTCCATAACCCCTGATGATTCCACTTGCGTTGTTTCCAAAAGTGAAGTGTCCACCATTACCGATTGGCTTGAAATCGCGAAGGTATACCAACCTTCCGGTCATGTGCAAGGAGCAAGAACTACCGATTAACCATTCATCTTTTTGTTCCTCCTTTCACATTGCCTCCAAAATCAGTGGGTTAGTTTGGGCACCCAAACATGTTTGGAGCCTTGGGTAACGTGTGACACTTTCTTAACAAATGCATGCTTATGGGACTTAAGAGTAGGTTTTTTTCTTGGTTTAGTCTAAGTCCAGGATGTTTTACTACTTTGGAATGTTACATGTTGGGATTGGACGTGACTCTCCAAGTGGGTAGAAACCAAAGGCAAGGTTTTTCTCATTTATCCAAAAGTCGTATTTAGTCAATGGTCTGGAACGTGTAGTTTCTTTCTTGTGTCCATTCCTTGAATACTATCTTGTTAGAGTATTCTCCGGACTTGAAAAGGGCTTGTCACGTGACCTAGAATTAGGTTTTGACTTTGTGACTGACTGATGTGATTTTGAAAGATTTGGAGTTGGCAGAATACCCTTCATTTTTGGATTTCTTAAGGAATTTTGTGGATGTCACTTGACTTCCTTTTGAAATTTTGTAGTTTTGTTTGTGTCAAGAGTTTTAGTCATCGGACATGACTTTTTGTACAATCCATCAACTATAGTGGATTTTGGAGAGTTTTCTGCAGTGGTGGGTTTCTCAAAATTCCTTTTTGAAAACTTGGTCTGGGTTTCAAAATTTTTGTTTTCCGAGTCAGTTTCCCGCTTTTGACGTCCGGATCGATCTCCTTTACCAGAGCCAATTTTGCTTCTTTCTTTGGTGAGACACAGTCAGAAAAATTTAATTGCGGTTTCTTGAAAATCTTTGTTCGAGTTGAAAAACGAGGACTTGAGTCATCCGAACTAGAAAGTTCAGGGCTCTGAGAATATTTTCCAAATTCAAAATTTTCAATAGGAAGTTCATGAAGAATAGGCTGAAGAGTAGTTGTGTTTTTGACTGGGGTCTGCGGTACTGATGATTGGACGACCGCAGAGTAAGACAAGGATGGACAATTCTTTTGTTGGGACATGTTTCGAAAGGCAAAGATGGACAATTTACAACTAGTTCAGGTCCTTCCAAGACAATTTCTTCATCAATTGAACTTGATCGAGAACTAGGAAAAATTGTACCAATGATGAGTATGAATTCATCTGATTTACCTAAGGACTCGGGGAGAATTTCCTCAATAACACAATTGTTGCTCAGTTCACGAAGTCTACCAAAGTGACATTGGATGTCTTCGGGATATGTCTTATTATTAACTGGGAAATTAAACTCAAGATCTGGTGGGACATAGGGACCATTGACAATGATCCGGGGAGAAGAGGTCTCATCGGTTGAGTACCCATTGGACATTCCCAATTATAAGTGTTGTCTACGGTCCTATTGTTAACAAGATTCTCAATAGCTTCACTTTCATTAAAGAGTTTTTCAATTAAAATATTTAAACGTACAATCTCTTTTCAAGAAAGATCCCATTGATTCAAAGAAATATCTAATTGAGTTTCACTTAACATCCTGGCATCCTTTTCAAACAACAAATCTTTTTCTAACATGGAGATCTTAAGTTTTCTGTCCTCTAGTCTTCCTCTCACATGATACAACTCATGGGACGCTATGTTCTTTTCATCTAGTGCTTTTTTGTAGTCTGAAAGGAAGGCAAAACAAGTGTCATTGAGTTGTTCTAAGTAAGGTTCATAATCATGCATACTGAAATTATTAGATTGGATCATAATTTTTACTTGTTCGACGATGCCGAGGGTGCCATCTTTAGCCGTGTAGCAATAATTCCTCTGCAAATTCGTCGATCCGTCCTCTTCAGTGGTTGTCACCATGCAAATTTTCCCTTTCTTCTTGTTGTTGTCAATCTCTTCATCTTCATCTCCCGAGGACCATACTTGATGATCCCACATTACTTGAGCAACAGAAGCTCTTGCCTTTTATCGTTCCTCCATTTCTTGGGGCATTCTAAGGTAGAATGCCTTGTCCTTTACCACGTTTTCTTTGCAATCTTTAGCAAAGTGGTTTTCCTTATGACACTTATGACAAAAAATGACTCCATCTTTGTCTTCGGTAGTGGTACCGAGTCTGAAGGTTTGTTGGTCTGCGGTGTCTCTTTAGTGTGATGTGCATTCTGAGGCTGAGTTGGATGGTGAGAGTTTCTGGGATATCTTGAGTGGTTACTATGTGGGTTGAAGTTGCGGTTGAAAGTTGGTTTGGTAAACTGTTAGTTTTTACGAAAGGATGGTGGTGGGAGTCTGTTAAACTGTTGGCTGACTAGGGCAATGGCATTCTGAAACTCTTTTTCATCATCAAGTTCATTATCAGCTTCATAAGACTGCGGTGAGCTGTCATATGAGTGTTGGTATGATGACTTTGTGGGATATTGGTATGGAGGAGTTTTATCTTGTGGAGTTTGATCCATCAGGGCGAGTGGTCCACCCAGGTCTGCAATCCTTTAGTACGGTTGATTATTGTGCTTGAAGTTCTCCATATACCTTGAACAGAGATAGAGTATGAATCTTTCTATCCCCTTACACTATCAACTTCGCAGTAGACCAATGTCTTCCCAAACCATTCAGGAATTATAGGTTTGTTTCATGATTACTTCGAACTGTACCAGCGTTTGATAGCTTTGTGATGATGAGATTGAACCGTTTGAACGAATCATCGAGACTTTCACCGAGAAGATCTTTAAAGTTGTTAAACCCATTGAGAGAAGTGGTGAGTTTTTTGTCTTGAGCTTCTTCTGAACCCTGGTAAAGAATCTTGAGCACATCCCAAATCTCCTTGGCAGACTTGTAGTTTACGATGATGTTGAATTATATGGAGCAACACCAAATGAGATTTCATAAAAGGTTATGGCGTCTTTCTCCATTTTGTCAAGATCATCATTTTCGGTCGATTCATGGCTGTCTGACCTCCACCTAGTCGTGTCTGAGCACCATCAGCTTGAACGGGAGTGAGAATAGCGACATGGGGTCCTTCTTCCACAGACCTCCATACATCTCTATCGAGCCTCTTAAGATACATTTCCATTCTCTGAGACCAATGGTGGTATTCATTTGCAACCAGTATTTGAGCTCTGTTCGAGCCTCCAACACTGTTGGAAACGTTTAATGAAAAAGATTGTGCCATATTTCCTTTGTTTTTTTGTTGTTTTTTTAGAATGAGCTTTAGTGGTATAGAAGGCTTTCCAAAATCAGAGTTCTGTTTAGAAAGCAACCACGTTGGCTCAAATACCAATTGTTGAGAGAAAAACTTGAACACACGTTAGTACAAGATAATAAGTTGTGGAATAAGTTAATTTCAAGAATCATGTTAGCTCAAAAATAATAAGTTAGAAGTGTTAGATTGCGGAAATATAAAGGAAATATAAATGACAACAAGTTATATCAAGTAAATACCAAGTTGATTCATAACAAGGTTTGCATTCAAACACAAGTTAGTAAATGTGATCAACTTAACGTGAAGAGGAACTCAGATTATCGGTTAAGATAAAGATAGAGATGAACGATCTTTGTATGTCGATATAAGTTCCGAAAGTAGGTAATGGTACATGAGGGGGATGCTCTATTTATATAGTCCCGAAAAGTTACATTAGAAGTAAACAAATACTAATCTACTGACTATAGTGACCATGAAAGGTTCACTGAATAATACAGGGTAAACACGCTAAGTCAGTAAAGTAACATATAAGTCTTCATGCATCGTTCATGTCTACGGTGGGTCTTCAGGTCTTTGGTTAACAAAAGACAAGAATGATCTCTGGTAGTCATCTTCTCTACGGTATCATCACTAGTCCAGGTCTACGGTTCCTTAGCTAAATTGGGTCACTTTTTGTTTCAACACTAGTACTTTATAACATTATACTTTTCATGTGATTATATCCTTATCGAACTAGTTCAAATAATGTGTTGGATTAAGGTGTCTAATCCAATAATGAAATTGGCGTATTTTTGTATTAAGAGCAATGTCATTTTTAGGTTGCCCTCATAACTAGTAACTGAATAGAATAACGTTTGGAGAGAGATGATGATTTATTAATTTATTATATGATTAAAAAATCAATTAGAAATTGAAATAAATAATTTATTAACATATTATATGATTAATATATTAGTTATAAATTTTATTTAATAGGTAAAAATTAATCAAAAATTAATTAAAATTAATTTTGTGATTAATTAGATTAATTGAAAATACATAGACTGAAGGTGGCAATGTTTAAAAGTTGAGTATTGAAGAATTCTAGAACATTCCCATTGGGAGAACGGTTTTAGAGGAGAATTCCTAGAGTTTCTAGGTGCCTTAGGCAACAAGAAAATGAATAAAGGTTATCTAAGGATATTTGTCTTATCCAAGCCTCTTCACTCACCTATATAAATGTAACACCCTGTTTCGAGTTGTTTCATAATTCGGGTCCGTGACCCGAAGATCAAGTATCATAAGGCTTCGAGTTTTAGGAAAGAGAGGTTTAGACCCATTTGGATGTGGGTAATGTAGATTATGTGATCTAAGAGTTCGTTTATGCTTTGGAGTCAAAGGCCAAAATGGGAAAAGTAGTGTTTTAGACTTTTTTTTATGACTTATGGATTTTAGTTCGACTTGTTTAAATTTAAAAGTAATTATATAGGGTTCTAGAGCTCCTCAATACCTTTGTGTGTATATAAAGATCTTCGAATTTGGAGTTGAATCAAAGAAGTTATGATCGTTTGAAGTTAGGATGATTTTTGGGTTAGCCGTGTACTAGGGCATCCCTAGTATATTGGGCATACACGATCAGTGCCCAAACCCTATTTTCGTGGTTTGAGCCCTATTTAAGCTCCTTAAGTTCTCCAAACCCATTCCACTCTCAACCTCTACCTCTCCAACAACCTCTCTTGAAACCCTAACCCTAGTTTGAGCCTTGTGAGCAAAAAGAAGGTGTTTTTTAAGTGCTTTGGAGTGTTTTTGGTGCACCATGGAAAAGAAGGAACTCATTGAAGAAGCGTTGGTTGCATTAGAGCTTGTATATCCAAACCTTGTTCGCCTTGATCTTTCTTCTAGAGGTATAAAGTTTGAATCTTGATGATGAAATCTTTAGATCTAGCTAGTTTTGGGTGTTATGAACTTCTGCTCACTTTAAGTGCATAAATTTTAGATCTTGAAAGTTTGTGACCTTGTTATGGATAAAGTTGGAAACTTTATCCATCTAAACATCACTTTGATTTAGATCTGAAGGTTGGACACTTGGACTTAATGGATTAAGTGGAAAAAGATGCATTTTTGGTCCCTTTGAGACATAAAGACTAGATCTTGTTTGTTGAGACCATTCTGATGGATAAAGTTGGAAACTTTATCCATTATGGAGTCATTAGGAACCATAAAAATGTGAACTTGGTTCCTAGTTTTCCTCCATGCATGGTCTTGGATGTCTTAATGGGTTAAGAAGTTAGGGTTTTTGGATGTTGAAGACTTAATAGCCATGCAAGACCATAAACCTAGAAACTTTATGGTTAAGGATATCATTTGAGGGTTAGGTCTGGATTTTGGATGAAAGAGCTTAAAAGATTAAGCTCTTAATGGATTGGGAGGATAGTAGTGACGTACGTTGGGCATACCGAAGGGTACACTACGCGTACGTGGTCAGCCTCTCAACTTCTGCTTAAGGCTTAGTACGCCCGGCGTAAGTGTTGAGTACGCCCAACGTACTCAACTGAGTTGACCTGGTCGACTCGGTTGACATTTGATTTTGACGAGGATTTTGACCAAGTTTGACTTAGGAGCATTTTGGGTAATTTGATTTATAGTTTGAGATTTGGGTTCCTGTTAATTGTATAGGTGACTAGTAGAGATAGCTTTTAGAGAAATGATCGGTGCAGGTATTCTTTCAGAATGTGAGGTGAGTTTTCTTACTATATCCATGGGTGGAAGGAACAAATGTCAGCCCATTACTTGTTATGTGGAATGCTAGTTGTCGCTATGATGGTTGCATGAAGGACCAGTATCTTGCCCCTAAAAATTATATGAAAGACCAGGATCTGGCCCCTGACAATTGTATGAAAGACCAAGATCTGGCCCCTGGCACTTGTATGTAAGACCAGAATTTGGCCATCGGCATTGCAACGAAAGACCATGGGGGTAGCCCATGACACTTGTATGTAAGACTGGGATTTGGCCCTCGACATTGCAGGGAAAGACCATGGGGGTAGCCCATGACACTTGTATGTTTTAGTATGTGGTATTTTGGGGAACTAACTAAGATTTGTGCTTACGGTTTCATATTTATGGTTTCAGGTACTTTCGGTTTGAAAGGGAAGCGCCCGACGTGACTGCACAACATCCCCCAGAGTTTTCCGCATTGGCAATTAATGATATTACTCTGATTTTAAATAATATATTCACTTTGATTGGTTTTCGAACAACTCGTTTGTATGATTTACTGTTTTAAAAATGAAAATTTTACCTTGGATTTTCGGGACCTTACAAGTTGGTATCAGAGCCTTTATTTATGGGATTCGGGCACACACGTGGGTATCTCTTAACTCAAACTGAGGAATTGGTAATCTTTTGAAAGAAAATAAGTTTGTAAAAATATTTTTGTAAAAAAAATAAGTTTCTGAAAAAAATACATTTACAAAGAAAAAGGGGGTGTGATGCGTGCAATCAGTCGAGCTCAAGTAAGCGATTCCCAGAATATCCATACATGTTGATATGATATAAGATATAGATGTTCACATGCTAAGATAATCCTAGGGATACTTTCAGGAATTGCATGATAGTTCAGCCTAATATGTGATGCCTTGTAGCCTAGGAGAATTTGATGATATGCTAGATTTGGAATCTATATTGGTAGAAGTGATTGTTAAGTTTACGTTTTAAAAATTGTATACAGTTAGGATCATATAGCCCTATAATGATTGATTTGGCCTTATTCCCTATTCCTTGCTTGGTTGTGGTCCTAGGGTAGAGTCTTTCATTCGACAGTCTATTTGATCCTGTATTGTGTATAATTTGCATGCATAAGCCAACCAGCAGTGAGAGTGGAAGTTTCTAGCATGGGTTGTAGTAAGCGAGCTTGGTATGTCCCTTGTTGTTATGTAGGTTGGAGTGTTACTGCATAAATGTTGCTTGTTTTCTACTTTGTGTAACTCTTAGTGATGTGAGTTAACTATTAAGAGAATATGTTAAGTTGTATGTTGCAAAGGTTAAATAATCTCAGATTGATGGATTTGACTCTATTGCGCAACTCTCGTTTGACTCCAACAATTGTGGTGGTGAGTCTTTTACTCGAAGGATTATCTAAGATTTGTTCCATGTGACTGTATTCATGAAGTAGTTAGCTGACATTAGTAGAAGTTCTTCAACAGTTGATGGCAGGGTGAGGTCGGGAACCTAGGAGAGCCTAGGAAGTGCTTTAGTGAGTTGGGCTGCGCTGTTTAGCAGGTACTTGGGGTTCCGATTTGAGGAGGTGATTTGGAGGATTCGGGATAGCTCTTGAGGAAAGTATGGGTAGGTTTGGAAGGTAGTATTGTGTTCGTACTACTGAAATCACATGATCCATTCACGAATCAAGGGGAGTCACGGAGAATATAGGAAGCCTGTCGGAAGAGGAATCTTTCAGTATGTTCTGATTATTGAATGGTTGCTTTTCAGTATGGTGATTAGCAATCGTGAAGGAGGTTCATGCTCTGGTTCATTCTCATGTGTTGGCACTGGAACGATGGATGAGCAGATGCGGGACTTCATCTCATCGGAGATCACCCATAACATTTTGGAGCAGACTCCTATGATCTTTGGTTAGGTCAAGGAAGGTATTATAGAGATTTTGGATGAGGGCATGGTCACGTTATCCACAAAGATTTTGGCTATTATGGGGCTCGCACTCTTTCCATCCACGAGTTTCGTGCTTCTTGAGCTCCGAAGTTTTTTGGGGAGAAGGACTCCATCGCTAGTAGGAGGTGGTTAGTGGACATGGTGAACACTTTCCAGCCGAGATTGTACCCCGAGGGGTTGAAAGTCAGATTGCATCTTGTCTTCTAAAAGACGGAGCCCAAGATTAGTGGTAGGAGGTGGACTTCGCTTGAGGAGATGATGGCAATGAGACGATGACTTAGGAGGAGTATGTAACCCCATTTAAGGCAGACTTTGCACTAGCTATTGATGTACAACAGTTGGCGAGGGAGTTTCAGGACCTTCACCAGACGAATGAGATTGTGGTAGAGATCACTGCCAACTTTAGGGAGAGGGCTCTTTTGGTTCTGCAATATAACACACACGAGGAGTTGAGGAAGAAAAGGTACCATGATATGTTCTGAGATGATATAAGGGAGTTTGTCATCTTTACAACTTGTCGAAATTTTAAGTACATGATAGCTAGAGTCCAATAGCGGAATAATGATTCAGATCACCTCGGGAAGAGGAAACCAGAACAAGTGAAAATAGTTGGGGGTCCTGCAAAGAGACCCATGACTTTTGATCAGCGAGTGAGAGGCCAGCAGAGCCGAGGCTAGTGCAACACGTGCAAGAAACAGCATGATGGAGTTGTCTTTCTAGGGTTTTTGGTTGCTACAAGTTAGGCAGGCTTAGTTATGTCAGCAGAGATTGTCCGCAGGGGACGAGTCCATTATGTTTCCACTGCAACCAGGTGGGCTACGAGAAGGCCGACTATCCAATGTTTTGGGGTGGAGTAGTGTATGCACCTACTTCAGTTACTTTGAGGATCATTGATGGTCGCGAGACTATAGTGGATGTTCCCATGGTGAGGGGTCGAGAATTGTAGTCACGGACTGAGGAGATCCGAGTTTCAACAGTTGACATCGCAGGCATGTGATGTCTTCCCTCCTTCATGCTCTTGTTGTTTTCGTTTGTGATGGTATGTTGTGTGTGAGACTCTATGTGTGGTTTATTTAAATCTCCAACTAGAAATTAAATTTTTTCCTCATGATGGTCTACATATTTTATTTTAAGAATGTTTATATGCCATTTTGCATACCGAGAGCCGTGCTTAGAGGATATTTGGGTGAGATACATGCCAAGTTTAAGGAGAGGGCTCTTTTGGTTCTGCAGTATGCCACAGACGAGGAGATGAGGAAGAAAAGGTACCATGATATGTTCTGAGATGATATAAGGGAGTTTGTCAGCTTTTCAGCTTTTCGGACTTTGAAGGACATGATAGTTGGATCCCAAGAGCGGTACATTGATTTGGAGCACTTCGGGAAAAGGAATCAGAACATGTGCATATAGTTGGGGGTCCTGCGAAGAGACCCAACACTTTTTATCAGCGAGTGAGAGGCCAACAGAGTCGAGGTCAGTGCATCACATGCAGGAAGCAACACGATGGAGTTATGCATCTAGGGGTTTTGGTTGCTACAAGTGTGGCAGGCTTGGTCATGTCAACAGAGATTGTCCGCAGGGTACGAGTCCGTTTATGTTTCCACTGCAACCGGATGGGCTACGAGAAGGCCGACTGTCTGATGTTGTGGGGTGGAGTAGTGTGTGCACCTACTCCAGTTACTTTGAGTATCATTGATGGTCGTGAGGGGCGGAGTGGATGTTCCCATGGTGAGGAGTCAACCATTGCAGTCACAGGCTGAGGAGATCCGAGTTCCACTAGTTGACGTCGCAGGCATGTGATGTCTTCCCTCCTTCATGCTCTTGTTGTTTGCATTTTTGATGGTATGTTGTGTGTGAGAATCTATGTGTGGTTTATCTAAGTCTCCACCTAGAAATTAAAATTTTTCCTCATGATGGTCTAGATATTTTATTTTGAGATTCTTCATATGTCATTTTGCATACCGAGAACCCTGCTTAGAGGATATTTGGGTGAGCCAGCTTTGGATTTCGATGTGGGAGGAATTGACCACCGTCAGAGCAAGATTTAAGTGAGAGAAGACCAACAACCCATTTGATCTTTGGTGGTATTAGCAAGGAAATGAAGGAATCCGCAAGGTGGGCATGTTGGGTTTGAATACAGGATTTGTAGGGGTCATTCGGGGATACAGGATAGTGAGGAATTGGTTTGATAGTGGGTGTAAGATCGGTAATTTTCAAGGTCATAACTTCGAAGTGTGATCAGTTGTAGGTTCGCATGGGAATTACTCTAGTGCAAGTCAGTCGTTGAATTGGTTGGGTACCTGTTTCAATAGTTGAGATTTTGTTCATCACCATCTGATAAAGTCACCAAGGACTTATAATGTATTAAGTGGAAAGTGCTCAGGAATATTCGTTGAGATTTTGGGGAGTATTCATTCAATTTTGGAAAGTGCTCAGGTAGTCGATAGCTTCGAGTAGTCAGGTTGCGAGATAGATTGGAAATCTATCAATTTAGTGGTTGGAAGAGCGCAGTTGAATCCAAGTGGGGAAGAACCGCTTGGACTAAGGGATTTCACAAGGAATGAGATTTCAGGTTACCTTGCGCATTAGTGGTGGTGCATGGTGGGTATGTGATTAGGTTCAGGTGGAGGGATTGTGTTAGAGCCTCTCTTCCTATTCTTTTCTGATGAAGGATTTAGGGTTCGAAGCGTAACCTACACACCTGATTGGGGTATAGCCAGAAAAGCTTTATAATCATGATGATTATGTTTGGTATAGTAAATGGACTGTAAGACCATGGGTTGGGTCCATGGCAGTGTGGAAGTGTTGTAAGACTGCGGGGTGGCCGTAACATTCACTAGGTTAACAGGTAGTAATGGAAGTGTTGTAATACTGCGGGGTGGCCGTAGCATTCACTAGGTTAGCAGGTAGTGATGGAAGTATTGTAAGTTTGCGGGGTAGCCGTAGCATTCACTAGGTTAGCAGGTAGTGATAGAAGTGTTGTATGATTGATGGGTGGCCGTAGCATTCACTAGGTTGGCAGGTAGTAATAGAGGTGTTGTGAGACTGTGGGAAGGCTACAACATTCGTGGAATCAAGGAAGGTTGTGGGTCGTATGGGGTTGGTCGTGATGTAAGACGACAAATGGGCTTGTAGCATTCATTTAGAGCAAAGTAAGTTATGTTTCATGAGTGCGATGGATGGTTATGATATACCTGGTTGGAACAGGAGGGTTGTTGAAGCCTATATACAAGTAGGATAGGGTAGCTTTGCAGGAAGACTCATGGATAGAGACTCGTGGTATAGTCGTTTGATAGGATGTTGGTTTCGGTGACCGGTCGAGAATATGATGCTTCAGATAATTGGTAGATCAACTTGGAGCTCAAAAGATCTTGGATAGATCAAAAATGTGAATGTTGGTCAGCAGGATAATTTAGGGTCGTAAGGATTTCGTTCGGATTAGATTGCAAAGTGGAGCCATATAGGCTGTGACTTAGAATGGTTTTGTATGCTGGGACGTCGTATAAGGTATTTGTTTCCTGGTTTTGAGCTGAGTAGTGATGGTTATACTTTATTGTTTAAGGTCAGCGGGAGCAAGGATTTGTCCGTAATCGGTATGTGAGTTCTGCTAAGGATGGGTTTGATTATTAGAAGACCATCATATGTTAGGTTCGAATTCTATAAGGGATCTGGAAGATATGGTCGGATCGTTTGATTTCCTGGAAAGTAACAAGGAGTGATTTCGAGGACGAAATCTAATTTAAGTGGGGGAGAGTTGTAACACCCTGTTTCGATTCATTTCATAATTTAGGTCTGTGACCCGAAGATCAAGTATCATAAGACTTCGGGTTTTGTGAAACAGAGGTTTAGACCCAACTGGATGTGGGTAATGTAGATTATGTGATCAAGAGTTTAGTTTGTGCTTTTGAGTCAAAGGGAAAAATGGGAAAAGTAGTGTTTCAGACTTATTTTATGAATTATGGATTTTAGTTCGATGTTTCCGAAGTCAAAAGTAATTATATAGGTTGTAGATCTCATCAATACCTTTGCGTGGATATAAAGATCATCGAAATCGGAGTTGAAACTAATAAGTTATAACCGTTTGAAGTTATGATGATTTTTGGGTTAGCCGTGTATGCTCGGCGTACTAGGGCATCCCTAGTACGGTGGGCGTACCAGGAGTACGCTAGGCATACACGATCAGTGCCCAAACCCTATTTTCGTGGTTTGAGACCGACTTAAGCTCCTTAACTTCCCCAAACCCATTCCATTCTCAAGCCTCCACCTCTACAACGCCCTCTCTTGAAACCTTAATCCTAGTTTGAGCCTTGTGAGCAAAAAGAAGGTGTTTTTAAGTGCTTTGGAGTATACTTGGTGCAACTTGGAGAAGAAGGAACTCACTCAAGAAGCGTTCGTTTCATTGGAGCTTGTAGATCCAAACCTTGTTCACCTTGATCTTTCTTCTGGAGGTATAAAGTTTGAATCTTGGTGATAAAATTGTTAGACCTAGCTAGTTTTGGGTGTTATGAACTTTTGGTCACTTTAAGTGCATAAATTTTAGATCTTGAAATTCTGTGACCTTGTTATGGATAATGTTGGAAACTTTGTCCATCTAAACATCATGTTGATTAAGATTTAAAGGTTGGAGACTTGGACTTAATGGATTAAGTTGAAAAAGATGCATTTTTGGTGCCTCTTAGACATAAAGACTAGATCTTGTTTGTTGGGACCATTCTAATGGATAAAGGTGGAAACTTTATCCATTATGGAGTCATTAGGAACCATAAAAATGTGAACTTGGTCCCTAGTTTTCTTCCATGCATGGTCTTGGATGTCATAATGGGTTAAGAAGTTAGGATTTTTGGATGTTGAAGACTTAATAGCCATCCAAGACCATAAAGCTAGAAACTTTATGGTTAACGATATCGTTTGAGGGTTAGATCTAGATTTCAGATGTCTTAGCGTACGCTGGGCATACCGTAGGGTACACTACGCGTACCTGGTCAGCCCCTCGACTTCTGCTGAATGCGTAGTACGTCTCGCGTACATGTTGAATACGCCCAACGTACTCAACTGAGTTGACCCGTTCGACTCGGTTGACATTTGATTTTGACCATGATTTTGACAAGTTTGACCTAAGAGCATTTTTGTAACGTCCCAAAAATAATGACATAAAATTTTCGTTTTTAGATTAATAAATCGTTAATACATATCATTTCCATATAACCAAGGTAATAAAGATTTAGCAAAACATCATTAAATCAAAGTAAATCACAAAATGTGGAAACATGTGGTGTGTGCTCTGCAATCATCCCGAGCTCTTCCATTTGAAAACTGAAGTACCTGAAACATAAACTGAAACCATAAGAACAAATCTTAGTAAGTTCCCCAAGATACCACAAACCACACATACAAATGGGCCCAGCCCTAGGGTTCATTTCAACCCAAAACAAACAAGTGTGGGCCCTGCCCTGGGGCCTCGCCCTGCGGTATATTTCAACCTTAACATATCACAATGGGCCCCGCCCTGCGGTATATTTCAACCCATACATATCTCAATGGCCCCGCCCTGGGTGTGCTTCTACCCAATAACAACATGTATCACACAACAACAAGCATACTACATAACCAGATAAAGGGCGGGACTTGGTGCCTTCAACCCGCTAAACATAGTGAGGAGACTCACCTTACACTGTCGAATCACATAGAAGATCCCTGGCTGCTAGCTGACAGATCCCCGAACTATCAATATCAAAACAAAAACCAATAAACATTTGGGTACCAATCCATAATCATCAATCCATACTCGGGGTAAAAACACCATTTTACCCCTAACCTAGCTTGGTCCAAGACTAAGGCCCAAACTCATCATCTGAAATGCCCAAAAGCCGAATAATCAACCAAGGCCCAAATATGGCCCAATTTTCCAAATTGGGCCCAAACCTCTTATATGGGCCCTACCCTAAAGCCCAACCATTTTTACCTAGTCCAAAACACTTGTACTCAGATGGCCCATTAATAACTCAAACACCCAAGACCAAAAGAAAGCCTAAACTTGAAGCCCAAATGCGAAAACCCTCCTGACTGAGTACGCGGGGCGTACTCAGCTGTACGTTAAGCATACACGATATTTGTCCTGTACGTTGTGCGTACAGACTTGTATGCCCAGCGTACTAATCCATTAAGCCAAAATTGACATTAGGCTCTTAATGCTTAAGTCCATAAGTCCAAACCACAGATATGAGTCCACACAAGTGTCTAGAACCATAAAGTCACTGACTTGGTGACTTTGCATACCCCAAAAGAACCAATCTTCAAGATAAGGAATTATACTTTCACCAAATGGGCATAATTTCATGCATGGGGGATTCCAAACCCTAAAGGAGACAACTTTATGCATTTAGAACCTCAGAAACACCAAGAGTGGAAACACATAGCTCCTGGAGTGGTACCAGACCACTAGATCTTATTCTTGGGGCCAAAAAGAGACCAAAACTCATACAAAATAGATGTACGCCAACAATGAACTATATCTAAGCTTTTTACGTCAAACAAGCTGGAAATAAATCACATAATCAAGATCCACAAGTTGTTCCTTGATCCAAAACCTTGGACCAAACTCCATCTTCTTGAAAATGACCCAAAAACATTGAAATGCACACCATTAGCTTAAAAACACAACCATGGAGGCTAAGGGATGATTTTTGGGGTTTGGGGGACTTGGAGGCTGGTAGAGAGGCCAGCCTAAACGACTTAATGTGCTTATATAGGGCACACATCCAAAAATTAGGGTTTTCCCTTTACCCCTCGTACGCCCCACGTACTCCTCGTACGCCCAGCGTACGAGGTCTCGCACCCCCGATCCAACCATCGCAGTACACTAAGAGTACACCACATTAGGCCTAACGTAATGCCCTTCACATCAGTACACCCAGCATACTCCCTAGGTATGCCCTACGTACTAGGGTTCCCCCTCAAACGCTAACACATTCCGAAGGCCCTAACTTCTTCGTTATAAATCCGATTCCGACGATCCTTATATCCATCAAAAGGTAACAAGAAGCTCAACACTCTAATAACCTGGTACCTGCCTGACCATTTCCCGAACAAACCTCCAATTTCCATTGAAGCCCGGGCTGATACATTACCAAAATACCCTTTGACTCCCAAACACAAACCGAATACCCGGATCATCAAAATTACATCATCCACGTCCAAATGATCCTAAAACTCAATTCTTCAAGGGTCCTAAGCCCGCTAATACGCAATCCCTAATCACCACCCCAAAATGGGAAACGATTCGAAACAGGGCGTTACAGTTTTGGGTAATTTGATTTATAGTTTGAGATTTGGGTTCCTGTGAATTATATAGATGACTGGTAGAGATAAATTTTAGAGCAGTGATCAGTGCGGATATTCTTTCAGATTGTGAGGTGAGGTTTCTCATTATATATATGGGTCGAAGGCACCAATGCCGACCCATTTAGTTGTTATGTGGAACGCTAATTGTCTCTATGATGCTTGCATGAATGACCAGGATCTGGCCCCTGGAAATTGTCTGAAAGACCAGGATCTGGCCCGTGGCACTTGTATGTAAGACCGGGATTTGGCCCTCAACATTGCGAGAAAACACCATGGGGGTAGCCCATGGCACTTGTATGTTAGACTAGGATTTGGCCCTCGACATTGCAAAGAAAGACCATGTGGGTAGCCCGTGACACTTGTATGTTTTGGTATGTGGTATTTTGGGGGAAAAACTAAGCTTTGTGCTTACGGTTTCATAATTATGGTTTCCGGTACTTTCAGTTCGAAAGGGAACGGCCCGACGTGACTGCACAACATCCCCTAGAGTTTTCCGCATTGGCAATTAATGATGTTACTATGATGTTTAAATAATATGTTCACTTTGATTGGTTTTGGAACAACTCGTTTGTATGATTTATTGTTATAAAAATGAAAATTTTACCTTGGATTTTCAGGACGTTACAATAAATTCCTTAACGGGTTCATTATTTTCATCCCATCCTTCCACCACTCAAGAACCGAAATTGGTCTCCTCTCTCCTCTCTCTCAAAGTCTTCTCGTTGCTAGGGATTTAAGTACAAGCGATTAGAGGCCTCCAATATTTGGTGTTTGATTTCGAAATAAATCAAAGGAGGTTTTAATTGATTAATTGCTAGATTAATCAAAAGTTATGTAACCATAAACTCTTTTGTGATTCTTGATTATTACTAGGGTTTCTTGATATTCATAGTTAGTTGCTATTAATAGAGAAAACATAGATCTTTTCAAGGTTGAATGTGAACTTAAGGGTTTAAGAGTTGTTCCGCCACATGAATTTTTTGTTTTTATAACCTAGAAAACCCATCAATGGTATCAGAGCCTTAGGTTTTCTATTTGATCGTGTAGTAAATTGAATTGATCAAAATTAGGGTTTATGGAAATTAAACCGTAATAACCCAAATTTCGATAGTGGATATGGTTCTTGAACCCCTATCCTCCACCCTTGTTTTAAAAAATAAGGAGGATCCCTTAGGGTTTCTACTTTCCTTAATTACAATTTTAAATGCCTTAAAATTTGGATAATTAAAACATGCTAACCCTTACCATTTTTTTGAAAATTAGAAGGCAAAGGATTAGGATTAAATTTGGATCATTTAAATATTTGTTTAATTACTAAAGAATTATTTAATCCAAATTATTTAATTAATTGTTTAGTTGGTAAATAATATGATTTAAATTTATTTAATTAATTATTTAATTAAGATAAAAGATTAAATCATCATTTTATTTAAAATTAATTAATTATTAATTGCTTAATTCGAAAATTAAATTTAAACTCTAGTATTTTAAAAATTCTGAAAATACACCTTATACCATGTATGATTAAAAGATTAATAAGTTATATGTATAAGACAACTCAGTCAGATCGTTAGTACGTCTCATTCACGAAGCCATACTCTCAGGGGGTATATAAGGAAGCAGCCTATAAAATGATCGTTAAATGGGTGTCCACTCTCACCCACCACTCCCTGGTATGGTGGAGTGTCGTTAGCCGAAAGGGTTTGATATGACATAACCTCTAAAAGTATGATACCATATAGTAACAAAACCTTTTATAAATCTGAACTCTAGTTACTTTAGGACAAAATGTGAAGTGTATTCTAATCCATAAAAACACACATGACTCTTTATTTGTCGTTAGTGGAGCGTGCGTGGTTAACCAACATACTAATTTGGGACTATAGATATGAGTCATGGACAAATCGAAAATTATCATTTTTCATGGAGCGTTTGTGGTTTACCGGCACATCAATTCGAGATGATAAATGACATCGAGGTTGTCAAGCAAGTTTGCATGGTTATTTACTTCTTATTTATGATCCTTGGCATCCCTGTCACAAATTTGAAGAGCACAATCTAAGCTAAAACAAACCATTGATAATATTCAATGAATCTCAATACTAGATTGAAATTGGAGAATTTGTATTATCTACCTTGATAAATTCGCAATTTCATTAAGGCCTGCCTCTTCTTTATTGTGAATTCTATTTCGGAACCTAGCCTTAAATACTTATTTTGGGTTAAACTATTAAGGATATAAATCACTAACTAAAAACTATTTCTCTTTATATAGATGTCTGGAAACGGTGATCTCGCTACTACTCAATCCACCCCGTCCACTCAAATTCTCTCTACTCTCGATATTGTCAAAAGAGAAGCTAACTGGTCCCAGCTACATGGATTAGATGAGGAATTTGAAGATGACTCTTCTATAAGAGGGAAAAGAATGTGTCCATGATAAGCCTCTTGTTGAAATCGATCATTCCACTACTACTGCTGAGGAAATTTCCTCATACAGCAAACACTCTGACGATGCCACAAAGGTTGCATGCATCATTGCGGCCACTATGGCACCTGAGCTGGCCAAGTTCTATGCAAACTACTGGCCATATGAGATGGCTCTCGACCTTACTGGAAAGTTCCATAAGAAGGCGAGACCAGAGCTTCAAAGTGGTTCTCTTAGGACATGTAAGATCAAGGAGGGAGAATATGTTTTCCCTCACATGCAAAAGATGCAAAGGTACATGGAGAAACTACAAAGGCTCAATGTTTCGTTTGATGAGGAGTTTTCCATTAACATGGTCATTAATTCATTGCGTCCTATTTATGATCAATTCATTCGGAATTATCACTTGAACAACAAGGAGACGACATAGACCCAACTGTATAACTTGTTGCAAACTGCTGAGTTGGGGATGAAGAAGAATCATACCCATTCTGAAACAAATGCTCCTATACTAGTGTAACAACGTAAATTTTCAAACAATTTTTCATTTTTAAAACATAATTCATTTATAAAAAAACCCATTGTATCACATAATATCTCAATGAACAACCCCAGAATCTCAAGTACATAAATCTTCATCAGTGTGTCCAGACCATGTCGGCGCCTTCCCGCGATCCTTGCTAGTACCTGAAACACATAACACAACAACTGTAAGCATAAATGCTTAGTGAGTTCCCCAAATATACCACATACAACACATACGCCTTTCCATGCCATAACTCTGTAGGATCTTCCGATCCAAGTGTCTCAGGGGACTTTTGTCCCGAATCCCGGTAGACCTTCCGGTCCTACCCGTATCGACCTTCTGGTCCGTAACCTTCTGACCTTCCGGTCCATGTCATACATAACAAACATAACACATACATATCACATAACAGCATATAGCACATACATCTCATAGCATACAAGACCTTCCGGTCACACATAGGTACCACTCTAGGTACAGTATAGTGAGAAGACTCACCTCAATGGAGTCGGATAACTCTCGTGCTCATCGTCCCGACCTAGCCTCCTCCTATAATTCAAATAACATCCCCGATTAATACTCTCTCATAGTCTCATCTCTAAAGATTGGGTAGAAGGCCATTCTACCCCTCCCTGAACTCTCTTGAATCAGTCTTGACCAGAACCCTAAGGTCCACGAAAGTCAACAGTCAAACTTTGGCCCGACTCATCGAGTGCACACGGGCGACTCGGCGAGTCCATGCGGGTCCTCTGAATCCTTCTGGCCTCTCTTGGCTCGTCGAGTCATTCTTCCACTCGACGGGTTCCTCCTGTCACGAATCGCGGGGCAACCCCGACTCGACTCGTCGAGTCCAATTATGAACTCGGCAAGTTGCTTCCATGTTCATACTCAAATGACCTTCTAATGTCAGATCTGCTTCTCTAGTCTATAGATCTGACCTTCCCAAGCATGATAATCACGTAAGGGTCGAATCTTGGTACACATGCAACACACCCAAAGCCTCTTTTGGTGAAATAACCACTCTCTGGACCTCTTAAGGTCCAGATCTATGAACCATCTCGTCTTGGGACCTCACATACTCCAGATTCAACTAAAAGAGGCATAAATAAAACCCTAGATTTTACTAGAATCATTATAAACACGAGAATGGCAGAGATTGTTACCTCCAACAGCTTCCTCTGATAAAAAAGAAGTGGATCCAAGCTCCTCAACCCGCTTAGCTTGTTCTACCTCCTTCCTTCTTGCTAAAACACAAAAGAAATGGTGAATTAGCCTTCCTCTTGCACCACAAACGATCTCTCTGCTCTCTAGGGTTTCTCAGGGGTGAAGTGGCCGAAAATAGAGGCCATAAAGGCCTTTAAATAGGGCACAGACCCCGAGAATTAGGGTTTCAATCCACAGCGCGGACTCGTCGAGTCCATCCCTTCCGTCTCGTCGAGTCTGTTCATTAATCCAGTCAGCACACGCGATCCTACTCGACGAGTCTACGCCTCAACTCGTCGAGTCCCTCCTCATAAGTCAAAAAGAAATACTCAAATTGTCATGCCTGGAAATCCGGATGTTTCAATTCTCCCCCACTTGAAATAGATTTCGCCCTTGAAATCGCTCCTCAACCACATAGATAGAAACCAAACACTCGAAAAGCACCACTGAGAGCTTCTCACACCGAAATGATATCTTTTTCCATGAATACCTGGATCCGACCAGGAACTCCAAATTTGGAACAAAACCGGTCCCTATGACGCTAAAATACCCCTTTCTCACCTTCCCCGAATCGGGGAAACTCTAGTTGCCTGGCCTGCTCACTCACGCTATCACCATGATATTCGCTTTACAACATCAAACCCTGATAACTCACTTCTCCTCTGGTTCTCACAAGACAAAATCCGACAATCGGCTACCGATCACTCATACCAACGTACCAAAACAGTTCGAATCACGCCCCAAGGAACGAAAGGGTTTACATCCCACCAGGGCTCATCCACTGAACTACTATCAGAATCCATCTGAACAATAAACTTTCAACATCCTGTTCTCTGACATAAGAGAATCATGCTCGCACGGAAGTCCTCAGACATCTAAAATCATAAGCCTCAGCTACATCCCTCGTACCCCTTTTTAACACTGAGTACTAGGTCTAATCTCGACCCAATAGTTGAACCTCCAGGGTCATCCGTTGCATTATCCCAACCGTCTCCATGGTTTCCTTCTTACTATAACCACATCGGCCCAATGTGACACGCAAGTAACGAAGTTCGCTTAACCCTAAGCGAATGCTACCTTCCCAACTGAAGATCGACTCAATCCCGACCTCTGTCATCTGTTACTCATCGTTCCACACAACTTGTGGTACCTCCCGTACCCGAGTCCTGACCCACACAGGTCTAAGACATCAGATGACAAACAATACTCCTCAACATGGATCCACCTCAGAATCTAGAATCTCATCTCACCTATCCAACGCACCACCAGAGCCAAACTCAAACTCGGGAGTTTGGTTCGACCCAGAGTTGGATCCACTCATCCCAACGAAGCACTCAACTCAGAACTCATTTCCCGCAACTCATGCGCACCTCACTTATCCCATTCTTTTGGATTGCAATGACCACACCTTACTCAGAACATAATGATCCCCTAACACTGAGGAGACCCCGATCTCGCCCCTGGCCCGACCACCAGGTTCCGAAAAACTCATAAATTAGGGACACCACATGCCTAAAACTCTTATGCGCCATGCTCTGATCAAAGAGTACTTTATCATAACAACTTCTCGCTAGCTAGTGTGTACTACGTCTTCCCTTAGCACCACATCAACCTCTCACTGACTGGTGAGTACTACGGCTTCCCGCAGTATCACCACAACCTCTAACTGACTGGTGAGTACTACGGCTTCCTATAGCATCACAACAACCTTTGACTAGTGAGTACTACGGCTTCCCGTAACATCACCACAACCTCTGACTAGTGAGTACTACGGCTTCCCGCAGCATCACAACAACCTCTGACTAGTGAGTACTACGGCTTCCCGTAGCATCACAACAAACTCTGACTAGTGAGTACTCTGGCTTCCCGTAGCATCACCACAACCTCTGACTAGTGAGTACTACGGCTTCCCGTAGCATCACAACAACCTCTGACTAGTGAGTACTACGGCTTCCCGTAGCATCACCACAACCTCTGACTAGTGAGTATTACGGCTTCTCGTAGCATCACAACAACCTCTGACTAGTGAGTACTACGGCTTCCCGTAGCATCACCACAACCTCTGACTAGTGAGTACTACGGCTTCCCGTAGCATCACAACAACCTCTGACTAGTGAGTACTACGGCTTCCCGTAGCATCACAACAACCTCTGACTAGTGAGTACTACGGCTTCCCGTAGCATCACAACAACCTCTCTTGCTATCATTAACCGAAGGGCTCCCAGTGGAATCATCGATGCTTGACCCACCCCTTGCCGTTTCCACTCGAGACTCAAAATTATCCGAAATCCAATGCATTAAATTCGGATACCTCGATACACCACCTAGAACCTCACGACGTCTCGTCTCATCCACTGATCTTCCTGTTCCACAACCTGAAATTGGTTGTCTAATCAACTTCTGTTCTTCCCGTGCTGAATAACAGCCCCATCATTGAACCAGAATTTCTCAGTCGCTGAACTCACCCTACGAGTCAACCATCTCGAATTCACCGTTATGACCTCGAAGAATTCCTGTGCACCCTAAGGTCTCCGACCAACGGCCACTTGCCGTGGAGGCACTCAAACAAAACACATGCATTATTTCACTCTGCTCCTCGTCTCAATCACCAATAACCCTGGCTCATGAATTGGCACCGCCGGTCTCTATATCCATATCTCTAACCATTCTCGACCGAATCTCTGATCCACTCAATAAAATACCCGGTTCTCCCCCACTTAGGGTTCGAACCATCCCCAATTGGCGTACCAGCAATCTATCACACCGACTGTTTCCACCCGTAATCATCGCACCTACTCTTGGAAGGTGCTACGCAACGCTCGATGATCTCCCGACAGAGATCGAGCAACTCCAAATGCCCTGAAACTCAGATGTAATCCTCAAAACTTCCCACCGTGACTGCCTCTAGTCATTCAGAATCTCACACCATTCAATCACCGGACCTCCCAACTGTCCAGTATTAACCCTGACTCTTAGTCTGGAAGTAATGATCTACCGTACTCCTCATCATCGACTCCTCAACCAACGTTCCATCACGCCACTTATCCTAAGAGCAGAGACCATATTTCCACTCTTAATACCCATTAAAGACAGTAAGGGCCACCGCCCTGATATACTCCTCTTGATCGTCCGACGCTGCAGCTAACACACGCCCTACTATACTCAATTAGGGTGTATCCTGGTCCTTGACCATCTCAGTCCCCACTGACGACTTGTTCGAGCTATATCTTTACCTTGCAGCAGACCTACTGCCATATTCTCTGGTTGGAGATCACCATCCGTGAAATCCCACAGGGATCACCCCTAAACTCAAAAACCGAAATCTCATCACCTCTGACGTCTCCCACAGGAAACGGAAATAGCACCACTCGGGTCACAGAAAGTGACTTCTCCACTATCGGCCGGTCGCCCAGCCCAGACCGTATTCTCCCATAATGCACCATCCCTACTCATCCCTGAGTCTTGCGACTCCAACTGGCATATCCCCCACAATCCTTCGGAGCTCACTCGATTTACCTTTTCAAGGGATGCTCCACTAAAACTTGTTCATCAAGGCCTTCTGGCCCCATACTCATTCACCTCTGATCTCAGTGTAGACAATCCCCACGGAATAACCGGTAAAACCAGAAATACTAACCGCCACATGTCATGGTACTCAAACCGCGTGGCCACCTCTCGATCTGCTATGAATCATGGTACCTGCACCATGTTATCTCCTCTTAATCTTCTACGAATCATGGTACTCGAACCATGTTCCCTCTTCTTATTCCACCTCACATCATGGCACTCGAACCATGACATCACTTCTCAATCTGCTACTTATCATGGTACTCGAACCATGTCATCACTTCTTAATCCGCTACTTATCATGGTACTCGAACCATGTCATCAATTCTCAATCCGCTACTTTTCATGGTACTCGAACCATGTCATCACTTCTCAATCCGCTACTTATAATCCTCTGGATTAGCCTTCCGGATCGTCACGGTCATCTCGTTGTGAATCATACGGCGAATCTCATCATCGCTAACACCGCTGCTCTCCGATGTGTGTGGTGTACCAACCATGATGTCTCTGAAACACAACACAAAGATACCAAAGACTCGATCAAGTATACTCGCACTCGATCACCCAACCCTACTTGTCCCTTGGTACCCTAAGGATTCTTACTTGGACTGCTCACTGATCCGGTGTTTCCAGTAGTACGGGCCCTATACTACCGTCCACACCGCATTAATATTCACCCCAAGTCCTCCTCCTAGGATCCCAGATCACAAGTACTCTACATCTCGCTGGCATAGGCTACCCTTCGGTAGACCTCTCAAAAGCTCCTCACTGCTACCTACTCACTCTCAAGCATCACATAGCAGCATAAATCTTCCTAGGCTAAGGCATCACAAATCAGGCCACTCTAGTCCTAATATGAATACCTAGCCTACTCTAGCATGCATATCATATCATATCATATCTCATAATATATAATGTAAGGGTATTTTGGGAAATCACCGTTCGGGCGCTGGTTGGTCTTACACACTGCTCCTTTCTACTTTTCTTAAAGTCCTTTACTCCTGTATAAAAATTGTTCCTGTAACACCCAATTTTTCAAAACAATTTGTCATTTCAAAACATACTTTCCACCACATAAAAATCACAAAATCATAATAAATCTCTGTATCATCACAAAACATGTCCCAAGATCTCGTATAAATAAATCCTCTGTGTGTGTGTACGAATCATGCCGGCGCCTTCCCACGATCCTCACTAGTACCTGAAACACATCACACAACAACTGTAAGCATAGAAGCTTAGTGAGTTCCCCAATATACCACATACAACACATATGCCACTCGAGGCTACAATACGACCCTCCGGTCCGATGTGTCTCAGCGGGACCCTCCAGTCCCGTAGCTCGTTGGACCCTCTGGTCCGGTCATAGCTCATTGGACCCTTCGGTCCGGTCTATATCGTTGGACCCTTCGGTCCGGTCTATATCGTTGGACCCTTCGGTCCGGTCTGTATCGTTGGACCCTTCGGTCCGGTCTATACAATGCACATAATCTCATACATACACATAGCATACAAGACCCTCTGGTCTACACATAAATACCACTCTAGGTAATGTATAGTGAGAAGACTCACCTCGGGTATCTCGGAAGATCTCGCACACGAATCTACTGATCTAGCCCCCGCCTAATCACATACGAAATATCCTCAATAAGTAATGGCTCTCAAAGGCTAGATTAAACCCCCTTCTACGATCTCTCAGAAGGGTAAAAGACCATTTTACCCCTCCTTGACTCAAAAGTCCAATTGTTGACCGAAACCCTAAAAGTCAACGGAAGTCAACGGTCACAGTTGACCCTACTCGCCGAGTGCACTAAGGTGACCCGGCGAGTACGCGCATGCCCTCTTCGCCCCTGGTCCTCTCTTGACTCACTGTGTCAACCCTATACTCCACGGGTCGTCACAGATCGCGAGTCGCGGGGCAACCCGACTCAACTCGTCGACTCCTCTCATGGACTCGGCAAGTACATTCCATGCTCACACTCAAACGACTTTCTGAGGTCAGATCTGTTCCTCTAATCCATAGATCTGGCCTTTCCAACCATTATAATCAAGTAAAGTCTCAATCTTGATGCACATACAACATCCATATGACCATATATGATGATTTGGCCCCAAATACCTTAACCCAAGGTCATGACCTCCATTGTTCTTCATAAAGCTTGATGAGTAAGGCTCTCTGGACCTCTATGGATCCAGATCCAAAGCCTCATCACCATAAGGGACTATTTGGACATCAAATCAACCTAGCAAAGGGCACAAGAAACCCTAAATCCATATATTCTTCATAAAACAGAAGAAGAGTCGAAGTAATACCTCAAATGCAATGATCTAAGCTTCAAATCCTCAGAATAGCAACCTCCTTTGCTTTCTCTTGGCTAGGACCTCCTTCTTCTTGCTATACAACACCACAAAGGTCAAGAATGGCTTCCATTCTCTCTCAAAACGCTCAAGCACTCTAGGGTTTCTCTCTATGGACTGGTAGCCGCAATTGGAGGCCATAAGGGCCTTTAAATAGGTCATAAACCCGAGAAATTAGGGTTTCATTAAACAGCATGGACTCGCCGAGTCCACGTATCGACTCGCCGAGTCCCTCCTTAGTCAGGGCACTCGTATCGCGATCCAACTCGGCGAGTCGGGGTTCCTACTCGCCGAGTCCCTCTCTAAATATCAATATAATGAATAATATCATATACCTGGGAATCCGGATGTTACAATTCTCCCCCACTAGAATCAGACTTCGCCCTCGAAGTCTCACTCCGCAAACAACTCTGGATGCTGCTCACGCATCTCTCGCTCCGGCTCCCAAGTCAGCTCGGACCCTCTCCGATGTTGCCACTGGACCTGCACCAGGGGCACTTCCTTGTTCCTCAGAACCTTGATCTTTCGATCCACGGTCGCAACCGGTCTCTCAACATAGTTCAGGCTCGCATCCACCTGAATATCCTCCAGGGGTACTTCCGCCGACTCGTCGGCTATACACTTCCTCGACTGGGACACGTGGAAGGTATCATGAATCTGGCTCAACTCTGCAGGTAGCTCTAACCAATGAGCTACCTTGCCCACTCTCGCGGTCACCCTGAACGAACCGATGTACCGGGGCCCCAGCTTGCCCCTCTTCCTGAATCGGATCACTCCTTTCCAAGGAGATACTTTCAGGAGTACGAAGTCCCCCACCTGGAACTCCAGCTCGGATCGTCGTTGATCCACATAATTCTTCTGACGACTCTGAGCCGTCAGTAGTCTCTGTTTAACCTGCTGTATCTGCTCTGTCGTCTTCAGCACTATCTCAGTGCTACCCATCACATGCTGTCCTACCTCTCCCCAGTAAACGGGAGTCCGACACCTCCTCCCATACAACAGCTCAAAGGGTGGCATACCAATGCTCGAATGATGGCTGTTGTTATAGGAAAACTCAGCCAATGGTAAATACGTGTCCCAACTGGAGATCGGCTCAACCCCGACCTCTATCATCTAATGGTCATCGTTGGACCCTTCGGTCCAGTCTATTCCACACACCACCAGGACTCAACTCAACTCAAGAGTTTGGTCCGACCCGTTGTTGGAATCGGTCGTTCCAATGACTCATTCAACTCATAGCTTGTGACCCGCAACCCATGCGTACTTCACTTATCCAATCCCTTCGGATTGGATGTCCACACTTACTCAGAATATAATGATTCCCAATCATTGAGGAGACCCCGGTCTCACCCCTGGTCCGACCACCAGGCTCCCAAAACTCATGCGTAGGGCTTTTCAAGCCTAAAACCCTCCTGTGTCATACTCTGATCAAGAAGGCTTCCACATAACAACCTCTCGCTAACTAGTGCGTATTACGGCTCCCCATAACATCACCACAACCTCCCACTGACTAGTGAGTACTACGGCTCCCCGTAGCATCACAATGCCCTGCTCTGACTAGTGAGTACTACGGCTCCCCGTAGCATCACGACACCCTCTCTCTGAATGGTGAGTACTACGGCTCCCCGGAGCATCACAACACCCTCTCTCTGACTGGTGAGTACTACGACTCCCCGTAGCATCACAACACCCTCTCTCTGACTGGTGAGTACTACGACTCCCCGTAGCATCACAACACCCTCTCTCTAACTAGTGAGTACTACGGCTCCCCATAGCATCATAACACCCTCTCTCTGACTAGTGAGTACTACGGCTCCCCATAGCATCACAACGCCCTCCTCTGACTGGTGAGTACTACGGCTCCCCGTAGCATCACAACAACCTCTGAGTACTACGGCTTCCCGTAGTATCACAACACTCTCTCTCTCTGACTGGTGAGTACTACGGCTCCCCGTAGCATCACAACACCCTTCCCCAGCAGCTCCTGAAGCTGGGAGGATAACTACTACGTCTCTAGTGGCGCAAGGCGATAAGGCGCCTTGGCGATAGGCGCTGCCCCCGGAACCAACTCGATGCAAAACTCTACTTGCCTCTCGGGAGGCACACCCGGTAACTCCTCGGGAAAAACATCTGGGAACTCACGCACTATCAGAACGTCATCCATTGAACTTGGCCTCCCAACGGCCTCTCGTGTGCCCATCACATAGGCTACAAACCCGCTGCAGCCCTGCTGTAAACTCTGTCTCACTCTGGCGGCTGAACAAAACGCCGACCCACATCGGGTACCCTTGTCGTACACCGTGAGTACTCCCCCATTGGGGTCTCGTATCATCACCAACTGTCGCTCGCAATCTATGACAGCCCCAAATTGGCTCAACCAATCCATGCCCCCTCATAACACATGCGTCCCCCATCGCTATCGGGACCAGATCTATCGGGAACTCAACACCGAAGATCTCGAGTACACATCCCCGAATCACCTCCGTAGCATACTCCGCTCGCTCGTCAGCTATGGAAACTCGTAGAGGTCGACTCAACGCCTCTCGTCGGCTACTGATATGTCGACCAAACGCTATTGACACAAATGATCGACTCGCTCCCGAGTCAAATATCACCAAAGCAGGTACAGAACCCACAAAAAGTACAAGCCGCAACATCGGGCGATGCGCGGAACTCCTCCGCTGTCAACTATAAAGCTCTCCCGCGAGCCTTCGGTGCCTCGACCTTCGCTGGCCGAACCTCGATAACTCTAGCAGCAGGTGCGGATTCCTCAAACAAAATACTCAGTTCTTCCCCACTTGGGGTTCGAACCATCATCAATTGGTGCACCAACACTCTATCCCCCAGGCTGTCTCCACCATTAACATTGCACCTAATTCCGCAAGGTGCTACGCAATGCTCGATGATCTCTCTGACAAGGATCAAACAACTCCAGATACCAGGGTCTCGTATACAACCTTCAGAACTTACCATCGTGACTGCCTCTAGTCATTCATGATCTCGCACTATACCCTCACCGGACCTCCCAACTGTCCCGTGTTAACACTAACTCTGGATCTGGAAATAATGAACCATCATACTCCTCATCCTTGACTCCTTGCCCAACGTTCCAACATGCCCCTTATCATAAGAGCAGAAACCACATTTCCACCCCTTATACCTCTCAAAAACAATAGGAGTCACTGCCCTGATATACCCTTCTTGATCGACCAACACTGCAGCTAACACCTGCCCTATTATACTCAAATAGGGTGTATCCTGATCCTTGACCATTTCAGTCTCCACTGTCAACCTGCTCAAGCTATATCACTTCCTCGCGACAGACCTACTGCCGGATACTCTGATTGAAAAGTCACCATCCGTGCGATCCCACAGGGCTCACCCCAACTCAAAAACCGAAATCTCATCACCCCTTACGTCTCCCCCAAGAAAAGGAAATGGCACCACTCGGGTCACGGAAAGTGACATATCTACTATCGGCCGGCTCTCCAGCTCAGACTGTACCCCTCCATAACGCACCGTCCCTACTCATCTCTTAGTCTTGTGACTCCACTAGCATATCACCAACAATCCCTTAGAGCTAACTCGTTTTCCCTATCAAGGGATGCTCCACTAAAACTCATTCTCCCTGGCCTTCTGGGCCCATACTCCTTCACATCCGACCTTGGACTAGATAATCGCTGTGGAATAATCGGCAAAACCAGAAGCACTCACCGCCACATTTCATGGAACTCGAACCATATCCTCTCTTCTCAACCCGCCTCAAATCATGGTACTCGAACCACGAAATCACCCCTCGATCTGCCACCAATCATGGTACTCGAACCGTGACATCACCTCTCGATCTGCTACCATTCATGGTACTCGAACCATGACATCACCTCTCGATCTACCACCAATCATGGTACTCGAACCATGACATCACCTCTCGATCTGCTACCATTCATGGTACTCGAACCATGATATCACCTCTCGATCTGCTACCATTCATGGTACTCGAACCATGACATCAACTCTCGATCTGCCATCAATCATGATACTCGAACCATGACATCGCCTCTCGATCTGCTACCATTCATGGTACTCGAACCATGACATCACTCCTCAATCCGCTACTTATCATGGTACTCGAACCATGACAACACTCCTCAATTCGCTACTCAAAATCCTCCGGATAGCCTTCCGGATCGCCGCGGTCATTTCATCATAATCATACTGCGAATCTCATCATTGCTAATACCGCTGCCCTCCGGCGTGTGTGGTGTACCAACCATGATGTCTCTGAAACACAACATGAAGATACCAGAGACTCGATCGAGTATACTCGCACTCGATAACTCAACCCTACTTGTTCCTGAGTACCCAATGGATTCTTACTTAGGGTGTGCGCTGCTCCGGTGTCTTCAGTAGTACGGGCCCTATACTACCGTCCACACCGCATCAGCATTCACTCTAAGTCCTCCTCCTTGGATCCCAGATCACAAGTACACTATATCTCACTGGCATAGGCTACCCTTCGGTAGACCTCTCAACAGCTCCTCACTGCTACCCATTCGCTCTCAAGCATCACATAGCAGCAAAATCATTCCTAGGCTAAGGCATCACAAATCAGGCCACTCTAGTCCTAATATGATTACCTAGCCTACTCTAGCATGCATATCATATCACATCATATCTCATAACACATAATATAAGGGTATTTTGGGAAATCACCGTTCGGGCGCTGGCTGATCGTACACACTGCTTCCTTCTGCCTTTCTCAAAATCTTTTATTCTTTTAGAAAAATTGTTTATTTTATGAAAACTTTCTCATCTCCTCAGTTTGAGTTCGGATTCATCCGAAGATGCACCCGAATCCCTCAAACCAAGGCTCTGATACCAACTTGTAACACCCAGTTTTTCAAAACAATTTTTTATTTCAAAACATACTTTCCACCACATAAAAATCACAAAATCATAATAAATCTCTGTATCATCACAAAACATGTCCCAAGATCTCATATAAATAAATCCTCTGTATGTGTGTACGAATCATGCCGGCGCCTTCCCGCGATCCTCACTAGTACCTGAAACACATCACACAACAACTGTAAGCATAAAAGCTTAGTGAGTTCCCCAATATACCACATACAACACATACACCACTTGAGGCTACAATACGACCCTCCGGTCCGATGTGTCTCAGAAGGACCCTCCAGTCCCGTAGCTCGTTGGACCCTCTGGTCCGGTCATAGCTCGTTGGACCCTTCGGTCCGGTCTGTATCGTTAGACCCTTCGATCCGGTCTGTATCGTTGGACCCTTCGGTCCGGTCTGTATCGTTGGACCCTTCGGTCCGGTCTGTATCGTTGGACCCTTCGGTCCGGTCTATACAATGCACATAATCTCATACATACATATAGCATACAATACCCTCTGGTCTACACATAAATACCACTCTAGGTAATGTATAGTGAGAAGACTCACCTCGGGTATCTCGGATGATCTCGCACACGAATCTACTGATCTAGCCCCCGCCTAATCACATACGAAATATCCTCAATAAGTAATGGCTCTCAAAGGCTAGATTAAACCCCCTTCTACAATCTCTCAGAAGGGTAAAAGACCATTTTACCCCTCCTTGACTCAAAAGTCCAACTGTTGACCGAAACCCTAAAAGTCAACGGAAGTCAACGGTCACAGTTGACCCTACTCGCCGAGTGCACTAAGGTGACTCGGCAAGTACACGCATGCCCTCTTCGCCCCTGGTCCTCTCTTGACTCACTGAGTCAACCCTATAGTCCACGGGTCGTTACAGATCGCGAGTCGCGGGGCAACCCGACTCAACTCGTCGACTCCTCTCATGGACTCGGCGAGTACATTCCATGCTCACACTCAAACGACTTTCTGAGGTCAGATCTGTTCCTCTAATCCATAGATCTGGCCTTTCCAACCACTATAATCACGTAAAGTCTCAATCTTGATGCACATACAACATCCATATGACCATATATGATGATTTGGCTCCAAATACCTTAACCCAAGGTCATGACCTCCATTGTTCTTCATAAAGCTTGATGAGTAAGGCTCTCTGGACCTCTATGGATCCAGATCCAAAGCCTCATCACCAGAAGGGACTATTTGGACATAAAATGAACCTAGCAAAGGGCACAAGAAACCCTAAATCCATATATTCTTCATAAAACAGAAGAAGAGCCGAAGTAATACCTCAAATGCAATGATCTAAGCTTCAAATCCTCATAATAGCAACCTCCTTTTCTTTCTCTTGGCTAGGACCTCCTTCTTCTTGCTAAACAACACCACAAAGGTCAAGAATGGCTTCCCTTCTCTCCCAAAACGCTCAAGCACTCTAGGGTTTCTCTCTATGGACTGGTAGCCACAATTGGAGGCCATAAGGGCCTTTAAATAGGTCACAAACCCGAGAAATTAGGGTTTCATTAAACAGCGTGGACTCGCCGAGTCCACGTATGGACTCGCCGAGTCCCTCCTTAGTCAGGGCACTCGTATCGCGATCCAACTCGGCGAGTCGGGGTTCCTACTCGCCGAGTCCCTCTCTAAAATTCAATATAATGAATAATATCATATACCTGGGAATCCGGATGTTACAGTTCCTTTATATGAAAAACTTTCTCAAATCCTCAGTTTGAGTTCAGATAAGCCCGAAGGTGTGTCCGAATCCCTCAAACCAAGGCTCTGATACCAACTTGTAATAACCTAAATTTTCAAACAATTTTTCATTTTTAAAACATAATTCATTCATAACAAAACCCATTGTATCACATAATATCTCAATGAACAACCCCAGAATCTCAAGTACATAAATCTTCATTAGTGTGTACAGACCATGTCGGCGCCTTCCCGCGATCCTTGCTAGTACCTGAAACACATAACACAACAACTGTAAGCATAAATGCTTAGTGAGTTCCCCAAATATACCACATACAACACATACGCCTTTCCAGGCCATAACTCTGTAGGATCTTCCGATCCAAGTGTCTCAGGGGACTTCCGTCCCGAATCCCGATAGACCTTCCGGTCCTACCCGTATCGACCTTCCGGTCCGTAACCTTCTGACCTTCCGGTCCATGTCATACATAACAAACATAACACATACAAATCACATAACAGCATATAGCACATACATCTCATAGCATACAAGACCTTTCGGTCACATATAGGTACCAGTCTAGGTACAGTATAGTGAGAAGACTCGCCTCAATGGAGTCGGATAACTCTTGTGCTCATCGTCCCGACCTAGCCTCCTCCTATCATTCAAATAACATCCCCGATCAATACTCTCTCATAGTCTCATCTTTAAAGATTGGGTAGAAGGCCATTCTACCCCTCCCTAAACTCTCTTGAATCAGTCTTGACCAGAACCCTAAGGTCAACGAAAATCAACGGTCAAACTTTGACCCGACTCGTCGAGTGCACACGGGCGACTCGGCGAGTCCATGCGGGTCCTCTGAATCCTTCTGGCCTCTCTTGGCTCGTCGAGTCATCCTTCCACTCGACGGGTTCCTCCTGTCACGAATCGCGGGGCAACCCCGACTCGACTCGTCGAGTCCAATTATGAACTCGGCGAGTTGCTTCCATGTTCATACTCAAATGACCTTCTAATGTCAGATCTGCTTCTCTAGTCTATACATCTGACCTTCCCAAGCATGATAATCACGTAAGGGTCGAATCTTGGTACACATGCAACACACCCAAAGCCTCTTTTGGTGAAATAACCACTCTCTGGACCTCTTAAGGTCCATATCTATGAACCATCTCGTCTTGGGACCTCACATACTCCAGATTCAACTAAAAGAGGCATAAAGAAAACCCTAGATTTCACTAGAATCATTATAAACACGAGAATGGCAGAGATTGTTACCTCCAACAGCTTCCTCTGATAAAATAGAAGTGGATCCAAGCTCCTCAACTCGCTTAGCTTGTTCTACCTCCTTCCTTCTTGCTAAAACACACAAGAAATGGTGAATTAGCCTTCCTCTTGCACCACAAACGACCTCTCTACTCTCTAGGGTTTCTCAGGGGTGAAGTGGCAGCAAATGGAGGCCATAAAGGCCTTTAAATAGGGCACAGACCCCGAGAATTAGGGTTTCAATCCACAGCGCGGACTCGTCGAGTCCATCCCTTCCGACTCGTCGAGTCCGTTCATTAATCCAGTCAGCACACGCGATCCTACTCGACGAGTCTACGCCTCAACTCGTCGAGTCCCTCCTCATAACTCAAAAAGAAATACTCAAATTGTCATGCCTGGAAATCCGGATGTTACAACTGGACATTGGATCTGGCAAAGGGAAAAAGTGGAAGGCTCCTTCCCAATCCAACAGGAAAGGGAAGGCCCATTCTAAAGGGTCTAACAGTGGGTCCAAGTCAAAGCCCAACCTTGATGTCCCTCTGATCAGTGATTCATATTTTTATTGTTTCTTTAAAATGATAGCCTTTCTACACCTAAAACTAATTGTTTTGTTTTACCAAAACATTACAGCTTCATGCATTCATAGGTTGTTTGTTGCCTGCCATCTTATCCGTCTAAGAGAGGACTACCTAAAGACAATGTTCGTATCGGTTGATGTAACATCCACAAAAATCATGATAAATTTAAACTATTAAAAACAACACAAATTCATAAATTGTTTACAAAATAGTTTTCAAAACAATATCAACATTAGAGTCTCCCAAAATCAGAAGTCAAAAACATGAGGATGTGTACGGTCATGCCTTCGCCTTCCCGCGGTTTTCTGAAGTGCCTGAAATATAACCCAAAATTGTAAGCCAACGCTTAGTGAGATCCCCCAAAGTACCAAAACACAAACAAATAACATATACAATAACAACATGTCAAGTCCAATCAACCATCGGGTTGGAATACGCAAGGCCCCTAAACCATCGGGTTGGAATGCCAATACACTATGGGTCCAGTCAACCATCGGGTTGGAATACTCCTGGCCCATCAACCATCGGGTTGGAATGAGAATACACAACGGGTCCTGTCATCCTCGAGATGGAATACCCTCGGGCCCACTCAACCATCTGGTTCGAATGCCCCCCGGCCTGTTGGCTCACGCACAACGCAACAAAGCCTCAACCACCAACCAAATATGTGCACATATACATAACATATAAACATATAATCAGCAACAGACGAACCGACAGAGCTACTGATCACTAAGCATAGCAACATCCTATATAACAGGATACCGATTTAATAAATCACTGCAGCACAACAGCATACACAGGATATCAAATCCAGAGGGTCAGCCTTGGTGCCTTCGACCCGCCAGTACAGTGAGGAAAACTCACCTCACAAACTAAACAGAAGTTGATGAGCTCCCGGCTCTGAATCTCAGCTCTCTAACCGGCACCTATTCCCACAAATGACAAATTTCCATCAAAATCCCAAAATACCCAAAATACCCTCAAGGTCACACTTGGTCAAAGTCAACTGGTCAAACCAGCTAGGTCAACTGAGTCAACCCAACTGAGTCAGCTTAGGGTGCGTATGCGGGGCGTACTCTGGAGGTACGTTGGGCATACACCCAGCCTCGCAGTTGACCACCATAGGGGTGGTTGACTTCGTACGCGGGGCGTACCCTCGCAAGTCCCAAACTCCATTTAAGAGCTTAATGCTTAAGCTCTTACGTCCATATATTAGATCCATGGGTAAAATCCTCCTAGGAGTCATAAAGTCTCCAAATTTTATGACCTAGCATGTCTAATAAGTGCTTAACACAAGGTGTTATTCCATTAAGATGTTCTAAATGATGCATGAAGCAAAACTAACCATATGGAACCCATTTTTATGACTTAAGACCACTCCTAAGGCCTGAAAGGACAACTCAAAGGTCAACAACATGCCATATTCAAGATATAACATTTTGGGACCAAAAAGCTCCTTAAAGACATCCAAATCTAGATCTATATGCTAGAGGGATAAAGTTGCAACCATTTTCCTTAGGATGGGTGTAAATGATGCAGAAACCCCAGATCCAAGTGTTCCACTCAATAAAGATGAGCTTGGCTTCCTTCGTACTTCTTCTAAGGCACCAAAAACACACTTCTATGCTTTAAAAGGCTCTTCAAGGTGAAACTATTGTTGCACAAACATATGAGAGGGATGGAGGCAGCTAAGGTGAATGGAATGAGGCTATAAGAGTGGTTAAATACAAGACACACCCTAAAAATTAGGGTTTTCCTAAACTGGCAAGTATGCCCCGAGTACACTGATGTATGCCCTGCATACTAGGGTGCGCCCTAGTACGCACAGCTTACACCACGTACGCATGGCGTACTCTGAAGGCCAAATTACAAAATTGCCACCAGGGCTCCTTTTTCACATTTTCTTGAACTTAGGGACCAAAATGCAACATAATTAAATTATAGGGTTGAAATTAGAAGTAAGTTATCATTAGGATGTTACAATTCTCCCCAAATTGTGTTAGAATTCGTCCTCGAAATCTGTTGAGGAGAATAACTCAGGATAATGCTTTCGCATCTCATCCTCCAGTTCCCAGGTCCACTCGGAGCCTCTCCGATGCTGCCACTGTACCTTTACCAAATGTACCTCCTTGTTATGCAAGACCTTCATCTTTCTCTCCAAAATAACTATTGGCCTCTCAACATACATCAGGCGCTCATCGACCTGATTATCATCCAAGGAAACCACTTCATCCTCATCCAACACGCACTTTCGCAACTGCGAAACATGGAGAGTGTTGTGAATCTGACTGAGCTCCTCAGGTAGATCCAACCTGTAAGCAACCTTCCCAGCCCTGGAAATCACTCGAAACGGTCTAATATATCGGGAACCCAATTTTCTCCTCTTCCTCAAGCGTATCACACCTTTCCAAGGTGAGACCTTCAGTAATACCATATCAATGACCTGAAACTCCAACTCAGATCGTTGTCGGTTGGCATAGCTTTTCTGCCGACTTTATGCATTTCGTAGTCTTTGCCTGATCTGCTGGAAAAGCTCAGTGGTCTGAAGGACTACTTCGGTCCTTCCTATAACCCTGTGTCCAACGTCCTCCCCCCCCCAACAAACCGGGGTACGGCATCTCCGACCATACAAGAGCACAAAAGGAGGAGCACCAATGATGGAGTGATAACTATTATTGTAGGAGAACTCCACAAGAGGTAGGTAGGAATCCTAACTCCCACCAAAATCAATTACACGGGCCACAACATATCCTCAAGGGTCTGTATCATCCGCTCACTCTGTCTATCGGTATGCAGATGATATGCAATGTTGAAATGCAACCTCGTGCCCAGTTCCTCGTGGAAATTCTGCCAGAATCGAGAAGTGAACCAAACATCTTGGTCAGAAACAATTGAAACCGGAACCCCATGGCGAGCAACAATCTCTCGGAACATCGGCCAACCTTTCGCCCGAAGAGGTCTCCCGGATGGCCAAAAAGTGGGTACTCTTGGTCAATCGATCCACGATAACGCATATAGCATCAAAACCATTTGCCGTCTTCGGCAACTTGGTGGTGAAATCCATGGTGATCTGTTCCCATTTCCACATGGGAACCTGCAGAGGCTGCAGCTTGCCATGCGGCCTCTGATGCTCAGCCTTGCCCATCCTGCTTGTCAAGCATCTCTCAACATACCAGGATATTTCCTTCTTCATACACGGCCACCAATAACTCAATCTCAAATCCCGATACATCTTGGTGGCCCCTGGGTGAATAGAAAAGGGAGACTAATGAGCCTCCTCCAATACAATCTGTCTGATCCCACCGAAAATTGGAACCCAAACCCGATAACATGGGTCAACAACCCTCGACTATCCGTGACAAACCGGTCGATCTCACCCTGATTATTTCTTGTTTCCAGATCTCCTTCCGAACTCCCTCAACCTGAGCCCCCTAATTAAACCTAAAAGCGGAGAATCAAAAGATATCCTCATACATATCTCCTCGACCGAAGATCCAACCACCTTGCGGCTCAAAGCATGCGCTACCACATTCGCTTCACCCGGATGGTAAATGATCTCACAGTGATAATCCTTGACCTCGTGCAGCCACGTGCTCTGCCTCATGATCAAGTTCGGCTGATCCATAAGATGCCTCAAACTCTTATGATCCGTGTAAACTATACAAAGGATCCCATATTGAGAATGCATCCAAATCTTGAGGGCAAAAACCACTGCCCCAACTCCAGGTCATGAGTGGTATATCGTGTCTCATGCGGCATCAGCTGTCGTGAAGCATAAGCAATCACTCTTCCTCTCTGCATGAGGACCGATCCTAAACCGGCGATGGACGCATCACAGAATACCAAAAAATCCTCAACTCCCTCTGGAAGGGTCAATACTGGGGCCTCACATAACCTCTGCCGAAGAGTCTCAAATGCAAACTGCTACTCAGGGCCCCATCAGAAATCCACCCCCTTCCTCGTTACACGAGTGAGGGGTACCACAATCTTGTTGGAGAAGTTCTGATTAAATCTTTAATAGTACCTTGCCAAACCAAAGAGAACTCTTCATCTTTGCGGGAGATTTCGGGACTTCCCACTGCATCACAACCTCAATCTTGGCTGGATCGACCAAAATTCCTTCCTGGTTAACGAGGTGCCGCAGGAACTGGACCTCTCGTAACCAAAACTCGCACTTCGAGAACTTGGCATAAAGTCGTTATCATCTCAAACCCCCAAAAGCTCTCGAAGGGGCTCCTCATGCTACTCTCTGGTCTTGGAATACACCAAGATATCATCAATAAACATAATGACGGATTGGTCGAGCATCGGCCTGCTTATCTGTTTCATCGAATACATAAACATAATAGGGGTATTGGTGAGCCCAAATGGCATCACCACGAATTCGTAATGCCCATAACGAGTCCGGAATGCGGTCTTTTCCACGTCCTCCTCTTTCACTCTCACCTGATGATACCCAGACCTCAAATCTATCTTGGAGAACCAAGATACACCCTACAACTGATCAAAGAGGTTATTAATACGCAGAAGGGGATAACGGTTCTTCATCGTTAACTTGTTCAACTCCCAGTAATCAATCCACATCCGTGTGAACCATCCTTCTTCTTGACGAACAATATCGGCGCTCCCCACGGAGAACTACTCGGCTTGATGAATTTCTTACCTAGCATCTCCTGCAGCTGAGATGACAACTCATGCATATCAGGCGGTGCCAAGTGATACGTCGCCTTGGCAGTTGGGGCCGCACCTGGCACAAGATCAATCCTGAACTCGACCTGCCTCTTGGGAGGCATGCCGGGTAGCTCCTCTGGAAATACATCAACAAACTCCCTGACAACTGGAACCTCTGAAACTGAAATCTGCTCCCCAACTCGGGTGTTATCCACATAAGCCAAATAACCAGCACACCCGTGTTGAATATATTGTTGAGCCCTAGCTTCCAAACAAAGCCCTGAACCAATCCTGGTTCCCTCCCTATAGATAACAAGTTCTCCCCCACTTGGGGTTCGAACTACCACTCGTTGGCCCTCACAATCAATCATGGCACCAAACTTACTCAGCTAGTCCATACCCACTATCACACATACATCCCACATGGGGATAGGGATCATATCAATCAGATAAGGCACCATGAAGATCTTCAATACACAACTATGGTATACTATAGATGCAGAAACCCCGTGTTCGTTGGCGATGGAAACTCACAATCGACACTCTAACTCCCCTATAGGCATATCAAACTCCCTACTGAATGATCGAGATACAAATGACTGACTCACGCCCGAGTCAAATAACACAAGAGCAGGCAAAGAGTTCACTAAGAACGTACTAGTGATGACATCTGGAGATGCTCTCGCCTCCTCGGTAATGAGCTGGAAAGCGCAGCCTCAAGCCCTTGGCGGCTCTCCCCTGCCCTGACTCCCATCCGTGATCCTTAGAGTAGCCGGCGTTGGAGCCTACGCCGGTATGGCAGCAAACAAGGGGCACTGGGCCTTCATATGGGCCACCTGATCGCAATGATAACAAAGTCTGATGCCAGAAGTTGGAGCCTGCTGCCGGTAGTCCCTCTCAATGTGACCCTGCTTGCCACATTTGTGGCATCCCAAAGAAGATCGAAAAGCTCCATCATGAACCTTGTTGCACTTCCCATAAGTACGGCCTCTCTAACACGCAGATCTAGTATCAGCAGCCCCGGACCGTTTCGGCACAGGTTGCGACTGCGCCGGGACCGGTCTCTGCTCTCTCGTTTGGAGCTCCATCTCAATCTCACGCCGCCTGGCGGCCTCCTGCAATACCAACAATGAACTATAACGTTGAGTGGATACAAAATGCCTGATGTCTGCCTTGAGCATGCTCAAGTAACGGGTAATCTGAGCTTGCTCAGAAGCATCAAACTCATGACAAAACATGGCCCTCACCGTGGACATCTTGGTGATCTCCGTCACCGACTCTGTCCCCTGTCTCAAGTCCAAATACTCTTTGTCCAACCTCTCACGCTCCACTAGCAAAACAAATTTATAACGAAATATCTTCGAGAACTGCTCCCAAGTCACTGCAATCCTCTGCTCAGGAGTATAAAAGCTGGTAACAAGCCTCCGTCAATCCTTCGCTCCGTACCTAAGAAGGTTTAGAGCGCACCTGACCCTCTAATCACCTGGGCAAGAGCAAGTGAAAAAGCATCCCTCAATGTCAGACAACCACCTCATAGCTATGATCAGATCCTGAACTCCATAAAAAGTCGGGGGCTTCGTAATGTCAAAGTCCCGATACTGAAAGGCTATCCCAACACCAATCCCATCATCTGCAACGGCAGTGGTGGCTGTAGCAGTAGCAGCCTCAGACAATGCAGCATAACGCTAGTCAAAGTACTCCACCATAGCGGTCTTAATAGACCCAAACATCTCTGGTAACTCTGCTCGAAAGTGAGCAACAACCTCCTCCTGAAGGATCTCGCTAATCCTGTCCTCGGTCACATCTAGCCCATTCTTGCTACCAGCTCCCGATCTCGATCCGGATCCTATCTCAAATCGCCTCGTCGTCACCATACTGAAAAATAAACGAGGGAGATATCAGATTACTCGCATGTAATACCAGGGGAACTAACTCCCAACAAATCCCTAGGGGTTGTGACTTTCCTTTTACGCATAACGGGTCCAGTGCTTCCAGTGGTACGAGCCCATACTAGCTTCCACAGCTACCCCTATTTGTCTCAAGGATCATCATAATAACCCTAACAATAAACACTAGAAAACGCATACACTCAATCCTAACTCCCTAGAGGAAGGCTAAACATCACGAAACTAGTCGGCTGACCCCACACAACTCATCCATGAAACTTCCACCAACCTTGCAACACTCATGTATACTAATCATACATAACACTGGACCCTATAGACAGGTTAATATATGATCCTACCCTAAGCCCTTCATCAAACAATAACAGGAAATAAGGCCAAACCAAATATTCTCAGGCTATAGAATCTTAGTTATGTATAACTATTATGCATTCACTAAGCAAATTCAGTAATGATGTCAATTTCATATAAGGAAGAACCCTAGGCTATCAGACATCATATAATCAGACAATTCTATCAAGCAATTCCTTCAGATCCCTAGCCTATCACTAGCATGATTTTCTAACATATCACAAGATCAAATAACAGTGTGGTAATTTACGGTCTACTTATTGGCTCCGATTGATCGTACATATTGCATCCTCTTTGATTATTTTGAAAACAATTTGAAAATCATTTTTAAAATCTTTTTCCTTCGTTTGAGACTGGATTCGCACGAGTGTTCCTCCAACTCACTCAAACCAAGGCTCTAATCCCAACTTGTAACATCCATAAAAATCATGATAAATTTAATCTTTTAAAAACAACCCAAATTCATAAATTGTTTACAAAATAGTTTTCAAAACAATATCAACATAAAGTCTCCCAAAATCACAAGTCAAAAACATGAGGATGTGTACGGTCATGCCTTCTCCTTTCCACGGTCATCTGAAGTGCCTGAAACATAACCCAAAACTGTAAGCCAACGCTTAGTGACATCCCCCAAAGTTTCAACACACAAACAAATAACATATACAATAACAGCATGTCGGGTTCAATCAACCATCAGGTTGGAATACCCCAGGCACGTCAACCATTGGGTTGGAATGCCAATACACTATGGGTACAGTCAACCATCGGGTTGGAATACCTCAGGCCCATCAACCATCAGGTTATATGCCAATACACAACGGGTCCTGTCATCCTTGTGATGGAATACCCTCGGGCCTACTCAACCATCGGGTTGGAATGCCCCTGGCCTGTTGGCTCACGTACGAAGCAGTAAAGCCTCAACCACCAACCAAATA
The DNA here is from genome assembly GCF_052849685.1 of Lactuca virosa. Taxonomy (NCBI): domain Eukaryota; kingdom Viridiplantae; phylum Streptophyta; class Magnoliopsida; order Asterales; family Asteraceae; genus Lactuca; species Lactuca virosa. The sequence goes on along the minus strand of NC_136432.1, from coordinate 93,267,240 downwards.
TGTACACATATACATAACAGATAAACATATAATCAACCAACAGACGAATAGACAAATCTACGAATCACTAAGCATAACAACATCCTATATACCCAGATATCGATCTAACAGATCACTACAACACAATAGCATACATAATAGGATATCAAATCAAAAGGGTCAGCGTTGGTGCCTTCGACCCGCAAGTACAGTAATGAAAACTCACCTCACAAACTAAGCAGAAGCTGATGAGGTCCCGACATCGAATCTCAGCTCTCTAACCGACACCTATTCCCACATATACATAACAGATAAACATATAATCAGCCAACAGACGACTAGACAGATCTACTAATCACTAAGCATAACAACATCCTATATATCCAGATATCGATCTAACAGATCACTACAACACAATAGCATACATAATAGGATATCAAATCAAAAGGGTCAGCGTTGGTGCCTTCGCCCCGCAAGTACAGTCAGGAAAACTCACCTCACAAACTCAGCAGAAGTTGATGAGGTCCCGACATCGAATCTCAGCTCTCTAACCGACACCTATTCCCACAAATGACCAATTTCCATCAAAATCCCAAAATACCCAAAATACCCTCAAGGTCAAACTTGGTCAACGTCAACTGGTCAAACCAAATAGGTCAACTGAGTCAACCCATCCGAGTCAACCCAAACGAGTCAACTCAGGGTGCATATGTGAGGCGTACTCCGGAGGTACGCTGGGCGTACACACAACCTTGTAGTTGACCACCATCGGGGTGGATGACCTCGTATACAGGGCGTACTCTGATTATGCGGGGCATACCCTCGCAACTCCCAAACTCCATTTAAGAGTTTAATGGCTTAAGCTCTTACGTCCATAATTCAGATACATGGTAAAATCCTTGTAGGAGTCAGAAAGTCTCCGACTTTCTAACCTAGCATGTCCAATAAGTGGTTAACACAAGGTGTTATTCCATTAAGACTTTCTAAATGATAGATGAAGCAAAACTAACCAGTTGGAACCTATTTTTATGACTTAAGACCCCTCCTAGGGTCTGAAAGGACAACTCAAAGGTCAAGAACATGCCATATTCAAGATCTAACATTTTGGCACCAAAGAGCTCCATAAAGACATCCAAATCTAGATCTACATGCTATAGGGATAACGTGTGACAACCCGGAAATTTTTAAATTTTTGCCTTGCAAAGCTTAGCCAGTCACGTCAACTGGATGTCAGACTCATTTCTGCTATCATTTAGCCTCGTTTGGAGTCCGTTTAAAGGTCCAAAGGTCAGTACATTCAAGCATTGAGCATAGAAATGGATCGCGTACACTTTTAGCATCAAATATGGGCCTTACACTCCAACATCAGGAGTGTACGGCCGCACACTGGGTGTGCGGCCGCACACCCCTATCCTGGCAGCACACTCTCGTGTATATAGGAGGGATTTAGCCTTCATTCATCCTTTTCACTCTCCAAGGCTTAGAACTCGATTTTCTCTCAAATATCATCCGATTTTCAGCCTAGATCTTCAAGAATGTAAGTGTTCTTCACTTGATTTGTTGCTAATCCTTCCAAACTAGTAACACTCTTTGATTCCATCCATTGGAAATCATGTTTTGACTATATCTTCAAATCTTCATCCATTTCACCAAGAACACCAAGAACACACACTTGTTCTTGGTGATTTTGAACTTCTCAACTCTCCGGATCGTAAGTACCTTTCCCTTATGCTTGAATCTTGTTAATAACACTAGATTAAGTCCTTAGTAATGCCCAGAACTCAAGAACACATGGTGTGTGCGGCCGCACACACTCATGTGGCCGTACACCTCTTAAAAGACTGCAATCCTCCCCACCTTTGGATAACGGTTATGTGCACTCTTTACCATGAGTGTGCGGCCGCACACTCCCCTGGCCGCACACCCATGGCCGTACACACCAAGTGTAGCCGCGCATACCCTTTTAAAGGCCCAAAATAGCATCAAACTTCCTTTCCGGCTAAGCAATGGTCAAAACACCTTCCCTAGAACATTCTTAAGGCTTAGAAAACGTTTTTGTGCACTCATTAACATGAGTGTGTGGCCGCACACTCCTGTGTGCAACCGCACACACATGCTGGCCGCACACCCATGGCCGCACACCCATCAATATGGCCATACACTCCCTTTTAGTGAATCACATGTGATTCCAACACTTGGACAAAGTGGTTCCTAGTCCCGTAAGGTGGTTCCTTGCATTTGGTTGCTTCTAAGCACTATATTTATGTCAATATATGACAATGTATATCATTTAGGACTTGTTGTGTCTCGGGACTTCATTCGTGGAACTTCTCATCCTTACATGCATATTCGTTGAATCACCCACATCAAGTGAGTTCATACCCCGTAATGAATCTTTTAACTGTTTTCAATGTTTTAAGGGGGGAATACAAGTTGAACACAATGATAATTGTGTAATTGTTTGTTTCAAACATCTTTCAAAATATTGTTTATGCCTTTTATAAGTGATCAAAACATTTCAAAAACTCTTTTAAAGTTATGTTACTTTATAGTTTCATAAAACTCCGTTTTTAAAGTACTGGCATAACTTGGTAGATAAAAGAGTCTTTTCAATATCAGTTCAAGGAAAACATTAGTAAACTATAATAGGTATAGTTTAGGAAAAACACTATTCATTTCCTTCTAATAGAATAAAGCATGCAAGGAGTCAGTTCAAGTACATTAAAAGTAAACTATAATAGGTATAGTTTAGAAATCCAGTTCATGCTAGATACAATACACGATAATATAAAGAGAACCCACTATAAAGAGAAACAGGTAGGAATACACCATACTAAGTATCGGGAAAAATCACGTTAAGACATCTTGTCGGATTTGCATTGACACTGGTACGATTTCACGTACCAGGACTAGCAGGCGCGAGATGATAAACCTAATAATATATCTTGCCGGGTTTGCATTGACACTGGTACGATTTCACGTACCAGGACTAGCAGACGCGAGATGATAAACCTAATAATATATCTTGTCGGGTTTGCATTGACACTGGTACGATTTCACGTACCAGGACTAGCAGGCGCGAGATGATAAACCTAATAATATATCTTGCCGGGTTTGCATTGACACTGGTACGATTTCACGTACCAGGACTAGCAGACGCGAGATGATAAACCTAATAATATATCTTGCCGGGTTTGCATTGACACTGGTACGATTTCACGTACCAGGACTAGCAGGCACGAGGTGATAAACCTAATAATATATCTTGCCGGGTTTGCATTGACACTGGTACGATTTCACGTACCAGGACTAGCAGGCAGGAGGTGATAAACCTAATAATATATCTTGTCGGGTTTGCATTGACACTGGTACGATTTCACGTACCAGGACTAGCAGGCACAAGGCGATAAAACTATCATAATATATCTTCCTAGTTATATACTAGTTCACATTTAAACCTTTAATTAACCGACTTAGGAATAAAGGCTACTTTAGACTCCCCGAGGTGTATCGTTCATTTAATACTACCTGGAGTCTGTATTTTACTACTTTAGACTCCCCGAGATGTATCGTTCATTTAATACTACCTGGAGTCTGTATTTTATTACTTTATAACCAGCGGTGTCATTGCTGAGGTAAAACATTATTTTCCCTATTACATTTACTTGTGATCTTCTCACATATTCATTAATGTATAAACTATATTTAGTTAAAGATAGTCTCACTTGGGAAAATACCTACTAATACAAGGAAAGAACACCCATAACATTTGATGCCTTGGTAGAAGGCTACGTTTAGTAGAAAGGACCATAATGCCAACCTTATGATTCCCTAATGTATACATAAAAGGATACATATATATCAATAGGATCCGACGAGTAATAGGATGTGTGCTTTCCGCTTCATTTCCTATTCCTTGTTTGGTTGTGGGCTTGGAACAGATTCACCCAGTCTACTATCTATCCGATTCTAGATATATATGTCCAGTATACATTGAGTCATCATGAGGGTACCAGGTATGGGTCAAGTCATAGGACACAGAGTCAATGCACAGTTTTCTAGTTCGGAATATACTTTCCAAATCAGAACTTTGGGTATGCAAAGCTAGAAACTTACCGGTTAAAGGTTTAATCCATTTTATTAAACCAGTATAAACTTAAAGGACCTTATGTGATTAACTCTATAATACTTTAGTTTATACATCACGGATATATATATCATTAATATCCAATAGGTAGTTGGATGTGTGCTTTCCGCCTTACTTCCTGTTCCTTGTTTGGTTGTGGGCTTAGGGCAGATTCACCCAACTAACTCTCTATTCGATATTAGATCATATATAGCCAGTATAAACTAAGTGATTATAGGAGTAATCACTGTGGTCACCATTTTATTATAGGAAATAAGAGTTTTCCTTAAAGAATCTTTTCATTAAATATAAAGGAACCATTATAATTAACTCCATGAGTAACAAGTGAATACACCAGGGTTATATACTACAATGATCAAACAAACAATGGGATGTGTGCTTTCCGCCTTAGAGTAGATGCGCTCAATCGATTGTTTGTTTACTCTGAGTTGTATATCACTTGTATACATTTAGTACTCACAGAAAGGATTGTAGAATCATTTTACGTATCTTTCACCAAAGTGGAAAATATAGGATTTTCTAAGAGGAACTGGCGAACTTTTCTAAACAGAATTTACGATTTATTTATATCACTAAAATCTTATGAACTCACCAGCTTAATTGCTGATAAACTCTTTCAAATAACTTGTATTCTCAAGAGCCTAGTAGACAGGTACTCGTGCTGGGAACTCAGAAGATGGAGCATTATAGCTTCACGTATTGATTGTTATTTGCTTATGTATTCTATGTTTTGTGAACACACTTTGTAAACACCTTCTTTCTAATGAAATGGTTGTTCATTACTTTGCTTATTATGATGCATGTCTTGTGATACTAAACATGACGTCCTCCACCCTAGAACGTTTCCGCCGTTCCGGTTTTGGGGTGTGACATAACGTTGCAAGATTTTTACCTTAGGATGGTTGAAAATGATGTAGAAATCCCAGATCCAAGTGTTCCACTTCTTAAAGATGAGCTTCGCTTCTTTACTTTTTCTTCTAAGGCACCAAAAGCACACTTCTAAGCTTGAAAAGGCTTCTCAAGGTGAAACTAGGGTTGCACAAACGTATGAGAGGGATGGAGGCAGTTAAGGTGAATGGAATGAGGCCATATTGGTGTTTAAATACAAGACACACTGAAACATCCCAAAAATACAGACCAAAAATTTAGTTTTTAATTATTAATAAAACCATAGTTATCCAAAACAAATGTCATAATATCTCAAACATCATATCAATGTATATCAAAATATCAGAGTATAAATTTCCCAAGCTGAACAAAAGGTGTGTGAACTGCAATCATCCCGAGCCCTTCCCCTTGCTACCCGAAGTACCTGAAACCAAAATTGAAAACTGTAAGCACGAAGCTCAGTGAGTCTCCCCAAACTACCACATAACATGCAACTAGGAGATTCGGGCCCCGCCCACTCTCTAGGAGATTTGGGTCTCGCCCACACTCCGTTGTCTATGAGATTCGGGCCCCGCCCACACTCCGCTGTCTAGGAGATTTGGGCCCCGCCCACACTCCACTATCTAAAATGCATACAACTATCACACAAACAACAAGTTTATCTATTCCTATCAAGCAGTCACACAACTATACTAAAATAATACTACGAGATTCGGCCCCGCCCACACTCAACTACTTTCATATCACATATACGGGCCAAACTTGGTGCCGTAGACCCGTTCCTACTGAAGGAAACTCACCTCGCAAGGCTGACTACTGAAATCTCGAGCGAGGAATCTCGGATGGCTGCTCTCACGACTCCCCGGCTATCATTACCACCATAACTCATCGAGTCCTGATAATTCTCCTTAGGGTAAAATGCTCCATCAACTCGTCGAGTCCTAGAACCTAAAATCGGGATCTTACTGAATCAACTCGTTGAGTCCCTTTACTGACTCTTTGAGTTCTACCTTTAGCAAAAAACAGGACAAACCAACCCAACTCATCGAGCCCCCCTATGGACTCGTCGATTTCCTCTGTCTGATTGAGCCATATCAATGGATTAAGCTCCTACCCTACAGATCCAAGCTTCATACTTCATCTACACACTGGGAATACACTTTTAAGGGTAAAGTTTCCAACTTTATCTTCTCTAGTCTTTCTTAATGGGTTTAGCTCAAACCCTAACTCTCTAGAACATAGATCTTGGTCCACAAGCCATAATACTCTAAACCAAAGCACACTATACTAGAACAAGGCTTTGAACATCATTTGGACACATAAAGTTCCTAGCTTTCCTTCCAAGCATGGCCTCCTAGGGCTAAAAAGGCCATATTAACGCTTATAAGTTTGCATGGGGCTTCCATGGTCATATAGTTTGCACCTTTATGCCATGGAACCCCTCCAAGATCCCAGATCTGAAATATAAAACACTTGGGACTTCTAAATCCCAAAAACCAAGGTTCTTGCACTAAAACCCTCATAAAATGGAAGTAAATAGATCTAAGAAATGAATGATCAAGTTAGAGACTTGATTACCTGAAAGTGATGAGGATGGAAGGAAATCCCTGGATCTACTATCTTCTCCTTGAACCTTCTAGCTCCTTCCTCTTCTTCTAGCTTCAAGAACACACCAAAACACTCAAGAATGGCTCACAACTCACAAGATACTCTAGGGTTTTGTGGATTAGGCTTTAGGACTTGGAGGCTGGAAATGAGGCCAAAATGTGGGGATGAAGATGCTTAAATAGGGTGCAAAACCCCGAAATTAGGGTTTCACTCTGACAGACCTACTCGCCGATTCGAGGGCTCTTGACTCGTCGAGTAGATGGTTGAAACCCCGCGTCCAAGAGTCAATTCTACTTGACGAGTTTTGGGCTTACAACTCGTCGAGTAGCTCTATAAAAATGAATAATTTATAAATAAAAGCATACCAGAAACCGGGCCTTACACACACCCTAAAAATTAGGGTTTTCCTTACACACACCCTAAAAATTAGGGTTTCCCTAAAAATTAGGGTTTTCCTTAACAAGCAAGTATGCCCTATTACGCTCAGCGTACACGACGTACGCATGGCGTACTCCGAAGACCAAATTACAAAAATGCAACTAGGGCTCCTTTTGCACATTTTCTTAAACTTAGGGACCAAAATGCTACATAATTAAATTATAGGCTTGAAATTAGAAGTAGCTTATCATCGGGATGTTATAGTTGCTATGGACAAGAACAACTAGACGCTCCCTATATCATTTTGTATGAGTGTAACAAATAATGTCGAATTTTGTACATAGTTCCATATAAGGTTGAAGGAAGCTCTCAGAGAGGGTAGGGAAGTATCATTCATAACGAATATGGACGATGTCATGAGTTCTTACATAGGTCAGGTATTCCCCGTTTCATATCATGTCTATTATTGTAAGAGTGTGTTTATGTATTTGCGAACAAGAATTGTAGGAAACAGACAATTGGAATATGTGTTCTTCCCTTCATGAAAATCATATAGTATGTCTGATCTTCAACTTACATTCCGCTGGCTAACACATGATGAACGTTAGGTGCTTCCCAACATCAGCCATGCATAATTAGCAAATGCCTATTACCCTGACATCTATCAGAATGTACTAAATATCGATATTACAATTTTTTTGTTGGTGTTATCGGTTAATCAATGCAATGTACAAATAATAAAACTTGCTGAGGCAACTTATGGCTACTTTCAACGAATTTTTGTTGAACGTAGTTTCATGGGAGGATACAAAAGATTGTTAGGTGGCAAGCAACAAAGATGCCCGAGATCCCATCTCCATTCCTGTCCGACATTTATCAGGTTTTTGTTTATTTTAAAACAACTTGTGTTGTAAATTTGAACCACCATACATGTTCGTGTGAGAAATGACGCAATATGGGTATACCGGGCAGTCATGCTATTACGTCATAATGTTATTCAAATATCACAAAATTATCTTATATAGTTCAATTATATTATCAAACTGTTGTGTTTCGAACTACCTACTAGATACAAAATGTTCACCTTCTTCCCTTTTCATGTTAATGGAAAATACCAGACCCATTGATGGACGTTTTAAAGCCTATGTAATCGCAATTGATTATGTTATAATCGATTTAGAGTGACTAAAGAAATTATTATTGCCCAAATATTTATTACATATTACAAAGATAAATAAACCTAATTTAGAAATACCATAACCTTATTAAACCTACAAATAACATAGTACATAATTTAAAAATATAAGATGTGTATTAAAATATCCCAAGCATGTTCATATGGAAAATCAACTCCGTTATTTTTCTATTTGTATTCCACCCTTGGTAATTCGTTGTCTAGAAACTTAGTCTTCACTTCTTCTTCAGTTCGATACTTTGCAACATATAACTCATAGTGAAACATATTTTTCAGTAGGATCCAACGTGATTCGTACATGACATGTGGCAGACGAATGACAACTATATCATCCTCAATGGTCATCCAAGCCTCAACGAACACAATCTCTTCTTCTCTAGGCGACAGTTGGGGTTAATTTTCTACCATTCCGGAGTTCTAAAGGTTTTTAAAATCCATTCTCTTATTTATAGCATCGCAGTCCAGATTACATGTTAGTCCAGAATTCCATTCCGAACTAACATTTCGGACATCATATCAGTCGTTCATGTGTAGTTAAATTAATTGTACATGTCATATATTACTGATGCTTGGAGTCACAGACACATATTTCATACACACATTCTGACACCATATTTCGGAGACCACATTCCGGACACAACATTTCAGACACCCATTCCGGACATAGTAATTTTTGTTACAAATTCACCTTATTAATATGAAGCTATCATACATCATAAACGTAGAAAAAACTTGAGAATGAGTTCATCTGATTTTGGTGTTTGGCATTATGAATATGAAGATTATTATGTTTGTTCGGATATTAAACCATTTCCGGAAGGCCTAGATTTATCACTCCCGGATAAAATGGCTTATGACATTTCCAATCTATGAAGGCTATTGAAGAAGAAAATGAAAGGGACTTTAAAATAAGTTGGAGACTCAACCAACGTGCAGACGATCTAGTAGAACAAGTAAATAAAAAAGAAAAATGGGTTGTTGAAGATATTAAAAAATTCAAACAAGCTAAGAAGTGGATTCAAGATGCAAATGCATAAATTGATCTGCTTCGTGTAGAATGAGACTATCTAATAGACGTTGTTAGAATTCGAGGAGATTTTATCGACCGCAAACAAAATATGTATCTCATACCATTTCCTCACTTGTGGAAACCATTATAAGTATTTATTAGGATTCCAAACGATTATTGTACTGATGTTAATGAAAACCATTGTCATTTTCAATAACACTACCATTACTTTACATAATCAAGTTTCTAAAGATATTACAAAATTTAATATTAGATTACATTTCTAGTATAACCGAGAACTTGCATCCAATGTAAACTAGTTGTGTCTACATGAATTTCAAACAATTCCATGTAGGTCTCAATTAGGGTGAACCCATTATCATTAATTTCCATTCGTCCTTCTATTGTTGCATTTGTCGTACATGCTTCTTCGATGTTGTCCATTGTGTTCACAAATTGTCATATATCTACAAACATCGTAATGAGGAGACTTTGCATATTACACAGTAGTACTTTTCTCCGCTCCTCGGCCACAAAATGTGGTAAAGGGATTTCCAGTATTTCCATTCGTTCTTTCGCACGTTGATAATCATGAATCATTTCGAATGCAGTCGTATCAACAAGACGCCGTTGCTCATCTTCAAGATGTAGTATTTCATATTCTATTAGCAACGCACCCGCATAAAACGATTCACTATATGTTGGAAACTGAAATTAAAATATATTGCTAAACCATATTAAAAACCTAGTTCCATAAACGTATCTAAAATTAAAACCAAGTTGTTAAAACGTATCCATAACAAAAATTATTAACTTACAAGTGCTCATTAATAACATGTTTGTCTAAACTTGATTCGGTCCCATCTTTCAGAGTCGTATCTAGGTTAAATTTAAGCTTTAAGATCCTTTCTGATTTCTTTCTTAATTTTATAGGTGACTTTCGTGTTTTTTTTTTTTTTTTTTCTAGCTCAACATCTTGGTTTTTTATCTGCAAAACAAAAATCAACATAAATATTATATATATATATATATATATATATATATATATATATATATATATATATATATATACAGTGTTGTAAAACTCGCCGAGTTTGCCGATTACTCCTCTGATTACTCGCTACTCGGCCCCTTACCGAGGTGAGTTATAGAATCCTGAGTACTCCCTGATCGGCCCCTTACTGAACTGAGCAGTGTTGCGAAACTCAGTAAACTCGGTGATTAATATGTATAATATACTTAATGATTTATTATTTAACACACACACATGTGACTATTACTACATATATATCTTAAATTTTCAACAGTTATTCACGAAGTGAGACCATTATGTGTTTTTTTAATTTTTGTGTATTCACATATATCTAATTTTCTTATATATTTCAATTAACTTATGGCTTTAACTTATGATTTTGACATATATAATTTCCCAAAAAATATTTCTACATGAATTACCAAATCCGAGTACTCCCCGAGTACTCCCGAGTACTCGCTACTCGGTAGTCGGCCGAACAGGTACCGAGTAACGAGTTTTACAACCTTATATATATATATATATATATATATATATATATATATATATATATATATATATATATATATATATATATATATATATATATATATATATATATATATATATATATATATCTGTGTGTGTGTGTGTGTTGATTGAAATCAATTTTAATTCAATTATACCTTTATCAGTCGTAAATATGAAATCTCATTTAAATGGAATACAATTTCTTCATCTGTAAAACTCACTTTTTTAAAAACATCCACGTAAATTGGTCTTTGGTCTAATACGGGTATTTTAACAATATTAGAAACAAGAAACATAATTCGAAATTTTATTTCGGAGTTTCATTGTGGAACATTATTTCAGAATTGTTTTCTTTATTGCGGATTACGTTCTTCGTGTTCCGGAGTTACATGACCATTCAGGTTTCCCTTGTATTGTCTATTCTACACTTATTTTTTTATTATATACTGGTCCTAAACTAACTTTAAGATATTTATATGGGTATTATATGTGTAAAAGGAAAAATAATATAAAAGGTAGATATTTTGGACTTATTCTTCCTATTCCGGACTTGTTCTATGCATCTCAGAATACATAATACTGTTTGAAAACTCAAATACAAGTAACTTAAGGGGTATAAGTCACATGGTATGCTTTTGAATCCATAGTCTTTTATGTTCGAAATGCGGGTAGAACGAGCTTCGGAATTTCAAAAATCGGAATGTTTATTCACTATTTATGTGTGTTGAACCATATATATATCATTGAGCTACAGTAGCGGGCTAATCCCGTTTTGAACTGCTCCAGAATGGCCCATTTCGGAGCCAATGGTTAGTTTTCAAAAAAATAAAAAATTGGTTATTGTTTTTAAAATAACATTAAAAAATGATTAAATTACTCTATTTCCCTAAAATATATTCAACATAATCAATTCCCTTATTTTGTAAACAATATAACATTTACTTTTTATCATACCTACTTGTTCGAACGTTGACATTATGTGAGAATTTCTTTGTTCAAGTTTGGTATACTGTTTTTATAACTTTTTTGGACCTTTGGTCCCTTGGTCTCGTTTTCGAAAATCTCTAAGAAAATAACAATAAAGATGCTTTTGTTGACAACATATATACGAATAATATTAATTGCCATCATCATCTTCATTTACTTTCTTGATCAAATCAAACTATGAGACAAGACATAAAACCATATATTTGATAGTACCAACAAATGTCGATCTTGACAATCAACCCATACCCTTTTGCCACCCCGTCAGTCGTTAGTGTTGTTATTCACATGGGTTGGTACCCTTCGCCATTTAACATCATGGTCTAAGTCACAGTTGATGAATGGTGGGAAGTTTTCACTTCAATTAATAGACCAAAGAACATGGGGACACATGGTTCATGGATCACGTATGACCCTTCTACACCACAAATTGAATGGATCGTATTTTTCTAAGTTTCTTTTGATAGTATTTGGCCCATGTCTTTGACAACTGAATAAGAATATTCATGGTTTTTGTTTCCATAGAAACAAAATGTAAAAAAAAAATGTATATAGTCAACTAATATCTCATTCAAGCTTTTTTATGTCAATCATTAATATTCTATGGAGTATAAATGGTACTGTCAGTTCACTGTATTACCAATCATGAATCAGTATACTACCAATCATGACAGATTTTATTTGGCCTTAAAAGAACGTGTCATTCAAAATTTATGTATGTGATGTTAAAATTGGTAATATTCGCTTGTTTGTGTTGGTGTATTATTAGTTTATAATTATTGTTGTCCTTATGTATGGGAACTGGGCCATTGTTCACATTGTAATTTCCTATATATTGGTGTTCATAAGAAACAAGTTTACTTTTACATTGACCTTGAATTCCGATGTGATCCGGCCCCAGAGGAGGGGTTGCGGGTATTGATTCTTTTGGTTCAGTCGTCTCGCGTCGTATTGCAATCAAATATACACCGCTATGGCTACTAAAGACGGATGTGAATGGAACACTAGAAACAAGAATACCGAGAAGGATGAAAATCATGCTAAGAAGGTATATGTTTCATATTATGTGACTTGTTAGTGTAACTCACATTGGTGTGACATGGTCTCTATATGTCTCTATCTATGTTGCTCCTTTCTCTCAACCAGGGCTTTAGTTGAGAGACAAATATGGGCTCCACATATATTTACATGGTATGAGAGTCGGCGTCCCGCACCCCAATGGCTTATCACATCCATGTCTATCCTCATCAAGTCTCTGAGTCTGAGGGGGAGTGTTAGTGTATATCACATTTGTATGACACAAACTTTAAAATGATGTATATTTTGGACTATCTCCTCTCTTCATAACGACTCTTTTGGAGAGTTAATATGAAACTCCACATATATCTTACATGGTATCATAGTTGGCGTACGTACCCCCCGTGGCTTAACATATCATTGTCTAACCTCGTTGTTTGAATAGTTTGGGGATTGTTTATGATGTCTATTGTCTACATGGCTCACAAATTGTTGAAACTAGGTAAACGGTTTGCTTTTGTGCGGTTCATTAAGGACTTTGATGCAAACTCGGTAGAACCCAATTACAAAATGTTTAGGTAGGGAATTTTTATGTTTTTTCTACAATGCCATGCTTTGGAAGGGAAGATAATGATAGGAAGCCACATCAGTCGAAGAAGGTTCTGAAACTATAAAATGCATATGACATTATTATTAGTTCTGAGTTGGGTTCTTTTGCAAATGCCATGTAAAAGGGTTAGATCGAGTGTATCCATGAAATAGCCTCTCATGAAGAAAAATCAATTGAAGGAGGTCGAGATTCATAAACCTAAGAATCTTAAGGATGTTTTCTTGGTGAGGGTAGGGGATGGCAAGCACATTCCAAATTTGTTTATTTTATTGAAGGAGGAAGGCTTCATGGAATTCAGCCATATTACATCGGTGAAGGTGGGTTCACATCATCTTTGATTCTTCTGAGGCTTGCATGAAATTCAAATTAATTGCAAAAGTTATTACCTTAGAAGCTCGCTTATGTGGTTCATGAACTGATGGGGTACGAGCGGTCGACTTTTATTAGAAGTCACTAGATTTCAGATGGTCCTTCGGTGGAGAATGAAGTGGTTTCCTATTTCAACAAAAACTAAAATAAACTGAAATTCATTACGGTAGATTATAATAAGGCGTATAATATTCTGAGGTAAGAAAATCTTGATCAGATTTTACGATTCTTAGTTTGTGGAAATCTTTGGCGTTCTTAGATCGATGTTACGTTCCAAAATATGTGGTCACCAGTGATTGTGAATTGTACTGAGGAATTCCCATTACACCCAAGTCCAAGATATGGAGATCTATTTCCTCTTTTCTTGTTCATTATCACCATGGAATGGGTGCATGTTGCTATGGAGGATGCAATCGTTCAAGGTATGTGTAACACCTGACTTTTTATACAAAGTACACCCAAAAAAATTTCGTTTTAAAATCATAAATCATAGTAAATAGGGTGTACGTTTGTATTAACAAATCAGTACAAGAACTTACCAAAAGGATCGTATATAAAACTTATATGATGATCCGAGTTGGGCGCTACTAACTTGAAATCTTTCTACACGATCTATATGAACTTGAAAGGCATATAACAACAAAAGGATAAGCTACAATGAGATTGGTGAGTAACGAAATCATCCAGATATAAATTAGTTACAAAACTAAATATATCATTATGCTAATAAATAAATACAATTCTCATAGTGCCTTTCAACAATCAGTATGCACTCAAATTCAGTGTTATTACATAAAACTTCCTCAGTAATCAGGGTTACAGTTAATTAAGTTGGTATTCCAACCATTAACTATCGATAGTAGACTTACAACCATGCCATATTGTGACAACCCGAAATTTCTCTTTTGTATAAACCATTCAATTCAATCAAAGTCAGACTCGTTTCTGTTATCTTTTAGCACTGTTTAGGGTTCATTTAAGTGTTCTATGCATAAGTACAATCAAGATTGAGATTAGGGATGAGTTGACAAAGTCGTAAAGTGGCATTTCAGGCCATACACTCCTTCAGGAGGAGTGTACGGCCGTACACATGGGTGTACGGCCGTACACCCCCCTCATGGTCGTACACTCGAGATGGTCCGTCACCCACCCATATATATATATATATATATATATATATATATATATATATATATATATATATATATATATATATATATATATATGTGTGTGTGTGTGTGTGTGTGTGTGTGTGTGGACCTCATTTCCTTCATTTCCTTCTTCCCTTGGCGGCACACCACTCCATTTTCTCTCAAGCTTCTTCATCCGTGAACCCTCCAAGGCTTCAAAAACGTAAGTATTCCATCCTTTAGCTTGTTATACTTGAAAGACCTCTTGATTCAAGCCTTGATTCATCATGTTTCAACATGTTCTTCATCCCTTGAAGGGACTACGGCCGTACACCTTCATAAGGTTGGTCGTATACACCTTAAAGGCCCTACAAAGTAAGAGTTTAGCCCCTATCATCTAGTTGGACATGCTAAACCTTTGATCCTAGCCTTGATTCACCTTAAAATCGACCCATTTAGCATGAACATGAAGGGTGTACGGCCGCACACCCCTTGTACGGCCGTACACACCTCATAGGGTCGTAAACCCTCTTTGATGCTCATTATTGGCCTTAAACTTACATCAAAACTAAGCATGGGACCGAGAACACTTCCTAGATGCTAGTTAGGGCCTTGAAAATATATCAAATGCACACTCCTTCATTATTGTACGGCCGTACACTCATGCGCCGTACACCCATGGTCGTACACACCCTTAGTGTGGCCGTACACCTCCCTCATTCAATCACATATGATTTTAACACTTAGTTTCAAGTGCTTCCAAGTCCCTAGGGTGATTTCCTGTCATAACTACTTGTGATATACCCTAATTTGAATCATATATGTTTTATTACATGCTAAATAGGATCCGTTTGTGTTCGAGACTTCACTTGACACTTAGCATCCCATATCGATCTTCCATACAAACCACTCACTTGAGGTGAGTTCGTACCCCTACGCTTTTATGATTTTTAAACATTTTCAGGGGGGAATACAAGACAAACACAAATAATTTTGTTAATTAATACAAAAGGATTTTAAACAAGAACAAAACTTATGCAATTGATGCAGACAAACGATTCCCATGTTTTTATAAAATATTTAGATATTTTATCCCTTTTGTACTATGTTGAGCGTAAGGGACGTTTTCAACTTACAACCATAATTGCATAGTTTTCAGATAAATATTCACACCAACTACACAATATACATGCAAACTATAATAGGTATAGTTTGGGGTTTTGAATACACTGCTTTTACGAATTCAGAGTTGTACACTCCTAATCATATAAACTATGGCAGATTTAGTTTATAATATACATTACTACAGAGTACACACTTAATAATTATTTAAGTATAATTATTACCTTATACAGTATTCCGCGGATTCAAATACAAGAGAAAAATACAGAGTTACACGTAAACTAGATTATACATAATTGTGAGACTCTACTTCAAAACTGTACCCTTAGGTGTACTGAATTAAATCCTATCATAGTATAACAAGACTCTCCTAGAGGGAGAGTGTGATATTTGTGAATAGATCTATTCGGGATTGACAATCCCACACCTGAACTGCTAGCTACAATTAGGCAGGCATGCCTGAGGTGACAAATGTCATTTAACCAACACTTGAAGAACGTTGTAAAGGTCATTAGGTCATCTCAAGCATGGTTATATGACTCACAATAAATATAAACTAACCTTTGTTTACGAGATTTCATTCTTCATTAGTTTTATTTTAATTAATAGAACTATTATACACTACATTGGAGGATTTTCAGAGATACAATACACGGTTTTATTTAGATAATAAAACTACTATACATACTGATGGTAGCTAGGGTTTTCAAAACAGAACATTCCACACAGGGGTTTTTCACACATAATTCATCATACTCTACATACTAGTAGTAACCAAGCATATATGCTAATATGTTTTACACTACAAAGGATACCGTAACAAACATTCATTGAAGAAACTGGTATTATCATGCTTTTACTAAAGAAAATATTGGATTTTCTTGGAAACATACAAACATTTTACAAGATTCATCAACAAGTTTTCACTACAAAACATTGCTTATGAACTCACCAGCTTTATGCTGATACTCTTTCAAAACTGTTTGTATTCTCAGGAAATCAGTAGACAGGTACCTCCTGGAGTTTTGAGAAGACGGAGCGTATAGAGTCACGTCTTTCTATTTTGCTTATACTTTTGATTTATACAAACAAGAATTAAACAGATGTAAACCTTTTTCATATATGTATTCAATGTAATGGTTGTGTTACTATGATTACTATGATACAATTGTTGTGATAATACACATGACGTCATCCACCCCCGAACGTTTCCGCCGTTCCGGTTTGGGGGTGTGACAGATTGGTATCAGAGCTCTTGTTTATAGTGAACTAAGTATACCGAACTTTACATGGTATACAACTATAAACACTAAGGGGCTGAAGTGCTTTGAACTAAAAGTATACTTTTAAAATATAAGTATTTTATAAGAAGTATACAAGTATACATACGTACTAGAAACAGTAACATAAGTAGAACAAAACAAAAGTATTTGGATGTTGGACATTGCGGTTAAACCTGGGCAGTTATGTAATCTTGTCTAGGGTCAATATAGCATGATCAACTATATTTATTTGAGACATGACCAAAATGTGCTTGGGAGTGACTGTGGTGTTGCAGCAAGCCTAAAACTTACCAAGTCTATACACATCAGGTATCGATAGAACAAAACATACAACTTAAAATACTATAGGAGTATTTTAGCTAGAGCCGAATACAGTATAGAGATTCATTCCAAGTGTTGCTACATATTTCTTCTTAGCGATAGTTTACTTTCATTAGTAACCCTTCCCTATTTATCGCTTCGTAGAACACTTTATCTATCAGGCTGAGATATATTTTTTTGTTATATCTCTTGATTCTAAAATTCAAGAGGACTTATCATCCTCTTTTCTTTATTCTTTTTAGAACAAGATGCCTCCCAGGAAGAGACCCGTCAGAAAGAACAACAATCCCCCAACTGATCCAACGCCACCACCTCCTCAGTTCGATCCTGCCATGTTCCAGGCAACAGTTACAGTCGCCGTGACTGCAGCAATGACGCAAATAAATCAAGGCAGCTCTGGTGGATCAGGAGGTGGACCAGAACCCCAAAATCTTGATGGAGGCCAGGGACACGAGAAGGAGTGTTCCTATAAGGACTTCATGAACGCAAAACCCAAACCCTTCGATGGCAATGGTGGAGTAATTGCCTTAACCCGATGGTTCGAGAAGATCGAATCCATCTTCGATATTTGCGCCTCTTCCGAGGCAAACAAGGTGAAATTCGCCGCCTGCACCTTCACCGACAGAGCACTGACCTGGTGGAATGGTCTTGTCAAATCCCTAACTCTGCAGGTAGCAAATTTGTGGGTTGGGATAACCTAAAGGAACTCATGCTTACTGAATACTGCCCAAGGGGCGAGATGCAGAAGTTGGATCATGAGCTTTGGAACCTGAAGATGAAGGGTTCCGACATTGCTCCCTACACAGCTAGATTCTGCGATCTGGCTCTCCTCTGTCCAGGAATGGTCACCCCGGAAAGCAAGAAGATTGAAAGGTACATTTGGGGATTGACGCCCCCAACACAAGGAAATGTTTTGGCTGCTAAGCCCACTACTTTTGATAGCCGCTCCCGAACCACAAAAGGAGAGTGGTGGGAGGAAGAAGAAATTTTGGAAAAAGCGAAAGGGCCAGTCTTCGCAGGAGCCCTCCATGAAACAGCAAATAGTGGCAGTCCACGCTGCTACTACTCCTGCTGCTGTTCCAACCCCCCAAGCACCTACCAATGGATAGTTGGTACTCTTCCAAAGTGAAACTAGTGCAACTTTCATCATCACGCACCCTGCCGTGAGTTGCAATGCAACAGCTGTGGTAAGAAAGGACACACAGCTCGATTCGGCAAAGCACCAGTCCAACCTACCAATCAGGCTCCTGGAGCGGGCGCTGGTCAAGCCTGCTACGGTTGCGGGGAAGTTGGACACTTCAAGAGGAATTTGCCCAAGGAAACGGCGACTGGAAACACAGGGAGGGTGCTAGCTATGGGCCAGGAGGAAGCAGTTGCTGATCCTACTGTTGTTACGGGTACATTCCTCCTTGACAAATCTTATGCATGCATTCTTTTCGATTCTGGTGCGGAGAGGAGTTTTATGAGTCATGTATTCAAACAATTACTCAAGTGCAAATCTCAACCTTTAACTGAAACATTTACCGTCGAGATGGCTAACGGAAAGAAAGAGAGCACTAACGACATATTCATAGGCTGTACTCTTACCTTAGGCAATCATTCCTTTCCCATCGATCTTATGCCAGTTTCCATAAAGAGCTTCGATGTCATAATCGGCATGAATTGGTTGAGCCCCAATCGTGCTGATATCCTTTTCTACGAGAAAGCTATCCGTCTCAATCTTCCCTCTGGTGAAACCCTCACTATTTACGGTGATAACCTCAGTTCGAACCTTCGCATCGTTTCCTACATCAAAGCTCAGAAATATCTGCGGAAGTAGTGACATGCATTCCTAGCTCATGTTGTTGACGAAACGCAAAAAGTTAAAGACCTCGAGAGCATCCCCGAAATTTGTAACTTTCCTGATGTTTTCCCCGAAGATCTTCCAGGAATCCCTCCCGAGCGCCAAGTCGAGTTTCGTATCGACTTAATCCCCGAAGCTACTCCTCTAGCTAAATCTCTATATCGTCTAGTGCCGGCAGAATTGCAAGAGTTATCCAGCCAGCTTAATGAGCTGATCAGCAAAGGGTTTATAAGACCGAGTTCCTCACCCTAGGGAGCCCCGATCTTATTCGTGAAAAAGAAAGATGGATCCTTCCGAATGTGCATAGATTATTGAGAACTGAACAAGCTGACCATCAAGAACCGTTATCCCTTGCCCAAAATCGACGATCTCTTCGATCAACTTCAGGGAGCCAGTTAGTTCTAGAAAATAGACCTAAGATCAGGGTACCATCAATTGCGAGTTCATGAGGATGATGTTCCTAAGACAGCATTCCGAACTCGTTACGGACACTACGAGTTTGTAGTAATGTCCTTTGGTCTAACCAACGCACCAGCGGTATTCATGGATCTGATGAATCGGGTGTGCCGCCTTTTTCTCGACAAGTTTGTAATCGTGTTCATTGATGATATACTTGTATATTCCCTAAGCGAGGAAGATCATAAACAACACTTGAGATAGGTGTTGGAAACACTAAGGGTAGAGAAACTCTATGCAAAGTTTTAAAAGTGCGAGTTCTGGATCAGGAAAGTAACCTTCCTTGGCCACGTGGTTAGCGAGGAAGGCATACATGTGGACTCTTCCAAGATCAAAGCGATTGAGAATTGGTTAGCACCGAAGACGCCCATAGAAATCCATCAATTCTTGGGTCTCACTGGCTATTATCGCAGGTTCATCCAGAACTTCTCCAAAATCACTAAGCCTTTAACCACCCTGACACAGAAAGGTGTAACCTTTAGTTGGGGAGAAACGCAAGACACTACGTTTCAAACCCTGAAGCAGGCCCTATGCAGCGCACCTGTCTTGTCCCTGCCTGAAGGGACGAAGGACTTTGTTTTCTACTGTGATGCATCCAATCAGGGCCTAGGCTGTGTGCTCATACAGCGAGGAAAGGTTATTGCCTATGCCTCGAGACAGCTGAAAACACACGAAGTCAACTATACAACTCATGATCTAGAGTTGGGAGCAGTGGTCTTCGCGTTAAAGATCTGGCGTCATTATCTCTACGGAACCAAGTACTCTGTCTTCACCGACCATAAGAGCCTACAACATATCTTTGATCAGAAAGAGTTAAACATGAAGCGGCGGCGATGGGTAGTGCTACTCAGTGATTACGAGTGTGAAATACGCTACCATCCCGGCAAGGCCAACGTGGTGGCGGATGCCCTCAGCCGAAAGGAGTATTCAGGACGTAGAGTGAAGGCACTGACAATGACCATCCATTCCCAATTATCCGCACAAATCAGAGAGGCTCAGCTAGAAGCCTTAAAACCAGAAAACATGTTGGATGAAGCCCTGAGAGGAATGGAAAGGAACTTAGAGTTCAAGGGAGACAGAGTTTACTATTTCATGAACCGAATCTGGAACCCAAAGTACGGTGGTTATAGGGAGGTTGTCATGAATGAAGCTCACAAGACTAGATACTCCGTTCACCCGGGTTCAGATAAAATGTATCTGGATCTCAAACAACTCTATTGGTGGCCGAACATGAAAGCAGAAATTGCTACCTTCGTGGGCAAGTGCCAGACTTGCGCCAATGTGAAGATAGAATATCAAAAGCCCTCAGGTCTACTTCAACAGCCCGAGATACTTGAGTGGAAGTGGGAAAGGATTACAATGGATTTCATCACTAAGTTACCCAGATCTCCGAGTGGACGACGCCATCTGGGTAATTGTCGATCGACTGACTAAATCCGCCCACTTCCTGCCAATCAAGGAAAACTTCAAAATGGAGAGATTGACATGAATCTACATTCGAGAAATAGTTCGCCTTCATGGTGTGCTTGTATCCATTATCTCTGACCGAGATAGCAGGTTTACCTCAAGATTTTGGCAGTCACTACAGAAGGCTCTTGGAACTAAGCTGGATATTAGCACAGCTTATCATCCACAGACAGATGGGCAGAGTGAGAGAACAATTCAGACATTGGAAGATATGTTCAGAGCCTACGTCATTGACTTCGGCATGTCATGGGACACTCATTTGCCCTTGGTCGAATTTTCCTACAACAACAGCTACCATGCCAGCATCAAGGCTGCGCCATTCGAAGCCCTCTATGGCCGTAAGTGCAGATCCCCTCTGTGTTGGGCTGAAGTGGGCGAGACGCAGCTAGTCAAGGGTCAAATCCCCGACAGCACTCTCACAGGCCCTGAAATCATCCGAGAGACGACTGAAAAGATCGTACAAATACGGGAACGATTGAAAGCTTCAAGAGATAGACAAAAGAGCTACGCCGATAAGAGACGAAAACCCTTGGAGTTCCAGGTGGGTGACCGTGTTCTTTTAAAGGTCTCACCCTGGAAAGATATGATACGCTTTGGAAAGCGTGGAAAGCTGAATCCAAGATACATTCGACCATTCGAGATCCTCGATAGGATCGGTCTCGTAATATACAAACTTCGTCTACCACGAGAACTTAGTAACGTACATCCCGTCTTCCACGTGTCGAACCTAAAGAAGTGTCTGTCCGATGAGACAATTGTGATTCCCCTCGATGAGATCGAACTAGACAAGATCTTACACTTCGTAGAGGAACCAGTCGAAATCATGGATCAGGAAGTCAAACGAACGAAACAAAGTCGCATCCCGATAGTGAAGGTTTGCTGGAATGCCAAGCGGGGACCCGAATTCAATTGGGAGCGCGAGGATTCAATGAAACAGAAGTATCCCCACCTATTCCCGAGCCCATGATTTGTATTCTATGTTTAAATTTCGGGACGAAATTCCCTTTAATGGGGGGATGATGTGACAACCCGAAATTTCTCTTTTGTATAAACCATTCAATTCAATCAAAGTTAGACTCGTTTCTGTTATCTTTTAGCATTGTTTAGGGTTCGTTTAAGTGTTCTAAGCATAAGTACAATCAAGATTGAGATTAGGGATGAGTTAACAAAGTCGTAAAGTGGCATTTCGGGCCATACACTCCTTCAGGAGGAGTGTACGGCCGTACACATGAGTGTACGGCCGTACACCCCCCTCATGGTCGTACACTCGAGATGGTCGGTCACCCACCCCTATATATGTGTGTGGACCTCATTTCCTTCATTTCCTTCTTCCCTTGGCCGCACACCACTCCATTTTCTCTCAACCCTCTTCAACCGTGAACCCTCCAAGGCTTCAAAAACGTAAGTATTCCATCCTTTAGCATTTTATACTAGAAAGACCTCTTGATTCAAGCCTTGATTCATCATGTTTGAACATGTTCTTCAACCCTTGAAGGGAGTACGGCCGTACACCTTCATAAGGTTGGCCGTACACACCTTAAAGGCCCTCCAAAGTGAGATTTTAGCCCTTATCATCTAGTTGGACATGCTAAACCTTTGATCCTAACCTTGATTCACCTTAAAATCGACCCATTTAGCATGAACATGAAGGGTGTACGGCCGCACACCCCTTGTACGGCCGTACATACCTCATATGGCCGTAAACCCTCTTTAATGCTCATTATTGGCCTTAAACTTACATTAAAACTAAGCATGGGACCTAGAACACTTCCTAGATGCTAGTTAGGGCCTTGAAAATACCTCAAATGCACATTCCTTTATGAGTGTACGGCCGTACACTCATGGGCCGTACACCCATGGCCGTACACACCCTTAGTGTGGCCATACACCTCCCTTATTCAATCACATATGATTTTAACACTTAGTTTCAAGTGTTTCCAAGTCCCTAGGGTAGTTTCCTATCATAACTAGTTGTGATATACCCTAATTTGAATCATATATGTGTTATTACATGCTAAATAGGATTCGTTTGTGTTCGAGACTTCACTTGACACTCAACATCCCATATCGATATTCCATACAAACCACTCACTTGAGGTGAGTTCGTACCCCTACGCTTTTATGATTTTTAAACGTTTTCAGGGGGGGGGGGAATACAAGGCAAACACAAATGATTTTGTGAATTAATACAAAAGGATTTTAAACAAGTATAAAACTTATGCAATTGATGTAGACAAACGATTCCCATGTTTTTATAAAATAGTTAGATATTTTATCCCTTTTGTACTATGCTGAGCATAAGGGACGTTTTGAACTTACAACCATAATTGCATAGTTTTTAGATCAATATTCACACCAACTACACAATATACATGCAAACTATAATAGGTATAGTTTGGGGTTTTCAGTACACAACTTTTACGAATTCAGAGTTGTACACTGCTAATCATATAAACTATGGCAAATTTAGTTTATAATATACATTACTACAAGAGTACACACTTAATAACTATTTAAGTATAATTATTACCTTATACAGTATTCAGCGGATTCAAATACAAGAGAACAATACAGAGTTACACGTAAACTAGATTATACATAATTGTGAGACTCTACTTCAAAACTGTACCCTTAGGTATACTGAATTAAATCCTATCATAGTATAACTAGAGTCTCCTGGAGGGAGAGCGTGAGATTTGTGAATAGATTTATTCGGGATTGACAATCCCACACCTGAAATGCTAGCTACAGTTAGGCAGGCATGCCTGAGGTGACAAATGTCATTTAACCAACACTTGAAGAACGTTGTAAAGGTCACTAGGTCATCTCAAGCATGGTTATACGACTCACAATAAATATAAACTAACCTTTGTTTACGAGATTTCATTCTTCTTTGGTTTTATTTTAATTAATAGAACTATTATACACTACATTGGAGGATTTTCAGAGATACAATACACTGTTTTATTTAGATAATAAAACTACTATACATACTGGTGGTAGCCAGGGTTTTCAAAACAGAACATTCCACACAGAGGTTTTTCACACATAATTCATCATACTCTACATACTAGTAGTAACCAAGCATACAGGCTAATATGTTTTACACTACAAAGGATACCGTAACAAACATTCATAGAAGAAACTGGTATTATCATGCTTTTACTAAAGAAAATATTGGATTTTCTTGGAAACATACGAACATTTTACAAGATTCATCAACAAGTTTTCACTACAAAACATTGCTTATGAACTCACCAGCTTTATGCTGATACTCTTTCAAAACTGCTTGTATTCTCAGGAAATCAGTAGACAGGTACCTCCTCGAGTTTTGAGAAGACAGAGCGTATAGAGTCACGTCTTTCTATTTTGCTTATACTTTTGATGTATACAAACAATAATTAAACAGATGTAAACCCTTTTCATATATGTATTCAATGTAATGGTTGTGTTACTATGATTACTATGATACAATTGTTGTGATACTACACATGACGTCATCCACCCCCGAACGTTTCCGCAGTTCCGGTTTGGGGGTGTGACACATATACTATCAAATACAAGTAACATTTCCTTAGTAGTATCATAACTACAAAAACTATGACCTTATCTAACTAAAATTCGCCTTAATAATGTTTCGAAAAAATGAAGGTTCAATTAAAAGGTATTGATTTTCCAAGTATAGCATTACACGCACCAAGTCTGGCATTTACTTATAGTTTGCTAACGATGATATAACGACCACCAAGACTATCATCATAATCAAATAACAAGATACACGTATAACATTACGGACACCAAGTCTACCATTGACTTGTATTTCTCTAGTTAGGTATTATGGCCACCAAGGCTACCATACACGTTTTCAATTGGTATTACAATCACCAAGACTACCATGACCAAGAATTTCCCACGTAATAATATTTCAGCCACCAAAGCTACCATTAAACCCAATTATTTATATTCAAGATATTATTGTCACCAAGACTACCCCAGAGTTCAAAACCATAGCATTTCAGACAACAAGTCAGCTAGGTTCTACTTTCCACCGCAAGTAATAATATATTTCATGATATTGTAACTCATACTCATAAATAACTACATCTATATTCCTTAGCTTACAAAAAATGACTAAACTAGCTATTTAACTCGAATAGGAAAATTCATTTATAATCTACCTAAATCAAATCATTACTTCACATATGAATAACATGCTTATCATATTCAATTACACCAACCTAATGCAACTCTCATCCGCATAGAATTTGATAAGTTCCTAACCCATAACATATCATTTCACAATAACCATAGTATTGTATTTATCACACAATACAATTATAAACACACATACATATAATATTTATCTAGAAAAGAAGTGTGGGTTACTCACCTCTATAAATTCTCAGTGTATGAGTTTCCCGCTCTTGAAAAGCTATAACTACTCTCGTTCAGAAACTCCAACGATTATCAAAATATCACATAATTCTTGTGTATTATAACTCAAAATGTCACTAACTTATTCATGAACTTAACTTAGTATTTTCCATTATGTAATACTACTCAATTGAATTCAAACCACTCATAATTCTTCAATTTGTTGTCTTAATTCATTGCGACATAAATTAACTCATCATTTAACTAAAATGTTACCAATATGTACTTCCAATTATCACCATACTGACATGACTTAATTGTATGTCTTAATTGATTAAGCCAAAGTTAATTATACTCCACAAATAAATTATGCACATCACTTAATTCATCCAAATAACATTTCAATTCCAGTTAATTCAACAAATCATCAATTAGGGTTCTTGATCAACCTTATTTCAATTCACACATAATTCATAGATTCTTCATATTACAAGTTCATACTCGTGAATAAATCATATATAAACCCCAATTCGTCAAGTTATAAAAAAAAACAATTTCAACAATCCATCAATTCACCAATTTAGGGTTTATGATCATCATCTTTAATTTTCACCATATCAAAGATTAAAAACATATATTAAGAAATTAAACAAGCAACACCCTGTTTGTCCTAACCTTTCAATAATTCCATCATCGAGTGCATACATTTTATAGGATTCAAAAATCCTTTCCCAAAATAAGCCTTATATCAAGAATCATCAAAGGGTTAGGAGGTTATACCTTTGATATAAGCGAAGATGGATTGATTATTCCTATCTTCTCCTTGTAGATAGCTCTAATTTGAGCTCAACATCACCAAAAGATGATATATTTCGATCTACGTATGTTCTCTAGTTTTTATGATCTACCTATAGCTCTAAGTTGAAGCCCATATTTTTTAAATTCTGCAGCGCATTCTGTTACGTACACAAATGAAATGCGTCGCGATTTCACGTTTTGCATGAATTTCCGCGTCAACTTCGAACGGTCATAACTTCTTCCTGTGAACTTAGATTTTGATGATCTTTTTATCCACATGTTTGTATTCAAGTCAACTACCATTCTTTTACATTACTTAATCCAAAAATGAATATAGTTTTATTCATACTCCTATATACCAAAGGGTCCTCTAAATTTGAATACACACACATACTTTACATCCATCTTTCGTATACTTTAACAAATTACATTTCCTAACCCTTTATTCAACTAATAAAAGTTTTACATTCCTCTTAATAATATTAGCTATAAGAAACATGTATTACAATATGTTCAAAGGTGTCAAGGTGGGGGCTGAGGGGATGATGTTATCATACCTTTTTACGTTGATGATTCTTTGTTCTAGGGTGATTGGGCTCATTGTAATATCTAGAATCTGATTTGGAATCTTAGCAGTTTTATGTGGCATCTGGTTTTTGGTTTAATATCCTTAAATCATGTGTTTGATGGGTGTTATTACAAATTAAAATTGTATTCAGGTTATGGCTTCTTTTACTGGGTGTAGTGAATGAACTTTTCCTTTTATGTATCCAAGTCTTCATGTGGGTAATACCATGACACGTATGAAAAGATGGAAGGCAGTGTTTGGCAGATCTCATAAAAGACTGTCTTCCAGGAAGATAAAGAAGTTTCAGTGGGGGGGGGGGGGGGGGGGGGGGGGGGATGTTGATGATAGAAATATGAGTTGGGTGAAGTAGGTTTGGTTTTGAGTTCAGAGCAGAAGGATGGTTTGGAGATTGGGAGTCTTAATGCGTTCAACTCTTCCTTATCTATGGAGCAGACTTATCATAACTACCTATGGTGAAAAAGGTCGTTTTGATCTATTTTCTCGGTGTGCTTCTGGTGGTGGGGTCTGTTTTGCTATATATAGTTATGTTAACCAACTACATGACAATGTTGTTAACCATGCGATAATCATGCATATGTATGGTGTTGGGTGATGGGGCCACCACGACCACGAGGTTCTAGACTTTTTTGGTGTTGGTCTACTTCATTTAGTTCCAGGTTTCCTCATCATTTTTCTCTTTAAAGGAGGGTTTAGTGTTAGAGTTAAGGAATCAATAAGGTTAGAGTTTCACTTGGCAGCAGTCAGCAGACATATAGAGGTAGTATTGAGTCCTTAACTTACAGACTTGAGAAAGGTTTTAGACTCGTTCTAGTTCCATTACAGGCCTGATGGTTGGGAGTGGGATCCAGATACATCTGGAGTCTTTTTGAGGCAGTCTCCCGTCTTCTTGTAGGTGTCATTGTTACCCGATGGAATAAGTTTATTCCTATGAAGATCAATGTTTGTATATGGCGTGTTTTTCTTGACCATATTCTTAATTGGTGTAATCTAGACAAGCATGGCAGATGTCACGCACTTCTTTTTGTCTTATGACTTAGCCAAAGAGGTTAGGAATAAGGTGGCAAAGTGAGTGAACGTTGCTATTTTGGTGTTTATTTCGGCATTGGATGTGACTTAGTGGATTGATGGAAGACCTTTGAAAAGTATGGAACAAGTTGCTGCTGAGTCGATCTTTTTTGAGTCATACTTGAGTGGTGTGGGCATTTCAGAACGTGTTGCTCTAGAATAATATAAGTTTCTGAAGCGATTTAAATTTGAAAACTTTTTTGTGTTTTCTTTCAATTGGTTTTCCTTTAGAAAATCTAAGGTTAAAAAGAATTGGAATGAATAGAATCTTCATCCAATTTCACATTGATTTGTTTTTGAATTTTTTTGACTTCTACCTAGCTTTCGCTTTTTTATTAATAAAAATGTCGTTCAAAAAATAATCATGAAAAATATTAGTTATCATGATATCAACGCTTCCTTATCTATGGAGCAGACTTATCATAACTACCTATGGTGAAAAAGGTCGTTTTGATCTATTTTCTCGGTGTGCTTCTGGTGGTGGGGTCTGTTTTGCTATATATAGTTATGTTAACCAACTACATGACAATGTTGTTAACCATGCGATAATCATGCATATGTATGGTGTTGGGTGATGGGGCCACCACGACCACGAGGTTCTAGACTTTTTTGGTGTTGGTCTACTTCATTTAGTTCCAGGTTTCCTCATCATTTTTCTCTTTAAAGGAGGGTTTAGTGTTAGAGTTAAGGAATCAATAAGGTTAGAGTTTCACTTGGCAGCAGTCAGCAGACATATAGAGGTAGTATTGAGTCCTTAACTTACAGACTTGAGAAAGGTTTTAGACTCGTTCTAGTTCCATTACAGGCCTGATGGTTGGGAGTGGGATCCAGATACATCTGGAGTCTTTTTGAGGCAGTCTCCCGTCTTCTTGTAGGTGTCATTGTTACCCGATGGAATAAGTTTATTCCTATGAAGATCAATGTTTGTATATGGCGTGTTTTTCTTGACCATATTCTTAATTGGTGTAATCTAGACAAGCATGGCAGATGTCACGCACTTCTTTTTGTCTTATGACTTAGCCAAAGAGGTTAGGAATAAGGTGGCAAAGTGAGTGAACGTTGCTATTTTGGTGTTTATTTCGGCATTGGATGTGACTTAGTGGATTGATGGAAGACCTTTGAAAAGTATGGAACAAGTTGCTGCTGAGTCGATCTTTTTTGAGTCATACTTGAGTGGTGTGGGCATTTCAGAACGTGTTGCTCTAGAATAATATAAGTTTCTGAAGCGATTTAAATTTGAAAACTTTTTTGTGTTTTCTTTCAATTGGTTTTCCTTTAGAAAATCTAAGGTTAAAAAGAATTGGAATGAATAGAATCTTCATCCAATTTCACATTGATTTGTTTTTGAATTTTTTTGACTTCTACCTAGCTTTCGCTTTTTTATTAATAAAAATGTCGTTCAAAAAATAATCATGAAAAATATTAGTTATCATGATATCAACGCATATTTGATCATTATCTTTCCTCTCTTATATCTTTCTTCTGTTCATTCTGTCATCCTTTCTCGCTTTACTTTCACCACACTCGATAATGACTTTTCCTTCCACAAAATCTTCTGCAAATAACCAAAATACCCACACCTCCAAGTTTGTGGTTGTCTCTATTAGCCTCATCTTACTATCCATAACAAACCCACATGGTTATCCACCCCTTGCATCTTCCTTAAATATCCCTCACACCATCGAGGATATAAATGTCTAAACCTTTCCACAAACAAAACTATATTCTCCCGACAAGTTATACCCAATGAATATATCCTTCCTTTGTGATCCATGTCACCCTAAAAATTATATTCATATGATCTTCTAGACCCCGTCGATGGACCCAACACCATATCTCAGACGTTTCTCAAACATACACTACTTCAACACACCGTCAAGACATTACCCACTATTACCACATAACCTTCACCCCATGTTACCTCAACAACATCGTATCATACCCACTCTCACCTCGGTAGCATTTCCACCACCTGGTGTCACCTCGACTCATATCATTCTAACCATGAATGTGTCACAGCTGAAATTTCCAAGTCTAGAAACCAAGCCAAAGGAGTCCCGTACATATAATATTTGTATCTATGCTAATATTATATCTTGGTAATGTAATGTTTTGAGAATTATACTACCCTAAAGCCTCCTAAGTTGATGAAAACAATAAGAAGTTTAAGTTATGTCAAAAATGAACACATAAACAAGTATATTTAGAATCATACACACCTAGACCATGAACATTCCCCTAGAAAGAGCTTAGGCCGTGAACTACTTCCCATAATCTACTTTAGGCCGTAAACCCCCTTAAGTCACCAAACTTTGACCATAAACACCAATCTAGGCCACTATAGGCCGTAAACCTTTCCCCATGATTCCTTTTTGGCCGTAAACCCCTTAGGGGATTTCATTTAGGCCGTAAACCATAGTTTATGGTCCATTTGGACTGTGAACCTCCTCCAATTCAATGGTGTTCACGGTGGGTGCAAGCTGTAATGCGTAGATTTCCAATACAAAACTCAGTTATTCATGCATTACCCAACAGTAATCAAAGTAAACATCTTATCAACCCCTTATCCCATATTAGGGACCGTAAACCCCATTTCCTCATTCCACAACTTACATTTTGCATTCTGTAAACCACGAAAACTCTCCCAAGGTTTCATCCAAGTTCCAGGAACCCTTCTCTTCATCAATCCTCCTAAGTTCTTGTAAGTGCTTAATGTCTAGCAAAGTTTTAATACAATTAGCTATTTTAAATTCCAACTCACACATAAATTATGTGTCTATAATCTTATACTAGCTAAAATTCTCAAGAGGATCATACCACACTTCAAGTGTTCTAGGCTCTAACTCCTCATCCCACCTCTTCACCTATACTATCTACTACCCAAGGTGAGCTTCATACCCCTCTTTTTGATGTTTTTCATGGTTTTGGGGGAGGATACAAGTCAAGGTTTTGTTTGAATCTAGTTATACTTGCTTGTTAGACATGTATACTAAGTTATATGTTTGTTATATCTTTGAAAACTCCATGTTAAATAGTTTCTTGAGTTCGAAAATTTGGGAAGATTTAAGTGGTTAAACCATAATACCCTAATGATGGAAAGAATCAAAACTAGTATGTTTACAATATATGATGTTACAAGTTTTATGACAAAAACTCCAAAGGGTTTCCTAAAAATTTACTCAAAACCAAATTGATGAAACAAAATAATTGAAAGTGGTTAGAAAATGGAAATAATAATACTTTTGGGGGACCATTTTCGGCCATATGAAAATACAAAGAGTTTTTTTGGACTATAGGATAAATTTGGTAAATTATTGAATATCTCAATTTTTAAAGGACCAAAAATGAAATTTTGGATAAACGAGGGCCTTTTTGAATATTTGCATAAATATAAGCTTAAAATGAACATTTTAGAAGGAATGACCCATTTTTACACATTTCACCAAGTTGTGGCTACTTATGAAAACTTTTGACAAAAAGGGTCTTATCTGATACTATATAAGAAGAAGGGCAATTTTTGCCAATACCAATAATATTTGGTCATTTTTGATAAATATGATTCCAAAAGGATTATCCTCAATAAACGAAAACGATAAATCTAGTCAACGAGTATAACTATTGTTATTTATTTAATAAATAATGGATTTTCACGATTCGCTCAAAAACCTGTTAGTATTCTAGTCAGACGAATCTCCACAGTACCTATATATATATATATATATATATATATATATATATATATATATATATATATATATATATATATATATATATATATTAGTGTCCATCTAAAGTCCTGTAAAGAGTTATAACCAGAGTCTCCTGGAGGGAAAACGAGAATTTGTGTATAGATCTATAAGAGGTTGACACCCCGCACCTTTGTTGTTCGCTACAGCTAGACCGGCCAGTCTAGGGTGACAAATGTCTTTAATCAAACGTGGGCGCCTGAGAAACGCCAAGACAGGCCTCCGTCATATTAGTATGGTTATAACGACTCACTTAGAATATAACAGTGAATTGTTTAAAAATAAACATAAGTTACACCTTTCGACTATAATAACGATTGTTTGGATACCTTAAACGAAGTTTTACCACACATGTACTAGGTTTTTAATACTATTATTTTACACATTCAGAAAATATAGGATTTTCTGGGGAAAACGATTTTATACGATTTTGAAAACGATAAACTAACACCCACAAGCAACTATACTTGATTGAAAACAAGATTTACAACTATTTTGATAAGAAAATATTGGATTCTCTGGTTTTCCAACTAACACAGATTTTTATACAAAATGCTTATGAACTCACCAACATATTTTATGTTGACGCTTTTCAAACGACTTGTATTCTCAGGAAATCCGTAAGCAGGTTTGTGAGCTGCGGATGTTGAATTATTTTGATGTATTTTGGAACTTACTCACCATTGTTTCTTTTGTGTAATTCAAAAACATAAACATGATGTAAAACAATGTAAGTTCTATATATTGATTCATGATGTTTGGATTTGCTATGTTTCATGTATATTCAATTGTTATGATACTACACAATGAAGTCACCCGCCTCCGGACGTTTCCGCCGTCTGGTCCGGGGGTGTGACAACATCATGGCCATAAAAGCCTCTTTCTGTCATCTTTTCTCACATTACCTTCAACACATACGATAATGACTCTTCCTTCCACAAAATCTTTTGCTAATAACCAAAATACCCACACCTCTAAGTCTGTGGTTGTCTCTATTAGCCTCATCCTACTATCCATAACAAACCCACACGATTATCCACCCCTTGCATCTTCCTTAGATATCCTTCACACCATCAAGGATATAAATGTCTAAACCTTTCCACAAACAAAACTATATTCACCCGACACGTTATACCCAATGAATCTATCCTTCCTTTATGATCCATGTGTAAGTCCCGATCTATAGATCCAAATCAGTCATCAATGAATTGCAAACAATCAAACAGAGTGTAGAAGGAGTAGAAGGAGAATAAAGCCAAGCATGCACACATCTATAACGTATAAATGTCAGGTACACCTTGAAAAACACGCACACATACGTCACTCTTTCTGACACACTGACACAGCCTATTTATACCACATGAAGCAGCACACAAGTGTGCAGCCGCACACACGTGTACGGCCGCACACAGCGTGTGCGGCCGCACACACCCACTAACAAACCACAACCACCACAACACACTCTAACATCCTACCAAGACCTATACATTAGAATGCCTAGCCCAAACCACAAAAGTATAGCCTATCAATCTTCCCCTTGGTTTGTGGCTAGCATAGACTTGGTCTTCATTCTCCAGGATTTTCGAACAGCTTCAGGTCGGATTTTCCCATGGATCCCATCCACAGCTTTCCATTGATGATTGTGGCGACCATTCCAGTGAATTCCTTGGCAGCAGCCTCCATGACTTCTTTTCTACAAATGATTTGGTGACGAGCCAAGGTACGAATGTCTCTTTCTCTGAATCTGAGAAGATCTTTTGCATTGATAAGCCTTAGCACTTTTTCGCTATTCTTGAGCTTGATGGCAGCAGTAGCAGTTTCATCATCATATGCCCAAAATTCCAGGTCGTCAAGAAATTCTTCATGGAAGTGCTGAGGGATAGGAATTTCTTTCAGTTGTTTTGTTGTTGGCCAAAGTATGATCTTCATTGGCTCACCAGATTTAGGATCAATAACATCCGCATCTTTTCTATACAGGGCTTTTGCAGTTTTCATCTTTTAGAAGTTTTCTTTGACCTGCCTGTCTAGAAATCGTTTGAAGTTGGACGCACTGGGATCCTGTGAAGGATTGTGAAATGGGGCCCTTGAAAGTTCGGCAAGATCAACTTTCGTCCATCAGTTGAAGTCATGGATGCTCTGGTAGTATTCAGGAATTCCATAGTTTCTCTTTACAACCCACATGTTCACCTCATGATCAAAGGCCCACATTTTGATCCCTGAGTGATCACCATACTCGTCACCAAACTTTCTCTTTTTAAGATTCGTCACTGTCAATACAAGATCTTTTGCTTTGCGATTTTCGTTCGAATTCTTCATAAAAAGTAATCCTTCACTTTTATTGGCAGTGACGGTCCTTTTTCCATGTTTGATCGTGATCCGAGATCTGGCATTATCAGGCTCTTTGTCAAAACGATCAACAATGATAGCTGTCCTTGGAGGAGGTTGATTAACGAGAAGGTCGCCTTCTGAGGACTGGGTGGGAGCCATGGGAGGATCTTCAATTCCATGAGGTTGTTGAAAAAGAGACTGAAACTTATCGCCAAATGCTTCAAACAACTTGTTCTTTAACCCAAAATAAAATACAGTTAAAGAACCAAGATCGGTTTGTAGATCAGAAATCTGCTTTGACTTTAGTTCATCTCTTGCTCGAAGCTCAGTGATATAGGAATCATGTTGCTCAAGCAAGATGTTCTTTTCAATGACTTCTTGTCTCAGAATTCCAATTTCTTCTCGAACCTTAGACACTAAGGTCTTATCATCTCCTGAACGTTCTTCCTCAAAAGATATGCCTTTTCCTCGGGAGGAAGAATCTGGACAGTTCTGAGCCAAGTGCTTAGCTAGCCTGACAGAAGCTTCATCTAGCGTAGACGATCCGCCTGCCTTATACACGGTGCTTGGACCCTCTTCAGCTGACAGTGGTGGTGTAGAGACAGTTGTGGTGGTGACAATAGATGAAACCGGTGGTGCTTGGCCTTGAATAAACACTACCTGCCTCAGAGAAGACAGAGAGGTTTGTGGCTGTGTCGGTTCACTCAGAGATGGAACAGAAGTAGAGACATTAGTATCAAGGGGAGGAATCCCTGAAACCACATCTCTTAGACTTGAAGAATCTTCCATTGGATTTGAAGAAGAAAGCAAAATCTTGAGAGTGTTAGCATCATCCCCAGTCTTAGTTGGTGGTTGAGCAACTTCATTGACCTTTCTAAAGTGCTTGTCATCGAATCCCGATAATGGACCAAAATCATCATCATTTAGATTAAGGTCAAGACTCGAAGGAATGTCGTCGTTGTTGATACCAGTAAAATCCAAATCTTTTGAGAAATCATCATCTCCATTGAAATCTTCATCACCTCCCTCTTGATCAAAATGTCCCTCAACCTCCACATTATGTAGCTGGTCATGTTCCTCAGCCACAATTGCCACTGGAGAAACATGACCTTCTTCATTCTCAGGCTCTACAACTGAGATTACGACATCCTCGGTTTCTGTGGGATTAGAGAGATTTTCAGATCCTGATTGGTCACTTTCATCAGCAAAGATCCCAAATTTTATCAACGAAAATTTTCCTTCAAAGACAAATTTTCCAGCTCGATTTTGTTTCATTAAACCGAAGGCGCTGGGACTGATAGACTTGAGATCCAAAGTTTCATTTCCTCTCTCAATCTCGGGGTGCATGACATTAAAGATGATTTGCAGGAACCTAAGGTACATCAAGAACTTGTCCCGCTTGTTTCCCTCAATGTTTAGAATCAATTCATGCAGAATGAACTTCGAAAAGTTGAACTCAATTCCCGATGCTAAAGTTGCAATGGCTCCAGTGTTGAAGAGGGAAATCTCATTAGGTCCTGATCTCCTCCCGGAAATACAGCTCACAAACACATGAGCTAGATACTTCCAGCAAGGAGGTAACAACTTCTTGATAGTAGGAGGAAATATTCATTCATAACCCATATGATCCAGTATTTCTTGTGTTTGCTCCAGATCAATCTCCATTGAAAATTCAGGCCTGTCATTAACCTGCAACGATTCTCGAATGATTTGCTCGGTAATCAGGACTTTCTTTCCTTGCACAGTGGCCTCAAGATATTTCTCATCGTTATCATTTCTTTCCACAGATGCGCATCTCCAAAATTCTTTAATCAATCTTTGATAAATCGTTGGACTAGTGGTGAAAGCAGAGATCAAGCAACATTTCCTTAGACCATCGACAATGAATTTGAGATCGTTGTGGGCCACCGGAGGATCTTCTAGAAAAATGGTTGAATTGTGCACTTTTGCGAACTCAAGATCTCCCATGATGTTCTGAAAAACGCAAGCACAAATTACAGCATTAGAAAAATTAACAGATTTCCCATTAAACAAAAATTTATGTCAATTTAAGGTGTACAGCCATACGCCTAGATCCAGCCACACACAATGTATGCAGCCGCACACGGTGTAAAGCCGCACACAGGTTCCAACTGTACATAGTGCTAGCCGCACACGAGTCTAACCGTACACGGGGGGGGGGGGGGGGGGGGTGTGCGGTCGTACACGGGTCCAGCCGTACACGGGGCCAACCGCACACGGCGTGTGCGGCCGCACACGCACAGTCGATACCGAAACCTTCAATTGACCATGGATTCAAGATCGTTTTTGCTCAAAAACTGCATTATGTGAGTCGATTTCATGGTACTTACGATTATGAGGTTTCAATTTCACGAAAGGGTTTTGACCGCACACCCCCTTTTATACTTTCCAATAAAGGGCTAACATTTACCACTCTTAAAAATAAAAGCCCAATACCCAAAAATATTTAAAAATAAAACTTTTTGAGGATTAATTACAAAATAAAAATAAAATTAAAATAAAAAGAAAAAATAAAAATAAAATATTTTCTAAGATTTACCAATCCCAAAATGAAAATAAAAAAATAAAAAAATTAAAACTAAAAATAAAAATAAAATAAAATGATGCTAAAATTTGAATTTAACCTAAATTTCGCCTTTATATGAAATTAATAACCTTTTGAGATGTGGGATCAAAGTTGTTGGACAATCCTCCTTCATTTGTCAGTACCTCTCCTTTCATTAATAGATCTGGTTGATCGCCGGTATTGTGGTCCACTTAAGCACGAAAAATTGTGACAAATTTTGGACATGCTATAAGTGACAAGACAAGTTGATCCTATGTTCCTAGATAAAACTTCCTAAGGACCATTCATCTGACGACGACCAAGGATATTGTTGTCCACCTAAGTTGAGTAGCGAGATCTACAGACAATCTATAATTATTCAATTTTAATTGTACTAGAATGTGTTTCCCGCTTCCTGATATACCCCAATAATCAAGAACTTCCGAGATACTCCTTAATTTAGGTGAGCAGACAATTATTAGGATTGAGAATTGATTTAGAATGCATATGCTGTACACCCAGGTCGGATCTCTTCCAATCACGTAGAGGGTGAAACATATGACTAACTAGAGTTTTAGAGGGATTGAGAAGTAGAAGGTTGCATATGCTGTGTACCAGGTCGGATTATTAATCACGCAAAGGAGACAGCATATGACTAACAGACAGAAAGAATAGCATAGATAGAAGATGCAGAGAGACAAAGTTGCATATGTTGCGGTCCAGGTCGGATCTTTCGATCACACAAAGGAGGCAACATATGACTGATAGTAGGAAAGAAAGAAAATAACTTTCTACAGACCTAATTTATCGGAATTCCCCAGTCGCTCCATCAATACCAGAATTAAGGACATAATCCGTACACCGAGGAAAAGTTAATCCACAGTTCTAGATACGGGTTTCTTTAATGTGACTGATGGATTCTCATGAATATCTCCATGCTCAACCTACCCAAGCGTCATATTGTCAGGCTAAACGGAACTATCTAGGTCAAGATTGATCAAGTCTCTAGATTCCGTAAGTTCATATGTACCTAGTCATGTCCATTAAACTTTTCGTGCCTACCAGCGCATCGAACACAGAGCCTAGACAATTCAGCTTTGGTACCTTACACAGATTCAGATTGCCTGTTATCACTTGTTGATATCACTTCCCATATATTTCTTACATAAAAGAAATATCTCAGTAATAATGAATTTTTTTTTATTTTCTAATGTTTTTGGATTTTCTGATTTTCTAATTTTTGTTTGGTTTTTGTTTATTTCTCCCCCTAAATTTGTGCATGGGTGAGAATGAAATAAAAATACGCAAATTTAAACTAACCTAAACAAAAATTAATCCTCAAAACGAATCATTTTCAAAAAGTTTACCAGCACATCGAATCGAGCTTTGTTAAACGGCTTTGTGAACAAATCCGCCACATTATTAGTAGTGAGAACCTGTTCTAGCCGAATGAGCGAGCGCGCATAACAATCTCTGATAAAATGAACTTTGATGTTGATGTGCTTCGTTTTTGAGTGCTGGACCGGATTTTTAGCAATTAGGATCGCAGCCTCATTATCACAGAATATAGGGGTTTCTTGAAAATTCAAACCGTAATCCAATAGCTAATGTTGGATCCATATGACCTGAGAACAACAAGCAGATGCAGCCACGTATTCCGCTTCTGCTGTTAAGGTTGAGACAGTGTTCTGTTTCTTACACTGCCAGGACACCAACCGATCACCTAGAAATTGACATCCGCCTGAAGTCGATTTCCTGTCAAGCTCGCAGCCTCCATAATTGCTGTCAGCAAAAGCATACAAATCAAATTCAGAATTTTTCGGATACCAAAGACCCAGTTTTGGGCTGCCTTTGAGGTATCGAAAAATCCTTTTGACAGTAGTAAGATGAGAAAGTTTAGAATTAGCCTGATAACGCGCGCATTGACAGACCGCAAACATAATGTCTGGGAGACTTGCAGTAAAATACATCAGCGAACCGATCATCGATCTGTAGTATGTTTGATCTACGGATTCGCCTTCAATATCAGGGGTCAGCAGGGGTCTCTCCGCCATGGGTGTCAAGGCAGGTTTGGCGTCTCTGAACCCGAACTTCTCAAGCATATCCTCCACATATTTGGCTTGATGGGGTAGGATTACGGCTGAACGTTGTTGGACCTAAAGCCCCAAAAGCATGGTCATTTCGCCCAACGAACTCATCTCGAATCTCTTTTTCATAACGACCTCGAATTCCTTGCATAACTGTGGACTCGTTGACCCGAAAATGATGTCGTCTACATAGATTTGTACAAGAATCTGATCCGCACCGACATGCTTTATGAATAGCGTCTGATCGATAGTGCCGCGTGAGTAGCCATGATTGAGCAAGTGCTCTGTAAGAGTAGCATACCAGGCTCTAGGAGTTTGATGCAGCCCATACAGAGCCTTGTCTAACTTGTAGACATGGTTGGGAAATTTCGAGCTGACAAACCCAGGAGGTTGATCAACATAGATCTTTTCCTTCACCTTGCCGTACAAGAAAGCCGTCTTAACGTCCATTTGATAGACAGTGAAGTTCATGTAGGAGGCATAAGCTAGGAAGATACGAATAGCCTGCAAGCGAGCCACCGGAGCATATACTTCTGTGTAATCAAGACCCTCTACCTGTCTGAACCCACGGACAACCAATCTCGCCTTATTTCTTACAATTACACCCGAATCGTCCTGCTTATTCTGAAATACCCATCTTGTGTCGAGAGACTTCTTGCCTTTAGGCAATTCCACCAACGTCCAAACCCCAAGCTTTTCGAACTGATTTAGCTCGTCATGCATTGCATCCACCCAGCTGGGCTCATTCAAAGCCATTTCTACATTCTTGGGCTCTATTTGAGAGATAAAGCAAAAATAGAGACATACGTTGACGTCTCCACTCTGGCTTCTAGTTCTAACGCTGTCGTCCAGCTGGCCAATGACATTCTCGATCGGATGATC
Organism: Lactuca virosa; assembly: GCF_052849685.1. Lineage (NCBI taxonomy): Eukaryota > Viridiplantae > Streptophyta > Magnoliopsida > Asterales > Asteraceae > Lactuca > Lactuca virosa. Next base: position 93,227,456 of record NC_136432.1, on the reverse strand, counting down.
GCGCTGTATGCGAGAGGATATATCTTGACTGATGTCAGTGAGTGAAACAGGAAGATTATGAATATTAATAGCTCCTTCATTTGCTGAAGAATCCACGGTAGATGAAACAGTGTCGATTGTTGGATTTGCTACAAACTCATCAGCGATTTGATCGGGAAAGAGAAGTTCCATCAGATTTTGAGTGACAGCGGAAGCATCTTGGTTCATGAACTCTCTTTCAACTGGAGTTAGAGGAGTAGCATCAGCATCTGGAGCAGATTGATGTGTTGAGGATTCTGGAGAAGCGATTGGAACAAATGACTCCACCGGGGATCAGTAGCAGAAACCAATGGCGGTCTGTAAACAACCTCTTCATCATTGTCTTCAATGATATTCTTCGAGCCAGAGGTAGACCCAGCTTGGTTATCAGACGACACACTAAAAGATTTGAATTGTGATGTATAGTCAAACAGCCAATCAGGACCCACCCTAGCGTCCGTTTCATTCTCTTCCAGCCAGCGAACATCAAAAGATTCCACGATTTGCTTTGTTTTCTTATTATATACCCTGTAAGCAGTACGAACAGCGTATCCGACGAAATAGCAGTCATCATCTTTTGCATTGAATTTTGGGTTGGACTCCAAGTGAAGAAGGGTGAAAGGGCAACCAAATACTCTGAAATGGCTGACAGATGGCTTGTGTCCATATAGAATATCATACGGAGTTTTCATCTGGGCTTTGTTGATCAGGACACGATTTTGAACGTAGCAAGCAGTGTTGATCGCCTCTGCCCAAAAGAAAACTGGAAGTTTAGGATCACATAGCATCGTTCTCGCTGCGTCTTGTAACGTTCGATTCCTCCGCTCAGCAACACCGTTTTGTTGTGGTGTCCGAACAGAACTATACTGACGCACAATACCCTTCTCAACGCAAAAATGATCAAGAACAACATTCTTGAATTCTGTTTCATTATCTGTGCCTAGCGCTTTCACTCGGTGGTTGGTTTGGTTCTCGATCATTACAATGAATTTCTTGATAAGGTCAGCGATCCCAGCTTTGTTGAATAGAAAGAAAACCCACGTGAAGCGAGAGAAGTCGTCTATCACAACGAGACAGTATGAATTTTGGTTGATGTTGAGGACGTTGACCGGACCAAACAAGTTCATGTACAACAATTGGAGCACCTGGCTGATGGAGTTGACCTGCTTTGGCAGATGTGGCTTTCGATGATGTTTGCCTTACGCACATGACACACATTTTTCAAAAGTGATGAAGTCTCTAACGGGTAGACCACATACCATTTCATTTTTGGCAAAACGGTTCAGATTCTTTGCATTTGCATGGCCAAGTCGACGATGCCACATCATAGCGTTTTGTTCTGAACCCTTTGAAAAGAGACAAGTGACTTCATCGGGTATGTTGCTGTTCATGTCAATAATGTAGGCATTCCCATCCCGCTTTGATTTGACGAGAATCCACTCCTCTGGGATGACAATGACAGGCTTTAAGATTAGACATTCTTTATTGGTGAAGTGTGGCGAATAACCCTTGTCGCAGATTTGAGAAACACTCAACAGGCTGTGCTTTAACTCGGGAGCATAGTTAACGTTCTCAAAACTTAGCACTCCATTGGAAACGGTTCCTCTCTGAGTGATCTTTCCACCTTCTCCGCCCGCAAAGGAAACATAGCCCCCATTAAAAGATTGAATGTTGCTCAATTGGGAGATGTGTCCTGTCATGTGCCGGGAGCAGCCGCTGTCGACATACCAGGGTCTGACGACATTCCTCCGCAACTGTCCCTGCACAATGAGCAGAATCATTTAGATTTGGGGACCCAGGTCATTACAATCCTGGGTTGACCCTTAACGTTTACAGATTTATCTTTTGATTTTCCTGAATTTGAGTTCTCATTTACAGCAGATACAGAGGATGATGATGACTGATTAGACTATAATTTTGGCATCCATTGATATTTAGGTTTTGAAAGAATTTTCTTTTCAGTTTGCTTTGAGCAGGTGGATTTTCTACTAGAAGAAGTTGAAGACCAAGACCTGCATTTTGACGAAATCGACTTTGGCTTAGCTTTGATCGATTTTGGCAAACTGTTTGGATTTTTATTAAAAACCTGATCGTTCTTATGAAGAACTGCCATTTTCTTCTTTTGATTTGCTTTCCAGTCATCATCTCGAGACTGAGTTCTTGAGGACTTTATAATTAAAGACCGTCCTCTAGACTCATTCTCTCCTCTTTGTGACAAGTAATGCACAAGCATCCGATTGAGACAGTTTCTGGCAATATGACCAGCTGTACCACAATTTAAACAAATGTGTTTATTATCATTGGACTTGGTACTGCTTTTGTCAGATTTCTGCCTTTTATTATCGTTTCTAGCATTTTCACATTTGCCGGAACAAGTACTAGATTGTGTAGAAAACGTAAAAGATGTAGAAGCACTTGAATCAGATTTAGCAACTTTATCAGAAACAACACCATTATTTTCAAAATTATCAGTCTGAAACAGCACACCACCAGAAACAAAGACATTAGTGTTTCAGTTTAACACAGATTCATCACAAAATTCAACACCAAATTTAGACACAGAATTATTCGACTCAGGCTTTTCAGCTTCTTGCTCCCCCTGAACTACTGACATATCTGCACTTGAGGTAGAAATGTTAGTATCCAAAATTTTATCATTAGACTGTGTTGCTTGTTCAGAAGATGATTTCCCATAAACCATGAAAGGTTCTCTGTCAATTTCTTCTTGAGATAGAGGAATAACAGTGTAATTATGATTGAAGGGAGGAGGGACACTCTCAAATCCTAATCCTACTTGTATCTGGTTACCACAAGTAATGTCCTTCCACTGCATTTGTTACGCGATCATTTTTGCAACTACTTCACTTGACCCATCGAATTTTTTAAAATTAAATTCAGCATTTTCAAATCGGTTTTTTAATGCGTCAAGTTCAGCGGTTACAGCAGCAAGTTTTCTTTTGAGATGATCATAATTCTCACACTTGTTGCTGTAATCCTCTTGCAATTTCTTAAAATCCTTTGTTTTGTTTTCTAATTGAGTTTTCAAATGCTTTTGATTTTTCCTAAGTGTATAGCCTTCGTACTTAAGGTCCTCATTCTCTCTCTTGATTAGTTCAATTTGGTCACGTAAGAATTTAACAGTTTTCATACAAGATTGAGAGCAACCAATTTCACTCGCCCTCGGGTTTGGCAGGCTCTGGAGTGGTTTGCACCATGAATGCAAATTGAAGATTCATCATTTCCTCTTCATGATCCTTCTCTGTTTCTTCTTCCACACCATCCTTGATCTGGGCAAGATGTGCATTTTCAGGTCCTGAAATATTCAGAGCCTGAATCTGGTCTTCCCAATCAAAGGATTGAGCCATCATAGCCAAGTTTACAGGCTGATTGTTTGCAGAGGACCCCTTGTTGTTGTTCACTGGCACCATAGCTCGCTCAGAATTCTCTCTTCGGTCTGGTTTTGGACATTCTCGAGTAAAGTGTCCAGGTTCATGGCAATTATAACACCTCAGCTTTCCTTTGTTGAACCCTACTTTCTTGTCAGAGTTCACACTCTAGTTGTTCTTCCCAGTTTTCTTGGAGAATTGTTTTGCCCTAAAAACAGCCATAGCCATTTGTCATGTGATGTCCATCTCCTCCACATCCTCTGGATGGATTTGATCTAGGTCAGCAAATGATAATTGTGGGGAAAGTTCTCCGGCCACAAAAGCATTGTAACAGTTCACTAGACCAGTGGCGAGGGCCAGATTTTCTTCTTTTTCTTTCAGATATGAAGATTGAGGATTATTTCCATGAGCCTGAATGGGTCCATTTGAGGATGAACCTACAACAGAAACAGCTTGTTGAAGCGAGGATTGAGGTTGAGAAACTTGAATGCTTTGCATTGATGGGAAAACGTATGAAGTGGGCTGATGAGTCACATATGGTTGAACTTGAGGAACATGAGATACTTGTGAAACTTGAGGAGTAGAGAAGCTTGAGAAAGCAGTGTTGTTGGTGGTTTGGATTCCAAGATTTGCAGAAGAGTATGAATTAACATGATTAATCTCTCTTTGCTTATCATCGAGATCGCAAGCCTTAATGATCGCCATCGTTTCAGCGAAACTCAAACGGTTCAAATCTTTGGTCTTCTTTATCACTGAGACATTCATATCCCAAGATTTTGGTAAAGAGTTCAAAAGCTTCTTGTTGATCTCAGATTTTGTAACCATAACACCAGCAAAACTCATCTCGGTTGTGAGTGTGATAAACCTTTGCAGTTGATTCTCAAGAGTCTCCCCCAAGACATAGTTAAACATGTTGAACTTTTGTCGCAACATGTCTTGGCGACTTTGTTTCATGTCTTCATTTCCTTCGTAAACTTCGATCAATGCTTCCCATAATGCCTTTGCTGAAGTGTACTCACGGAAACCTTGAGCAGTTTCTGGGGATAATGCCATAGTGAGTGTGGCAAGAGCTTTTTCTTGTTCCTCGACTCTCTCGAAATCATCATCGGTGTAGTTCTCAACTTGCTTATCAATTATGGTGTCGTCTTCCAATGTTGTTGTGATACGGATTGGACCTCTCAGAATACTTCTCCAAATTTTAAAATCCTTCATTTTGATGTATTTCTCAATCCGATATTTCCATTCAGGAAATCCTACTGCTGACAACAACCGGGGAATGCGAGAAGTGGTACCCATAATAGCATCCAATTCATGATGAGCAGACATGCTTTGAGATTCCATTTTTGAACAACAAAAGTTTCGTTAATTAATACGAGTGTGGCCACACACTCCAACCGCACACGTCAACAACACACTCCAACCGCACACACCAACAGCACACTCAACCGCATACAACAACCGCACACTCAACCGCACACCTTAAAAGTTCCAACCGCACAACTTCAAAGTTCCAGCCGCACACCTTCAAATTTTCAACCGCACACCTTCAAAGTCTCAGCCGCACACCTTCAAAGTTCCAACTGCACACCCAAAAATACTAGATTTTTGAATGAATTTTGATTCCAAACGAGTAAAAACAATGATTAGAAGCAGTTTCTCAATCAAAAAGTATAAATGCACCTCAAAAGCCACAAATATCTTCAACCACACACTCTTATGATTCTTCAAATTGACACTAAATTGGCTCTGATACCAATTGTAAGTCCCGATCTATAGATCCAAATCAGTAATCAATGAATTGCAAACAATCAAACAGAGTGTAGAAGGAGTAGAAGGAGAATAAAGCCAAGCATGTACACATCTATAACGTATAAATGTCAGGTACACCTTGAAAAACACGCACACATACGTCACTCTTTCTAACACACTGACACAGCCTATTTATACCACATGAAGCAACACACAAGTGTGCAGCCGCACACACGTGTACGGCCACACACAGCGTGTGCAGCCGCACACACGTGTATGGCCGCACACACCCACTAACAAACCACAACCACCACAACACACTCTAACATCCTACCAAGACCTATACATTAGAATGCCTAGCCCAAACCACAAAAGTATAGCCTATCACCATGTCACCCTAGAAATAATCTTCCTATGACCTTGTAGACCTCGTCGATGGACCCAACACCATATCTCAGACGTTTATCAAACATACACTACTTCAACATACTATTAAGACAATATCTAACATTACCACATCACCTTCACCCCATGTTTCCTCAACATCATCCTATCATACCCACTCTCACCTCGGTAGCATTTCCACCACCTAGTGTCACCTCGACTCGTGTCATTCTAACCAACATCATTGCCATAGAAGTCTCTTTCCTTACATTTTCTCCATCTCGAAAGCCACTATCAACTTCCCCATCTCTCAAACTGCTTCCCCACATCCTATGCCAACTCGCACTACTAGAAAAAGCCTGAATAACTAAAGAAATTTCTTACGGAAGTAGAATTCGTAGCTATTTTACTATGGAATAGCTATTTTACAACAGAATTTGCTTCAAAAAGTCATTCCATAGCTAATAGTTTAATAACTACGGAATTTTGCTACAAAATGTAAAACTGTAGGTAGATTGTAACGAAATTTGCTACAAAATCATAATTTGTAGCTATTTCACTACAAAACTTACTACGATTAAAAGTTTGTAGCGATTTTGCTACAGAAGTTGCTACAGAATCATAATCCATAGCTATTTTGCTACAAAATTGAAGTTCGTAGTTATCTTGCTACGGATTTGCTACATAATTAGAATCCGTAGCTATTTTTCTATGAACATTTTTTATAGATTAAATTTTGTTGCTATTTTGCTATAGAATTTCCTACGGAATTAAAATGTAGTTATTTTTCTACCGTCTTTGCTACGGAATCGAAGTTTGTAGCTAACTTGCTACCATATTTTCTACGTAACCAAACTATAGGTATTTTCTATTGGATAAAAGCTCACAATTTTTATTTTACAAAATTGGCCAGTAAAATTTTTAAGTATTCGGAGGCATCCTAAGCAAAGCTTAGACCCATTAAAGGATCACGGATGGTCGATAACCCACGATTGGTTGGATGGCATGAACCCGACTAACCCGAATGACATATTCGAAACCGACTATCGTTTGTAGGTAAAAAACAAAAAAAAATGAATTTAAAAGAATTTGACTCTTCAAACTTGGGAAGAGAAGAATAGTAGAGAGAGAGGATGTGGCGGAATCTAACCATATGCGGTCAAACTGCATTGATGACCGCAGGGTGGGGACGGTGTTCGCCACTGCCACCGTAGCAAACCGTAGGGAAAACCGTGCCCACACCCCTTAGGAACAAAAAAACCATATCTTCGTCGCTCATATATTAAAAAGAAAGATTTCTTGAAGCTTGTTTTTTTTGTGCGTATCCAATGGCTACTAGGTCTACTCAACGTACCAAAAGAAAAACTCTATAACTTTCGGGTCTTTCTTAGCTTAAACCCGGTATTTTACCCGGTTTATCCGGACCCCATAGACCTATACCCAGAATAGCCAAAACCCGAATAAGGTTATTATTAAAACCCAAAACTAGAACATAGAGACACATCAATACATAATACCTAATTTTGAAAATATAAATTTTAATAAATAATTAGAGCCCAATAATAATAATTCAAATAAGTACTATTCGCAAGAAAAAGCGTGTGCCCAAATATGATTTGAATTTAGGTTGAATTAAATAAACAATTGTTATACAAATATGATTTTTTTCAATTTATATAATATATAATAATAATATTAAATAAATAAAGAAATTAAAACTATTAAAACCTAATAAACGACATGTAGTTATATTATAAAAATAATTAACAAATCCAAATCTAATTTCTTTCCTTTGATGTCACGAGTAACACCAAATGTAATTTGTTTCATTGTGATTTCACGAGTAACACAAGCATTACCGATAATCTCTACAATGACCACCACCATTAATGTCCGTGTCGGTCACCACCACCAACAGCGTTAACCTTAACAAACAACCCCCAAAATTCTAGTTCCTCTCAAGGCATATCGCATCCCTGACCACCAGTGCGGTAGTCGATTATAGGGAAAATACAAACCCTCGGCTCTTCATTCTATCTCCATGATTCATGGGTCAGTGATGTTTTGCTTGGTAAGTTTTCCAGTTCTTTATTCTTTTTGACCACCTATTTCTTATTAATTGATTTCAAAAACTTTTGTGTAAAACAAAATATTGATGCTGTTACAAAATATACACAAAAACTTTTGCGTAAAGAAAATTTCTGATGTTGATACTTTCCCATCACGTTATGTAACAATATATATCCTTGTTTAATTCATGTGTTTTGTTTGATTGGACAGTTGGAAAATGTTAGAAAAAGTAAATTTTGGCTAGGTTCCTCTAATATTTGATTGATTAAAATTAATGCAATGAACATCAAACAAAGATATTGCATCGCCCCTGATCATCCGGTTGTTGTCTGATTAATTAGATAATAAGGTACGTTCTGATTGTAACGTTAGATCTTCAATTTAACTATTACTACTTCCTACTGTCACCATAACATAACAGATGTTGAAAGTAATTAGTAAATATATATCAACCATTACTCATGAATGTTATTTTTTTCTTACAATTTTGGTATACCTTAGCAGAATGAACAATACAACTAGGAATTGGATGTATGAAAGACTAGATGCCGATGGATATATTTAACCTATTTTCACAAATGGATTGAAGACATTCATTGCATTTTCTTGTAGTAATCAAAGTTTTATGGATGGAGATAAAATTAAATGCCCTTTCAAAAAATGTCTAAACAGAGCATATCAAGAAGTTGAAGTTGCAAAGTTTCACTTGTCTAAGTTTGGTTTTATTCCGAACGACCATTTATGGAATAGACATGGAGAAACAGCAATAGGCAGTACATCATTTGGGATGGATGATACACACTCAACTTTTAATGAACAGCATGAACCCTCTTATAGTGAAATCGTTATGGATGCTGACGGTTATGATTTTATAACAAGAAATTTTGATGAGGATCCTAATCCAGAAGATAAGAAATTCTTTGATATGTTAGAGGCTGCTGATAGAGAATTATTGTCAGGTTGTAAAAAAGTAACACAGTTGTCTGTTGCCACTCGACTATTGAATATCAAATCAGAATATCGCATCCCTAGCAATGTTTTAATACAATATGTCAATTGATGAAGGATGGGTTACCAGAAGATAATAACATGGTTGATAGTTTGTATGAGACAAAGAAGTTAATACAAGCACTTGGTCTACCTGTGGAACATATTGATTGTTGTAGATCTGGATGCATGTTATATTGGAGGGATAACAAAGATCTTGATCTATGCAAATTTTGTGAAGCGCAGAGGTATAAATCTTCAACAAATTCTTCTAAGTGTCTGCATGTACCTTACACCCGAATGCATTATCTACCTTTAACTCCAAGGTTGAAAAGATTATATGCTTCTCAAGCAACAGCCGCTTCCATGCGATGACATGCTGAGGATCATGGTCATGATGTTGGAGTTATGTGTCATCCATCTGATTCCGAAGCTTGGAAGAAATTTGATATTAATCATCCTTCATTTGCAGCTGAAAGGCGTAATGTTAGGTTGGGTCTATGTATAGATGGTTTCAACCCCATGGAACCTCAGGATCACATTATTCGTGTTGCCCCTTTATCATTACACCATATAATTTGCCACTGTCTATGTGTATGAAAGAGTCTTACATGTTTTTGACTGCAATTGTGCCTGGACCCAGGAATCCTAAGGACAAGTTAGATGTTTTCCTTGAACCTGTTATTGACGAACTGAATCAATTATGGGAAGAAGGTGTCTTAACATATGATGTATCGTTAAGACAAAATTTTTAAATGAGAGCCGCTTTAATGTGGACAATTACCGATTTCCCGACTTATGGAATGCTTTCAGGTTGGTCAGCTGCAGGGAAGTTAGCATGTCCACATTTTGGAAAATCTTCACAAGCATTTAGGCTTCCAAATGGTAATAAGATGTCTTGGTTTTACTGCCATAGAATATTCCTCAAATCTGATCACCCATTCAAACTAAGTAAGACTAAATTCACCAAGAATCGGGTAGAAAGATGGAATCCTCCTCCAATTATGACAGGTGCATCAATTTTAAGGGAAATTGATGATTATGGTTTCGTAAAAGTGACAGAAGCTAATTCGTATGTAGTAAATAAATCATGCAGCAAGGTTAAGTGTGGTTGGAAAAAGAGAAGCATATTTTGGGATTTGCCATATTGGAAAACAAATCTTATTAGACATAATTTTGTTGAGAAAAACTTTTTTGAGAATTTTTTTTACACCGTAATGGATGTTAAGAACAAGACAAAGGATAATGCAGGCGCAAGAGCTGATTTAAAACTCTTCTGTAACAGAAAAGGGTTTGATAAAAATCAAGTTACATGCGAGTATCCAAGAGCACCTTATGCATTCTCTAAGGAACAAAAGAAAGTCATATGTAAATGGGTAGAAAGTTTGACATTCCCAGATGGTTATGTTTCAAATCTAGGGAGGTGTGTAGATTTGAGCACATGTAGAGTCTTTGGAATGAAGAGTCATGATTGCCATGTTTTTATTGAAAGATTGTTGCCAATTGCATTTCGTGAGATGTTGCCAAAAAAGGTGTGGGAAACAATTACTGAGTTAAGTCTTTTCTTTAAAAGCTTAACTGCATCGGTAATTACTGTTGAAGACATGAAAAGGATTGAAGATGAAATTCCGATAATTCTTTGTAAATTGGAGGGTATATTTGTCCCCGGCTTTTTTGAATCAATGGAGCATTTTCCGATACATTTGCCACATGAAGCGAAGATAGCAGGTCCCGTCCAATATCAATGGATGTATCCATTTGAAAGGTTAATTTTTTACTTTACATAGTATTCCAAACAAACAATTGGTAAATATAAATTAATATGTTTATTGAATTTTGTGTTGTAGATTGCTCCATCAGTTGAAAAAAGGATGTTAAAAATAAAGCTAGAGTGGAAGGTTCAATTTGCAACGCATTCTTGGTTCGTGAAGCATCAATATTTTTATCTTACTATTTCGAGCGTCATGCTTATACACATAACCGAAAGGTTCCTCGAAATGATGATGGAGCCTCATGTCTTGTGTCGATAACTCTAAACCGATTCATAAAACATAATATTTAGGTTGGCGCCACCTTCCTTGTTCATCCATATTAGTCACATGCTTTTACTGTTTATAACCGATAAAATGAAATAAGAATATGAGACTCTTATGTATAACAAAACTTGTATGCTAGTTACCTATCTATAAGATGTAAATCTACATTAAATTCCATACATTTTGACATTATTGACGATTAAGTCCTAATTTTTGTTTTTTAAACAATATAGACCAAAAGACATCCAATTGTATTTGGATTTGGGTAATTACCCAGTTACCCGATCATCCTACATATGTGGCAAGGGAAATATTCATTAAATTCTCTAACTCTAATCTAATTTAAGCCATGAAATTTGTAATAAAAAGCCCAAAAATTACAATTATATTTGATTTTTAGAAATTACCCACTTACCCTATTTCTTTCCCATGGCATTGCATAAGGGCATTCCACGATGATAAATTACATGCTTAGTTGATGTATGGGGATTTAACTATAAAAGAATTGCAACTTCTACTACAAAATCTTTCTTTTTAAATCAATGGCTTCGCCATGTATATGAAAGATCATGTATGCTGAAGAATGATATTAAAGTGATATTGTCAATTAACATATGATACTAATAGGTCACACTAACAATAACTTGATACAATTGATTATTTATTAAAAATTTATTTTAATAAATATTCAATAAGCTCTTATAATTAATTGGAAATTATTTATTTCTAAGAAATAATAACTTTCATTAGCAAGTAGCATATTACTTCATAGGGTATGAATTAATAAGTCATGTACAACATTTTGGACCAGTTGAATCCTTTTGTCTTTTATCTAAGGACAAAGTTTATATTTTATAAACTTTGAGTTTATAAAATTTAAACATATCTTCTTCTTTTTGAAAGGATGGGCCGAAAATAGAGAGGGATATAGGAGACATGTCTTTTGAATATAATATTGTAGGGAACATGCTTAATAAGTGTGGGAATTAAATATTATAAAGAGCCATGGGTTGTCTTAAAGTGTTAAGAACTTTTGGGTAATGATTAAGCATTAAAAGAAGGCTTTCTTTCTTGCTTTTGTGCTAGTCAAAAAAACTGCAACATGGAGAGAGATTGGTGACTCTCACCATTTCTTCATCTTATGAAGACTTTACTTGCATATCTTATACTCTCTTGAAGTTCATATTGGTTATGAACTTCAAGCTTAAGATATTAAGAGTTTTCTTACAAGACTAGCATCTTAAATCAAGTTGACAACTTGTTGGTGTCTCTAAAGTTCATCATTCTTCAACAACTTCAAAGCCTCCCAAGAGGATCCAAAGAACTACAAAGGTTGTTATTTCTCCATCTTCTTCTTTGGTTGGTGTTTAATCTTTCTATAACTTGCAAGATGATCCTTGGTGGGTTTAACTTGTTTATGTTATTCAAAAAATGATCAACTCTTCCGTTGCTAAAGATTATGTTTTTGAAACTAGTTTTTGAATAAAAACCCAAAAATTGGTATCAAGAGCCACCTTGTAAGTTTGGTTTTATTTTTTGATTTTTGGAAGTCTTAGTTTTAGGAAAATATGGATAACTTGGTTTTATATAAAAACAAGTTCATACATATTTTCTATGACAACTTTATAATTGTTATTTTATGTAACAAAAGTTTTCATGCATCTTTTGTCATTTAAAGTTGTCTTAGAAAAACAAAGGTGGTTTAATATGTATGTTCATATGTATGATGTACATAAACTAGCCAAGGACCAGTGTTTTTGTTGTGTTTTTGTGTCGGTTGTTTTATAAAAATGGTTGTAATAATTTATTTATTCATATGGTATGTAATAAATTAAATAGATTAGTTTTCTTGGTTTATTTTTGTAAGTAATAGATTAGTTTTTAGAATTAATTTATTTTTACAAAATTGTAACAAGAGATGAAGTCGGAGCCATTTTTTGAAGACAAAAGAGCGATTTTCGAAGTTAATATGTGTGTATGTTTCTCAGTGACAGCTTCTTAAAACTGTCACTAAATCTGTTTTCTAAAGGGCTGTTCGACTTTTACAGTTGCTGAATTTTAGCTTTCAAGAAGTTCTTCAAATCTTTTGCAAGCAAATGGTGTTTACTCAAGTGGGAGCTTCTACAATAACACTACATGAATATTTTTGGTCCCTTAAAATGTCCCTTTAGGAATCGACATGGTATTTTTGTGTTGGCTCACAAAAATATCATTAGTTTGTTATGTTTATGCTCATATAATTTTATGCATGTTTGTGTTATTTACTTTATATACTTATTATGTGTGGTTGATAAATTTGTTTTTCACATGCTAAAATAATTTTAGACAAAATAAACATCACATGAGTTTGGTTTTCAAAATTTATATTGTGGACATAAGTTGTAACAAGTTATTGGTTTAAAATAAAATTCGGTTTTATAAAACGTTAATAACGTCAAATTTTGAAATATTCAAATATAAGTTTTAAAATGGTGATTTTTATAAATTATACAAACTCCCAATATATAAGTAATAAAATGAAGTTTTATTAAAGATATAAAATGTTCAAATGCACTAAAACTTAATATCTGTTATTAAAATTGAATCGCGTTAAAATTATATAAAAACTAGCTTTTTATAGAACCTTTAAAAGTGATTTTCTTTTTGAAAATTGGTACCATGGTTTATTATATGCATGTAATAACCATGATATCATATGTTTTTAAAACTAGATTTATACAACATATAAAAGACCCTTTTTACAAACCTCAAATCTATGTAATCGTTTATGAAGAGCACTCACACGTCTCTTGTATGCACTAGTGGGATGAAGGATACTTAACCACTTAGTGTTATCTTTTGATGGTCGGGGTCTATTCGTGATTTCTATAACCAAGTTATAGGCCGATTACACAAGTTTCTCAAATTGGATGATTTGATCGGAAATCTTTTGTGATAAAGGATACTTAAGCAAGAGAATTCTGAAGCATAGATGGGATCAAACATGTCTAATTAAATTTGTTATTAACGATTCCATAAATCTAGGAATTATATAGTAAGATATAATTGATAATCGATATCTACGAGGTTGAATTCAAATGGATTAGATAAAGGATACCTAACCATTTATTTGTTTTTCAACTTGGATCCTACACTTCGATAATTAATGTTATTGGAAACTAAAAGGGTATTAATTATTAAAGAATTTAAATATTGAAAATACTAAATGAATTTTGTTAAAATTTTGTAGTTAAATAATCCATTTTCATTACCATGAATTGTCATTTTTCTTAAATGACTTAATGAAACAATAACATTCACTAGATTCAACTTCAATGAATGGGTTCATGTCTTTAAATACAATCTCACAATAGATATGAAATTGTATACACTTTAAGGTCCTAGTCCTAAACTATTTGATTTAAGCACTAATCCCAAACATGATACCTAGTAAACGCATCATTGTGATGCTAAAGATGTTTATAACATCAAACTAGGAATAGTTCAAGGCCCAAAAGAGTCACCTTGTGTGATCTAGGAGGCCCATTTTTTATGGACTGGACACCTTTAATCCCATTAAATCCAATAAGGCCCATATAGATGGATCTTGTTTCTTTTGTGGAGAAACTGGACAGTGGAAGAGGATCTACTCCTCTTATCTAGATAGAACTCATAGTTTTCATATAACACTTAGATACTTGGTACTTAAATTTTAATATAATATTTATAATTGGCTTGTAGATATTTACTGAAGAGTAACCAGCTGAGCACAATCAAGTTGGAACAACACTCTCGGAGTCTAGTTTATTATGGTTGAAACATAATGTGCTTGTAATATAAAACAATGTTTGTTTTGCAACAATGTATGTTTTAATTTAGTTCGCCTAAATATATGTCTCAGTTTAATTTATGAATGATTTACTATTTACTTAAATCGATTTCATAACGATCGCCATCATATTCGGAAATGATTAAAATTATTTTATGAGACTAGATATCTTAATTAGGATTATAAAGTAAATATCAATATTTTATAAATAACAAGTTATATATTCAAAATACTTTTGAATTAAACTTGTTTTAAATCAAACTCATCTTTGATATTGTTATCTTTATTATATAAATAACATTCACATATTCCAACTTCAAGAAAGGCATATTTTAAGGCAAATAATGTAGTTTATTTGACATATGTAAATCTTATTTATATATAAAAGATTCATGTTGTTATTTTCACTAAGTAGTAAAGAAAATAATTTTAAAAGAACTATACACTATGATGTATGACTACCTTACTAATATATGTCGAAGATTTAGCACAAGATGTCAAATCAACTTTATTAACAATGATAGTATTTTTAATTATATTTTACATGGTAAAGCATAATTATGAAATCTTTATTAAAGTTTTCAAATATAAAGTTGAAATAGAAACCGATAAGAACTATCGAATGCCTTAATGATAATAAATGATGAATTCAATCTTACTTAGTATGATTTTCTTTCTAATCGGTAGAAATGGCCTCCTTTTATTTCCTTGGGATAACACCTACAACGCTATCAATTGTACCTTGAGTACAAACACCAACTAACTAGTACATATAACATTTTCTTCAAAAGATTTTGTATGGAAGGGCTCCTTCCCTATCTTATTAACTGTTTTATTGATTTAAAGCCTATGTTGGACTAAAGCCTTTAAACCTAAAATCTACTAGATACGTATTTGTATAAAACTCTAAATAGAAGGTACTTGGAACTTGAAGTGGCTCAAGAACCATAACCTTATGTAGTTACAGTTGGTACTAGTTTTAACAAGGATTGTTAAACTTGAATAATAGCTATTCACAAACACAAATTGTTCGCATTATTGAAAGAAATCATCTATGACTTGAGAAATGTGGAATCTCTCATTGATGAGCTTTTACTGATGATTTATAGCAAATCCATCAAATACCAAGATGCTACGTTAGATCTCGAATCTGATTAATGGATTAAATTCATGAACATGAGATGTAATCCATGTATGGTAATCAAGTATGGTCTTGATTTAACATCCTCTCTATAGCAAGTCTAGAAGGAGTAAGATGTTCTTCTGTAAAGAATACATTACGTGGATAACAATACAAATTTAAAGCAATACTTGTTATAAAAGGTTTTTTCTTATACTCATGTCATTGACTATGGTCCTTATCATGCTCATGACAGTAACTTTGATTGAACCATTTTCACAAGTAGCTATGATTAGATCAATAAGGATATTGTTTACTATAAATTCATATTCTTGATATGAGATATAGCAAATAGATTTCAAGAAAGACCAATTTTCTTAATAGACATCTACTAGAATATATATATATATATATAGATTAGCCTGGAGGTTTTCTTAATCCATGTTATCCTAACAAAATGCGTAAAGCTTGAGATCCACTTATGGATATAAAGCAACATCTCAATGTTGCAATCATCATTTTAATGTAAAACCACAATGTATGTTTTTCTATCAAAATGAATAGAACACGTGTGTTTACTAAGAACTAGTCGGAGCATAGTGACAATTCTAATCTTGTATGAATGAGACATACTTAATCATAAAAAATTACATTCTGAACATGCCATGCTTTTCGACCTTAACTCGAATGTATTTCTAAAATGATAGACTTAGGAAGAACAAGATACATTTTTGCAGTGTAAAATCTATAGAGATAGATAAAATGAATGTTAAAAGTTTTATATACTTATGCATATATTGACAACGTCTTGAAAGAGATCGAGATAGAAGATTCCGTTCGAGGAACCTAAGCATTGTCACATGGCACTAAGTTTAAGCCAGTCTCAAAAGGACCTATCTCATAGGTTTGAACTAGCTGAAATGATTTATATTCGATTTTCTTGGCAAATGAATCCTTCATTTATGCCATATTATGCATAAGACCTGGTATATGATAATGCTATGAGCATATCATATTATACCAATTGAATACATGGTTAAGTCACTGGATGACTATAGGAACATTATATGAGTACTTTAGAAGAACAAAGAGAATGTATATGAGAAATATAGTTTAGAATAAATTATTCATGTAAAGAGCTACATAACATTCTGATTCTAAACAAATGTATATAGTTATGAATTATAATTTGATTATGACTTCATTGAGGGATGAAGAGTAAGTTTAGTTGGAATGAGGTCCAAGAAAAAAAAATGACACAATGTACTACAAAATAAGAATACACTATTTAGAAGTTGAAATCTAATATGATTGGATGAATGAGTTCATTGAAAAACAATGTTTATCTCTTCCATTCAATGATCACATAGAAATCCTTGTGACTTCGAGAGTATACTTAATCGAGCTAAGAGACTGTATATCACGAAAGAACAACAATCATATACTCCAAGATATTTAACTATACCTAGAGTAAAGTTAAATATAGAGATGATAGTATTCGTAGAATTCACAGAAATTAAGTTTAGTCGAACCCATTAATAAAGTCCTTCTTTAGAGCTAAGTATGAACGGTCATACTTCAGTCATATGACTTTATTATTCTAGAAATGGGATTTTGATTTGGATTTAGTATTTGGATATTGGAACATTGTAACAACAATTATTATATAATGTTTTGATATACTGGGATATGATCATAACATCAATACTTGTTGTGTTCTATATTAACATGTTTAATCCATGAATAATCTTATTATTCTAAAAGTTCATAGTCGGTTATAATTGTGGGAGAAATTATGTAATAAGACTAATATGAATTGGATTGGTTGACTTTCACTAGATGAAGGTAATAAATGGGTTGTAACCAAGTTTAATAGGTACTTGTCAGAGAACTGGTATTGACTGACCCGTATCAAGATCATCTCATGGATCGCTATCATGAATGATAATTGATTAAAAGGTACTATCTTTGTATCCTTAACACATGAGACACATAATGTGACTTAAGTGTAGGGAGTACTGTGCTTAGATATGGTCAAACGTTGGTCCTTAACCAGACAGTTATAAAAGCGATATTCAGGTATGGTACGAACTATAGAAGAGGCTTATGTATTCAAGATGAGATTTGTTCCTCTTATGTGTTGAGACTTTTACATATAAGGCTCCTTTCAAAAAGTTGAACACCATATGAGATTGATTTCGATCCATATTTCATGTTTAACATGTTGTCTGTGAAAAAAGGATAACTGATAAACTCGCCTTATAAACCAATTATAGCTTTGAGCTTTTTAGGAATTGGGCATTGATAGAATCGCACAAAGTCGTATGTTGAATTGGGCAGTGAAATGCTGTTAGACGTTCACCACTTTCTATATCAGTCTAATATGAATCTTGCACAAGTGGAAAATTGAAATATCTTGTATGCTCAAGAATCATATTAAAGTGATATTGCCAATTAACATATGATACTAATGGGTCACACTAACAACAACTTGATACATTGATTATTTATTAGAAATTGATTTTAATAAATATTCAATAAACTCTTATAATTAATTGGAAATTATTTATATCTAAGAAATAATAATTTTCATTAGCAAGTAGCATATTACTTAATAGGGTATGAATTAATAAGTCATGTACAATATTTTGGACTAGTTGAATCGTTTTGTCTTTTAGCTAAGGACAAAGTTTATATTTTATAAACATTGAGTTTATAAAATTTAAACATATCTTCTTCTTTTTGGAAGCATGGGCCGAAGATAGAGAGGGATATAGGAGACATGTCTTTTGATTATAATATTGTAGGGAACATGCTTCATAAGTGTGGGAATTAAATATTATAAAGAGGCATGGGTTGTCTTAAAGTGTTAAGAACTTGTGGGTAAAGATTAAGCTTAAAAAGAAGGCTTTCTTTCTTGCGTTTGTGCTAGTCAAAAAACTGCAACATGGAGAGAGATTGGTTACTCTCTCCATTTGTTCATCTTATGAAGAGTTTACTTGCATATCTTATACTCTCTTGAAGTTCATATTGGTTATGAACTTGAAGCTTAAGAGATTAAGAGTTTTGTTACAAGACTAGCATCTTAAATGAAGTTGACAACTTGTTGGTGTCTCTAAAGTTCATCATTCTTCATCAACTTCAAAGCCTCCCAAGAGGATCCAAAGTACTACAAAGGTTGTTATTTCTCCATCTTCTTCTTTGGTTGGTGTTTAATCTTTCTATAACTTGCAAGATAATCCTTGGTGGGTTTAACTTGTTTATGTTATTCAAAAAATGATCAATTCTTCCGTTGCTAAATATTATGTTTTTGAAACTAGTTTTTGAGTAAAAACCCAACAGTACAACCACCCCAAGTGTATGTAGTCTCTGTGAATCAGCTTCACGAGGTTTTAGGGTAGGTGTAATTGTTAAGAATAGTGTGTTTTGTGTAATTATTAGACTCTAAAGAACCCATGTCGTAGATTCTTATGTTGTCCTAATTTCATGATAAAGCTACAAAATTTTCCCATTTTTCAACAATAACCTATATTTTAGGTTATAAAATGGGAAATCTTTGTCAATGCCGAAATTTTCTATCATATATATGAAGAAAAAAGGACTATAACTTCTGTTCCCTTGGATCGACCCACCATTTCCCAACAGGTACTATAAAGATAAGATATTGGAAATGCATAATGTTGAAATTTATGATGAAGTAACCGACCATTTGAGTATAGTATGCTGGCATCTTAGATTGAGCCATCATTTGCAAGATTATACACTTCCAAAATCTTGCTTATATACCAGTTGTTGGGTAATGGTGGATCAATCTAAGGAAAAACAAATCATCCTTATTTTCAACCTACATGACAGAAATTTGCAACATGTATGAAGACTCCCCATTTTATAACCTAATACATAAGGTGTGAAGGAAAATTATAGAATAAATTGCCATTACAGTAAAATTATGGAAACCTATGAACATGCATCCTAGTTTCTTTGGAGTCCAAGAAGTCCAAATATCACACTCATATTTACAAATCACACATAACCCTAATACCTTATGAAGCTGATTCATAAAGATTGCATAGATTTGGCATAGATGAAGAAGATGGAGCCATTGATTTCAAAAGAATGATTTGGAAGTTCAAGCTACTATACTTTCAAATTTATGTACCCCAAATGCCATCTCAACAATGCCACCTGAAAGAAATGTTGTACTTGAGTACATTCAAAAAATATAATACAATTGCAACTCATTTATGATTTATTATTAAAAAAAAATTAGAGCTTAATCGTAAGTGAGGTCAAAATGTAGGGACTTTAATGAAAATTTCACTTGCCACATAAGGAGGATTACAAGGTGTACATGGGTAACAGGGTAATTGTTAGGTGCAAAGCTTTCCACGGAGGATGACTTTGAGGCATGGAATATTCCATTTCCATTTGTAGAATCCTATAGGGCTTAGAGCCACCCTTATATACAATTTATATGTCCTAAATTATGTATAATTTACGAGACACTTTATATACTTTTCTCCATGTGTTTAGCTTGAAATAAGATAAGTGGTACTTAATTGTTACAAAATTTATGTTTGGAAGTTAAAAAGGACCATGTAATGAATTAAAAAGGAAGACAACTGGAGATTTGAAATAAGAGTATTATAAATAAATCAAAGATTTTGAAGATAAATGCTAAAAATCAAGATCACGCCATGAATTAAGTCGATTACCAATGGCTATAAATTCACGCATGCTTTTTTCCAAAAAGAGTTCAACAAGAAGAAGGAGGGAATAGAAGGAAGAGAAGTCAAAAGAAGGTTAGAAACCTAAGTTTCTAGACGAAATCAAGATTTGAAGATTAAGATAGAAAACTGATAAAGAGTATTGGATTGCTTTTTGTTTTCCTTTGTTTTAATAGTTAGTTTATAGGCTAAGTACCAATACTTTTTTTTAAATATAGATTATATGGTATGATTATTTTTTAATTCAATTAAAGGGTTTGGATAGATGTTCAATTTATTATGTTTGCTTAATTAAAGATCCATGCATACTACTCCCGGTGTTCTTTTTTTTATGTAGTTGAGTGCATGATCTAGGATTAGCATCAGATTGTGTTTCTTGAATCAGTCTATTAGTTAACACTTGAAGATCATAAATTGACCAGTTGAGGTGTAGGTGGATCTGACTAGTTGTCACACCCCCAATCGACGGCAGAAACGGCAGGCTGTACAACGTAGTCATGGATCACATTTATTGAACATATATTGAATAGTAAAATAATGATAATACTAATAATAATAATGTAAAATACTAGTTTTTATTAATATGGAACAATAAGTTACATTGTATGATAATCCAAAATACAGTATGTGCCCTAACAAACACACATAAACATAAAACGATGTACAAAACAGAAATTGATAAACAGTTGCCTAATTATTCTTGAGGGTGACACGCCGACTTTTTATGTTCTTGAGAAAACATGCGTTTTGAAGATACGTCAACATAAAGTTTGGGAGTTCATATGTTTTGAGTTTGTGTACTTTTTATGACCAAAAGTATGTTTATAAAGTATTTGTATATCTACTTAACCAGCTTATATACATGATATTTTACATGACTAAATAGTATATATATATATATATATATATATATATATATATATATATATATATATGTGTGTGTGTGTGTGTGTGTGTGTTTTATACTTATATAAAATAGTACTTTTTCTATCCAAAAAAGTATAAAATATAAAAATATATAAGTATTACTTAAATAATATTATTTTTTCTAACCTAAAATGTATAAAATATAAAAAATATATAATCGCTTTATACTTATATAAAACATTACTTTTTTCTAACCCATGTGTAAAATATAAAAATATATAAGTGTTTTATACTTATATAAAATATTACTTTTTCTAACCTAAGAAGTATAAAATATAGTGTATAAGTACCTACCTAACTTATAATTATTCTTACTGTACTGTGTATATGTTAGGTATAATTGTTTACTTTTTATATAAATTCTATACCTACAACAGGTTGTGCACTCCGGGTATAAGTGTTTGTGATACAGATACACAACATAGATACTTTAATATGGCCCAGGTATGCATGTCTCAAAGTATATTTGGCACTATATGAAACAATAAAACAATAACTGTTGCTATATTATGACCATACCTCTGCTTGGTTCTAAAAATGGGCGTGCCAGATCAAATCCTCCAGACGCTTCATCGACATCGGAACAAAAAATAATATGACAACTAGTCACCCGATATGACTCGTCAGACAAGGAGTTGTAGCAACCAACATCGGGTGGGGATGTCAACCCGTATAGATCTATACACAGCTTAATCGCTCACACATGATTAACGATTATAAGGAAGATGATTTTACTATGTTTTTATCCTAAATTAATGAATTATGTATATCATGTAGACTTTTCGACTTTTAACAGTGTCAATAGTGAGTGGATGTGTGCTTCTAAAATCGTAAGTTACTAGACTAAAGATTTAACTGTGCGTAGACTTCTAACTAAAATCGAGTAGCATATCAGTTATAAACACAATAAAACCAAGTTTTAACCAATGTAAAACCAAGAATACCAAATATATGAACAAGCCTAAATAGTTTTATGATTATCACTTTAGTTCAATGCATAACGATAAATCAACTCTTCGTAATTACAAAACTATAAATAACATTAAATATTTATAATTATAATAAAACTATATTTTTCGTTTTATAAAAACATCAAATATATATAACGAACATATAGGGTTCAAAGCGCGTATGTGTGTGTGTGTATATATATATATATATATATATATATATATATATATATATATATATATATATATATATATATATAGTTTATTTTAACAACCCGATATATATAATAAAAACTTATGATCATATAAAATTTTAACCTATCATTTTTGCGTTTGTATAAAAATAATGACGAATATTGCACCTATTCTACCACGAAATCATTAAAGAGCTTAAAATGGGGTCGAGAAACTCATTTGATTGCGGTAGAAGAATCGCCGGAAAGTTAGCGCCTTGACTATATTTTTTTTGTCGGCTCGTTGATTCCACATTTCCTCTCTAAAGCGCTTACAACCTCAGGAATATCGGGACTCGGGGTTCGGGAATGTTGGAGAGAAAGTTGAAGAGAATATGTACAAAAATGAGAGAAATTTGAAATCTGTACATAGGCCAAAGTCTGGCGACACGCAGCGCCGTGGCAAGGGGAGCGTCACACCGTGGCAGTGTGGCTCCATCCTGATTGCGACAAGTGTCATGCTCTACTTGGGTCACATTATCGATTCAGTTTGCCACATATTGAGTTCTCGTAAGTCCACGTCATCCTACATGGCAAAATTCTCGATTCTACGGAAAATCATAACTTTCGCATACGATCTCCGTTTTTTACATATTTTATATCTTCGGTTCCGTGTCGACGAGTACTACAACTTTCATTTAGACCTTTTCGGAAAATTGGCATTCTATTTTTTTTAATTCTATAAGAAATACATTCTAAACGGATTTGGGAAATTCATTACTTCTTCATACGAACTTCGTTCTCGGTGTTCTTTATATCGACGTTCTTTTTAGAGTGTTTTGTCTAAAAAGCAATCGATCTCTATTTAACTTTTCAAACACACATTGTTGTGTTGTGTTGAATGTGAAACTTCGAAAAATCATAACTATCTCATAAGAAGTAAGATTTAAGAGTTCTTTATATTTTCGGAATCATGTTAACGTGTACTTTCAGATAATGTTATTATTTATACAAAATAATACAAAATTTATGTGCCTATATTTTCCACAATTGGTTGTTTTAACTAATTATTCTTATGCATTTTACTGTATAATATTATATTCTCATCAAAAATAATCAAACATTATAGATTAGATCAATTACTTTGACGTTTGTCATATTTGCGATTGGAGATCGTTGACCAAATTTTGACGGTTGTCGCATTCTCCCCCCATTAAAAAGAATTTTGTCCCAAAATTCAGCTTGAAGTTAGGGTATCGTTTAAATAGTTTGGGGTATTTACACTTTGCTTTATTTTCACGTGATCCTGCTATAGTCGCCTTATATATGAAAGTTGTATATAATCCAAGATTAGATAGTCGATCGAATTAATGATCATACCCTAATCCCACAGCCAAACAAGGAACAGGGAATAAGGTTGAATCAAACATTCTAAATTTATAGAATGCTACTTATATACAACTCTAACGAATACACTTAGAAAGTGAGGGATACAATATTGTTTCTTAGTTTAACAATGAAATGATTTCGTAGGGTTCATTCATAGAACTTGTTGAGAGGGCTAGCAAGAATGTCATCAGGCAAACACTTCTTGATATTAGACTCAAGAAAGATGTCATACATATTGTTTAGCTCTTGAGGAAGTTTGATTCATTACACAACAAGACCAATTCATGAAAGAATTTCAAAAGGTCATTTATATTTCGGGTTTAACTTGCCTCGTTTTCTGAACTGAATCCTCAAAAGAGAGGCCTTCAACATTATGTTATGTATGATTTTGATTTCTGAAGGTTTACCTTAGCATAACTCTTCTGATGGTTATGTGCAATCTTTAGTTTCCTTGATGATTTTGGACTAGTTTACATGGCATCACTTGCATGATTTCTGTCCAGTATATCGGTGAACGACACATGCGTTCCTAGAAGACCTTAAAAGGTGAAACTTAATTGTTAATATGATAAATTTTGTTGTGGAAAAACTCACATTACGCTATATGAGTATCTGATATGTTTCCGAAGTTTGTCATTTAGGCTCGAAGCATATATTCAAGGGTTTGGATGGTCCTTTCACTCTGACCATCTGACAGAGGATGGTAAGTTATGCTTAAATCTAAGCATATTTTGAAGGATTTCTGCAATAATTCCCAAAATTGCAAGGTGAATCTACGATCTTTGTCAGAGATGATAGAAATCAGCACCCCGTGCAATTTGACAATTTCTTTTAGATAATTTCGAGTTAGTTTTTCCATCCTATTTGTCTTTTTGATGTCTTAGGTAATTTTGTTACAATCTCCATAGAGATATGTTCCCATTTCAACTCGGGTATTTCTGTTTGTTCTAGTAGACTTGAGGGCTTTTGATATTCTGCCTTTAATTTGGAACAAGCTAGGAATTTGCCCACATAAGTGGAAATCTCAGCTTTCATGTTTGGTCACTAATATAGCTCTTTCAAATTTAAGTGTATTTTAACAGAGCATGTATGAACAGGATACCTCAACTTGTAAGTTGTCTAAGACTAAGCTTCTGATGTCATCGAACTTGGGTGTCTAGATTCGGTTCATGAAGTACCATATACTCTCATCCCTAAGCTTGAATTGTTTATACATTCCTCACAAGACTTCACTTGCGATGTTTTACTTCTTTCAGTGCCTCGAGTTGCGCTTCTCAAATTGGAGTGGTAGGGATTGCATGGATTGTCATTATTATTTCTCGTACTCGTTGGGTTTTAAGCTTTCTTTTTGGCTTAAATCATTTGTTACAATTTTCGATCTATCCGAATCATAACAAACCTCACATTCATAATCATTTAGTCATGCAACCCATCTTCGTTGCCACATGTTGAGTTCTTGAATTTGTGCTAGGAGACTCTTGTAATCTGTAAATATGGTATAAATCTTTAAAGTTAATGTCTCTAGATCTATAAAATGAAAACTACAACTCCCAGCTAAAGGTCATGGGTAGAGTAGTTGTTTTTGTGTATTTTGAATTGTCGGGAACCATAGGAAACAACCTTGTCCCTTTGAATCAACACATACCCGAATCCTTGATGCGACTTCTCGTAGTATGCGACAAAGTCCTCTATTCCCTTTGGAAGGTATAGATTTGGTGTGCTACACAACACTTGTTTCAACTTCTAGAATATAGCCTCTTGCTTGATTTTCCAGTCGAACTTCATGTCTTTCTATGTTAATTCAATGAGAGGTTTGGCTATCTTTGAGAACTTCTCAATGAATTTTTGGTAGTACCCAGCAAGGCCTAAGAATTGGCGCACTTTTGTTAGCATCTTCGGCGCTTCCCAATTCTAATATGCTTCAAGCTTGGAAGGGTCGACATAGATCCCTCTATTGTTGGCCATATGCCCTAGAAAGTGTACTTTTATAATCCAAAACTTACACTTAGGCCCTGTTTGTTTATCTCTTAATTGCAAAATTAAGAGGCAATGTCTTAAAATTTCAGATTCAGATCGTTTGTTTCACATATTATTTATTACCTCTTAAAATTATAAATGCCTCTTATTTTTTCAGATATTGAACAACGTCTGGAAAATTAAAAAAGGGATGTGTTTCTTATTTTCCCTAAACAACGATCGAACGCCTCCTCTTCTTTTCTTCCCTTCATGTCTGATTCATTCGCGTTTGCTTCTCTTCACTATCCAACAACGTCGTTGAAACAACGCCGCCCACCCAAAACGTCGATGACGCTACACCCACCAACGCCGCCGCCGCCGCAAGTTCTTCCGTCTCCAACTCGTTCTTCCGCCGATGCATCATGTTTGTTTCTCTACTTCTTTTAAAATCGAATTTGTTGCTCTTCTTCTGTTTCTTCCTTTTTTCCCCCCAAACCTGAAAATCAAAAATCGAAATCAGTTCTTGATGTTATGCTATCAGTTTCTGATTTGTTCAATCATAATCAATATTTGATGTTATGCTCGATTTTGATGTTATATGATCGATTTTCATGTTATATGCTTGATTTTGAAGTTATATGATCGAATCTGAATGTGCTCAATGGATATGATGAAATGTTGATGTTGAATTTTATGTTATGTTTGGTTTTTTATACTCAAATTTTTAAGTTTAGTGTTTTTATGTTCGATTATTATGCTGAAATGTTGTTGATGAAATCATATTTGTGATTGATGTTATAGTGAAATCATATATGTTCTTGCTGTTATCATGAAATATGCATAAGTTTTGCTGAATTGTGCATTTGTTTTGTTGAAGTAGTTCTTGAAAATGTGCCTTTGTATTGCTTAAATTGTTGCTGAAAATGTGTATTTTAAATGCTTAACTTGTTGCTAAAACATGCATTTTTTGTTGAATTGATCAAGGAAATGGGAGAAAAAAAGGATAGGGTTAGGTGGAAGGTTGAAGGTGTAGAGAAAACGTTTCTAGAAGCTTGTTTACGTGAAGTTACGGTCAATGGACGGGAAGGGAGTAGTTTGAAAGCACTATCTTGGAGGAATGTAGTTGAAACATTAAAAATTGAACATAACTTTATTGCCGACCATAGATAATTTACGTGACCAGATTGCGAATCAATTGGGTTCAAATTAAATTTGTAGGATTTTATTTGGATTTTAGTATGATTTTGTGTATTTAAAAATATTTATGTTTGATTCGGATTTGTGTTTAATTTTGATTTATGCTAAATTTGGATTTTTTATGGTGTTTATATTTTTTTATACTTATTTAAGAAATTTATTAGGTTATTTTCTAAACAAACAGTTGAATTTAATAAAAAATAAAACAGAAGGGTAAAATGGTCATTTTAATACTTCAGCACAGCAATTCAGAGGTCCCAACCAAACAACATGTTAAACATTCAGCTCTTAAAATTTCAGACCCTCTTAGAAATTCAGATTCTTAAAAATTCAGGTCTTAAAAATTCAGATCCTACCAAACAGCCCCTTAGAGAACTTAGCGTACAACTTTTCTTTTCTCAGCAATTTCAGGATTAGCTGTAAGTTTTGGTGGTGTTCTTCCTCAGTTTGTGGGATTATCAATATGTAATCGATAATCATGAATTTTCCTAAGTATGTTTTGTTAACATGGTTCGTGACATCCATGAATTTTGTTGGGGCATTAGCCAATCCGAATGATATAACTAGGAACTCATAATGAACATACTAAGTCCTAAATGTCATCTTTAAAACATCTCATTCTCATACTCTAAGCTAATGGTATCCTGATTTGAGATCTATCTTCGAGTAGTAGCTGGATCCTAGAACATATCATTTATATTTGGGAGTGGGTACCGACTTTGATGGTCAGTTTGTCCAGCTCTTGATAATCGATGTAAATTTGAAGGGATCTGTCCTTCTTCTTGGCCAACAGAAATGGTGCTCCCTAAGGTGAGAGGCTTGGTATGATAAAGCCCATGTCACGAAGTTCTTGTAGTTGGCGAGAAAGCTCTTGCTTTTTTATGGAACGAATCATTAAGGAGGTTTTGCTACTGATGTTTTTCCTAACGTACGAATTGATCTCCTTTGTTGTACTCTTTTTATTACAACATGTGCTAAGAAGGCATAGCACTTCTTGTATAATAACTTTTGAGTCTTCATGCAAGAGATGTTTTTGAGATTTCATCATGACTTATCTCCGTAGATGATCAGGGTTTCTCCATTAGGCGAGGGGTCGTACGCATTTTTCATAACATATTAGCTTAGCATGATGAGGAGAAAATTAATTCATAGCGATAATGAAATCAAAACTTTCAATGGTCATAGGTGTAAGATAGCTGTGAAAAGTGTAATTGTTATGTATTAAGACATTATTGGTTAAAATTGTTGTATGTAGTTTCTATCATTTCATTAGTCATCTCTACTCTACAAGTTTTCTCCAGTTTATTGGATTTATAACTTTCCATATATCTAAGCTCGGTTTTATTATACTTTTATCCATATTTGAATCTAATAGTACATGAGTTGCTAATAAGGAATGTACCAGTTACCATCGATGGGTCCTGGATTTCTTCCCTTACTCCAATCACAATGGCTCTGACTTGATCATCACTTCATGGTTCTTCAACTTTGGACAATCTCACTTCAAATGTCCGGTTTCTCCACATTCAAAACAAGTACTCGTTCATATCCTGGTTCTTTGGTTTGCTGCTACAGGTTCTAAGCTTCTGTAAAAGTTTTAGTGTGCTCCTTTTTGTTGCACTTGTTATAGATGAGGCACTTGCCCAGATGATGAAGATTACATTTATTACACTTTGGTTGCTTTCATAAGTACTGCTTTTGTGGAGTGTTTGATGTAGTATAAGGTTTCTTGGTATCTTGCTTCTTCTGAGAGGATTGGCTTGAGGTTTCCATGAAACTATCATCGTATTTCCTATTTTTATCCTCAGCTCTTATGATATCGTCTTTCTTTATCAATGTTCCTGAAAAAACTGTCTGGTTCGTCAGACTAATAACTTATTGGCATGGTTAAGGAATAAGCCTGCTTAAGAGAGTAAGTTGTAGGCTATAGTCGTGCTTTCCTAAGAGAGTACTAGTCCACTATAGCTAACATATCTGATACCAATCTATCACACCCCCGACTGGCGGTGAAAATGTCGGGTTGTACGACGCAGTCATAGGTCACAGTTATTGAACATACATTGAACTATACAAAAATAACAATATAAAATAGTAGCTTCTATTAATACGAAACTAGAAGTTACATTGTATGATAGCAAAAATACAGTACATTCTCTAACAGACATGCATAAACATATAATGACGTACAAACTAAAATCAATAAATACATCCCTGATTACTCTTAAGGTGACATGTTGGCTTCTTATGTTCCTAAGAATACATGCGTTTTGAAGATACGTGAATATAAAGTTGGTGAACTCACATTGACTTTGTCTACTTTTTAATACCAAAAGTATGTTGATACAGTATATATATATATATATATATATATATATATATATATATATATATATATATATATATATATATATATATATATATATTATTGAGAGAAAAACTTGAGTAACACACTTGCACAAACGTTAGAGCAAGTAATTATGCGGAATGAAGTTTAACTCAGTGGATCATTAAGCTCAACAATAATAATAAGTTAGAGTTAGATAGTTAGATAGTTAGGTGCGGAAATGTAAGAAAATATAAATGACGACAAGTATTATATCAAGTATACACTTAAGCTGATTCTTAACAAGGATTGCAATCAAACCAAGTTAGTAAATGAGATCAGACTTAGAGTGATTAAGTCAAGACTGACTTGCTCAGAAGAGAGAGATTTCGATCTTAATATACCATTTTAAGTTCTGAGGATGTTTGGAGATGAGAAAGTAAAAGAATACATAGAATGCAATATTCAAGATAGTGATAATCGAGAGAGGTGTTTTCATTCAGAATAAGATAGCTCTATTTATAGAGACTCGAAGATTACAAAGTTAAATCTGTCTAAGGTGGCCATGCAAGGCACACTGGGTAAAGTTATGTAAAGACATAAGATAACAGATAAAACTAAAAACTAAGATTGATGACGTCGACTGCTGATGCGGTTTTAGATTGCGGTGGGGATCTTGACTGCGGATCGGAGATGGCTTCGGATTTGTCAAGTTTAAGAGGGTCACTTTTATGTTTCAACATATATAGTGTTTTATACTTTTATAAAATACTACTTCTTCTAACCCAAAAAATATAAACTACAAAAATATATAAGTTTTTTATACCTATATAAAATATTATTTTTTCTAACCCAAAAAAGTATAAACTATAGTGTATAAGTACTTACCTGACTTATAAGTAGTCTTACCATACTATGTATGTTAGGTATAATTGTTTACTTATTATATACGTTTTATACTAATAAAAAATTGTGCACTCCGAGTATAAGTGTTTACGATACTTATACACAACATAGATACTTGAATAAGGTAGTAGTATGCATGTCTTGGAGCTTAATTGGCGCTACATGAAAATATAATCGCTATTATTGGATGATCAGACCTCTGGTTGGTGCTAAAAGTGGGGGCAGAAGATCGAGCAGCATAACAGTTATAAATTGAATAAATCCAAGTTTTAACCAACGCAAAACCAGCAATACCAAGTATACAAACAAGCCTAAATAGTTCTATGATTATCAATTTAGTTCAATGTATACTAATTAATCAACTCTTTAACGGTTATATTTACAAAATTATAAATAACATTAAATATTTATAATTATAATAAAACTATATTTGTCATTTTATAAAAACATCAAAGATATATAACGAACATATACGCTTCAAACATATATATATATATATATATATATATATATATATATATATATATATATATATATATAAAGAGAGAGAGAGGGTGAGGATCAATACAGAACCGTAATTTAGATCGGAAACCAAGGAACCAACTTTTTTTCAACATTTAGAGCTTACATTTTTATTACTAAAAAAAAAAATAAAAAAAAAAAAAAAAAAAAAAAACTAAAATTATCGTAATTCATAACTTTTTATCATTTTTCCAATGATATCAAATTCGATAAAAAAAATCGTCAAACTCACAATGTGAATCTGTGCAGATTCACATTTGTGAATCTGAATTCACACAGGGAACCCGAAAAATATATAATTTATTTTTTAGCATTCACAATGTAAAGTTATAAATTTAGAAAATTTTTTTTTTTCGATAAACATTAAGCTCTAAAACTCGAAAAACAAATTGGTTCCTTGGATAACCAATAATGAACTTTTCTATATATATATATATATATATATATATATATATATATATATATATATATTATATTTTATACTTTTTTCAGGAAAGAAAAAGTAATAATTTATATAAATATAACACACTTTTATATAAATTATTACTTTTTCTTCCTGAAAAAAGTATAAAATATATATATATATATATATATATATATATATATATATATATATATATATATATATATATATATATATATAGAGTGTTTTATACTTGTATAAAATACTACTTTTTCTAATCCATAAAATATAAAATACAAAAATATATAAGTTTTTTATACCTATATAAAATATTATTTTTTATAACCCACAAAGTATAAACTATAATGTATAAGTACTTACATGATTTATAAGTAGTTTTACCGTACTATTTGTGCTGAGTAAAATTTTTTACTTATTGTATACGTTTTATATCTATAAAAAACTATGCACTCTGGGTATAAGTGTTTGCGATACTTATACACAACATAGATACTTGAATATGGTATTAGTACGCATGTCTTGGAGCGTAATTAGCGCTACATGAAACTATAATCGCTTCTATTGGACAGTCAGACCTTTGGTTGATGCTAAACGTGGGCGCAGTAGATCGAGCAGCATAACAATTATAAAGTGAATAAATCCAAGTTTTAAACAACGCAAAACCAACAATACCAAATATACGAACAAGCCTAAATAGTTGTATGATTATCATTTTAGTTCAATGTATAATAATTAATCAACTCTTTAACGGTTATAATTATAAAACTATAAATAACATTAATTGTTTATAATTATAATAAAACTATATTTATCGCTTTTTAAAAACATCAAAGACATATAACGAACATATAGGGTTCAAAACATATATATATATATATATATATATATATATATATATATATATATATATATATATTAATTGATCGGGGGTAAGCCCGAGTGTTGTTATTGGTTAGTGGATCGGGGGTGAACCTGAGTGTTGTAAGTGGATAGCTAAGCAAGGATGTCAGAGCCGAGTTGGAGCATGGTCTAGTTCATTATGTGACCAATTGGTTTTCGTCGCGATGGTGCACTTAGGTGTCGAATTATCATGACGGTGTTTGGCCGAGAAGGTTTTAGGCTGATCAAATCTATGGATTTTCAGTCAGTTTGGTTGATGTGAGGGTTGCGTCAGGTTCCGAGTAGGGAAGGGGTTCTTTCCTTCATGATTTAAGGAGGTTGTGTGGAGACGTTTTCTTCAGGCCGTGTGGTATCACCAAAATTTCTAGTCTGAAAGAATTGTGAAGCGATGGTCGACTGATCAAGATGCTATAATGAAGATGAATCAGATCTTGGAGTCAGCTTTGAAGGACCCTCAAGGGGTTACATCGAGAATTGGGAGCGCGAACTGATTTCGAGGACGAAATCTAATTTAAGTCAGGGAGAATTGCAACATCCTGTTTCTTGTCATTTCCTATTTTAGGATCGTGGGTTGGAAATCGATTGTGTAAAGGCTTTGGGTAAAGTTTAGACCTTTTAGGAGGTCATAATGATGGTTGTAAGATCTAACCCTTGAATTTTGTATTGGGCCAAAAGGGTAAAAAGGGAAAAGTCATAGACCGGGTTACTTCCATGAAACACGGATTTTAGTTCGAGAATTTTTTAGGCCAAAAGAACTAGATGGGATTGTAAGGCTCTTCAACACCTTTGTGTGCATTTTAAGAATGCCAAAATCGAAGTTCAATCGAAAAGGTTGTGGTGGTTTGAAAATTTGTGTTGAATTGGAAGAATGGTAGTACGCTAGGCGTACTCTAGGTATGATGGGCATACTAGCTGCTAAAACAATTCGCCTATAAGGGAGTACGTTGGGCGTACGCAGCCAGATCCCAAACCCTGAGTCTTGGATTTTAAGCCCTATTTAAGAACCTTAGCTCTTCTAAACGTCTTCCATCCTCAACCTCCATCTCTCCAACATCCTCCCTTTAAACTTTAACCCTAGTTTGAGCATTGTGAGCGAAAAAGTGTGCTTTTGGGTGCCTTTGAAGGAAGAAGAAGGTGGGGATAGTGCTTGGAATCTTGAGACAACTTTGGATCTGGAAGTTCTCCTCCCTCATCATCTCCAGAAGGTATAAAGTTTTTAGCTTTATGACCCCATTGATAAGTCTAGCTTAAATGTTAAAGTTATGTCCTTTTTATCCCATAAATTGGTCCATTTGAGTGTGAGTTGTTCTAGAGCTTGTGAGGTTCACTTCCAGGTGTATTTGAGGATGTTAAGTCATAAAAATGCAATCTTGGTCTTGTTCTTCCATTCATGCATGATTTATAAAGCTTAGAATCTTATCATAAGTTAGACTTTTGGATTTGGACCCTTTCTAGCCATGCAAGGACATAAAGTTGGAAACTTTATGATTTAGTATGTCATTTTGGGAATTGATCTGAATGTTGGACGAAAGGTCTTGAGGTAAAAGTGCTTAATGGAAATATCGGAACCAACTTGCGTACCTTGGGCATACCTGGGAGTACGTTGGGCGTACTAGGCTTGAATCATTTACGTTGAGCATAAGTTGGAGTACTTTGGGCGTACTCAGCCTGCCTTGGACTTGAACTTTCTTTGACTTTCGTTAACCGTTCATTTTTTGACCAAGTTTGACTTTGGATCAAACTTGGGGGTTTTGACTGTGGATTAAGATTTTTACCTGGTTTTCGAGATTAGTGTAATCACGGGAGCAAGAAATGCAGAAATGGAAGCGCGTCTCGGTATTTCGAGGCTTACATTTCATGTGAGTTCTCCTCAATGTACCCATGGGTCGAAGACACTAATGTTGGCCCACTAGTTTTGGTTATCATTTATTAGAAGGATACCCTAGGGACTGTATGTAGTCACGTCGGATAGACTCAGGACTCTTGATCTAGGTTTTCCTATCTTTTCCTTGTTTGGTTGTAGCTCTAAAGTAGGAATATTTTGTCTGGGTGTCTGTAACACCTGGAAAGGAAGATGTTCTTAGTTGCCCTTCGAAATTGAAAGAAGTACCTTTTGGCCCTTTTAAGTAGTACACGGGGTGTACAATAGGGTACGCTTAGCGTACTAGCTAAGAAGCTAGTACGCGGGGCGTACCTCATGTGTACGCTTAGCGTACTAATGGTAGATTGTCGTGGGTTCGAAGCCTTATACGTTGGGCGAACGAGGAGTACGTGAGGCGTACAAGGGGGAGATGAGAAACCCTAATTTTTCAAGTTGTACCCTTTAAAAGCCATATGTTATGCTCTTTTGATCATTTCCTAGCCAACCTCATAACCTAAAATCCCTAATTCGTTCCATTGCCCATGTTTGGTGATCTTGAGCTCTTGTGAAGTTTTTGTGGAGGGTTTTGTGTATCTAGAAGGAGAAGAAGAAGCTTGGAGACTTGTTCTTTGGAGGAGGGCTTTGAGATCCAACATTAGCTTCTTTTTTTGGTGGCTTGGAAGGTGTAAAGTTCAAACCTTGCCATTTCATTTCATGGATCTACTTCTTGGCACATTTTTGGTCATTTTGGTCCTTTTGGTTGGTGATTGGGAGTTAAGGTCGCTTTGGAGCTTATCTTTGTAGATCTGGACATATTATAGGTTCCTTGGGCATAAAGGTGCAAACTTTATAGTGGTTTTTGTCTCATGCATGTATTAAGTCAAGTATTAAGCTCTTTTGAGCTCTAGAGCCCCATTTAGCCATGCATGCACATATTGTTAGAAACTTTATGTGATTAACCACCTTGGAGAAGTCATATCTGAATTTGGATCAAAGTCTAGATTAAAAGCTGATTTGGAAAGTTGGCCATGACTGGTGAGTAGGCTGGGCATACAAGTTTGCATGTCGTGCGTACAAGCCTTTCATGCAGCACGCTGAGCGTACAGGCTGAGTACACCCCGCGTACTCAGCAGGCTTGGATTTCTTCGTTTTAAGGTTCGTCTTTGGGCTAGGATGGGCTTGGTTGTCTTGGTCCATGTTGGGCTATCTAGCTTTTATGTTTGGGCTATTGAGACTTTATTGGACTCTATTGGGTGAAGGCCCATGAAAGGGATTGGGCCCAATTTGGAAAATTAGGCCATATTTGGGCCTAGGGTGCTTTGTTAGATTTTGGGCTTTTGGGTAATCTAGTTTGGGCCTTGGACTTGGACCAAGTTTGAGGAAGGGTAAAAAGGTCTTTTACCCTGATTTGGACTCCTAGTGTGAGTCGGGACCCAGTCATTAATTGAATGTTATTTATGTTTGATAGCGCAGGGATTTTAGCGGATCTGTAGTTATAGATTTATTTGTGGGTTCAGTTGTTCAGGTGAGTCTCCTCACTGTACTATGGGTCGAAGGCACCAATGTCGGCCCATCTGGTTTATATATTATAGGAAGACCAGGGGGTGGTCCTTGGCATTTGTATGAAAGACCAGGAGGTGGCTCCTGGCAAATCTATATGCAAGACCAGAGATTGGACTCTGGCAGTTAAGTAGATAAGTAGTTATAGATTATATGCTAGTTGTCTTTGTAATGCTTGCATGGAAGACCAGGAGGTGGCTCTTGGCACTTGTCTGTAAGACCCAGGGTTTTGTTCCCCGGCCTGGCAAGGAAAGACCATGATACGACTCGTGGCATAATGGCAAGACTATGGTTGACACATAGCACATCCTATTGCATGTTTGATAAGTATGACTCATATGTTATGTTTGGTATGTGGTATTTGGGGAACTCAGTAAGCTTTGTTCTTACAGTTATTGTTTATGGTTTCAGGAACTTCCGGTTTGAAAAGGAAGAGTCGCCTTGACCGCAGCGCATACACCCATATTTTCCGCAACCTTGAGATTTTGGGATTGTACTCTGATAACTGTTCTTATTGCAAAATACCTTTAATTTTTAAGTAAATGATCAATGTGTGTTTTTTTGTTTTAAAAATGAAACTTTTACCTTCATATTTTGGGGTGTTACATTCTCTATCGCACCTCTGGTTACATATGGTTATGAAATCCTTCTAGAGTTAGTCATGTATCCTTGTGTATAGGATGTTGCTATGGTGTAGTCATCTGCTAGATTTATATATATACCCTGGCATTATAGGATACAGTAGTAGTGGTATACTGGTTAGAATACCAGTAGGCATGTTATCGTCTAGTGGAGTGTCCTAGGGATTGCACGTAGTCATGTAGGATAGCCTGACAACTCCTGATCTAGGTTTTCTTTCATTTCACTTGTTTAGTTGTGGCTCTAGAGTAGGAACATCTATTCGGGTAGCTATCTCACCTCTGGTTACTTATGGTTACGCATTCCATGGAGGTTAGCTGGTAGCGGAGCAGTGTGTTGTGAGAGATCTAGTAGGCGGTAGCGAACTGTATGATTGATATTGCATGTATTATCTGCCTACTTAATCCTTGTTTGTTTATATGTCGACATATTTTAGTGGTTGAGGTTGAGGCGGTCATGTTGTGTTTTGTAGGCCA
Source organism: Lactuca virosa (assembly GCF_052849685.1). Classification (NCBI taxonomy): domain Eukaryota; kingdom Viridiplantae; phylum Streptophyta; class Magnoliopsida; order Asterales; family Asteraceae; genus Lactuca; species Lactuca virosa. The sequence continues at coordinate 93,190,968 of NC_136432.1, read as the reverse complement.
AGATACCTAGTGGAAGTCTGCTACAAGTCGTAGGCACGGAGGCTCGGGAAGAGTGGTTGGGTTGAGGCGGCAGGCCAACAAACCCTATGTATTCCAGTCCGATGACTGAATCGGCCAGGGTCTTCCAACCCGATGATAGTAGGCCCGTTATCATGCTTGTATGTTTGTTGTATGGGGTATTAATGGGAAAACTCATTAAGCTTTGTGCTTACCCAGTTGTTTATGTTTCAGGTTCTATCGGTGATCATGGGAAGCCGAAGGCGGGATTATACGCACTCATCAGTAGCATTGAGGATTTCGCGTTTATTAAAATACGCTAATTCTTTTTGATCAATGTAATTGGGAATAAATGGTTTTCTTAGAATGGATTTATAATTTGGGAAGTTTTTACCATAATAAAAATGAAACTTTATGGTTGTCAAAATGGGACGTTACAAGTTGGTATACAAGAAGTGGTTTGATCGAATTGGAGGAACACTTGTGTAAATCCAGACTCAATCTAGGATTCAATAATTTTCACAAAACGTTTTTGAAAAAGAATTTTTAATAAAAGGGTTGGGTTAGGGACATGAGCTCAGTCTCTTGTCATGTTTTTATCTGATTGTTGGCATGGGATCGAGAACGTGGACCTTAACTTGAATTTGGTTTTACAGGGAGATGTGGTATGTATAGTCAACCAGAGCCCAAACCTGAGAGTTGTTCACAAAATAAACATACTTGTTATATGTGCTGAGTTTTGATTTTGCCAATATGTGGACTGTTATAAGAGCATGATAGTGGATATGGTTCCTTAGGAACTGTTGGATAGTAATGCCTGATGTTTGTGATGTCGTATGGTATAAGATGTTGCTTGTTATATGCTACTTGATTGTGTGATTGCTATGTGTATGTTGATTAGTTGTATATGGTTGGGATTAAATAGCATTAAAATGATCGACTTACCCTTATTTCATGTTCCTTGTTTGGTTGTGGACTTAAGGCAAAGTTGATTATTCGACAGTCTATCTGACCTCATATTGTGTACAACAAGCATGCACAAAAGCAACCAGTAGTGCGGGAGCGAGGATAATCCTAGGAGGAGTACCTAGAAAGTTAGTTGTAGCTCGTAGGAGCATGTAGGTGTTAGCAGACCTTGGAGTGGTCTAGTACGGTGACTTAGGATCTTAGGACGAATTCTGAGTTGACTACGGATAGATGTGGAGGGTATTATGGGCCCGTACTACTGAAAGTACAGGATCCGTATGAGTGTGTTGAGTGATGTGTTTTGATGTCTGGTTTTTCCATGGTATATTTTCAGTATTACAGCTATTAAAGGTTCAGGATCAGGAGTCGGTGGCACCGGGATAGCAGGTATGAGTGAGGACGAGATCCACGGGATCTTTGGTGTCAAAGTGGTCGAGCCGATCAGGGAGGCGATTCTGGAGTTGATCGGGTCGGTCAATACAGCGTTGGTCGAGAAGTTTGACCGGCGTCATGCCGTCGTCACGAAGATAGCTATTGTCGCAGCCACAACAGTCGTCGCCATTGTAGAATCTCAGAGAGGCGGGGCGATGTAGTACCGGGAGTTCAGTTGTAACACTCCAAAAATCACAATAAATTTGAAAATTTCAAAACCAACCATATATCAATATTGCTTACAAAAAGAGTCATTGTTTCAAAAGTATTACATCAAATCAGAGTTTTCCCAAGACTGCTCCACGGGCCGCCGGCCTGACTGGACCGCCTCGCAGGGCCTATAGCCTATCCGGTCGTCCTCGGGTGTCCTGGCCTACAGCACAAAGCAGGACCGCCTCAACCAAACACAACATGTTGACATATACAACAAATAAACATAAACATAAAGTCAGCAAATGCAGATAATCATACGGTTCTACTGAACAACTACAAGTTATCATATCACTATCCTGACCACGATAAATAATCAGGTGGGCCGGAATTGGTGCCTTCGACCCACGGGTACAGTGAGGAAAACTCACCTCTCAGTTGGTATGCAAACTGAATAAAACTCTGCTCTGAAAATCGGCTCAACGATCATCTAACAAAAACCCATGGACGTAATCTTAATTAACAGTTAAAATACCCAAAATACTCGTAGGTCAAACTTAGTCAAAACTCTGGTAAAAGGTCAAAGGTCAAAGTCAGCGAGTCAACCCATTTGAGTCAACCCAGGAGAGTCAAATCAGGCCTCGTATGTAGGGCGTACTTCGGATTTACGTGTGGCGTAGTCGAGCCTTGACCAAAATCGGGTTGTCGACCTCGTACGTGCGGCGTGCATAGAGGTACGCACGGCGTACGCATCGAGGTCTCGTTTTCCATATTAAGAGCTTGATGAGTTAAGCTCTTACATCCCAATTTCAGATCGCAGGCCAAAATACCACTCAGAGTCATAAAGTTTCCAACTTTATGAATTTGCATGCCCATTAAGTGCTTTATACACAAAATCCCAACTTCTTAACACATTAAGACCTTGTAGAGCATGCATGGGGAATAACTAAACACCAAGATTACATTTTTATAACTCAGGACCCCTCATTGGGTCTGAAAGGACGACTTATTTGATTAAGAGCATGCCATGCTCAAGAATCAACATAGTTGGGACCAAAAATGCCCTAAATGAAGAAATGGCTAGTTCTATAAGATAAGATGATCAAGGTAGGAGCTTTTTTACCTCCTGGAGGTTGCTAGCAAGGAGAAAATCCCAAATCGAAGTTGCTTCCAAGCTCCAATGTCTTCCCACCACCTTCTTCTTCTTCAAGAATACCACCAAAACACAAAAATGAGTTCAAGATGCACTCTTCTCACTTATGCTTAGCTAGAGGGATGTTTTCTGAGGTGGAGGCTGATGAGGGTGAAGGTCATGGGGCATAAAGGGGATTATATTTTTGGATTTGGTGTCTAAGCCCATAACTATAACTGGTATGTACTTGACCCGATTGTAGCATGGTCCTTTTGGGTTGCCTTCACCAGTGCAATTTGATAGGATGAATTTTGAGAATAAGGTTATTTATGGTATATTAATATATTACAAGTAAAATATATTAATACGGAATTATTTGATTAGTATCGATCAAGAACTAATTTATTAATTTTCTGATCAAAAGAGATTAATTAAATATATGGGGATTGATTATGTAAATCAATCATTCTTGTAGTGTGGGCTAATGATCCATGATTATGGGGAAAACTAATACATGGATAGTCCATGGAGGTTAAACCCATGGAGCTTGAGAATGTTGAAAGTCATGGGTTATTAGGGTTTACCAAGTGTAAACCTAACATGTCCAACACTATAAATAGAACCCTCCATAGACCAAAATCGGTTGCCTCTTCTCTTTGAGATAAATAGATTATTCTCTTAAATCATCCTTTTGCATATTGGTGTTTGTGAACCATTAGAGTCATCACACTTGAGGTGCTAAAGCTTTCAAGGTTCAAGAACTACAAGTCCTTCAAAAGGTATGTCATCTAACTAGATGTTTTATTCAATTGGCAATTTGTATGCTAGTTAGGACAATGCTTTGGAAAAATTGAAATTATGCATGTATAATAGAGAAAACATAGATCCAAAGAATTTAGGGTTGCATGTGCACCATAGGAGTGTTATAGTGCTCAAAACCCAACATATATAGGGTGGAAAACCCTTCAACTAGGGTTTTGTTCTAAACAACATACATGCAACGTACCTGCTGAGTACGTCCGGCTTACACGTCCAAGACCCACCTGCTAATGCATGAGTACACCACACATACACCCCGAGTACGCAACGCGTACGGACCTGATGGGTTTGAGCCATAAGAACTTTCCTATGTGCACATGCAAACCCTAATGCTTGGATCTAGGTTTCTCTAATTGAACATGCAATGTTTCCAAGGCTTATAATGCTAGATCTAGTGTAAACAATTGAATCATAACATAAAAAATCAGATCTAGAAGAATACCTTAAGTTGCTTGCTTGAATCTTCTTGTCCTTGGAGCTTAGAGTCACAATTGTCACTCCTCTAATGGCTTACAAACACCAACTAGCAATAGGATGATTTGGAGAGAGAGAAGGGATGAGAAAATCGGCTCTAGGGTTTCCAATGCAACAAGGTGGCCGATTTCCCTCACCCGTAGGGTTTATTTATACTATGAGCTACTAGGGTTACATCCTTAACCCTAATTGAATAACTTAGGCCCTAAGCAATCCAAGGATCCTTCTAGATATGAGGTTTGGACGAATTCAAGGATATCTTAACCCTAAATTCGGCCACCCTAAGATCTATAAGGATTCATAGCCCAAAACTCAACTATCACACATTTGACAGTTTAAGCCCTTTTATTCAATTAACCTCTTTTACTCAACCAATTAATTCCTAATTAATTTATGACTAATATTAATTAAATAATATTATTATTCCTTTAATATATTATTCTCATAATATATTAATATAATAATCTCTTCTCTCTTTATAAATCACCCTGTCAAGTTGCTATGGTGAAGGCAACCCAAAAGGACCATGCACAACAGGGTCAAGTACTTACCAAATATAGTTACAGGCTTAGACACTAATTCAACAGTCTCCCACTTGGATAAGTCTAGTAACTATAAATGCAAGCACAATATGATTAGCAATTGTAGCTCTCAAAGACGCTGTCAAACTCTGATCTTATCAGTAACCTGTCCTTCAGATAAGGGATCGTATAATCCTCTGTTCTAGATATCGTGCGGACAATCACATGGAACATGGTCATACTTATTGTCCAGCAATTGGTTTCTCGATCTCAGAATCATTTGACATAGAACTCAATTGAACACATCAATTCAGTCCTGACCGGGCTCGACACATAAGTCAAATCAAATCAGCGAGGGGCCCTGATATCGCTTTTACCCTCTTAGAATAAAAGGAACAGATAAACTTCGACTTATATGCATTTATTATCCACTAATCAAATCATACACAACAATGCGTTTTATAGCATAAAGTTACTGATGCGTTTACGCATTATCAATGCACAACCAATTAGCAAACAATAAACCATATATCTAGGTTTTAAGACCATATGATATTACCATCTTGCGATCAATCGTGATAAATTCCATGAAGTGATTCCAGCAAGTGTGGGTTTATTCCAATGCTCAAATCAAGTTCATAAGCACTCATGAACGTTGTAGCAAACCTTTGCTATGTCTAATACACTTTAGACAATCTACACACCTATTCATGATAGTCTTCATTCATATCTACTTCCAACATATGAACGACTGTGGACCGTTTGAATAATTCGATTATTATCAAGTAATTCAATCATTCAGGAAGTCAAAACATGCAAAATGAAACAATAGGTAAAAGATTAACATAAGAAAGTGACATTACTAATAAATAATACTCCTTTATTTAATCATCAAATGTTAATAACAACTTATCTATTACACGTTTCCAAACTATCTAATCTAAACTAATATCGTCCTTCATCCCAATGCTCCTAGCGTGCTGAAAGTGCTTAACCCTGCTCAGTCCCTTCGTAAGCGGATCTGCTGAGTTATCTTCTGACGATACTCTCTTCACTACGAGGAGTCCTTCTTCCACCCGATGTCGAATAAAGTGATATTTTCTGTCGATATGCCGAGATCTACCGTGATCTCTTGGTTGCTTGGTCAAGGCAACCGCTCCTTCATTATCACAGAAAATCTCTATGGGCTCCTTTATGGTTGGTACAACTCCAAGGTATCCAATGAAGTTCTTCAACCATATTGCCTCCTTTGACGCTTCGCTTGCTGCAATGTACTCTGATTCGCACGTTGAATCGGCTATAGTTTCCTTCTTGGAACTCTTCCAAGTTACTGCTCCTCCATTGAGGGTAAAGACCCAGCCCGACTGCGAACGATAGTTGTCCCTGTCGGTCTGAAAACTGGCGTCGCTGTACCCTCGCACCTTTAATTCATCACTCCCACCGAGGACTAGAAACCATTCCTTGGTCCTCCGAAGGTACTTAAGAATGTTCTTGACTGCGATCCAATGCGCTCTGCCAGGGTTCCCCTGATATCTGTTGACCATGCTCAAAGTGAAGGCCACATCAGGGTGAGTACAAGTCATAGCGTACATGATCGAGCCGACTGTGGAAGCGTAAGGTACTCGGCTCATCTCTGCTATCTCGACTTCAGTACTCGGACTCTGAGACTTACTCAGCTTGGCATTACTCTTGATTGGTAACTCCACTTTCTTCGAATTCTCCATACTAAAACGTTTTAGTACCTTGTCCAGGTAAGTATTTTGACTAAGTCCTATTAGTCTCTTACTTTTGTCTCTCACTATCCTTATACCCAGAATATAGGAAGCCTCTCTGAGGTCCTTCATAGCGAAGCACTTCCCGAGCCAGGACTTAACCTCCTGCAATGCGGGATGTCGTTTCCTATGAGTAGTATGTCATCGACATACAATACGAGAAAGCTTACTACACTCCCACTGGCTTTGACATATACGCACGATTCATCTTCGCTTCGCAGAAAACCAAACTCTTTGGCCTTCTCGTCGAAACAAAGATTCCATCTACGAGACGCTAGCTTAAGTCCATATATAGACTTCTCAAGCTTACACACTCTATTGGGATGCTTCGAATTGACAAAACCCTCTGGCTGAGCCATGTAAACATCCTCAGCCAACTTCCCATTAAGGAAAGCGGTTTTGACATCCATTTTCCATATTTCATAGTCATGAAATGCAGCAATGGCCAGCATCACCCTGATAGACTTTATATTCGCAACTGGTGAGAAGGTTTCGTCGTAGTCAACTCCAGGAGTTTGAGTGAAACCCTTCGCAACCAATCGCGCCTTATAAGTGTGCACGTTTCCATCCACGTCAGTCTTCTTCTTGAAAATCCACTTGCACCCGACCGTCTTACGACCTGATACATTGTCAACCAAATTCCAAACTTGGTTGTCATACATGGACTGAATCTCGTTGTCCATAGCCTCTTTCCATTTCGTAGACTCTGGGCCTGCCATGGCTTCCTTATAGCTGTTAGGCTCGTCCATATTCACTAGTGTACTATCACTAATGAACGTATCCCCTTCCATAGTAATATGAAAACCATAAAACTGGGGTGGAACACTAACTCTTTCGGAACGTCTAAGAGGTAAGGACTCGTCAATCGGTTCAACCGGTGTTTCCTCCTCGGGTTCAGCGCCAGTGTTAGAGGTACCTTCATCGCTCGACTCTTGAAGCTCTTCAAGATCTATTTGCCTCCCACTATCTTCTTGGCTTATGAGTTCTCGCTCTCGGAAAACCCCTCTCCTTGCAACGAAGATAACATTGTCACTCGGTCTGTAGAAGAGATATCCAAACGATTTCTGTGGGTAGCCGATGAAAATACATCGCTCACTACGAGGTTCGAGCTTGTCGTGAGTTTCTCGTCTTATGAAAACCTCGCAACCCCAAACCTTGATATGTGCCAACGAGGGAGCCTTCCCTGTCCACATTTCGTGAGGTGTTTTGGCAACCTTCTTCGTAGGGACTAAGTTAAGGATATGGGCGGCAGTCTCTAAGGCATACCCCCAGAATGAGATAGGTAGTGAAGCACGACTCATCATGGAACAAACCATGTCTAGCAAGGTTCGATCACGCCTCTCAGCTACACCATTTCATTATGGTGTCCTAGGTGGCGTCAATTGTGAAACTATTCCACATTCCTTGAGGTAGTCGTGGAACTCAAGACTTAGGTACTCTTCACCTCGGACAGATCGAAGCATCTTGATTTTCCTGCCCAACTGATTCTCCACTTCTTATTTAAACTCTTTGAACTTTTCAAAGGTTTCTGAGTTGTGCTTGATTAAGTAGATATACCCATATCTGCTATAATCATCTGTGAAAGTCACATAGAAGCGATTCGCATCCCTCGCGGTGGATCTAAAGGGTCCACATACATCTGTATGTATGAGATCCAATAAACCCTCACCCCTTGCACAAGTGCCAGTGAAGGGTGACTTGGTCATCTTTCCAAGTAAACAAGACTCGCACACGTCATCGTCCCTAAGGTCGAATGACTCCAACACTCCATCCTTTTGGAGTTGGGATATGCGTTTCTTGTTGACATGTCCCAGACGACAATGCCACAAGCATGCTTTATCCATACTATTGGAAGAATCCACACACAACACATCATTTCCTAAATTGTCTACAACCATCACAGTTTCATATATTCCACTACAAGGCAATGCTTCAAAATATAAAACATTATTAAAATAAGCATAAATAGAACCCTTTTCATTATCAAATGAATATCTAAAACCTTGTTTATATAAACCATGAAATGAAATGATGTTTCTAGCCATATCTGGCGAATAGCAACAATTATTCAAATTTAAATCTAAACCATTACTAAGCACTAAGGAATAAACTCCCATCTTGGTCACAGGCGACGATCTTCTCTTTCCCATGATCAGATTCATCCTTCCATGCTCCACATCCCTATTTCTTTTTAGTCCCTACAAATCAGAACATATGTGAAAACCACATCCTGTATCAAGAACCCAAGAAGTTGTTGGGTTTTGAGCATTCTAACACTCCTATGGTGTACATGCAACCCTATAAACCGTGGATCTATGTTTTTCTCTATTATACATGCAAATATTAACTATTCCAAGGTTTCATCCTAACTAGCATATTATGAAGCACCTATACTACAAAGTTCTAGTTAGATGACATACCTTTTGATGTAGCTTGATGTCTTCAAGCTTTAAGAGCTTAGCCCCAATAGTGTGGAAGCCTCAAATGGAATCACAAATCACCAAAACACCTTGGAAGAACTTGAGAGAATATGCATGCACACTAAAATCGGCCCACTCTTATTTTCACACACTTGTGCCAATTTTGTGAGCCAAGGACCCCTTTATATATTATGGAGGATTAGGGTTACATCCATGTAAACCCTAATACCCATGACCTTTCATTTACATAAGATCCATGGGTTAAAAGCTCCATGGACCATCCATGAAAGCTTAGTCCAACCTAAATGAACTTGGCCCATTCCATATATATAAGAGTCCATATTTAATTAGTTCTTTTTGATCACTTAATTAATTCTAAATTAATTCTTGATCAATACTAATTAAATAATATGATTCCATATTAATATATTAGAACTTATAATATATTAATATAAATCATAAATATACTATTCTCAAAAGACTATCCATATAAATTGTGCCGGTGAAGTGCAACCCAAATGGACCATGCTGGGTCGGGTCAAGTACATACCAAATATAGTTATGGACATAGACATTAATCCAACAGTCTCCCACTTGGATAAGTCTAAAACTATTATTGGGTATGACTTCAAAACCTAACTGGCAATCGTAGCTCTTAAAGCCGCTGTCGAACTCTGGCCTTGTCAATGACTTATCCATTAGATAAGGGATCATATATTCCTCCATTCTAGATATCATATAGACTGAGACATAGATTATAATCATTCTCTCTATCCATTTGTTGTTTCCCGATTTTCGATTTATGATGACTGACTGATTGAACAAATCAAATCAGTCCTGGCTTGGCCAAGCACTCACATGTGTCATCGCTAAATCATCGAGGGGCCCACAGATATCGCTTTTATCCCGAAGGTAAAAGGAATGGATAAACTTCGACTCATATGGCTTGTTCTACTACTTGTTGAATCTTACACAAAGGCACGTTTTATAACATCGAGTTACCAAATGCGTTTTCGTGCAATCAATGTATAACCAACTCATAGTAACAACTCATATCTCTAGGTTTGAAGAATATAAGATATTATCGTCTCATGATCACTCGTGATAAAATCCATGAAGTGATTCAAATGAGCGCGGGTTGAATCCAATACTCAGAACTTATGAGCACTCATGATTGTTTTAGCACCACTTTGTCCACCAACTTGGACCTCTACAAACCAACCCATGACAGTCTTGATTCATATCTACTTCCAACATATGACCGACTGTGGATGGTTTGAATAACTTAATCATTCAGGAAGAGCGACTTAGTTATTCCGGATGTCAAAACATGCAAAGTGAAACACAAGAATAAATGAATCAAATATGGTATCAAACCCTATGAATATAAATAAACACTTTTATTTATCACCATACTGATTACTCATTATTCATTGTTTCGGTTTTATCAACTTTATACTTGAATTAAAAACACTAGTTGTCCCATGCTCCAAGCATGTACACTATGTTTTTCTTAAACAATAGCTTTGCCATACACCAAGTATGCACTCTATGTTTGTCTATGATCCTTACTTTGTGAAATAAACCAATTGAACATAATTTCAATGATTCTAATTTCACACTCCCAAATCCTTATCGAAAAATGTGAGAATTTCAAATTCGTATCATTTATCGAAATTTGTTTAGATTTTAAACTTATATGCACTGACCCTCCTGTAATGAATATGTACAAAGTCACAAAGACTTGTCAACAGTCAATATAAGGTATTCCAATGGAGATCAACTCCATGGAAACTAAGTCTCATATTCAAAGTACATTGCTTTGGACATGCTTCTTGCATTAAGTTTTCTAATCTTACACAGATAACTTCCACCTATGGAGACAACTCCATATTCTCATTTTGACTATCACTGCTGAATAAGAGATGCCTCTTTTCAGAATATGTCAATATGGTCCTTCCAAAATTAGCACTATACTTCCAACTGTCCCTGAGCAACCAATCTTTGGTAAACCTCAGATTGTCCTCAACAATTGCTTAATCATTTTAGTCATATCCAATTCTAGACCTTTTCCCTTCTTAATGCCTCTGGGCATTTGGAAAAATTTAGAAATGACCAATATTATAGCACATGCAATTGATCCTGTACCCAAAGCAAATGGTACACGATTCATGATGTCTCACATAAAGACATGATTCAAGACCAGTCTTTTGCTACAATATTTTTATTTGCCATGTTTTCAAAATTTGACTATGAAGAGGGATGTCGTAATCATAATCGAATTTTGAGAACGCAATATATAGAATTTCCTTAAGTTGAACCAATCCAACATGAAATTCATATATATATTCTTGACTAAAGATGATTAAGGTCTCAATCTAAGCCTTTAGAACTGAAATGAAGTATATCCTCTCCCTTAATTATAGCAAAACAACTTTTTCAATCCCTGCAGCCTCACGAATTGAAACTTTTGTTTTCTATAATTAACATTGCTAACTTGCAACACTAACAATAATTATGATGCTCCCACTAACATGATGATTATTAGCATAACATTTATGCTCCCACTAGCTTTGACATATACTCAAAAATCAGCTGGACTTCTAGAAATCAATACTTTATTGACTTTCTTACCAAAGTTCAGATTTCTGATACGAGATGCTTTGATAAAACTTTATCAAAATCATACACCTTTCCTTAGATAGCATGCATGTGTGTCTAAACAATTTCAGAACTATGAAAAGGGATGTCGTAATCATAGTCTCAATTATTTAGGCCTTTTGCCATCTGCTTCAAATCTACTTGGTGGAAGTGTTTCCTCACCATCATTTTCATGAATCGGAGAGAAACCTTATGACCCTTAGATTTTATGGTGTATGTGTTCTTATCCATGTGAATCGTCAAAACCATAGTCACAAGACAAGGATAATGACAAATCCAAACTCATATGGACTGAACTTATGCAATCTTAACTTCTTGCCACCTGGCAGTACATGGCCTGCCATTGCTTCCAAGTTGTTATGCAACCAATTGAGAACTTTCAGAACTCCTATGCAAAGCCAAATTTAACTGGAATGGGCACAGAATATGTCAACACGATAGGTTATAAACCTCAATTCGTGTGCTAGTGAAGAACCTCATGTTTTATTCTTGATTAGTTCTTGAAATTCTTTTTAGGATCTTTAAGACTCCCACTATCCTCTTGACATATAAGACTATCTTGCCAAATATTCAAGAGATAGTGCAGATTCTTTATCAAGACAAACACTTCACACAATTGGCCTTAGTTGGTCTTTGTTTTATCCAAAACATCACAACTTACTAATTTCAAATGTACAAGAGTAGGACACTTTTACTCTTACATTTGACAAGTGTTTTAAACCTTTCTTTAAGATATGTCACTCAAGTTACAATCTTGGAGTATGACTCTAAGAATTGTTTTGGAACGAAGTATGACTCATCTTCCTGATCTAACTATTTCAACAATTCATGACTCCTCTTCTTAGTCATAAGAATGCACTAAAATGACCTTTAGAGGACTAATTGTGATATGATTTCTAAATCATTAAGATGATCACAAACATGATACTAAAGTACTCTCCCATCTTTTCAGATTTGAGAAACTTTTATCTTTCTGCCTAATTTGATTCTTCCCATTCGTTCTGCCATACATTGAGACTTTTCCAATGTTTCAGAATTATACTTAAACTTGTAAGTATAACCATATTTACTAAACTTTAGTAAATCAAATAGTCTTAACGAGCTTTGTGGTGGACATGACCAGTGCACAAGAATGTGTACTCGATCCCTTTAGTCCTTCACTTGACTCACACATCTATGTGAACAAGTAATTAGTCTTGATTTTCCAATGCTTGAAAATTCTCACTCATCATATTATTCAACTTGCATGATTCCATGTTTCGGTCCAATTGAAACTTGGGTGATGAGGAACTTTCCTGATTTGGTAAATTTAGACACTACCACAAATGAAAGAATCAAATCCATTTTCCAATATTGTTGTCAGTGGAATAATATAAGCAACAATTTTCCACAAATGCCATTGTAAGGATACTTCAAATAAATAAAATTAAACAATTTTCTTTTATTTTAAAACTTTGCGGAAAAACTTATCCTTACAATCCACATGGAAAGTTGTTGTTATCTATTCCTTAGCAATATATCATAACTTCTTAAGCAACTGCTCAAAATTCTGATGCGATCGAAATCCACCTTCGCGATCAGAATCAGCATATACTTCCTTTAAGATTTCTCTCTATTCTTTGATTCTTAAAACATCAACATGTGACCCAGTTACATCATGTAATGAGGATCTCAGAATAGAACTTAACAAAGTTAGATAATGGGCTCTACCTGATGTATAGTCAAACTTATTGACTTTAACATCCTTAGGTATATTTGGCAGCTTTGCAATCAACGCTCCTTCCTTTGGCAAAATAAACATATGGACCCTTTGATAATGGGACTATCTCAGACTTAGCCTTTCTCTTTACCATTTGGTCAACCGGGTCGACTATGGCCAATCCCTTTCCATTGGGAAGAGAATGCTTTTTCTGGATTTCCAGTGTCACCATTGTCACTGTCCATAAAGTTTTTGGGAAGTTGATCTTCTAATTAAATTTGCTTTACTATCGTTCCAAATCATTGCTGATTCAGCAGCACCAAGCAAATAGATATGATCATTAAGGTTCATGTCATAGTCTGTTTCATAGTAGTCCCAAAGGAACTCATTATGTGACTTAGAAAGTGATTGAACATCCAACTTTCTCAATACTTTTACACCCAACTCTCCCGGCTTGTCAATATGTGACTTCATCTCCAAGATGCGATCACACATAGACCTTGCTTGCCAATAGGGCTTGAGTGACCTTGAACTTGTGGGTTAGGGAGAATAATTGGAGGAGGTGGAGGAAGTGAAGTCCCAAGAGACTTGGGAGGATCATAGATGTCTGAACCAGACATCTTTTTGGGAGATATTCAAGATAGTTGATCTAAAGTCCTTAATATAACACCCAATATGAAATATTAAGGCTAGGACCCAACAAACTATTTTATAACTTGGAAGAGGGATGCCGTAATCCAAGCTATAAAATATGTGAAGGTAGGTGAATGACGATTCACCAATTTCCACCAAGATAAATGAAATGTATTATTAGGTTTTAATTGGTTTTGAAACTCCTAGATTCTTTTGAGATTCATTGAACTATTCAAAGGCATGTTTCAATCTCGAGTGTGCCCTTCAGGTTTTGTGACTGGGATGCCGAGGATCACAAAACAAGGTGTGAATAACCATGCAAATATACTTGGTACCCTTAATATTTACCCCTCAATCGATGTGCCGGTTAACCACACACGCTCCACCGATACTATGATAAAAATTAAGTTACCCTTTGCCTACCTTGTTAAATCAAGCTAGTGTGCCGGTTAACCACACACGCTCCACTAACTAACTTAAGCAAAGTGCAAAGTGTAATTTCATGGGTTAGCACCAAATTCACATTTTCCTAAGTAACTAAGATTGGGTATTATTAAGAGTTTAGTTACTTAGTATTTATCATTAATAATTTTAATGAAGGGAGAATTATAGTCCTTGTCCTACCTGTTCGGCTAACGACCCTCCACCAGTCAAGGAAGCGGTGAGTGAGAGTGGACACCCATTAAACTGCCATTTTATAGGCAGTAACCTTATACCCCCCTTATAGACCGGCTTCGTGAATGAGGCCTACTAATGGTAAGACGACTTGCTCTTATACATATAATATATTAAACTTTTAATATTATAATAGTATAAGGGTGTATTTTAGACATTTAAAATACTTGGTGGTTTAATCTATTAATTAAACTAGACTTTTAATTTAATTAAACTCAAACCATATATTTATGGATTAATAATACTCTTTTCATTAAACGCTTTAATTAACTATTAATAACGTCCATAAGAGTTAATTTGAACTATTCAACAAAACATCATAATTCCAATTATTAAACTCAAAATTAAAACCATTTAATTAATTGTTTAAGTTATGAACCCAAGAGTTTTAGAATTCAATTCTTTTTTTCATAAAAAACTTTTCTCAAATTCCAAAACTTGAGGGCAAGTTTTGTAATTCTTGAAAACCTTTGGATTCCATAACTTATGGAATTAATGGTGTTTTATGATGAAACTTTCCATGTTTCATAACTTAAGAACAAGTTATGGAATTCTTTAAAACATTAACACCAAATTTTGTCACTCCATAAAAATTTTGAATCAAAATTTTTTTTAAAAAAAAAAAACTTTCATATCCATAACTTATGGAAGTTTCAAAAACCCTTAAGATCACAACTTTAAAAAAAACTTTTGAGCTCCAAAATTTTATGACAAAATATGTAACTCTTTAAAACATTTAGATCAAACTTTTAAAACTAATAAAATAATCATATCATTTTATCTTTTACTAAATTTGACCTAATTCAACTCATATAACAAATTATTCAAATTTTACAAATAATTCGTTTTTCACAAAACAAGTAATTATCTTAAAATTTGACAAACGTCATGTTTTTTTTTTCCTTTTTTTTCAACTTGAAAATAAAACATTTGCATCAATATAACAGAAAACAACTCATGGCTCTGATACCACTGTTGGGTTTTGAGCATTCTAACACTCCTATGGTGTACATGCAACCCTATAAACCTTGGATCTATGTTTTTCTCTATTATACATGCAAATATTAACTATTCCAAGGTTCATCCTAACTAGCATATTATGAAGCACCTATACTACAAAGTTCTAGTTAGATGATATACCTTTTGATGTAGCTTGATGTCTTCAAGCTTTAAGAGCTTAGCCCCAATAGTGTGGAAGCCTCAAATGGAATCACAAATCACCAAAACACCTTGGAAGAACTTGAGAGAATATGTATGCACACTAAAATCGGCCCACTCTTATTTTCACACACTTGTGCCAATTTTGTGAGCCAATGACCCCTTTATATATTATGGAGGATTAGGGTTACATCCATGTAAACCCTAATACCCATGTCCTTTCATTTACATAGGATCCATGGGTTAAAAGCTCCATGGACCATCCATGAAAGCTTAGCCCAACCTAAATGAACTTGGCCCATTCCATATATATAAGAGTCCATATTTAATTAGTTCTTTTTGATCACTTAATTAATTCTAAATTAATTCTTGATCAATACTAATTAAATAATATGATTCCATATTAATATATTAGAACTTATAATATATTAATATAAATCATAAATATACTATTCTCAAAAGACTATCCATATAAATTGTGCCGGTGAAGTGCAACCCAAATGGACCATGCCGGGTCGGGTCAAGTACATACCAAATATAGTTATGGACTTAGACATTAATCCAACAGAAGTAGCATGTGATAAACTATTAGATTTAATTGTGTAAATACCTGCAAAAGATGGCTTGATCTTTCCATCCTTGATGGCCTGCAGATATTCTGGGCAGCTTCTCTTCCAATGCCCTATCTTGTGGCAGTGGTGACATTCTGCCTCCTTAGGGTTTGAGTTGGGTTTAGCAGAACCAACTTTGGTTCCACTAGAAGAGGTGCCATCATGGGACTTTCCCTTATGGTGGCCCCTTGAGGAGGCCTTCCTCTTCTTACCCTTCCCTTGTCCTATTGCCAAGACAGGGGCAGCAGCTGGAGTTGGAGGTGATGTAACAAATTTATCCTTGAGGTTGCTCTCAGTAGTCCTCAACAAGCCTTGAAGCTTGCTCAGGGAGACATCTTCCTTATTCATGTGGTAGGTCATGCGGAACTGGCTATAGCAGGAAGGCAATGAGTGAAGGATGATGTCAAGTGCCAGCTCTTCATCAAAGTTCACATTCAACTTCAGCAGGCGATCAACATATCTCTGCATCTTTTGCAGATGGGCAGTAAGGGACTCTCCATTGCCCATTTTGGTAGTGATCATCGAAGTGATGATCTCATACCTCTCTTGCCTAGCGCTCTGGTGGTAGCGTTCCAGCAGATCCTGATGCATCTCATAGGGGTACTTGAACTCATAGGACTTTTGGAGTTCAACAGTCATAGTCGCGAGCATGATGCAATGGACTTTCGTGGCATCACGCTCATGGGCCTCGTAGGCCGCGATCTCATCGGCAGTAGCAGTTTCGATATCAATATCCTTTAGCTTCTCATCAAGGACATATTATTTGTCCTCGTAGCGAGTGACCATGCGAATGTTGTGGATCCAATTACTGAAATTGGTCCCATCGAAGATCACTTTCCCACACAAGTTCATGAGTGAGAATGAACCAGATGAGTTTGACCCAGAAGCGTTGTTGTTTGCGTTCGACATCTGAAAAGGAAAAAGAACAAAGTTGATTAGAAATGAATTTCCCCAATTAATCACCCAAATGAGAAATTTAGGGCTAGGAACCAACAACAATATTTACAAATTAGAAAAGGGATGCCGTAATCTAATAAGTAAATAATTTGAAGGCAAGTGAATGTCGATTCACTAATTCTCCACCATGAAAAACGAAAAAGAAATTAGGTTTTAAATGTATTGAAAACTCCTAGATACTTTGAGATACATTGAACTTTTCAATGGCATGCTTAAATCTCGATATGCCCCTCTAGTTTGTGACTGGGATGCCGAGGCTCACAAAGTGGGTGTGAATAACCATGCAAATGTACATGGTGCCCTCATTGTTACAGTTACCTATTCGATGTGCTGGTTAACCACACACGCTCCATCGAACTATAACAAACAATGAGTCACCCTTTGTCACCTTTTCTTAGAACCCAATTAATGTGCCGGTTAACCACACATGCTCTATTAACTCTGGTTATCATCATCATGTCCACAGCCTGGATTTTCTTTGTCATAAATTCCTCCACAGAAACCCAAAGCCCAGCCCGTGTATTTTCGTGTAAAAGATGAGTTCAAGATTTCAAGTCTTGGGAAATTATGAATAATAGCATCTGTACCATGATCATCACTAGATGAAAAAGTACTTCAGTTTTATCTCTTTTACTGTTTCACACCAACAGCGATGATTAAAAACTTTAGCAATCACTTACAAATTCTGCAAGATTGGGTTATTGTTTAGCCAGAGAGCTCTAAGGTGTTTGAACTTCACAATATCCTTGGTGATTGTCTCGGTGAACTTAAGCTTGTTGTTGCACAGACTAAGTGCAATTAAGTCCTATAGAATTTGAGCACCAAAAAGTAAAACTGATGCATCAATCTGGTGATACAGTCGTTCCTCACACTGCTCTCCGATCTTGGAATACACCAAAATGTCATCAATAAAAACAATAACTAACCGATCGAGCATCAGCCTGCATACCCGATTCATCAAGTCCATAAACACCACAGGTGCATTGGTGAGCCTGAATGGCATCACCACGAACTTGTAATGCCTATAACGAGTCTGAAATGTTTTCTTCTCCACATCCTCCTCTCTAACCCTCATCTGATGATACCCAAACCTCAGATCGATCTTAGAGAACCAAGATGCACCCTGCAACTGACCAAAGAGGTCGTCAATCCTCGAAAGTGGATAACGGTTCTTCACCGTCAACTTGTTCAACTCCCAATAATCAATGCACATCCGGTGTGAACCATTATTCTTCTTGACGAACAATATCGGTGCTCCCCATGGTGAACTGCTCGGTCTGATGAACTGTTTGCCTAACAGATCCTGAAACTGAGAGGATAAGTCCTGCATCTCAGGCGGTGCCACACGGTATGGCGCCTTGGCAATGTAGGCCGCACCTGGCACTAGCTCAATCCGGAACTCAACCTAACTCTCGGGAGGCACACTGGGTAACTCCCTTAGAAACCCATCAGCAAACTCCTTAATGATTCGTACATCTGAAACTGATGCCTGCTCCTCCACATGTGTATCAACCACGTAGGCGAGATAACCCATACAACCATGTTGAATATACTGTCGAGCCCTGTCCGCCAAACAAAACCCTGATCCAACCCTGGTACCCTCTCTATATATGACCATTTCTCCCCCACTTAGGGTTCGAACTACTACTCGCTGACCCTCGCAATCAATCATAGCACCAAACCTACTCATCCAATCCATCCCAACTATCACGCATACATCCCCCATGGATAAGGCACCCCCAAGATCTCCAGTAGACTACCCTGATACACTCTAGATGAAGAAATCCCATGTTCGTTGGCGATAGAAACCTGAAATGGACACTCCAACTCGTTAAGGGTCATATCGAAATCCCTACTAAAAGATTGGGCTACAAAGGACTGACTCGCGCCCAAGTCGAATAACAAAAGAGCAGGCAAAGAATTCACTAAGAATGTATGTATCGAAAACATAAACACAAGCATACCATATAATAATTGACAGAATGATAAATTGAAACATACAAGTAACGACATCTGGCGCCGCCCTGCCCTCCTCTGCCATGAGCTGAAAAGCGCGACCTCGAGACCTCGGGGGTTCCGCCCTACCTTGTCGCCAATCGGTTATCCTCAAAGTAGTTGTTGTTGGAGCTTGCGTCGATATCGCCATGAGCTAAGGACAATTGGCGTTAATATGGCCAACCTGCTCATAGTGATAACAGATCCTGGTGGTTGGTGCGGGGACCTGCTAGCGACAATCCTTGGCATAATGCCCATCCTTGGCACATGTGTGGCACCCAAACGAAGACTGACAAGAACCCTCATGAACCTTGTCGCACTTGCCACAAGTGCGGCCCCTCTGACTCCTAGATCTCCCATCAGCGGCCTTGAACCGCTTCGTTGTAGACTGCGAATGCACCGGAGCCTACCTCCGCTCCCTCGTCTAGAGCTCCAACTCGATCTCCCGCCTCTTAGAAGCCTCCTGTAACTCCACAAGTGTACCATAACTCTTAGTAGAAACAAACTGGAGGATGTTCGTCTTGAGCATTCTTAAGTACCGGGTCATATGAGCTTGCCCAGAAGCAGCAATCTCAAGACAAAACGGTGCTCTCTCAGTAAACATCTTAGTGATCTCAGTAACTGACTCCATCCCCAACCTCATATCCAAATACTACTGGCTAGTCTCTCCCTCTCAACAAATGGAACATATCTGGTGCAGAACATCTTAGAGAACTGCTCCCATGAAACAGCAGCCCTCTGCTCTGGAGTATAAGAGCTAGTAACCAACCTCCACTAATACTTCACCCGCAACCTGAGAAGGTTCAAGGCGCACTTGACCTTCTGTTCAGTTGGGCAGGAGCATGTAAAGAAACATCCCTAAACATCGGATAACCACCTCATAGCAATGATTAGATCTTGAACCCTATCAAACACTGGGGGCTTCGTATTGTCAAAGTCCTAGTACTGGAAAGTTCTAACTCTATAAACCCCAGCGGTCGCAATGACCGTGGTAGCTGTAACAACAGCAGCCTCAGTAAGAGCAGCGTATCTTTCGTCAAAGTACTCAATCATGGTGGTCTTGATAGACTTAAATAGCTCCAGTATCTGCCCCCGGATAGCAGTCACAACCTCAGAAGAAATCAATTCCCTAATCTCATCACTAGACAAGCTCGGCCTATCATGGCTACTCGAACCAGCTCCTGTCTCGAATCTCCTCGTGACAACCATGCTAAAAATAAACCAGAAAATATCAGATGAGGCGCATTTCATACCATATGAGTTATTCTAAACAAAAAACCCTAGGGGTTGTGACTTCCCTGCTATGCATATGGGTCCTGTGCTTCCAGTAGTACGGGCCCATACTACCTTCCGAACCTACCCGTATTTGTCTACAAAGATCATCATAACGACCCTATCAGTACACTCTATAATACACATACATCCTATTATCACTCCCTAGAGAAAGGCTAGACATTCCTCAACTGGCCGTCTGCTCACACATGACCCATCCGTGAAACTTCCACCATCCCTGCAACACTTGTGTATGCTAATCATACATAACACTGGATCCTATAGACAGACGAGTACTTGATTCTACCCTAAGCCCTTCATCAAACAAGAACATGAAATAAGGCTAAACCAAACATTATCAGGCTATAGATTCTTATTTATGTACAACTATGATGCATACACTAAGCAACTACAGTAATGATGTCAATTCCATACAAGAAAGAATCCTAGGCTATCAGGCATCAATTATCAGGAAATTCTATCATGAAATTTCTGAAGATCCCAAGCCTACCACTAGCATGTTGTTCTAAGATAAACATAATATCAGTAACAGTGTGGGTAACTTGGGGTATACTTTCTTACTCCGTCTAATCGTACACATCACATCCTTCCTTATTTACTATTAAAAACAATTTTGAAAATCAGTTTTAAAAAAACTTTATAGTTCCCTAGTTTGAGTCTGGATTCACGCGAATGTTCATCCAATTCTATCAAACCAACGCTCTGATACCAACTTGTAACACTCCAAAAATAACAATAAATTTATAATTTTTAAAACCAACCATGAATCAATAATGTTTACAAAAAGAGTCATTGTTTCAAAAGCATTATTTCAAATAAGAGTTTTCCCAAGACCCAGAGACATAAAACAGAAAGTTGTGTATAATCATGCCTTTGCCTTTCCACGAACGTCTGAAGTACCTAAAACGATAAACTAAAAACTATAAACCAAAGCTTAGTGAGTTCCCCCAAAGTACCAGCACACCACATAACAAACAAGCATACAATATGAGCAGCCAGCCTAACTCGACCGCCTCGCAGTGCCTACAGCCTATGCAGACCACTCTATGAGCCTTCGGCATGACTGAACCGCCTCGCAGAGCCTATAGCCTATCCAGACCGCTTCTTGGGCCGCCAGCCTGAATGGACCGCCTCGTAGGGCCCACAGGCTATCCGGTCATCCATGGGTATCTTGGCCTACAGCACAAAGCAGGACCACCTCAACCCAACACAACATGATGATATATGCAACAAATAAACATAAACACAAAGCTAATTAATACAGATAATCATATGGTTCTACTGAACAAATACAAGCTATCATATCACTATCCTGACCATGATAAATAATCTAGTGGGCCGACATTAGTGCCTTCGACCCATGGGTACAGTAAGGAAAACTCACCTCTCAGTCGGAATGAAAACTGAATAAAACTCTACACTGAAAATCAGCTCAACGATCACCTACCCAAAATCAAGGACCTAATCTTAATTACCAGTTCAAATACCCAAAATACCCATAGGTCAAACTTGGTCAAAACTATGGTCAAAGGTCAAAGGTCAAAGGTCAAAGTCAGCGAGTCAACTTAGACCTCGTAGACGGGGCGTACTTCGGATGTATGCGGGGCATAGTCGAGCCTTGATCAAGATGGGGCTATTGACCTAGTACGCACGGAATACGTACCGAGGTCTCATTTTCCATATTAAGAGCTTAATGTGTTAAGCTCTAACATCTCAATTTCAGATCCACGGCCAAATACCACTGAGACTCATAAAGTGTCCAACTTTATGACTTTGCATGCCCATTAAGTGCTTAATACACAAAATTCCAACTTCTTAACACCTTAATACGTTCTAGAGCATGCATGGGGAAGAACTAAGCATAAAGATCACATTTTTGTGACTCAAGACCCCTCATTGGGTCTGAAAGGATGACTTATCTGATTAAGAGCATGTAATGCTCAATAATCAACATAGTTGGGACCAAAAATGCCCTAAATGAAGAAATGGCTAGATCTATAAGATAAGAAGATTGACCTAAGAGCTTTTTACCTCCTGGAAGTTCCTAGCAAGGAGAGAATCCTAAATCCAAGCTACTTCCAAGCTCCAAAGTCTTCCCACCACCTTCTTCTTCTTCTTCTTCTTCAAGAATACCACCAAAACACAAAAAATGAGCTCAAGATGCATTATTCTCAGTTAGGGTTAGTTTGAGGGACGTTTTCTCAGGCGGAGACTGATGTGAAGGTCATGGCCTATAAAGGGGATAATATAGGGTGAAAAACCCTTAAATTAAGGTTATGGTCTAAACAACCTACGCGCGCGTACCTACTGAGTACGCCCGGTGTACGCGTCCAAGAGTCGCCTCCTCATGCACGAGTACGTTATGCATACACCCCGAGTAGGCACGACGTATTGACTAAAATGCCAACCCTTTTAAAATTTAGGGTTAAAAGTGTACCTTCTCGGAATGGGTGTTACATCAGTGATAAGAAGCCTTCGGAGTTTCGAGGCGACATGGACCTGATTATCGCCTTGCGGTGGATTTATGATATGGAGGGATGTTTCTTCACAAGTTTGTGTCCCAAGAACCAGAAAGTGAAGTTTGCGCTTACTCTTCTTCACTGGGGTACGGAGAATTGGTGGGAGTTTTTGACTTAGGGATTTTCGCAGCTAGAGCGAGATGTCGTGACTTGGGGGCAATTTTTGGGTATGTTTCGCGCCAAGTATATACCTCTTGTGGAACGAGAGCAATTGGCGCAAGAGTACCTATCGCTCAAAAAGACGACGGAGTCGGTGATGGAGATCACCAGAATGTTTATGGAGAGAGCTCTTTTCTACCAAAAGTTTGCCTCTTCAGAGCAGGCTTAAATGTTAAGATACATTAGTATGCTCAAGGCGGAGATTCGAGAGTTTGTATCGACTCAGCAGTACCGTACCTTCACTGAGATGTTATCAAGCGCCATGAGGAGGGAGATTGAGTTGGAGATTCAGTAGAAGGAGGAACGAACAGCTTCAGGACAGTATCTGTCGGCGGCCAAACGGGTCAAGTCTGCTGACCCGAGTTGAGGATCAGTTGACGGGAAGAGTTCCGAGTGTGGCAGGTATGGGAAGTTTTATGATGGAAGGTGTCGATCTTTTGTATCTCGCAGGTATGGTGAAGAGCATCATTTTTGTAAGGATTTAGGCGGAGTACACGAGTTTGCTTTCATTGCGAACTGGAGGGCCACATCAGAGCTTGTTCTCCCTTTCTCATTTTTTGTGAGGTGTTGGACCCTTCACCCCTAGCTTGGCAGTTACCCGCCAGTCATTGTGGAATGGTCGGAATCCCGGAGACTGAGATTTAAGTTATCAGTTCTTCTATTTAGTAGATTGATGCAGTGGTGGTATTCATTTGTAATTTCTGCTATGTTTCGAAGTTCAGTTGTAATTTGAGATGATCAGTTGAAAGGAATTATCGTATTTAGATCTGTTTTTAATTGAGTTATTATTATGAATGAATTAATTATCATGGTCCTCAGTTGCATGTGTGTTGTAATTTGTGAATGTTGTGTGGAATTAGACTCTCATATGTACCTGGATACGAGTGGTTGTGATCAAGTAGTTGAATTCATGTTGGTTTGGGTATCGAAGGATTATGAAGTTGTCAGATTCTAGCATATTTCTAGTAGGGGAAAGTGGAACCTCACAGCAGGAAGACCTTTATGCCAAGGTTTAGTTCCCAGTCGAATTTCTCCAAGTTTAATACTTTTGCACAACTTTTGAATCTTTCGATTTCGCATTAAGATCATC
This sequence comes from Lactuca virosa, assembly GCF_052849685.1. NCBI lineage: Eukaryota > Viridiplantae > Streptophyta > Magnoliopsida > Asterales > Asteraceae > Lactuca > Lactuca virosa. Next base: position 93,166,835 of record NC_136432.1, on the reverse strand, counting down.
GCCAGCTGTTGGTTTTCCCTCTAGTAGTACTAGTTTTTAGTTGCAATATAGATCTGTAGGGCGTTCTTATGCTTTAGACTCTTGGGTATTAGGAACCCAAGTTGAGGGGTGTGATGAGGGCTTTTTGCCTTTTCTTTTCTGATTGGGGCTTGGAAGTATGATTAGCGACCTAAAGGCCTGATAAGGTCAGTTAACTCTTGTTGGGATCAATGTGAGTCTTATTAGGCAGCGAGTGCTGGTGTTGGTTAGTGGATATGGGGTAAGCCCGAGTGCTGATGTTGGTTAATGGATCGGGAGTAAGCCTGAGTGATGTTTTTGGTTAGTGGATCGGCGGTGAGCCTAAGTGTTTTCAGTGGATAGCTGAGCAGGGATGTCAGAGTCGAGTGGGAGCATGGTCTAGTTCATTATGTGACCAATTCGTTTTTTTCGCGATGGTCCACTTATGTACAGGATTAGCATGACGGTGTTTGGCTGAGAAGGTTTTGGGCTGATCAAATATGTTGATTTTCGGTCATATTGGTTGATGTGAGGGTTGTGTCAGGTTCCGAGTAGGCAAGGTGTTCTTTCCGTTGTGATTTAAGGAGGTTGCATGGAGACGTTTTCTTCAGGTCGTGTGGTATCACCAAAATTTCTAGGCTGGCAGAATTGTCAAGGGATGGTCAACTGCTGAAGATGCTAGAATGAAGATGAATAAGATCTTAGAGTCATGTTAGAAGGATCCTGAAGGGGATACATCGATAGTTGGAAGGGAAAACTGATTTCGAGGACAAAATCCAATTTAAGTGTTGTAGAATTCTAACATCCTGTTTCTTTACATTTCCTATTTTAGATTCGTGGCCCGGAAATCGATGGTGTAAAGGCTTTCGGCCTTAAGGAGGTAAACTTTAGACCTTTTGGGAGGTGATAATGATGGTTGTAAGATCTAAACCTTGAATTTTTTATTAGGACGAAAGGGTAAATAGAGGAAAAGTCATAGACCGGGTTTCTTGCGTGAAATATAGATTTCAGTTCAAGAAGTTTGTAGTCCAAAATAACTATATTAGATTGTGGGGCTTTGCATCACCTTTCTGTGCATTTAAAGAACGCAAAATCGGAGTTGAATCGAAGATGATGTCGTGATTTGAAAGTTTGTATTGAATTGGAAGAATGGTAGTACAGTGGGCGTACTCTGGGTACGTGGGGCGTACTAGCTGGTAAAGAAACACGCCTCTAGGTGAGTACGTTGGGCGTACATGTCCAGATCCCAAACCCTAAATCTTAGGTTTTGAGCCCTATTTAAGCACCATATCTTTTCTAAACCTCTTCCATTATCAGCCTCCATCTCTCCAAGATCCTCCCTTGAAACCCTAACCCTAGTTTGAGCTTTGTGAGTCGAAAAGTGTGCTTTTGGGTGCCTTTAAAGGAAGAAGAATGTGGTGATAGTTCTTGGAAGCTTGAAACAACTTTGGATCTGGAAGTTCTCCTCCCTCATTCATCTCCAGAAGGTATAAAGTTTGTACCTTTATGTCTCCATTTATAGATTTAGCTTAGATGTTAAAGTTATGTCCTTTTTGTCCCAAAAATTGGTCCATTTGAGTGTGAGTTGTTCCGAAGCTTGTGATGTGCATTTCCATGTGTATTTGAGAGTGTTAAGTCATAAAAATGCAATCTTGGTCTTATTCTTCCATTCGTTCATGAGTTATGAAGCATAGAATCTGATGATAAGTTAGGGTTTTGGATTTGGACCATTTCTACCCATGCAAAGACATTAAGTTGGAAAATTTATGATTTAGGATTTCATTTTCGTACTAGATCTGAGTGTTGGACAAAAGGTCTTGAGGGAAAAGTTCTTAATGGAAATGTTGGAACCAGCTTGAGTATGATGGGCATACTATGCTTGAATTGCGTACGCTGAGTGTAGGTTGGAGTACGTGGGGCGTACTCAGCCTGCCTTCGACTTTGACTTTCATTGACTTCATTGACTGATGACTTTTTGACCAAGTTTGACTTTGGGCCAAACATGCGGGTTTTGTATTGTGGATTAAGATTTTACCTACTTTTGGTGATTACTGTATTCGCGGGAGCGAGCAATGCAGAAAGGGAAGCGCGTCTCAGTGTTTCTGTGTTTTCATTTCAGGTGAGTTCTCCTCACTTTACCCGTGGGTCGAAGGCACCAATATTGGCCCACTAGTTTTAGTAATCAATTATTAGCAGGATGCCCTAGGGACCATATGTAGTCACGTGGGATAGACTGAGCACTCTTGATCTAGGCTTTCCTACTTGTTCCTTGTTTGGTTGCAGATCTAGAGTAGGAACATCTGTTTGGCTGTCTATCTCACCTCTGGTTACATATAGTTACACATTCCTTGTAGAGTTAGTCATGTATCTTTGTGTATAGGGCGTTGCTATGATGTAGTTATCTCCTAGATTTATATATATATACCCTGGTGTGATATGATACAGCAGTAGTAGTATACTGGTTAGAATACCAGTAGGTAGGTTATCGTCTAGTGGAGTGTGATAGGGACTATATGTAGTCATGTAGGATAGCCTGAGAACTCTTGATCTAGGTTTTCATGCATGTTCCTTATTTCATTGTGGCTCTAGAGTAAGAACATATGTTCGTGTGGCTATCTCACCTCTGGTTACTAATGGTTGCGCATTCCAGGGAGGTTAATTGGTAGCGGAGCAGTGTGCTGTGAGAGATCTAGTAGGCAGTAACGAACTGTATGATTGCTATAACATGTATTATGTGCCTACTTGATCCTTTTTTGTTTATATGTCGACATATGCTAGTGGTTGAGGTTGAGGTGGTCCTGTTGTGGGTTATAGGTCAAGATACCTGGTGCGGTCCGGCTACAAGCCATAGGTACGGAGGCTTAGGAAGAGCGATTAGGTTGAGGCGGCAGGCTAACAAACCCTAGGTATTCCAGTCTGATGATTGATTAGACCCGTTGTGTGTTGGCATTCCAGTCTGATGACTGATTGGGCCAGGGTATTCCAATCTGATCATTATGGACCCGTAATGCATGCTAGTATGTTTGTTGTATGGGGTATTTTGGGGAAACTCACTAAGCTTTGTGATTACCTAGTTGTTTATATTTTTGGTTATATCGGTGATCATGGGAAGGCGAAGGCAGGACTGTACACACTCATCGGTAGCATTGAGGATTTCACGTTTATTATAATACTCTGATTGTTTTTTATAAATGTAATTGGGAATAAATAGTTTTTCTTAGAACAGATTTATAATTTCGGAAGTTTTTACCTTAATAAAAATGAAAATTTTTTGTTGTGAAAGTGGGATATTCCAGTTTGTTATTAGAACCCTGATTTGAGAGAATTGGAGAAACACTTGTGTGAATCCAGACTCAAACTAGGATGCGAGAATTTTCACAAAACATTTTTCAAAAAGAATTTATAATAAAGTGGTTGGGTTAGGTACATGGGCTCGGTCTCTTGTCATGTTATTGTTTGTTTGTTGGCTTGGGATCAGGAACATGAACCTTGACTTAACTTTGGTTTTACAGGGAGATGTGGTATGTATAGTCAGCCAGAGCCCGAACAGGATAGTGGTTCCCAAAATACCTAAACTTGTTATATGTTCTTAGTTTTGATTTTGCTTATATATGGATTGTTAGAAGAAGATGCTAATGGACAATGTTCTTTTAGGAACTATTGGGTAGTAATTCCTGATTTATGTGATGCCTTATGGTATAGGGAGTTACTTGTGGTATGCTACTTGATTGTGTGATTGCTACGTGTATGTTGATTACTTGTATATGTTCGGGATTAAATAGACTTAGAATGACCGACTTAGCCTTATTTCATGTTCCTTTTTTAGTTTTGGACTTAGGGAAGAGTTGATTATTCGACAGTCTACCTGAACCCGTATAGTGTACAACAAGCATGCACAAAGGTAAACACTAGTGCGGGAGCGAGGATAGTCCTAGGAGGAGTCCCTAGAAAGTTAGTTGTAGCTCGTAGGAGTGTGTAGGTGTTGGCATGGCTAGGAGTGGTCTAGTACAGTGACTTAGGACCTTCAAATGAATTCTAAGTAGACTACGGATAGGTGTAGAAGGTAGTATGGGCCCGTACTACTGAAAGCATAGGATCCGTATGAGATTCAGGGGGAACCTCGAGACTACTAAGGAACTAATAGGAGTATTTAGTGATGTGTTGAGCATTGTGTTTTGATGTCTGATTTTTCCATGGTATATTTTCAGTATGGCGGCTACTAAAGGTTCAGGATCAGGAGTTGATGGAACTGGGAGAGCTGGTCTAAGTGAGGAGGAGATCTGCAGGATCATTGTTGCTGGAGTGGGCAAGGCATTAAAGGAGGTGATCGGGTCGCTCAAGACCATGTTGATCGAGGAGTTTGACTGGTGCTATGCCGTCGTCACGTAGGTAGATGTTGTCGTAGCCACAACATCCGTCGGCATTATAAGATCTCAGATAGGAAGGGTGATGTAGTACTGGGAGTTCAGTGATATGAAGAAGCAGAGTTCAGAGGCGACAAGGACCCGATTATCGCTTTAGGTGGATTTCTTATGTGTAGGGATGTTTCTTCACATGTTTGTGTCCCGAAAATCAGAAGGTGAAGTTTGCACTTAATCCTCTTTGCTGCGGTGCGAAGGATTGGTGGGAGTTTTTGAATATGTTTCGCGCTGAGTATGTTCCTCTTGTGGAGTGAAAGCGACTGGAATAGGAATACCTTTCGCTCAAACAGACGATGGAGTCGGTGATGGAGATCACCAGAATGTTTATGGAGAGAGCTCTTTTATGCCCAGAGTACGCCGCTTCAGAGCTGGTGCAAATGTCGCAATACTTGAGTATGCTCAAGACAGAGTTTCGAGAGGTTGTATCTACTCAGCAGTACTGGACTTTCACCGAGATGCAGTCAAGCGACAGGAGCAGGGATATTGAGTTGGAAATTCAGCAGAAGGAGGAAGGAATAGCTTCAGGGCAGTATTAGCCGGTAGCTAAGTGGGTCAAGTCCGCCGAACCATGTTCAAGATCAGCTTAGGGGAGGAGTTCCGAGTGTAGTAGGTGCGAGAAGTTTCATGATGGAAGGATTGTAGGCGGAGTACATGAGATTGCATCCATCGCGACCAGGAGGGCCACATCAAAGCTTGTTGTCCCCTTCTCGTGTTTGGTGAGGTGTTGGAACCGTCACCCCTAACTTTGAAGTTACCCGACGCTCGTTGTGGAAAGGCCGGAATCCCGGATACCAAAGTTTGAGTTATCAGTTTTTCTATTTAGTCATTTGCTGCAATGTTAGTATTCATCTGTAATATCTGATATGTTTCTATGTTCAGTTGTAATCTTGGATGATCAGTTGAATGAAATTAACTTATTTATCTCTGTTTTTTAATTGATTTATTATTATGAATGAATTAATTAGCATGGCCCTCGGTTGCATGCGTGTTGGAATTTTGTGAATGTTGTGTGGGATTAGACTCTCCTGTGTACCTAGATACCAGTGGTTGGGATCAAGTAGTAGAATTCAAGTTGGTCTGGGTATCGAAGGATTTTCAAGTTGTATTTATTCTAATGTATTCTAAGTGGGGGAGAGTGGAACCTCGCAGTAGTAAGACCTTTATGGCAAGGTTCAGTTCTCAGTCGAATTTCTCCAAGTTCAAGTGTAACATCCTGATGTTCAGGTAGTTCTAAATGCATCCCTATAATTCTATTTCATGTCATTTTGGTCCCTAAGTCCATGAAGTTATGCTTTGAAGCCCTAGTGGCAATTTCGTAATTATGGCATAAGGAGTACGCCATGCGTACGTGTGTGTACACTGAACCTACTAGGGCGCACCCTAGTATGCTGGGCGTATACTTATGTACGTGGGGCGTACTAGCTTTAAGAGGAAACCCTAATTTTTAGGGTTTTGGTGGTATTTAAGCAACATTATGTCTCATTTCTCCTCACCTTTTCAGCCTCCACATTCTTTGAGACGTTTTTGCAAACCCTAACCCTCTTAGTGTGTGTTTTGAGCTCACGAGTGTGTTCTTGGTGTGTTAAAGGAAGAAGAAGTTGCATTGAGGAACCTTGAAGTGGAAGAAAGCTTATGGATCTGGTATATTGCCTTCTTGAGATGCTCCAGAAGGTATAAATTCTATACCTTGATGTCTTGGTTGTTAGATCCCATTTTTGGGTGTTTTATGTTACTTTTCTAGTCCCAAAGGTCCCATCTTGTGCATGGGTTGTTCTTGTCATTTTGAGTTGTCCTTTCAGACACTAGGAAGGGTGCTAAGCCATAAAAATGAGTTCCAATTGCTAGAATTGCTTCTTGCATCTTGTAGAAGGTCTTAATTGAATAAGACCTTGTGTTAAGCACTTTGTGGACTTGTAAAGTCATAAAGTTGGAAACTTTATGACTCTATGGTGCATTTGGACCGTAGATCTGAAGTGTGGACTAGAGTGCATAATCCATTAAGCACTAAATGGAATTTAGAAGCTGCGAGGGTACGCCCCGCGTACATGGGAGTACGCCCCGCATACTCGATCAACCACCCCGATGGTGGTCTTCTACGAGGCTTCGCGTACGCTAAGTGTACCTCCAGAGTACGCTTCACGTACTCGCATGAGTCAGCTTTCTTGAGTTGACTCGGTTGAGTTGACTTGGCTGGGTTGACTTAGTTGACAGAGTGGGTTTGACCAGTTGACCTTGAGGGTATTTCGGGTATTTTAGGATTTGAATGGAATTAGCCACTTGGTGGAAATAGGTATCGGTTAGAGAGCTGAGATTCAGAGTCGGGCCTCATCAGTTCTATTCAGTTTGCGAGGTGAGTTTTTATAGTGGTGTTGATTATGATGGCATGTGCGGAATTAGAAATATCTAGTGAATCATCATGTAAAATCAAGAACACAAGGAGTAAATAAATCTTTGTAAGCTCATATTAGATCTAGAAAGGATATACAAATGGGTTTATACACAATTTCTCTCTCTAGTCTAACACTCCTAATGGTTCCTTACATAATGGGAGTCACTTACTTCCTATTTATAGGAAAGACTCAACACATTTACACATACAAGAGGGTAAGCCTAAAACACTACATCCAAGAGTGACTTTGCACCCTAACATTCTCCCCCTCAAAGTTAGGATTGGATGTTCGGCTTCAATCTCCAACGAGCTAACGCGATCAAGACCAAACTCCCCCTCGAAGTAACACCGGTCTTCAAATCCGCAAATGAATATTCGACAAACCCGAGAAGCTTCGAATACCCATCATTCTTCCCCTTTTTATAATCAAAAAATAATTATAAAACCCACTAAGGGTGAGAAGCGCCCGAGGAATAGTCTTCACGATAGAGCCCCTTGATGTGTACCAAAAATGAATCACCAAAAATCTTGCACGGAAAAACAATCACGAAAAAGCCAAAAAAAATTTCCAATTTATGAAAAATTTTGACTTTTTGGGTGAAAGTTGCAAGATTTTTCAAAAACCGGGTAAAAATCGTCACTTTTTGAATTCTGCAGGGACCCGTTGCGCCCAAAATAGCCAAATATGCAAAACTCTCCCTCTTTTTCAAAGCTGGGTAGAAAGCGTCAATTTGCACAAACTGCAGGGGCCTGAAATGCATTTTCTTCAATTTTCAGCAAAAACAGTCCTTTTTCGAAAATGGGTATGAACCGCAAAACATTCGAAGCCTCAGGGACTATTTTCGAAAATTCTACCATTTGTGTTCCAAACATACGAAGAGTTGTCCCAAACATTCGAAAATTCATAAAATTTTCGAATTTGGGTGAAAAGTGTCAAACATTCGAAACTTCAATTAATTGTAGAGGTTGCCAAATATTCGAAAGTTCAGGGGCTGAATTCGAAAATTCTGCTTTTTGATCAAAACATACGAAATTTTGATCATTCATACGAAGCCTTTTTCCATTTGACAACCATTCGAAATTTGAGGGACAACATTCGAAAATTTTACTCCATTCCAATCATACGAAAATTTTGCATCCAAACATACGAAATTTTTTCCCTTTTTCCCTCTCTCCCCTTCGTACAAAAATCATCTTCCCCAAAATTTTCTCTCTCCTCTTCGTATGATCATAGCACCAAATCCACAACCATATTCACGAATTCGAAGGCATTCGAAGCCTCTTAATGAACAGTAACCTCTTAATCATCCAACCTCTGAATCGAATTAACTCCCTTCGTACATTCAACGATTCTTGACTTCACATCAGTAATTTTTCGAACATTGGCTCCAAATTCGACATCAAGCTATTAATCTTGTAGATTCATCCCCAAACCATCGATCAACGATATCAAAATAATCGATTCCAGTCACTTCGCTTTTCAAACACGTACCCAAATATTCGTTCTTACAGTTCTTCCAAAATCATCAAAAACTTTCGTCTTTCAAACACTAACCCATCGACTATTATCAATTCCAAACAATCTGACTCCAAAATCGATTTCCTTAAACCCATCTATCGACCATCGATCCCAAATCAACAATCCCAGACTCAAACTTTCGAAATTCATAAACATCAAAATCTTTGCTTTTTGAGTTTCATTCCAAAGCATCAACAACAAACATTCGCTTTTTCATCACAAATCGTCGAACTTAACCAGCATAATGAAATCAAAATCAACTTCCTTTAATCCTTGACTTCGCATAATCGATTCCAATATCTACTTAGACTTCGCATCGACCATCTGTTCGTCAATGGATCCAAGTTTCCATCGATTCCAATCCTTCCATCAACAAACGAAATCAAAAAATCTAACCCAAACTCCAAAATCCCACAGCAAGATTCAATTCATTAACAAAGCATTAACTCCTTGTTAACGAAGCATCAACAACCCATCGATATCAAAATCATCAAAGCGACTACCTGCCTTTCGAATCTAAAACTGATTAATCCAAATATATCGATTTCAACATCAACATAGATTTAGACTCCCAAGCCATCGACAATCGATCCTTTGCACATCAACAATCATTCGACTGTTAACCAAAGCTTCAACCATCGATTCCTCTCTCAAAAATCAACAATCGACATCAACGATCAAAACAAATTCATTTTCCCAACTCCAAATCAATCCTTCCAATTCGATTTACCAGATGCGAACAAATCACCAGTCAAACGAATTCACATCCACCTCACTTCGTTATCAGTTCTCATTTCTCAATACACAGTGAAATCAAAATCATTCGCTCTTATAACTCCATCTCCAATTGATTTCGACCCTCAACCCGTTGAGATCGACTCTAATTGGATATTAGATGTGCAAGAACGAAATCAATCAAACTAATTTTGACTTCAAAAAGTCAACTGCAAATCGATTTCTTCAAAGCGTTTGATTCATCAAACATTCGTTTGACTCCCATAACATCTAACATCAGATTTCGACTCAAATCAACTATCAACAACAATTTTGATTTTCAATTTCAAACAACAAACATTTGATGAAGTCAAACTGGAACTCAAGAACAACCCGATTGACATCAAAAACCGATGGTACAAGTAAGTAAAGCATGGGTACAAGTCGAGTGATGAAGTGACGAACAAAAATGAAGTGATATAATCTGAATACAAATCAGATTATCGATCTTTTTGATTTAAGATATCGGATCGAACATTTATTCTGGACTCAATCAACGATAATGGATTGAAATAACATTGGGCTAAAATTTTGAGATGAACAGTTAATATGATTAGCAATTTGGGCTCAAACATGCGAATCAACAATATGGGCTCAATTCAATTAATGAGAGATGAACAGTGAATTTTGAATATATGGACTCAGTCAAAAAATTGGATGAACAGTGATGAACTCGAAAATTTGAAAAAAAATTTGGAAATATGATTTTGATTTTTGGAATTTTGATCTTAACAAGAATAATTGGATCAACTATGAGGTTGAAACAGTAGATCCAATGAGGCAAATCGATCAAAAATAAAAAACGAAAAATACGAATTGAAACCATGGACGTTTTGGAATCCATTTGAGAATTTGAGATACCTTTTTGACGAATCAAGTTCTGTTTTCAACGAAAGAATCAAATTTAGAAGATTTTGGTTCTTTTGTTGGAATGAGAAAATCTCCAATTTGAACATTGTACCACCCACTATGCGAGATGTATAACTCGTTCTTTGTGTTCTTCGTGTTCTTCAATGATCCAAGAACATCTTCAAAAGAACCTCCAACACTCTTGGGTTTTGACTTCAAATTCAATGCAACCTTTGGAGATTGTTGCTTTGGAACCCAAATTTGCTTCACGGATTTCGACTTCACAACATTTGACGATTTTCGTGAGTAAACCCGCTTGTTTTTCTGATTAATCTTCTTCTTCTTTTTCTTTCTCATCTTTTTGCATCTTGAAGACTTGATCTCATGAACAAACCCACTTTCCACAACTTCAACTTTATGAGTTTGAATCAAATCTTTTGGAGTTTGATACTTGTGAATTTCTTGGATCACCGGCTTCCGATAAGGAATCATTCCTTCAAACGAATCACAAGAACACAAATATCATCGGTTTGAACTCCAATCGAGCAAAAAACTTTTTCATCATAAGAATCAACTTGAACTCCTTTTTCTTGAACATCATGAACATTCGGGTAAGAAGCAAGAACATTATCACCATATTTGCATTCATCAAGACTAATTCCTTCAATTACTTCACCATCTTTCTTCTTCTTCCTTCTTTCATGATAAGTTGTTACCAAACGATCAAGCAACACCTTATGATGTAACACCCTGTTTATTTAAAAAAAAAATAAACAAATTAACGAATGAATAGTAGCCCTAAAATTAATAATTATATAGCAACGTGATGGTCTCGAGGAGTTAACTGTCATAATTTTAGAAGGCGGGGATTAAAGTGTAAAATCCGGACTTAATTTGTAAGTAATATTGAAGACAGGGGCTGCTTGGTAACAATTAGGACTCAATATGAAAGTAATTATGGAAGCAAGGGATAAAATGTAAATTCCGGATTTATATTGTAAAGATTTATGGAATCAGGGGTTAAAAAGGTAAATATTGGATCTGTTTTGAAAGAAAAGGGGGAAAGGGGGACTGTTTGTGTAAACATGGGAGAAAGTTTGGATGATGCGGGATATATAAACCCGCTACATGCTGAAACCCTAAACCTAAGGAGCAGCCGCCGGGTGATCTTCCAGCCGCCATTCTCTCATCGACCACCTCTGGCAGCGGGCCTGAAGGCTGGTACCGAGGCTGCTGTTGCGTTTTTCCCTTTCCTCCGAGGCATACGTTGCATCGACGTGAACCACCGTGGGTTACGTTTACATCACTGAATGCCGCCTGTTGGCGCCGTCGTCGCCGCTGTAGCGCTGTGGAACCGCAGCTTCCATTTTCCTTTAAGACCAAGTGTCGCCGCTTCTGTTGTGGCGGAGAATGAAGACCAGTGGTTGGATATCGGGGCAGAAGAGGATGAAGTAATGATGCGATGTTGCTGCCGGCGATGACGTCCTGGACACGGTTTCACTGTCACCAAACCGCCGAAGCCGCCTGTCGATTCTGCTGGGGATCGAACTCCACAAGCCTGTGATGTCGTCCGCCTCACCCGTTTTCCTGTTACATCAGAAATCGCCGCCGGACGCTAGGTTGATGTCGCTGCCGCTATTTTTTCTTTCCGCCACCTTCGACCACCGGGTGTGGGTGGCTGTGGTTATGCATCGGTGTGTGTGTGTACTGTAATGGGATAGGGTTACATGAGTACATCTTGGCCGGAGATCCGAAGAGAACCGTCACTGCCACCACTGTGAGGTGGTGGCTGCCACCATGATCCACCGTGGGTGGGTGTATCTAGTGTGTGTGTGTTGCTTTTGGTATTTCCATTGTAAATTGTAACAACAAAAAATGAAATAATGAGAAAGAAATTTGAAACCACCACCGTGAGGTGGCGGCTGCCATGTCGGGTGGCGGTGTGCTTGTTGTGTTTGACTTGTTTTGATGTTTGGACAAGGGACTAAGAAACCCTAATAGTCCCAATGAGGCTTAATGGGCTTAATGAACCTTAATGGGCCCAATGAAGCTTAATGGACCCAAAAGCCCAGACATGTGACTAATGGGTGTAATAAACCCTAATTGGCCTAAGGAAAACCCTAATGGGCTTAAGGACTTGGTTTTGGGCCTATTGGGCTAAGATGGGATTGGAAACCCTAATTAGGGTTTAGAGAACCCTAATATTGGATTTATGGGCTTGCACTTATTGGGACCCACTTTTGGGCCATTGGAATGGAATTGTGTGATTAAGCCCAATCACACCATATGACTTATTTAGAAGAATGATGGACTTAATGGATTAAGTCCTTAATGGATTAAGCCCTTAATGGGTTAAGTGAGAAACACTTAACCCTAATCGTCATTTTATGTGAAAACCCTAATTTCACTTGGGTTTATTGTTGGGCCTTTATTGGGCCTTGATGATTGGACTATTAATGGACCATCCAAGATCGAGCAAATGGACTAGAATAATTAATGGGCTTTGTGGTAAGGTCCATATGAGGAGTTGGTCCTAATTTGGAAAATTAGGCCATAGATGGGCCATAGTTTAGGCCTTAATGATTATATGATGTTGGGCCTTAGAATGAGACCATGTATAGGCCTAGGTCCAATTTAGAAAATTGGGCCATGTGTTGGGCTTTGATTCCTAATTGACTTTGGGCCTATGGATTGGTCCTTGGGCTTGAATAAGCCAAGCTAGGGGTAATGTGGTAACTACCTAAAGAATGTACTTATGGTTATGTAGTGGGACCCAATTATTAATTGGGTGTTATTTTGGTGTTGACAGTTCGGGAATCTGTCATCCAACAGCTGGGGCTGAGTCTGCGGGACTTCAGCAGAGTGGGATTGTGTCTACGGGACTTCAGCAGTGTGAGGTGAGTTACCTTCCAGTAGCGGTGGGTCTACGGCCACAATGCCGGCCCACCAGTAGGAGTTGTATGTTAGATGATTGTCTTTGTGATATTCATCTAGGTTTGCTACTACCTGATATGTTATATGCTGGCATGATATGTTATATGTGATAGTGGTAGTAGGGGGGATAGTCCCCAAGTTCGGTTGTTAGGACCGATGGGTAGGTTGGACACCCCAGATATGTCTGACAGTATCTTATGATATGTTTATATGCTGGCATGATATGTTATATGTGATAGTAGTAGTAGGAGGTGAAATAGTCCTCGCATCTCGGTCGTAGGGACCGAAGGGTAGGTCGGGCACCCCAGATATGCCTGACAGTATGTTTATGCTATGATATTATGCGGTAGTAGTAGGAGGTGAAATAGTCCTTGCATCTCGGTCGTAGGGACCGAAGGGTAGGTCGGGCACCCCAGATATGCCTGACAGTATGATTATGTTATGATATGTGTGATAGTAGTTGTATAGGGTGAGATAGTCCCCGGAATTCGGATGTTAGGACCGAAGGGTAGGTCAGCACCCCAGAATGGCTTGACACGGGTAGGTCAGCACCCCAGAATGGCTTGACACGGGTAGGTCAGCACCCCAGAATTGCCTGGCAGTATGTATGCTATGTGATTGTATGGTATGTGATATGATGGGGGAATTCACTAAGCTTCGTGCTTACGGTTTTTAGTTTTGGTTTCAGGTACTCGTTTTTAAAGGAAAGAAGCCGGCTTGATCGCAGCGCATCACACTATGTTTCCGCACATGAGATACTTGGGATTACACTCTGATATGGTTTTATGATAATATGTTTTGATTATTGACACTTTGGTTTGACACGAAATATTATTATGAATGTTTTTATGCTGATGGTTTTATATAATTACTTAATTATAACGAAATTTTTGGCCTTGAATTTTGGGATGTTACAAGTTGGTATCAGAGCCTTGGTTTGAGGGATTCGGACATACTCTCGGGTGTGTCTGAACTCAAACTAAGGGCTTGGTATGAAAATTTTCAAAAGTAAAACCATTTTCTAAAAAGGAGTTGAAAAGAATCTGAAAAGAGAAAAGAACTTTGAGAAGAACAAAGTGTGTGATGTGTGCAATCAGCTGAGCTCAAGTAAGTTTTCCCCAAGATACCCATACATGTTATGTTATGGTATGATATGATATGATTATGAGAATTGCATGCTAGATTAGGGCTAAGGATCTAGGAGGATGCCTTATATGCCTGTTGTATGTGCTTGTAGACTTGCATGCTAGTACTAACCAGTCAGTAATAGGATAGCCTGTTTAGGTTATGCCTGATTGTATGAGCCTTTGAAGTGCATGTGCAGATTCCTGATTAGAGGATAGAATGATTTGATTGGAATATGATGGTTAGATTTTCTATTGTCTGAATGTTGCTTGCTTTGTGCTATGTGGGACTCTTAGTAATGTTAGCTAGCTATGTTCATGAGGTAGCTAGTTGACATTACTGGGAATCTTTCAGCAGCTGAGGACTGGGTGAGTACGGGAACCTAGGAAAGCCAAGGATATGTTTTGGTGGGTTAGTAGTGAGGCTCAGTTAGACTTGGTTTTACCAGTTTGAGGAAGTAACTTGGAGGATTCAGGAGGATTGCTGAGGAAAGTATGGATAGGTGTGGAAGGTAGTATTGGGCCCGTACTACTGAAAGCACAAGATCCATACTCGAATCAGTGAGAGTCTTGGAGAATCTAAGAAGCTTCAGGGAAGAGTTTGTGACCCAGTTTGGGGACAGAGGATGTTCCAGTGTTGCAGACCCTGAAGGATATGATTTCCAAGAGTTCCAGATGCGGGATCGATTTGGGAGCACCCCGGAAGGAGAAGTGCGTGCCAGGTGCGTATAGTAGAGGGTCCCGGGAAGAGACCCATGACTTTTGATCATCGGGTGAAAGGCCAGCAGGGTCTGGGTCAGTGCAGCGCGTACGAGAAAGTACACGAGGGAGTTTGTCACTCCAAGGGTTTAGGCTGCTACAGGGTAGCGGGGTTGGTCATGTCAGCAGAAGGGGATCAGTATTCCTCCAGATGTTGCAGGTATGTCATCTTCTATGCTATTAGGTGGATGTTTGGAATACGTACCGCTTGGGAATTGTGAGTGAGTTTGGATAAGTCAGACCTCGGGTCGGTTTTTCTGCTAGTGTTTGGATTATCAAGGATCATATATGCCATCCTGCATGCCAAAAGGTCCTTGATGAACCCACAGAGGGACGCATCTTGCAGAGTGGGTTCCACGCGTACCGTTATCATTTCGAATCTTCGTCGGGATCTATGCAAGAGTATTATTTAGAGGATACTCGATCAGGGTTGGAATGATTGTTCTCCAGTGAAGTCAGCGTTCAGAGGTTCTATCATTGTTCAGGTATGGTCGGTAATTGTTTATGGATGAACTTTGGAGATCAAGGCACTACCGTTGCTAGGACAGAACTGGTGACAGGAAGAGGGTAGTGTTAGTCGCGGGTGTTAGATGCATAAGTGGTTGGTCATTGAATGTTCAAGAGAATTATGTTTTCGCATGGGCTGTGTTCAATTAGAGTTCAGTGGTACTGCAAGATTGGGAGTGGGGACGAGGATTCGTCAGCTAGAGTGAAGATTAAGGTCTTCAATTTACAGCATGTTATATGGATCGAGGTGTCAGACTGGATCATATTTCAAGAGTACTCATTGTGATTTCCGAGGATGGGAGATCTCAAGGTTTAATCGGCGATTAAGCGCTAGTATTGGCAGGCATGTTGTCATCAGTGGGATATTAGAAAGCGAGAAGGATTGGGAATCCTTCAATTCTCATGTAATGTGAAGACTTAGTCGAATCTAAGTGGGGAAGAGACTTTTTATAAAGTTCTCCAACTGTGAGTTCTGGTTGCGCAAGGTGCAATCTCTTGGCCACCTTGTCAACCAGAAGGGTATTCTAGTTGTTTCGGCTAAGATAGAGGTCGTGATGCAGTGGGAGATTCCGAGGTCTCCATTTGAGATTCGGAATTCCATGGGTCTAGCGGGTTATTACCGGAGATTTATACGAGACTTCTCCGAGATTGAGGTTCCTTCGACCCGACTGACCAAGAAGTCGGTGGCCTTTCGTTGGGGGCCTGAGCAGCAGGCAGCCTTCGAGACTCTTAGACAACGGTTGTGCGAGGCACCGATTCTCACCCTGCCAGAGGGTGTAGATGATTTTGGTGGTTTACGGTGACGCTTTGATCACGGGCATGGGTGCGGTGCTGATATAGTGGGGTCATGTGATAGCAGGTTTCGGGAACCAGGTTAGAGTTCCGGTTAGGACTCGAGTTCAGTTGAGGGTTAGGTCGAGTGCGTGTTCGACCCGGTTTGGAAAGTGTTGTAAGACTACGGGGGTAGCCGTAGCATTCACTAGTCGTCGGTTAGTATGGAAAGTGTTGTAAGACTATGGGGGTAGCCGTAGCATTCACTAGCAGTCAGTTAGCATGGGAAGTGTTGTAAGACTACGGGGGTAGCCGTAGCATTCACTAGCGATCAGATAGTGTTAGAGTGTTGTAAGTCTGCGGGTGTAGCCGTAGCATTCATCAGGTTGGCAGATAGTGTTAGAGTGTTGTAAGTCTGCGGGTGTGGCCGTAGCATTCACTAGCAGCAGATAGTATGAGGGGTGTTGTAAGTCTGTGGGTGTAGCCATAGCATTCACCAGGTTGGCAGATAGTGTTAGGGTGTTGTGAGTCTGCGGGTGTAGCCGTAGCATTCACCGGGTTGACAGATAGTGTTAGAGTGTTGTAAGTCTGCGGGTGTAGCCGTAGCATTCACTAGCAGCTAGATAGTGATAGAGTGTTGTAAGTCTGCGGGTGTAGCCGTAGCATTCACCAGGTTGGTAGATGGCATGAGCGTGTTGTTAGAACGCGAATGGAACAGTAGTACCCACCAGTTCGGGTGCAGCAGTGAGGATATGGAAATCCACATATTGGATTTCGGTATTACCCAGATGGATTAGCTCTGGTTGAGCCAGTGATAAGACTGTAGGAATGCCACTACAGTTATGGGATCAGGGAAGTAATGGAGTGCTTAAGGGCGTTTGTGATGTAAGGCTACCATTGGTTAGGTAGCAATCACTTTTAGTCTCGGATTGGATGATGACAGGATGCGACATATGGACCTGATCGGTTAGATCAGGAGGTTGTTAGAGCCACGGTGGCATGATAACTAGTCGCAACTAGTTCAGAGAAGGATCACGTTCAGAAGTCGTGCGAGACGACTAAGTGGGGGGTCCTTTGTCCATGCAGCTGGGACGGAACCCGGTATTTCAGATGGTTGGTGAACGCATTGAGACCAAGCAGGTCTCGTTAGATTTTGGAAAGAAACCATGTGACAACATACTACTTCAGGCAGTTCAGTGTTCAGGCAGTTTCGGCGTATGGGCAGTATTAGTACTTGTGTCTTAGGTTGCAAGTACGCACTCTATAGCTAGTTTATTGGGGGTGACAAGTCACTCACATCAGGAGTATCGGGGCCTTGGCCAGGTACAAGTGATATGCAGACATAATTAGGTCTGTGATCCTATTTTATAGTGGGAACCTCGAGTTATCAGAAATTGAGTAGCCGGTTGAAGGATAAAGTGGACTGGGTCCAACGATAATGATTCAGTATGAGTGGTCTGCCAGGGATTCAGACCATCTCGAGACAGCAGATTCAGATCGAGTAAATGTTACCTTGTTGCGAGAAATTCGTTCATCTACGGATTTTAGGGCCTTGCGGAGATTGGTCACAGCTACCCTGGGAAGGCTATGGTGTACCTTGGGATGGTGACCATGTTACTAGAGTGGTTGGGTGTGTAAGGAAGGATAAGGAATGATTTCGAGGACGAAATCTAATTTAAGTGGGGGAGAGTTGTAACACCCTGTTTATTTAATAAAATAAATAAACAAATTAATGAATGAATAGTAGCCCTAAAATTAATAATTATATAGCAAGGTGATGGTCTCGAGGAGTTAACTGTCATAATTATAGAAGGCGGGGATTAAAGTGTAAAATTCGGACTTAATTTGTAAGTAATATTGAAGACAGGGGCTGCTTGGTAACAATTAGGACTCAATATGAAAGGAATTATGGAAGCAAGGGATAAAATGTAAATTCTGGATTTATATTGTAAAGATTTATGGAATCAGGGGTTAAAAAGGTAAATATTGGATCTGTTTTGAAAGAAAAGGGGGAAAGAGGGACTGTTTGTGTAAACATGGGAGAAAGTTTGGATGATGCGGGATATATAAACCCGCTACATGCTGAAACCCTAAACCAAAGGAGCAGCCGCCGGATGATCTTCCAGCCGCCATTCTCTCATCGACCACCTCTGGCAGCGGGCCTGAAGGCTGGTACCGAGGCTGCTGTTGCATTTTTCCCTTTCCTCCGAGGCATACGTTGCATCGACGTGAACAACCGTGGGTTGCATTTACATCATTGAATGCCGCCTGTTGGCGCCGTCGCCGCCGCTGTAGCGCTGTGGAACCGCAGCTTCCATTTTCCTTTAAGACCAAGTGTCGCCGCTTCTGTGGTGGCGTAGAATGAAGACCAGTGGTTGGATATCAGGGTAGAAGAGGATGAAGTAATGATGCGATGTTGATGCCGGCGTTGACGTCCTAGACACGGTTTCACTATCAGCAAACCGCCGAAATCGCCTGTCGATTCTGCTGGGGATCGAACTCCGCAAGCCTGTGATGTAGTCCGCCTCACCCGTTTTCCTGTTACATCAGAAATCGCCGCCGGACGCTGGGTTGATGTCGTTGCCGCTATTTTTTCTTTCCGCCACCTTCGACCACCGGGTGTGGGTGGCTGTGGTTATGCATCGGGATGTGTGTACTGTAATGGTATAGGGTTGCAGGAGTACATCTTGGCCGGAGATCCGAAGAGAACCGTCACTGCCACCACTATGAGGTGGTGGCTGCCACCATGAACCACCGTGGGTGGGTGTATCTAGTGTGTGTGTGTTGCTTTTTGTATTTCCATTGTAAATTGTAACAACAAAAAATGGAATAATGAGAAAGAAATTTGAAACCAGCACCGTGAGGTGGTGGCTGCCGCCACCGGCCGCCGTGTCGGGTGGCGGTGTGCTTGTTGTGTTTGACTCGTTTGGATGTTTGGACAAGGTACTAAGAAACCCTAATGGGCCCAATGAGGCTTAATGGGCTTAATGAACCCTAATAGGCCCAATGAAGCTTAATGGACCCAAAAGCCCAAACATGTGACTAATGGGTGTAATAAACCCTAATTGGCCTAAGGAAAACCCTAATGGGCTTAAGGACTTGGTTTTGGGCCTAGTGGGATAAGATAGGATTGGAAACCCTAATTAGGGTTTAGAAAACCCAAATATTGGATTTATGGGCTTGGACTTACTGGGACCCACTTTTGGGCCATTAGAATGGAATTGTGTGATTAAGCCCAATCACACCATATGACTTATTTAGAAGAATGATGGACTTAATGGATTAAGTCCTTAATTGATTAAGCCCTTAATGGGTTAAGTGAGAAACACTTAACCCTAATCGTCATTTTATGTGAAAACCCTAATTTCACTTGGGTTTATTGTTGGGCCTTTATTGGGCCTTGATGATTGGACTATTAATGGGCCATCCAAGATCGAGCAAATGGACTAGAATAATTAATGGGCTTTGTGGTAAGGCCCATATGAGGAGTTGGGCCTAATTTGGAAAATTGGGCCATAGATGGGCCATAGTTTGGGCCTTAATGATTATATGATGTTGGGCCTTAGAATGAGACCATGTATAGGCCTAGGTCCAATTTGGAAAATTGGGCCATGTGTTGGGCTTTGATTCCTAATTGACTTTGGGCCTATGGATTGGTCCTTGGGCTTGAATAAGCCAAGCTAGGGGTAATGTGGTAACTACCTAAAGAATGTACTTATGGTTATGTAGTGGGACCCAATTATTAATTGGGTGTTATTTTGGTGTTGACAGTTCGGGAATCTGTCATCCAACAGCTGGGGCTGAGTCTGCGGGACTTCAGCAGAGTGGGATTGTGTCTACGGTACTTCAGCAGTGTGAGGTGAGTTACCTTCCAGTAGCGGTGGGTCTACGGCCACAATGCCGGCCCACCAGTAGGAGTTGTATGTTAGATGATTGTCTTTGTGATATTCATCTAGGTTTGCTACTACCTGATATGTTATATGCTGGCATGATATGTTATATGTGATAGTGGTAGTAGGGGGGATAGTCCCCAAGTTCGGTTGTTAGGACCGATGGGTAGGTCGGACACCCCAGATATGTCTGACAGTATGTTATGATATGTTTATATGCTAGCATGATACGTTATATGTG
Organism: Lactuca virosa; assembly: GCF_052849685.1. NCBI lineage: Eukaryota > Viridiplantae > Streptophyta > Magnoliopsida > Asterales > Asteraceae > Lactuca > Lactuca virosa. The sequence goes on along the minus strand of NC_136432.1, from coordinate 93,146,660 downwards.
ATAGTAGTAGTAGGAGGTGAAATATTCCTCGCATCTCGGTCGTAGGGACCGAAGGGTAGGTCGGGCACCCGAGATATGCCTAACAGTATGTTTATGCTATGATATTATGTGGTAGTATTAGGAGGTGAAATAGTCCTCGCATCTCGGTCGTAGGGACCGAAGGGTAGATCGGGCACCCCAGATATTCCTGACAGTATGATTATGTTATGATATGTGTGATAGTAGTAGTATGGGGTGAGATAGTCCCCGGAGTTCGGTTGTTAAGACCGAAGGGTAGGTCAGCACCCCAGATTGGCTTGACACGGGTAGGTCAGCACCCCAGAATGGCTTGACACGGGTAGGTCAGCACCCCAGAATGGCTTGACACGGGTAGGTCAGCAACCCAGAATGGCTTGACACGGGTGGGTCGGGCACCCTAGAATTGCCTGGCAGTATGTATGCTATGTGATTGTATGGTATGTGATATGATGGGGGAACTCACTAAGCTTCGTGCTTACGGTTTTTAGTTGTGGTTTTAGGTACTCGTTTTTAAAGGAAAGGAGCCGGCTTGATCGCAGCGCATCACACTATGTTTCCGCACATGAGATCCTTGGGATTACACTCTGATATGGTTTTATGATAATATGTTTTGATTATTGACACTTTGGTTTGACACGAAATATTATTATGAATGTTTTTATACTGATGTTTTTATATAATTACTTTAGGGAGAATTTCATATATGCCCTTCTTAAACATCAAAATATCATATTTACCTAACTTAATTTCTAAATATCATATTTACCCTTCATAAAATTTATAAATATCATATTTACCCTTCATAAAATTTTAAAATATCATATATGTCCTTTTAAACATCAAAATATCATATATGCCCTTCTTAAATATCAAAATATCATATATGTACCTTTTAAACATCAAAATATCAATGGTAATATTTAAAATATCCTCCATCGACAACATGATAATAATCAACAACAACAAAAACTAAACAATCAAAATATACATTCTATAGAGAGGGTTGAAGATGAATCTTTTTGTTTGTCAAGAGGGCGACATACCAACAATTTAGAAGTTCAAATTTCATTATCAAAGACGTAAGGATAATATGGTTAAAATTTTGAATTATTATAATAATTCTAAGGTATAAAAAATGATTATAAAATATTAAAAACATTATAAAAAAGGATTTTGGGTAAATATGATATTTTGAAGGTTTATGAAGGGTAAATATGATATTGAGAAATTAAGCTGGGCAAATATGATATTTTGAAGTTTAAGAGGGGCATATATGAAATTCTCCCATTACTTAATTATAACGAAATTTTTGGCCTTGAATTTTGGGATGTTACATATGATTATCATGATCTATAGGATAGCCATTGAACTTTCCACATTCACATTTCTCCTTAGAAATGCGTGCTTTTCGCTTAAAATACCCGGTTATAAAACAATTGAGAACTCCTTCAAAAGTGAATGACCATGGAAGATCCTCTACAAACCAATTTTCACGAATTGTTTCTTCCATTTTTGATCAATCGATAAGATATTGGGTTTTTCTAGAGAGAGAAAGTGAATATGAACCAAATTCTAGTGAGAGAAAGTGGTACAAACAAGTATTCTAGAGAGAGAAAATCGAATTATGGATCAAATCAAGGAAAAATTCGATTTCTAGAACACAAAACACTCTCTAAACACGAAGATCAATAAGAGCATGAAGAATCACCAAATCTAGATAGCCATCAAGGATCAATTCTTGATCTAATCAAGAACACCCGCTCTGATACTAATTGTAGTAGTGTTGATTATGATGGCATGTGCGGAATTAGAAAGATCTAGTGAATCATCATGTAAAATCAAGAACACAAGGAGTAAATAAATCTTTGTAAGCTCATATTAGATCTAGAAAGGATATACAAATGGGTTTGTACACAATTTTTCTCTCTAGTCTAACACTCCAAATGGTTCCTTACATAATGGGAGTCACTCACTTCCTATTTATAGGAAAGACTCAAACCATTTACACATACAAAAGGGTAAGCCTAAAACACTACACCCAAGAGTGACTTTGCACCCTTACATTTTTCCTCACTGTACTCTTCGGGTCGAAGGCACCAATGTCGACCCATTGGATTGATATCCTGTATGCATGCTATTTATATTGTAGTGATCTGTTCGATCGGTATCTTGGTATATAGGATGATGTTATGCTTAGTGATTTATAGATCTGTTTAACTGGATGTAGATTGTTATATGATTACTTGTTATATATGCACATGTTTGGTCGGTGGATGAGGGTTCACTGCTTTGTGCGTAAGCCAACAGGTCAGGGCATACCAACCTGATGGATGAATGGGTCCGAGCGTATTCCATCCTGAGGATGATTGGACCCATAGCATGTTGGCATTCTAACCCGATGGTTGAGGTCCTGGGGTATTCCTACTCGATGGTTGATTGGACCCATAGTATGATGGCATTCAAACCTAATGGTTGAGGGGCCTGGAGGATTCCAACCTGATGTTTGATTGGACCCATAATATGTTGTTGTTGTATATGTGTTATTTGTTTGTGTGTTGGTACTTTGGGGGAATTCACTAAGCTTTTGGCTTACAGTTTTGGGTTATGTTTCAGGTACCTCAAATGATCGCGGGAAGGAGAAGGCGTGATCGTACAACTCCTCGTGTTTTGATTTATGATTTTGGGAAAGCTCTGATATTAAACTTGTTTTCAAAATTATTTTGTAAACAATGATGATTTGTGGATTGGTTTTAAAATTTTAATTTTTTCATGATTTTTAATAGTGTTACATGAAGACTTTCTCACAACTGTTGAATCTTCTAATTTCACATCGAGATCATCGTGATCTGTTGGTTTTCCGTCAAGTAGTATTAGCTTTTAGTTGCAATAGAAATATGTAGAGCGCACTTGTGCTTTAGACTCTAGGGTGTGAGGAGCCCAGGTTGAGGGATGTGATGAGGGCTTCGTGTCTGTTTTTGTTTGATTGGGGCATGGAATTCTGATTCGCGGCCCAAAGGCCTAATAGGGTCAGTTAAGTCTTATTGGGATCGATATGTGTGACATCCCCATTTTCACTGCCATAAAAGACCAATTTGTTTATGCTTATTTAAAAATCAGAGTATCTTTTTTGAAAAATAGTATTTCGGAATTTGTTCCCAGAAAACATGATAAAGATGTTATCAAAACATTTCCGAAGAAATGTACTTTTATTTACAACATTGGGATGTCATCGTCAATACAAAAACATAATCATAATGAAATAGTACAAGCCTTGAAGTAATATAACTAATGGCATAATACTCCTTGAATCTATCAGCAGAATGTATCTTTCATATAGCCACCTATGATACAATAAACTAAGTGGGTCACGTTGGGAAACCTGGTGAGTACATAGGGATTTCAACCCACAATAATATAGTTAATTTGTTTATTCACATATTTCATATCAAACAATTAACCCGATTACCCACCCCTATTTTCTTTATTCAATCTTCCCTAAAGATTTATCCTAAGGGTCATCTCCTACATCGTATTTACCTCTCATCTCCTGACATCGCATTTCCTTATATGTTTGTTCCTAAGGACTTTTCCTAAGGATCATCGCCTACATCGCATAGACAATATGGATTCGGGGATTACTCCCTGAATATTTGTCCAGTAAGGGTTAGAGTATCATCGCATGAATATGTAGTTACTACATCGCTTGAACTCGTAATTAATCACCTACAGGTTATGAGTCTTTCGGTGTTTCCACATGACTTGTTTAGATTAGTCAGTGGTCGCCATCTATACTCTGGTAGATGACTACATCGCAACATCGCAGGTCAAGGTTATGGCATATCCCAATCATCTCTTATCTCGCATCACCTATTCATCATCACATATCTATCAAAACCTAGTTATCATCACCTTTCTATCATCTACTATATATCATCACCCGTCGCTACCCAATACATATTTATAAGTATATAATACTTATATGATTAAATTAGTTAAGCATTATCACATAATATCACATAATATTCTCGGAAAAGATAATAAGCACATAAGCATGTAATTATCTAGATACTTCATATCTATGTGTAAGATGAAAGTAACTATGCACTCACTTGTTAAAGTGACGACTCGAAATTCGGGCAGCGCTTCGCTTCTAGCAACTATATTTTCCTTCGACGAAACCTAGTGTCATTATTACTAAGTCTTAGTCTATTATTTATTGCAACTAATTATTAGTCCAGATTCATCATTAACTCCAAGTCTACTTTCATGATCTATCAAGTAAGGAACAACCATGTAGGATCATATCGGAGGTAGGGTTCATTTGGTATACAAAGTATACTGTTTGGAAATCCCACTTTAAACACCTCACTAAATCACGGCCTAGAAATCATCCCCGTAAGTAGATCAATCAGTATATCGACTTGGAATCACTGATAAATCTTGTTTATAGGTTTATAATAACGATAATGAACTTAAACATAAGTTATACTTAAAGTAGGGTAAGCATAACTCACTTACAAGGGGGTTTAGCGAAGAATCGGGCTCTGCGCGGGCAGAACTTTTGAGCCGAAAGCTCTTCTTCTCGGAGCCTTCTGGCGCTCTAGGACTCGCTACTAACACTTAGGAGGTTCTAGGGAAACGGGAAGAGGGTTTGGGGGTATTTTGGAGAGAAGTTGAGAAAAGGTGTGAAAAGAAATGAGGAAAAACACCTCTATTTATAGGCTAAGGATTGTGCATACTCGGGGCGTACTAGAGATATACGTTGGGCGTGCTAGTATGCGGGGCGTACGCTACCACGTTTCCAAATCGCATGCGAATCCGTGGAGAGGAAGGTACGGCTGAGATGTTGCCACGTGTCACCTCCGGAACTTAACCCTAAAATTAACTATCTTCTAAATTCCGTAACTTTCGCATACGAGCTCTGTTTTTGACGTTCTTTATATCCACGCATAGGTAGCGACGTAGTCTACAACTTTCGTTTAGACTCCGTCGGCTAATTTTGACATTATTTTTTAAGTTATATTTTAACAGACTTAAACAGTTAAAGTCCATTAAAAATTCATAACTTTATCATCCGACGTCCATTTTCGACTGTCTTAAATCGTTAAGCTCCTACTAACGGGATCTTCAATTCTCATTTAGGTTGTGTCGGCTAATATTCGATCAATCTAAAATTTGATTTCCGGGTTGTATACTATTATGCAAAATCTTAGAAAAATCATAACTTCCTCTAACGAAGTCAGATTTGGACGTTCTTTTTATGTACGTTCTCGGTTTAAGGTCTACTACGACTTTCGTTTAGATTGTTGAGGCTAAAATGTATTTCTTCAAAATAAAAGATCAACTAATACCAATTACATTAAGTGTTGTCTTTATATGGTCTCACACTAACTCTTGAATATATGGTTGTCAAGAAATGTTCCTTGACAGAGAATCTTATATGTCAAGAGGTCAGTGGTAGTCTTAATGGTCTTCAATAATTTCAAGTACTAATCAAGAATGAACCTATTAGTTATCATTAGCACACGACCCGAGGTTGATAACCTATCGTGATTAACATATTCTTGTTTTTGTATCATTCCAGTTAAGTTGACGATGCATGTGAGTTCTATGAGTTCTCATATGAATGCATAAGGCGAAACACCTTGATCAATGGAAAGTACATTGATCTGTAGGGGTGAGCTGCTTAGCAACCTGGAAGCAATGGTAGGCCATGTACTACTAAGTGGCAGGAAATTAAGATTGAACAAGTTCAGTCCATATGAGTTTGGATTTGTCACAAACCTTGTCTTGTGATTATGGTTACGACAAATTCACATGGATAGGAATACATAAACCATAAAATCTAAGTGGCAAAGGTTTCTCTCCGCTTCATAAAAGGATTGTGAGGAAATGCTTTCACTAAGTAGATTTAAAGAGATAGCAGTTATGTTAATTGCATTCTCAAATTCAATTATGATTATGGCATCCCTCTTCATAGTTCAAATTGTGAGAAATGACAAATAGTCTGAACATTCGGGACTTACTTCTGTAAGTTCTGAAATAGTTTAGACACACATATATGCTATCTAAGGAAAGGTGTATGAGTTTGAGATGCCTAGATAAAGTCTTATCGAAGCATCTTGTATCAGAAATCTGAACTTTGGTAAGAAAGTCGATAAGTATTGGTTTCTAGAAGTCCAGCTCATTTCTGGGTACATGTCAAAGCTAGTGGGAGCATAAGTGTTATGCTAGTAAGGACATAATTATTGTACTAGTGGGAGCATAATCATTATGATAGGTGTTGCGAGTTAGCAATGCTATTTATAGGAAACAAAGTTTTGATTTGCAAAGTTGCATAATTTGAAAAGTTGTTTTGCTATAGTAAGGGAGAGGATACTTATACTTTATTTTGAATCTAAAAGTCTAGATTGAAGTATTAATCGAACTTAGTAATGAGCATATATGAATAGCAAGTTGAAATGTTTCGACGTTGGAAATTCCATATATGGAAATATTATAATGAGAGATTGGTAAAGTATCATATCTTTATTATGAATCGTATCCCATATGCTTCGGGTATAGGATTGATTCCATATGTTATAATATTCTTCTGTTCTGATTTTCCAAATGCCTGGGGCATTAAGAGGGAAAAAGGACCAGAACCGGATATGACAAAAGTAATTAAACAACTGTCAAGGACGATCTAAGGTTCGGTAAGAATTGGTCACTTATGGGCAGTTGGAAGTATAGTAATGGATGGACCATATTGACATAATCATGAATAGATGGGATTCTATTAAGAATGAGTTACCACATGGCAAATATGGAAATGTTTCCATAATGGGAGTTGGATATTAAGAATCTATGTGTAGAAACCTTTATGCAAGAAGGATGTTCAAAGGAATGTACTTTGAATATGAGACTTTGTATCTATGGAATAGTCTCGTAACAATCTCCAATGGAATGTTTTGTAATTGGCAAAGTCACTGTGACTTTGGTGCCTAGTCATTACAAAATGATCATTGCATAATTACTTAGAATCTAACACATTCTAATAATGGAAGAATTTGGTATTCTTACACTTATGATAAGGATTTGGAAATTGTGAAATGAGAACCATTGGAAATGTTTCCAATTGATCGGTTTCACAAAGAAAGGACCATATGTAAACATAGTGTGCATGTTTAGAGCATGGGATATGGTGATTAAATAATAAGTGTTTTTTATTTATATTCAAAAGTTTTGACACCATATTGGATTAAATTATTCTTGTGTTTCACTTCGCATGTTTTACTTCCAGAATAACTAGGTTATTCAAACATCCACAGTCAATCATACTTTAGAATTAAGTAATGAGGAAAGACTGTCATGAATCCGTCTGTAGATTGTCTAAAAGCTTAGACATAGCAAATGTTTGCTGCAGTGTGCATGAGTACTCCTGAAATAGGAATTTGAATATTGGATTAAACCCACACTCACATGAATCACTTCATGGATTTTATCACGAATGACTGTGAGACGATAATATCTTATATTCTTCAAACGGACACATATAGTTGTTGTTTACGAGTCGGTTCCACATTAATAATGCGTAAACGCATCAGTAACTTGATGTTATAAAACATATTATTGTGTGTGATTTGATGAGTAAATATTACAAGAATATGAGTCGAAGTTTATCCGTTCCTTTTACCCTTAATAGGATAAAAGTGATATATGTGGGCCCCTCGATGATTTAGTGGTGACACCCTAAGCGTTTGGCTAAGCCTGGACTGAGTTGACTTGTTCAATTAGTCAGTCATCATAAATCGGAAATCGGGAAACAGAACTTGGACAGAGAGAATGATTATAATCCATGTCTCATGTCTATAGGATATCTTGTAGAACGGAGGAATATTTGATCCCTTATCTAAAGGATGGATTACTGATAAGATCAGAGTTCGACAACGGCTTTTAAGAGCTATAATTGCTAATCAGATTTGAAATTGCATTGGTTGTTATAGTTATTAGACTTATCCAAGTGGGAGACTGTTGGATTAGGTGTCTAAGCGCATAACCATAATTGGTATGTACTTGACCCGATAGTAGCATGGTCCTTTCGGGTTGTCGTCACCATAGCAATTTGATGAGATGGATTTTTGAGAAAGAGGTTATTTGTGGTTTATTAATATATTATATGAATAATATATTAATTGAGAAATCATATTATTTAATTTGCCTTGATGAAGAATTAATTTAGTGATCAAAAGAGACTAATTAAATTAACGGGGACTGATTAGGTAAATCATGATGGGTTTTATGCATAAGAAACAATCCTATGTGCTCATACAAACCCTAATGCTTGGATCTAGGTTACTCTATTGTACATGCTTTGAATCCAAGTCTTGCAAACCCTAAACTAGCATACATATTATCAAAATAACAAACAACATCAGATCTAGATGTTTACCTCTTCAAATAGCTTGAATCTTCTTTGCTTGAGCTTAAAATCACAATTGTAATTCCTCTAATGGATCACAAACACCAAGTAGCAAGAAGGCAATAAGAGAGAGGAGGGAGGATGCTAGAAATCGGCCTAGGGTTTCTCTTGGAATAATGTCTAGCCGATTTCCATAGCCTAGGGGTCATATTTATACTTGCAGGCTACTAGGGTTTCAGTCTAAACCCTAATGGACAGCTTAGCCACCAAGCAGCCCAAGGAACCTTCTGGAATAGGGCCTTGGACGAAATATGATGATCCTTTCATCATATTTTCGTTCCCCCTCTTGTCCATTAGGTTTCCTAGCCCAAAATCCAACTATCACACATTTGACAGTTTATACCCCTTTATTTAATTAATCTCTTTTAGTCACCAAATTAATTCCTAATTAATTTATGACTTATACTAATTAAATAAATATGATTTCTCCTTTAATATATTATTCTTATAATATACTAATAAACCATAATATCCTCTCTCTCATATCAAATTACCTTGTCAAGTTGCTTTGGTGAAGGCAACCCAGAAGGACCATGCACAACCGGGTCAAGTACATACCAAATATAGTTACGGGCTTAGACACTAATCCAACAGTCTCCCACTTGAATAAGTCTAGTAACTATATCTCACATACGTCTTCAGAATCCGATTAGCAATCGCAGCTCTTATACGCTTCTATCACTCTGATCAAAATCCTGTCCTTGAGATAAGGGATCCTATAATCCTCTGTTCTAGATATCATGTAGACAATACTTATTGTCTAGCATTCTGTTTCTCGATCTCTGATTCGTTCGACATAGAATTCAGTTGAACACATCAACATTATCATGACCGGGCCCGGCACATAAGTCAAACCAAATCATCGAGTGGCCAAGATATCGCTTTTATCCTCTTAGAATAAAAGGAATAGATAAACTTTGACTTATATGCTCTTATTATCTACTAGCTAAGTTACACACAATAATACGTTTTATAACATCAAGTTACTGATGCATTTTCGTATTATCAATATATAATCAACTAGCAAACAACAACCATATCTCTAGGTTTTAAGATTATATGATATTATCATCTTGCGATCACTTATGATAACATTCAAGAAGTGATACTAGCAAGTGCAGGTTTATTCCAATGCTCAAAACTTATTTCATAAGCACTCATAAACTCTGCAGCAAACCTTTGCTATGTCTAAAACCTTTTAGACAATCTACAAACTAATTTATGACAATCTTCTTTCATATCTACTTCCAACATATGATCGATTGTGGACTGTTTGAATAATCTTATTATTCAGGAAGTCAAAACATGCAAAATTGAAACAATAGATAAATAATCAACATAGGATAGTAACTTTCTTATAAATAAAACACCTCTATTTAATCATCAAATGTTGAATATAAAATTATCTATTACAAGTTTCCTACCTATCTAATCTAAACTAATATCGTCCTTTAGCCCAATGCTCCTAGCGTGCTTCAAATGTTTGACCCTACTCAGTCCCTTCGTAAGGGGATCTGCTGAGTTATCTTCTGACGATACCCTCTTCACAACGAGGAGTCCCTCTTCTACCCGATGTCTAATAAAATGATATTTCCTGTCGATATGTCGAGATCTGCCATGATCCCTTGGTTCCTTGGTCAAGGCAACCGCTCCTTCATTATCACAGAAAATTTCCATGGGCTCCTTTATGGTTGGCACAACTCCAAGGTCTCCTATGAAGTTCTTCAACCATATAGCCTCCTTTGACGCTTAGCTTGCCGCAATGTACTCCGATTCGCATGCTGAATCAGCTACGGTCTCTTGCTTGGAACACTTCCAAGTCACTGCTCCTCCATTCAGGGTAAAGACCCAGCCCGACTGTGATCGACAATTATCCCGATCTGTCTGGAAACTAGCGTCACTGTACCCTCACACCCTTAAGTCATCACTCCCACCGAGGACTAGAAACCATTCCTTGGTCCTTCGTAGGTACTTAAGAATATTCTTGACAGCAATCCAATGTGCTCTACCAGGGTTCCCTTGATATCTGCTGACCATGCTCAAAGCGAAGGCCACATCAGGGCGAGTACAGGTCATAGCGTACATAATCGAGCCAACTGCGGAAGCGTAAGGTACTCGGCTCATATCTGCTATCTCTGCCTCTGTATTTGGGCTCTGAGTCTTACTCAGTTTGGTATTGCATTGGATTGGTAACTCCCCTCTCTTGGAATTTTCCATACTAAAACGTTTTAGTACCTTTTCCAAGTATGTATCCTGACTGAGTCCTATCAGTCTCTTACTTCTGTCTCTCACTATCCTTATTCCCAGAATATATGCAGCTTCTCCGAGGTCCTTCATAGCGAAACACTTCCCAAGCCAGGACTTTACCTCCTGCAAGGTTGGGATGTCGTTTCCTATGAGTAGTATGTCATCGACATACAATACGAGGAAGCTCACTATACTCCCACTGGTCTTGACATACACACATGACTCATCCTCGTTTCGCAGAAAACCAAACTCTTTGACTTTCTCGTCAAAACAAAGATTCCATCTGCGAGATGCTTGCTTTAATCCATAAATGGATTTCTCAAGCTTGCATACTCTATTTGGATGCTTCGCATTTACGAAACCCTCTGGCTGATTCATGTAAACATCCTCAGCCAACTTCCCATTTAGGAAAGCGGTTTTTACGTCCATCTGCCAGATTTCATAATCATGAAACGCAGCTATTGCGAGCATTACCCTAATAGACTTTATTTTGGCAACTCGCGAAAAGGTCTCATCATAGTCAACTCCAGGAGTTTGAGTAAAGCCCTTTGCGACCAATCGCGCTTTATAAGTGTGCACTTTCCCATCCATGTTTGTCTTCTTCTTGAAGATCCACTTGAACCCGACCGTCTTACGACCTGGTACATTATCAACCAAATTCCAAACTTGGTTGTCATACATGGACTGAATCTCGCTGTCCATTGCCTCTTTCCATTTATCAGACTCTGGGCCTGCCATGGCTTCCTTGTAGCTATTAGGTTCGTCCAGATTTACTAGTGTACTATCACTAATAAACGTATCCTCGTCAGTAGTAATATGGAAACCATAAAACTGGGGTGGAACAACAACTCTACTTGAACATCTGAGAGGTAAGGACTGGTCAATTGGTTCAACAGGAGTTTCCTCCTCAGGTTGCATGCCAGTGTCAGAGGTTCCTTCATCTCCTGACTCTTGAAGCTCTTCAAGGTCAATCTAACTCCCACTGTCTCTTTGACTTATGAGTTCTCTCTCTCTGAAAACCCCTCTCCTAGCAACAAAGACAACATTGTCACTTGGTCTATAGAAGAGATAGCCAAAAGACTTCTGTGGGTAGCCGATGAAATAACACTTCTCACTACGAGGTTCTAGCTTGTCGTGAGTCTCTCGTCTTACGAAAGCTTCACAACCCCAAACCTTGATATGTGCTAACGAGGGAGCTTTCCATGTCCACATCTCGTGAGGTGTCTTGGTAACCTTCTTGGTGGGAACTAAGTTAAGGATATGGGCGGCAGTCTCTAAGGCATACCCCCAGAATGAGATTGGTAACGAAGCACGACTCATCATAGAGCGAACCATGTCCAACAAGGTTCGATTACGTCTCTCAGCCACACCATTCAATTGTGGCGTTCTAGGAGGCGTCAATTGTGAAACTATTCCACACTCTTTTAGATAGTCGTGAAACTCAAGACTTAGGTACTCTCCCGCTCGATCAGATCGAAGCATCTTGATTTTCCTGCCCAGCTGATTTTCCACTTCATTCTTAAATTCTTTGAATTTCTCAAAGGTTTCTGACTTTTGCTTAATCAAGTAGATATATCTATATCTGCTATAATCGTCTGTAAAAGTCACGTAGAAGCGACAAGCGTCCCTTGTGGTGGATCTAAAGGGTCCACATACATCTGTATGTATGAGATCCAATACACCCTCACCCCTTTCACATATGCCAGTAAAGGGTGACTTGGTCATCTTCCCAAGTAAACAAGACTCACACACGTCATCGTCCCTTAGGTCGAATGACTCCAAGACTCCATCCTTTTGGAGTTGGGCTATGCGTTTCTTGTTAACATGGCCAAGGCGACAATGCCACAAGCATGCTTTGTCCAAACTTGTGGACGAATCAATATCCAAAACATCATTTCCTAAATTACCAATAACTAACACAGATTCATAAATCCCATTACAAGGTAATGCATTGAAATAAAAGACACCATTCAAATAAGCATTAATAGAACCATTACTATTATCAAACGAATATCTGAAACCTTGTCTAAACAATCCATGAAAAGAAATGATGTTCCTTGCCATATCTGGCGAATAGCAACAATTATTTAAATCTAGTCCTAACCCATTACTCAACACTAAGGAATAAACTCCGATCTTGGTTACTGGTGAAGACTTCTTGTTTCCCATGATCAAGCTTATCCTTCCATGCTCCACTTCCCTACTTTTTCTTAGCCCCTGCAAATCAGAACAAATGTGGTAACCACATCCTGTATCAAGGACCCATGAAGTAGCAAGTGATGAGTCATTAGATTTAATTAAATACATACCTGCGAAGGTGGGCTTTATCTTCCCATCCTTGATATCCTGCAGATACTTGGGGCAACTTCGTTTCCAGTGGCCCTTCTGGTGGCAGTAGAAGCACTCTGCTTCCTTGGGGTCAGAAGAGGGTTTAATAGAACCTGCTTTGGTCCCACTAGAAGAGGAACCATCTTGGGTCTTACCCTTATGGTGGCTCTTGGAAGGAGCCTTCCTCTTCTTACCCTTTCCTTGGCTAATTGCCAATACAGGAGCAGCTACAGTAGAGGATGATTCAACAGATTTGTCCTTGAGGTTGCTCTCAGCTGTCCTCAGGAGCCCTTGGAGTTTACTCAGGGTGACCTCTTCCTTGTTCATGTGGTAGGTCATCTTGACTTGGTTGTAGCATGAAGGCAAGGAGTGGAGGATAATGTTGATAGCCAAACCCTCATCAAACTTAACATTAAGTTTGTGAAGACGATCAACATACCTTTGCATTCTTTGCAAATGAGATGTTAGGGATTCTCCACTTCCCATCCTAGCGGTGATCATGTTGGTGATGATCTCATAGCGCTCTTGCCTCGCGCTCTGGTGGTACCTGTCCAGCAAATCTTGATGCATTTCATATGGATACATGTCCTCATAGGACTTTTGGAGTTCGAGGTTCATGGTGGCCAACATGATGCAATGAACTTTCGTTGCATCACGCTCGTGGGCCTCAAAGGCGGCCAGCTCTTCAGGAGTAGCTTCTTCTGGGTTAATCTTCTCTAGCTTCTCGTCGAGGACATATTCTTTGTCCTCGTAGCGAGTTATCATGCGAATGTATCTCATCTATTCGTTGAAGTTTGAGCCATCAAATGTCACCTTTTGACACAGGTTCATCAACGAGAACGACCCAGAACTGTTGTTGTTTGCGTTTGCATTAGACATCTGAAATAGAAAGGAACAAGGTTTCATTAGAAATGAATCCCCAATTAAACACCCAAATGAGAAATTAGGGCTAGGATCCAACAACATTATATACAACTTAGAAAAGGGATGTCGTAATCTAAAAGTAAATAATATTGAAGGTAAGTGAATGACGATTCACTAATTTTCACCATGCAAAACTAAAAGAATTAAGTTTTAAATGTATTTGAAAATTCCTAGATTTATTTTGAGATTCATTGAACATTTCAATGGCATGTTTAAATCTCGATATGCACTTCAGATTTGCGACTGGGATGCCGAGGATCGCAAATAAGTTTCTGAATAACCATGCGAATCAACATGGTGCACTCAATGTCTTCATCACCTAATCAATGTGCTGGTTAGCCACGCACGCTCCATTGATCTATGATAAAACCTCGAGCCACCCTTTGTCACCAATGTCAATCCCAAAATAGTGTGCCGGTTAACCACGCACGCTCCACTAACGTTTGACAGGGGTACAAAGTGTAATTCCATGGAGTAGCATCATTTTCACATTTTACCCTAAAGTAACTAAGATTGGGAATTTATAAAACAATGTAGTTACTTTAATATTTCCATTATACTTATAATGATGAATTAAATGCCCTATCCTATCCGTTTGGCTAACGACCCTCCACCAGTCAAGCAAGCGGTAGGTGTGAGTGTACACCCATTAAGCGCCATTTTATAGGCAGCAACCTTATACCCACCTTATAGACTGGCTTCGTGAATGAGGCCTACTAGCGATAAGACTAGCTTATTCTTATACATATATATTAATTAATCTTGTAATAATATAATAGCATATGGTTGAATTTTAAACTTGTAAAATTCTAAGGGTTTGAAATTTAAATGATTCAAATTAAACTTTTAATCACAAAATTCAAATTTCAAAACTTGAGGGCAAGTTTTGAACTTTTCAAAACATAAGGGATCAAATAACACATAATTTAAATTAAACAATTAATTTCATAATTATCTATATTTGATCTAACTTTATTTAGTCATTAGATAATTACCAAATAATTTTAAATAATCCATATTTATCATATAAACAACCAATATTCAAAAGATTTGAAATTATCTATTGTTTTGGCAAGGATAATCATTTAATTAAGATACAATTCGGATTTTAACTTCAAAAAACGATTTAGGCATTGTATCCAAGTCAAAACAGCAACTAAATCCCGAAATATCCTCTGTCTGACGCTCGAACTCGACGAGTCAGCTCTGAACTCGCCGAGTAGGGGCCACCTCGCCGAGTCCAGATACTGACTCGTCGAGTTGAGTCGGGCAGAGGCAAAAAAACTCGATTTTCAGCAAGCAAAACAGTTAAGCATCACATACAATTGAAACCAATCAAGGCTCTGATACCACTGATGGGTTTTATGCATAAGAAACAATCCTATGTGCTCATACAAACCCTAATGCTTGGATCTAGGTTTCTCTATTGTACATGCTTTGAATCCAAGTCTTGCAAACCCTAAACTAGCATACATATTATCAAAATAACAAACAACATCAGATCTAGATGTTTACCTCTTCAAATAGCTTGAATCTTCTTTGCTTGAGCTTAAAATCACAATTGTAATTCCTCTAATGGATCACAAACACCAAGTAGCAAGAAGGCAATAAGAGAGAGGAGGGAGGATGCTAGAAATCGGCCTAGGGTTTCTCTTGGAATAATGTCTAGCCGATTTCCATAGCCTAGGGGTCATATTTATACTTGCAGGCTACTAGGGTTTCAGTCTAAACCCTAATGGACAGCTTAGCCACCAAGCAGCCCAAGGAACCTTCTGGAATAGGGCCTTGGACGAAATATGATGATCCTTTCATCATATTTTCGTTCCCCCTCTTGTCCATTAGGTTTCCTAGCCCAAAATCCAACTATCACACATTTGACAGTTTATACCCCTTTATTTAATTAATCTCTTTTAGTCACCAAATTAACTCCTAATTAATTTATGACTAATACTAATTAAATAAATATGATTTCTCCTTTAATATATTATTCTTATAATATACTAATAAACCATAATATCCTCTCTCTCATATCAAATTACCTTGTCAAGTTGCTTTGGTGAAGGCAACCCAGAAGGACCATACACAACCGGGTCAAGTACATACCAAATATAGTTACGGGCTTAGACACTAATCCAACAAATCAGCAATACTTATAGTTTGGGCTAATGATCAATGTTGATTAGGGATTAAGTAAATCTATGTGAGAGTCCATGAAGATTTAGTCCAAAGGGCCTATCATATGGGTTATTGGATTAATTAAGGCCTAATAATATGAATTAGGATTTCCAAGATGAAACACTAGGGATTCCACACTATAAATACTAAGCCTTGCACTCCCCAAATCGGCAGTTGTGTTCCAAGGAGTAACCCTAGCCATTTGGTTCCTCCTAACCTCTCTCTCATATTCCTCCATTTGCTTTTGGTGTTTGTGACTTATTAGAGGTATCACATTTGAGGTACTAAGCTCTTGAAAGGCTAAGAACTAAAAGCTACAACTAAGAGGTATTCATCAAACTAGATTTTATGTTGTAAATCTCCAATTGTATGCTAGTTAGGGTTTATGTTTTGGGTGAAATAAAATTGCATGTATAACTTGACAAATCTTAGATCCAAAGCATTTGGGTTGTATGTGCACCATAGGATTGTTATAGTGCTTAAAACCCATCAGTCGTATCAGAGCCAAGTTGTTTTATGTTATATTGATGCAATTGTATTGTTTTTAAACCTGAAAAAGTTTCATTTTTTGCCTATGGCTGCTGGACTCGACGAGTCCCATGAGGGAACTCAACGAGTTGGATCATCTGGTAATGAACTCGACGAGTTTTTGGCCAGGTTTGGATTAGGATCATTACCACAAACTGTTTTGACTGATAAAATTCAATTTTTCAGCAAGTATGAAGTATTAATCGAACTTAGTAATGAGCATATATGAATAGCAAGTTGAAATGTTTCGACGTTGGAAATTCCATATATGGAAATATTATAATGAGAGATTGGTAAAGTATCATATCTTTATTATGAATCGTATCCCATATGCTTCGGGTATAGGATTAATTCCATATGTTATAATATTCTTCTGTTCTGATTTTCCAAATGCCTAGGGCATTAAGAGGGAAAAAAGGACCAGAACCGGATATGACTAAAGTAATTAAACAACTGTCAAGGACGATCTAAGGTTCGGTAAGAATTGGTCACTTATGGGCAGTTGGAAGTATAGTAATTGATGGACCATATTGACATAATCATGAATAGATGGGATTCTATTAAGAATGAGTTACCACATGGCAAATATGGAAATGTTTCCATAATGGGAGTTGGATATTAAGAATCTATGTGAAGAAACCTTTATGCAAGAAGGATGTTCAAAGGAATGTACTTTGAATATGAGACTTCGTATCTATGGAATTGTCTCGTAACAATCTCCAATGGAATGTTTTGTAATTGGCAAAGTCACTGTGACTTTGGTGCCTAGTCATTACAAAATGATCATTGCATAATTACTTAGAATCTAACACATTCTAATAATGGAAGAATTTGGTATTCTTACACTTATGATAAGGATTTGGAAATTGTGAAATGAGAACCATTGGAAATGTTTCCAATTGATCGGTTTCACAAAGAAAGGACCATATGTAAACATAGTGTGCATGTTTAGAGCATGGGATATGGTGATTAAATAATAAGTGTTTTTTATTTATATTCAAAAGTTTTGACACCATATTGGATTAAATTATTCTTGTGTTTCACTTCGCATGTTTTACTTCCAGAATAACTAGGTTATTCAAACATCCACAGTCAATCATACTTTGGAATTAAGTAATGAGGAAAGACTGTCATGAATCCGTCTGTAGATTGTCTAAAAGCTTAGACATAGCAAATGTTTGCTGCAGTGTGCATGAGTACTCCTGAAATAGGAATTTGAGTATTGGATTAAACCCACACTCACATGAATCACTTCATGGATTTTATCACGAATGACTGTGAGACGATAATATCTTATATTCTTCAAACGGACACATATAGTTGTTGTTTACGAGTCGGTTCCACATTAATAATGCGTAAACGCATCAGTAACTTGATGTTATAAAACATATTGTTGTGTGTGATTTGATGAGTAAATATTACAAGAATATGAGTCGAAGTTTATCCGTTCCTTTTACCCTTAATAGGATAAAAGTGATATATGTGGGCCCCTCGATGATTTAGTGGTGACACCCTAAGCGTTTGGCTAAGCCTGGACTGATTTGACTTGTTCAATTAGTCAGTCATCATAAATCGGAAATCGGGAAACAGAACTTGGACAGAGAGAATGATTATAATCCATGTCTCATGTCTATAGGATATCTTGTAGAACGGAGGAATATTTGATCCCTTATTTAAAGGATGCATTACTGATAAGATCAGAGTTCGACAACGGCTTTTAAGAGCTACAATTGCTAATCAGATTTGAAATTGCATTGGTTGTTATAGTTATTAGACTTATCCAAGTGGGAGACTTTTGGATTAGGTGTCTAAGCGCATAACTATAATTGGTATGTACTTGACCCGATAGTAGCATGGTCCTTTCGGGTTGTCGTCACCATAGCAATTTGATGAGATGGATTTTTGAGAAAGAGGTTATTTGTGGTTTATTAATATATTATATGAATAATATATTAATTGAGAAATCATATTATTTAATTTGCCTTGATGAAGAATTAATTTAGTGATCAAAAGAGACTAATTAAATTAACGGGGACTGATTAGGTAAATCAGCAATACTTATAGTTTGGGCTAATGATCAATGTTGATTAGGGATTAACTAAATCTATGTGAGAGTCCATGAAGATTTAGTCCAAAGGGCCTATCATATGGGTTATTGGATTAATTAAGGCCTAATAATATGAATTAGGATTTCCAAGATGAAACCCTAGGGATTCCACACTATAAATACTAAGCCTTGCACTCCCCAAATCGGCAGTTGTGTTCCAAGGAGTAACCCTAGCCATTTGGTTCCTCCTAACCTCTCTCTCATATTCCTCCATTTGCTTTTGGTGTTTGTGACTTATTAGAGGTATCACATTTGAGGTACTAAGCTCTTGAAAGGCTAAGAACTAAAAGCTACAACTAAGAGGTATTCATCAAACTAGATTTTATGTTGTAAATCTCCAATTGTATGCTAGTTAGGGTTTATGTTTTGGATGAAATAAAATTGCATGTATAACTTGAGAAAACTTAGATCCAAAGCATTTGGGTTGTATGTATACCATAGGATTGTTATAGTGCTTAAAACCCATCAGTCGTATCAGAGCCAAGTTGTTTTCTGTTATATTGATGCAATTGTATTGTTTTTAAAGCTGAAAAAGTTTCATTTTTTGCCTCTGGCTGCTGGACTCGACGAGTCCCATGAGGGAACTCAACGAGTTGGATCATCTGGTAATGAACTCGACGAGTTTTTGGCCAGGTTTGGATTAGGATCATTACCACAAACTGTTTTGACTGATAAAATTCAATTTTTCTGATAAGGTAGTGATTATCCTCATCCAATTGAATGGTGATTGTCAAATTTTAAGATAATTACTTGATTTTGTGAAAAAATTATTATTTGTAGAATTTGATTTGAATCATCTTGCTATATGAAATTAGATTAAGTCAATTTTGTGATATAGATAAATCATATGATTAATTTAATTAATTTCAAATTGATCCTAGAGGTTTTGAAAAGTTTCAAAACTTGCCCTCAAGTTTTGGAATTTAAAATTTGATTAAAGTTTTAATTGTGAAATATTAAATTCTAAAACCCTAGTATTTTAAATGTTTAAAATACATCCTTTTGGTTTTATTATTTAAATTTAGAATTAAAGGTTTTAATTTTGGAAATTTAAATGGACACAACTAGAAGGAATAATTATGGCTTTGTTGATAATTAATTAAATGATTAATTAAAAGAGTATTAATAAATCCATAATAGAATGGTTTAAAGTTTTAATTAAATTAAAAGTCTGATTTATTTAAAAGATTAAACCTCCTAGTATTTGAAAGGTTTAAAATACACCCTTACACTATATAAAACTAAAAGTCTAATATATTATATTATATTATATATATATATATATATATATATATATATATATATATATATATATATATATATATTATATATATATATATATATATATATATATATATATATATATAAGTTAAAAGTCACTCTTACCATTAGTAGGCCTCATTCACGAAGTTGATCTGTAAGGGGTGTTTAAGGAAGCGGACTGTAAAATGACCGACATTGGGTATATACTCTTACCCACCGCACTCTTGACTAGTGGAGGGTCGTTAGCCGAACGGGTAGGATAGGACACTCTAATTAATAAGTATAATGAAAATACAAGTAACTAAACCTTTTATAAATTCTCAATCTTAGTTACTTAAGAAAGAAAAGTGAATTTGATGCTAACCCCTGAAATTGCACATTGCACCTTATTGGTCGTTAGTGGAGCGTGTGTGGTTAACCGGCACACTAATATGGGACTAATGAAGGATGGCAATGGGTAGCTCGTAGGTTATCATAGATCAATGGAGCGTGTGTGGCTAACCGGCACATTGATTAGGTGATAAATGACTTCGAGAGTACCAAGCTAATTTTCATGGTTATTCACACCTTGTTTGTGATCCTCGGTATCCCAATCACAAACTTGAAGGGCATAATCGAGATTAAACATGCCATTGAAAAGTTCAATGAATCTCAAAATATCTAGGAGTTTCATTTAAAAAAACTAACTCATTTAAGGTTTTGTTTTCATGATGGAATTGGCAAATCGTCATTTACCTACCTACAAATAATTTACAATTGGATTACGGAATTCCTCTTCCGAATTGTGAATCATTGTGTTGGGTCCTAGCCTTAATATTTCATTTGGGTAACTAACTTGAATTTCTCCCTTAGTGATGTCTAGTTCTGACAACTATGGTCTTCCTGAATCTTTTGGAAAAAGCCTTCCTCATGAAGATGATATTCCACGTGACGATCATGGTGAAAGATCAATCCCTTCCTCGTGCGTTGGTGGAACTTCTCTTCCTCCACATCCTCCAATAATTCTCCCTGGCCCACATGTTTGTCGACTTGAAAATTTCAAGATCACTCAAGCCCTATTAGCAAGTAAACACGAAGATGGAAAGTTTGTAAGTGCTCACGTCTTGGAGATGAAGTTACATAATGATAGACTAGGAATGTTGGGTGTCGTTTTCCCAAGGAACCTAGCTGTTGACTTAGTTCTTCAGTCACTTCCCGAGTCGTATAGTCAGTTTGTTAATGACTACTATGTGACAGATCACGACATGGCCCTCAATGATCTGACATATTTGTTGATTGCTGCTGAATCAGAAATGATTTGGCCCACTGGTAAAGCAAATTTGATTGGAAGATCTACCTCCAAAACTTCCATAGACATAGGCGATGGCAATGATGATCCAGAAAAGATTTCTTCTCCTAAGGGAGAGAAATTGGCCATGGTCGAAAAGTTTGACCATAAGAGAAAGGCCAAGTCTGGGATTGTCCCATGTGTCATTCCAAAAGAGTTTATTTGTTTCTATTGCCAAGAGAAGGGGCATTGGATGCGAAGCTGTTGTATCTGCCTGAAGGATCACAAGGATAGTAAAGTCAAAATGTATTACTCTACTTCAGGTAAGTCTGCTATCCAACTCTATTAATTTCCTAATTTATAGATTCTTAATACATGATGTGATAAGATTGCATTTTGATGTTTTGTAGGATCAAAGAAAAGAAAGGAAGCTTAAACGAAGAGTGAGCTGAGTCTGGTCGTGAAGAGATGGATTTCGATCGCATTGTTTGATGATCAGATTTTTGAGTTGCTGCTTAGGAGTTATGATAGATTGCTTAGGAATATTTAGAAACATAGTTTTCATATGAATTTGCATTGTAAGGACAAGTTTTGCCGCATTTTATAAATAAAGAAAATTTTGATTTTATCTTATTTTATGTTTCCTTGCAATGACATTTGTGAAAATTGTTGTTTGTATGTTTCTATTAATAGCAATGATTAAAATGGTTTCATTCTTAGTTATATCGATTATGGTAGTGACGTAATTTTTCTAAGTAAGGAAAGATCCTCATCGCCCAAGTTTCAATTGGACAGAAACTTGGAATCATATGATTGGAATTATGTGATGTATGAAAATCTTGATACTTGGGAAAATTGGGACTAGTTCCTTGATTACATAAGTATGTAAGTCGAGTGAAAGACTAAAGGGTATAGTACACATTGATGTGAACTGGTCAGATCCACCACAAAGGGCGATAAAGTCTATACATCAGGATTTACTGAAAGTCCAGTAAATATGATTATGCTCACAAGATTAAGTATAATTCTGATACCTTGAAAAGATTCAAAGTATAGCAGAACAAATAAGAAGAATCAAATTAGGCAGAAAGATAAAAGTTTCTCCAGTCTGAAAGGAAATGAGAGTACTTTAGTATTGTGCTTTATGATCATCCTATTGATTATCGAACCATGTCACAATTGATCCTCTAAGGACACCTTAGTGCACTTGTATAGCTAAGTAGAGGAATCGGGAATTATTGAAATGGATATATCAATAAGATGAATCATACTTCGTTCCAAAATCAAGTCTTAGAGTCGTACTCTAAGTTACTCCAAGTTGTACCTTGAGTGAAATTTTCCAAGAAGGTTTGTAACGCCTCATGAAATGTGGAGTAGAAACGTTTCTTACTCTTGCACATTTGAAATTGGTGGTTGTGATGTTTTGGATAAAACAAAGATCAACTAAGACCAATTACATGAAGTGTTGTCTTGATAAGATCTCACACTAACTCTTGAATACATGGTTGTCAAGAAATGTTCCTTGACATAGAATCTTATATGTCAAGAGGTCAGTGGGAATCTTAATGGTCTTGAATAATTTCAAGAACTAATCAAGAATGAACCTATTAATTATCATTAGCACACGACCCGAGGTTGATAACCTATCATGATTGACATATTCTTGTTTCTGTGCCATTCCAGTTAATTTGACTATACATGTGAGTTATATGAGTTCTCATTTGAATGCATAAGGCAAAACACATTGATCAATGGAAAGTACATTGATCAATGGAAAGTACATTGATCTGTAGGGGTGCGCTGCTCAACAACCTGGAAGCAATGGTAGGCCCTGTACTACTAAGTGGCAAGAAATTAAGATTGAACAACTTCAGTCCATATGAGTTTGGATTTGTCACAAACCTTGTCTTGTGATTATGGTTACGACAAATTCACATGGATAGGAATACATAACTCATAAAATCTAAGTGGCAAAGGTTTCTCTCCACTTCATAAAAGGATTAAGAGGAAACACTTTCACAAAGTAGATTTAATGAGATAGCAGTAGTGTTAATTGCATTCTCAAATTCGATTATGATTACAGCATCCCTCTTCATAGTTCGAATTGTGAGAAATGGCAAATAGACTGAACATTCGGTACTTACTGCTGTAAGTTCTGAAATAGTTTAGACACACATATGAGCTATCTAAGGAAAGGTGTATGAGTTTGAGAAGCCTTGATAAAGTCTTATCGAAGCATCTTGTATCAGAAATATGAACTTTGGTAAGAAAGTCAATAAGTATTGATTTCTAGAAGTCAGCTGATTTCTGGGTACATGTCAAAGCTAGTGGGAGCATAAGTGTTATGCTAGTAAGGACATAATTATTGTTCTAGTGGGAGCATAATCATTATGATAGGTGTTGCGAGTTAGCAATGCTATTTATAGGAAACAAAGTTTTGATTTGCAAAGTTGCATAATTTGAAAAGTTGTTTTGCTATAGTAAGGGAGAGGATACTTATACTTTATTTCGAATCTAAAAGTTTAGATTGAAGTATTAATCGAACTTAGTCATGAGCATATATGAATTGCAAGTTGAAATGTTTCGACGTTGGAAATTCCATAGATGGAAATATTATAATGAGAGATTGGTAAAGTATCATATCTTTATTATGAATCGTATCCTATATGCTTCGGTTATAGGATCGATTTAATATGTTATAATATTGGCATGTCCTGATTTTCCAAATGCATAGGGCATTAAGAGGGAAAAAGGACCAGAACCAGATATGACTAAAGTAATTAAACAACTGTCAAGGACGATCTAAGGTTCGGGAAGAATTGGTCACTTATGGGCAGTTGGAAGTATAGTAATGGATGGATCATATTGACATAATCATGAATAGATGGGATTCTATTAAGAATGAGTTACCACATGGCAAATATGGAAATGTTTCCATAATGGGAGTTGGATATTAAGAATCTATGTGTAGAAACGTTTATGCAAGAAGGATGTTCAAAGGAATGTACTTTGAATATGAGACTTCGTATCTATGGAATTGTCTCGTAACAATCTCCAATGGAATGTTTTGTAATTGGCAAAGTCACTGTGACTTTGGTGCCTAGTCATTACAAAATGATCATTGCATAATTACTTAGAATCTAACACATTCTAATAATGGAAGAATTTGGTATTCTTACACTTATGATAAGGATTTGGAAATTGTGAAATGAGAACCATTGGAAATGTTTCCAATTGATCGGTTTCACAAAGAAAGGACCATATGTAAACATAGTGTGCATGTTTAGAGCATGGGATAACTATTGTTTTAAGTCAAGTATTAAGTTGATTATCGAAACAGTTATACAATAAATAATGTGTAATCGATATGGTGATTAAATAATAAGTGTTTTTTATTTATATTCAAAAGTTTTGACACCATATTGGATTAAATTATTCTTGTGTTTCACTTCGCATGTTTTACTTCCCGAATAACTAGGTTACTCAAACATCCACAGTCAATCATACTTTAGAAGTAAGTAATGAGGAAAGACTATCATGAATCCGTCTGTAGATTGTCTAAAAGCTTAGACATACCAAATGTTTGATGCAGTGTGCATGAGTACTCCGGAAATAGGAAATTGAGTATTGGATTAAACTCACGCTCACATGAATCTCTTCATGGATTTTATCACGAGTGATTGTGAGACGATAATATCTTATATTCTTCAAACGGAGACATATAGTTGTTGTTTACGAGTCGGTTGCACATTAATAATGCGTAAACGCATCAGTAACTTGATGTTATAAAATGTATTGTTGTGTGTGATTTGACGAGTAAATAGTACAAGCATATGAGTCGAAGTTTATCTGTTCCTTTCACCCTTAATGGGATAAAAGCGATATATGTGGGCCCCTCGATGATTTAGTGATGACACCCTAAACGCTTGGCCAAGACTGGACTGATTTGATTTGTTCAATTAGCCAGGCATCATAAATTGGAAATCGGGAAACAGAACTTGGACAGAGAGAATGATTATAATCCATTACTCATGTCTATAGGATATCTTGTAGAACGGAGGAATATTTGATCCCTTATCTAAAGGACGCGTTACTGATAAGATCAGAGTTCGACAGCGGCTTTTAAGAGCTACGATTGCTAATCGGATTTGAAATTGCATTGGCAGTTATAGTTATTAGACTTATCCAAGTCGGAGACAGTTTGATTAGGTGTCTAAGCCCATAACTATAATTGGTATGTACTTGATCCGATAGTAGCATGGTCCTTTTGTGTTGCCTTCACCATAGCAATTTGATAGGATGGATTTTTGAGAAAGAGGTTATTTGTGATTTATTAATATATTATATGAATAATATATTAATTGAGAAATCATATTATTTAATTTGTAATCATCAAGAATTAATTTGAAATTAATTTAGTGATCAAAAGAGACTAATTAAATTAACAGGGACTGATTAGGTAAATCAGCAATACTTATAGTTTGGGCTAATGATCCATGTTGATTTGGGATTGACTAAATCTATGTGAGAGTCCATGAAGATTTATTCCAAAGGGCCTATCATATGGGTTACTGTATTGATTAAGGCCTAATCATATGAATTAGGATTTCCAAGATGAAACCCTAGGTATTCCACACTATAAATACTAACCCTTGCACTCCCAAAATCGGCACTTGTGTTCCAAGGAGTAACCCTAGCCGTTTGGTGCCTCCTAACCTCTCTCTCATATTCCTCCATTTGCTTTTGGTGTTTGTGACTTATTAGAGGTATCGCATTTGAGGTACTAAGCTCTTGAAAGGCCAAGAACTACAAGCTTCAACTAAGAGATATTCATCAAACTAGATTTTATGTTGTGAATCTCATTTTGTATGCTTGTTAGGGTTTATGCTTTGGATGAAATGAAATTGCATGTATAACTTGAGAAAACTTAGATCTAAAGCATTTAGGTTGTATGTGCACCATAGGATTGTTATAGTGCTTAAAACCCATCAGTTTAAAGGATCAGGGGTAAGCCTGAGTGTTGTTGTTCGTTAGTGGATCGGGGGTAAGCCTGAGTGTTTTCATTGGATAGTTAAGCAAGTTGTCAAAGCCGAGTGGGAGCATGGTCTAGTTCAGTATGTGACCAATTGGTTTTCGTCGCGATGGTGTACTTATGTGCGGGATTCGCATGACGGTGTTTGGCCAAGAAGGTTTTGACCCGATCAAATCTACAGATTTTCTGTCAATTTGGTTAATGTGACGGTTGCTTTAGGTTCCGAGTAGGGAAGGGGTTCATTCCTTCATAATTTTAAGAGGTTGCATGGAGATGTTTTCTTCAGGTCGCGTGGTATCACCAAGACTTCTAGGTTGGCAGAATTGTTAAGGGATGGTCGACTGTTGAAGATGGTACAATGAAGATGAATTAGATATTTGAGACATGGTTGAAGGACCCTCAAGGGATTACATCCAGAAGTGGAAGCAATAACTAATTTCAAGGACCAAATCTAATTTAAGTGGGGGAGATTTGTAACATCCTGTTTCTTGTCATTTCCTATTTCAAGGTTGTGGGCCGAAAATCGATCGTGTAAAGGCTTTGGGATTTAAGCAGGTAAATTGTAGACCTTTTGGGAGGTGATAATTATGGTTGTAAGATCTAACCCTTGAACTTTGTATTGGTCCAAAAGGGTAAAAAAGGAAAACTCATAGACCGTGTTTCTTGCATGAAATACGAATTTTAGTTCGATAAGTTTTTAGTCCAAAATAACTAGATTTGATTGTGGGGCTCATAAACACCTTTTTGTGCATTTAAAGAATGCCAAAATCAGAGTTGAAGCGAAGAAGTTGTGGTGGTTTGAAAATTTTTGTTGAATTAGAAGAATGGTAGTACGTTGGGCGTACTAGCTGCTAAAGAAACGTGTCTCTAAGGGAGTACGTGGGGCGTACGCGGCCAGATCCCAAACCCTAAATCTGGGGTTTTGAGCCCTATTTAAGCACCTTAGCTCTTCTAAACCTCTTCCATTCTCATCCTCCATCTCTCCAACTTCCTCCCTTGGAACCCTAACCCTAGTTTGAGCATTGTGAGCCAAAACGTGTGCTTTTGGTGCCATTGAAGGAAGAAGAAGGTAGTGATAGTGCTTGGAAGCTTGAAACAACTTTGGATCTAGAAGTTCTCCTCCCTTATTCATCTTCAGAAAGTATAAAGTTTGTACCTTTATGTCTCCATTGATAGATCTAGCTTAGATGTTAAAGTTATGTCCTTTTTTTCCCACAAATTGGTCCATTTGAGTGTGAGTTGTTCTAGAGATTGTGAGGTGCATTTCCAGGTGTATTTGAGGACTTTAAGTCATAAAAATGCAATCTTGGTCTTGTTCTTCCATTCATGCATGAGTTATGAAGCTTAGAATCTTATGATAAGTAAGGGTTTTGGATATGGACCCTTTCTAGCCATGCAAGGATATAAAGTTTGAAACTTTATGATTAGGATGTCATTTTGGGACTAGATCTGAGTGTTGGACGAAAGGTCTTGATGGAAAAGTGTTTAATGGAAATATTGGCACCAGCTTGAGTATGTTGAGCGTACTAGGCTTAAATCATGTACGCTGAGCGTAGGTTAGAGTACGCTGGTCGTACTCACCCTGCGTTGGTCTTTGACTTTCTTTGACTTTTTTTTACTGTTGACTTTTTTACCAAGTTTGACTTTTGGTCAAACTTGAGGGTTTTGGACTATGGATTAAGATTTTACCTAGTTTTGGTGATTAGTGGATTCGCAGGAGCAAGCAGTGCAGAAATGGAAACGTGTATCAGTGTTTCGGGGTTTTCATTTCAGGTGAGTTCTCCTCACAGTACCTGTGGGTCGAAGGCACCAATGCCAGCCCACTAGTGTTGGTTATCATTTATTAGAAGGATGCCCTATGGATTGTATTTAGTCACGTAGGATAGACTGTGGACTATTGATCTAGGCTTTCCTGCATGTTCCTTGTTTGGTTGTGGCTCTAGAGTAGGATCATCTGTCTGGGTGTCTATCTCACCTCTAGTTACATATGGTTAGAAATTCCTTGCAGAGTTAGTCATGTATCCTTATGTATAGGATGTTGCTATGTTGTAGCGATCTGATAGGTTTATATATATACCTTGACATGATAGGATGCAACAGTAGTGGTATACTGGTTAGAATACCAATAGGCAGGTTATCGTCTAGTGGAGTGTCCTAGGTATTGTACGTTGTCATGTAGGATAGCCTAAGAACTCTTGGTCTAGGCTTTGTTGCATGTTCCTTGTTTGGTTGTGGCTGTAGAGTAGGATCATCTGTTCGGGTGGCTATCCGACCTCTGGATACTTATGGTTACACATTCCATGGAGGTTAGCTGGTAGCGGGGCAGTGTGTTGTGAGAGGTCTAGTTGGCAGTAGCAAACCGTATGATTGATATTTCATGGATTATGTGCATACTTGATCCTTGTTTATTTATATGATGACTTATAGTAGTGGTTGAGGTTGAGGCGATCATGTTATGTGTTGTAGGCCAAGATACCTGGCGTCGGTCGGATGCACATCGTAGGCATGGTGGTTCGGGATGAACAGTTGGGATGAGGCGGCATGCCAACAAACTTTGGGTATTGCAGTTCGATGATAGATTGGGCCATGGAATTCCAATCCGATGATTGTGGGCCCGTTGTGAATGCTATTATGTTTGTTGTATGGGGTATTTTGGTGAAAACTCACTAAGCTTTGTACTTACCCAGTTGTTTATGTTTTAGGTTCTATCGGTGATCGTGGGAAGGCGAAAGCAGGACTGTGCACACTTATCAGTAGCATTAGGGATTCCGTGTTTATTATAATACTCTGATTCTTATTTATTATTGTAATTGAGAACAAATGGTTTTTCTTAGAATGGATTTATAATTTGGGAAGTTTTTACCTTAATAAAAATGAAAATTTTTGGTTGTGAATATTGGACATTAAAAATTAATACTGAAACTCAGGCCCGACCCCATACATGAACCACTTGGGCTCAGGCCCAGGGCAGCAGATTATTGAGGGCATCAATATAGTCTAACTGGTTATATGTATATTATATATAACAATGTCCCAAAAACTTAGCTCATGGTGATGATCTGTTTACCAACGTCGTGAGAGAGAAAGTTATGGAAGACGCGCCAATTCCAAGCAATCATTGATCTTCTCATAGAGAAACCAAACGTCGCTCGTGCCTAGAATCCTGTTGGCGTTGCTGGTGTTGGGAGAGATCAATTCCTACCTATAATATGTCTCTCATAAATAAAAAGTAAGAACGGATTTCTCTTTTGTTTCTTTACGGTTGATAATCGATATTTTATAGGTCTCAAATCTCAATTTAATCATTATCAGTCGAGACTTGGTCCTATAAAGCAGCGATTTCTCTAATATAGTATGGTTTTCTCTAATTTGATACAACAAAAGGCGATTTTGAATTTCTGTTTTAGTAGTTCACTGATATGGGTGTGATTTGTTGTTATTTAAGAAATCAGATTTAGGTGATTTCAATAGAAACTTGTGTTAATTTAGGTTTGATTCAGAAATCTGCTTGATTTATTATTCATCTGATGATCTGATTTCTTCTCTATTTTATTATATGAAAAAATAGTCAAAGTCCCAAAGAATTCATTCTAAATTTTCTATTTCATAAATCATATTTCTGGTTCAGTCTTTCAAAAATCAAATCAAAATTTTCCTCTGTTTGTGTTTGTGCTTGATATTGTTGTTTCAGAAATCATCAAATCATATTTAGGTAAGTTTAAACTCGTAATCTGTGTTTATTTAAGTTTTTTTCAGAAATCTGATTTATTTCTTATATATATATATATATATATATATATATATATATATATATATATATATATATATATATATATATATATATATATATATATATATGATTTCTTCTCGAAGACTTATTGGTTTTTTTAATATGATTTCTCCATTGTTTTCGAAATCTGATTTGGGTGATATTTGTATTGTTTTCTCCAAGTTTTAGTTCCGAAATCATATTTGTATATGATTTCTTTATTGTTTCAGCAATCAGATTTGTATGTACTGTTTCAGAAATCAGATTTTTAGATTTTGGTGATTTTAATTTTGAAATTTGTTTTTGTTCACTATTCAATATTTGTTGTCTAAACATTATTTCTAAATTTTTGTGTTGTTGTTTATGTGATGTGAAGATAAACATTCTTTCTGAATCTGAATCTGATTGTAGAGGACTTGTTTCAAGGGCATCCCATGAGTACAAGAAGGTTGAGGGAGTTGTTTGGGCACACCCATATGATCGCAGGGGCAGTCCTTAGAATCCTGATTGCTTGTATTTATCGTCAAGGTTGCTTTGGTGTGATCTGAATTCTATGCATGATTGTTTTGTTATAAAAACAACTTTGTTTGATTTTGGTCGATTGATTAGTTATGTATAAAACAAGACATAAGTTGTTATATTATAATCCCAAAAAAAGTTACAAAGCAGAAGTTTGTTGTTAGTTTTTTATTCTTCGGTTAAGATCTTAAAATAGCAACATATTGTTTTTTTAGAACACTAACTAATTTGAATTTTTTTATAAACCTCGTCCACTAATTATCAAGTTTGATATTGATAAAACAAGACATAAGTTTTAGCTTTTTGTTTGTATAGTTTGTTTGATTTTTAAGTTTATTGCATTTTTGTTTATATAATTTTTTTAATTATAAGTTTTGTTCATGGTACAGTACATATATAAAGGCATAAAAAATTTATTTCGCCCCAGGTACCAAAAATCAACGGACCGGCCTGCTGAAACTTATTAACACCATTCTTAAGTAATATGAGATGTGGGGGAAAAACATATATGATTAGTTGAAACTCTTTAAATCCAATGAAGGTCACCGGTAACAATGATGGATGATGGTTGCCAAACAAGGGTGGGTGGAGAAATGAGGAAGGAGGGGGGGAGGTGTTGCAATTCATCGGACAAAGGGAGAGGAAGTAGTGGGGGTGGGCCCTTTCTAATTTAGAATATTAAAATATTAAAAGTAATTATTAAAAAAATGTAAAAAGGTAAATTAAAAGTGTATCATATGTATTTCAATTATGGGTAAATTACACCAATCGTCCCTCGTGCATATGCCAGAAAGCGTGTTTAGTCCCTATTTTCAAAAGTTAACTCGGGTCGTCCCTGGTTTGATTTAACGTTGCAAGTTTCATCCCTGAAAGACAATTTTTTTGCGAACTTAGTCCTTGCCAAAGTTTAAATGACCATTATACCCTTGTGTTTTTAATTTTCAATTAATTTGTTATCTATATTATCATTTTCAATTTAAAAATAATAATAAATGCCCCCATCCCCTTCACTTTCCCCAACCCATCCACCTTTCACTGTTACCGATCGGAGAGAAACATACAAACACACACACATACATACAGTCATCGGCCACCCTCCGAAGAACCTTCCCCACCCTTTCACTACGTTACTGATCAAGAAAATAAAAACACAAAAGACACAGACTCGATGAGAGGGAAAGAGGATACCTACAACTTGATGATGGTTTTGGGTGGGTGTTGAAGTGTATATCGTTGGTGGGATAACGAAGATCGGAAAAGAGTGAGCATGAGAAGGAAGAAGGAGTGGTGTGTTTGACAGAGAAAGAAGAATGAGGAGGAGCGCCAATGAGGAATTGAAAAGGAAAGCCTACGACGACTAGGGTTTTGGATGGTTGTCGGAGTGCAGATCTGTCTCCGACCTCTTTCACCTCCAAGAACATAGGGTTTCACGAACAATATCATGGCATCGATTAGGGTTTCAAACCGACTGAAGTAGTCGATCTCCTTCTTCATCTGTACGTAGCCATCGATCTCCATCAGCTAGGGTATTGAGATCGATGATTTCTAACATATGTTTTGATCGATTTTCGACAGATGTGTAGAGGGTGATAGAAGGTGGTATCAGGTGGCGATTGTGGTTTGGTTCAATGACTTAGGTTTGCGAAGGAGGTGAGAATGGGGGAGAAGGGAAGTGGTGTACTGTGATTTAAGGGTGATAGAAAGAGGGTGTTGGCGGTTTCCGGCGATGTTTGTGGCTAAATATGATGTCGATCTTGAAGGTAGTGGTGGTGGCTAATGGAGGTTGTGGCTGTCGGTATAAGGGGAGGGGTGGGGATATTTGTTTTATTTATTTATTTTTTAATTTAAACTAATAATGAAATAATAGAAAATGAAAAAAAAAATTATTAAGGGTATAATAATCATTTCATGTCTATAGGGACTAAGCGTGCAAGAAAAAACAAACACAGAGAGGTCCGAGTTAATTTTTGAAAATGTAAACTAAATATGCTTTCTGACATATACACGAGGGACGATTGGTGTAATTTACCCTTCAATTTTTAACGTGATTAAATACACAATGAAAACCTTCCAAAGAATATTATACCTAATTTTAAAGGTATGGACCGTATCCAAAGAAAATAACAAACTATGAGAATTTTTGCAATTTAGTCTTTATCTTAGACTATGTTTGGCGTATTAGCTGAAAAAACTAACTGTTAGCTGAAAAGCTAGCTGATAGCTGAAAAGCTAGCTGTTAAATAAAAAGCTAGCTGATAGCTGAAAAATTAGCTGATAAAAAATAACGTTTGGTAAATTAGCTGAAAAGCTAGCTGAAATATATAAAATTACATAAAAAGACATGTAAAAGTATGTGTTTCTATAATTAATTAAGGGGTGTATTTGGAAAATTTTAAACAAGCTTTTAAAAAGCTAGTCTAAGTAGCTTTTCAAAAAGCTAGCTTATAAACTACTTTTTGGCTTACCAAACACAACAACGTAAAAAAAACTCGAAAAATAAGTTAGCTTATCAGTTAGCTGTGACGCGCCAAACATAGCCTTAATAATAAACGACAAAATACAGACAATATGATCATTGGGTCTTAACAATATACCAGAAATTAAATGAGTTAGAGAGAGGGACCAAACCAAAACAAAATCCACGCTTAAAGACGGTATAGTTAGAAAAGAAAAAAATAGTTAGATTTGGGAGTTTAATTTTTGCACAACCACGTACACTATTTTTCTAATTTATTCTTTTTTTATTATTATTTTACTCAATTACCTGAGAACTTCAATAACAACTCAATCTAACCCATTTCGAATGAATAATTTAAACGGTGACCATCAGATGTTGGTTTATTAGGGACATTTATCGAAACTATATATGGTATAAACTTTCAACTCAATATTCAGTCCAATAACCATTTAAAACCGATGATAGTGATTGGCGAACCACCATAAATAATTCTGATACTAACTTTTTGTCACGAACCCAAATTATGGCATAAACTTATGAATAATATATAAAACAAATGCTAATAAATTACATTGATATTTAAGGTACTGTTATTAAAACAGATGTCAATAACTTACATCGATGTCTAAATTTATGAAGACGAGAGTGGATGTCGATCAATCATGTCGAATAGTTCGTCTCCGATCCCAAACCCGAGCATTCTAGCCATATCTTTAACCTTCAATCTAGGCTTTGGGATGTCATTTTCTTTCAACCAAGAATATGTTATAAACACTTTTTTCATTATGAACAATTCTAATGCCTCGGGATTGAACACAACTCCCATTCTCATACTCATCTGCAAAAATTATAACACATTTAAACAGTCAGAACGTGAAAAATAGTCACAAAAATTATATCATCAAACAGTCACAACATGAAAACTCAAATAAATTGAAAATAGGTCGATTTTATTTGGTTTTGGGATAACATGATAAATGTTTTTATTGTATCTCTGGTTTTGTGACCATTGAACAAAGCCAAACATAATTGACTGGTTCACTTCATCTGGAAAACTTCCGTGTTTAGCAAATTTAAAAAAATTCACAATGAAATAGAGCAATCTTGTTATAAATACAAGAAAACAAGTCAATTGTGTTGCATGTTATTGTTAACTTGTCGGATCGGTATAATAGAAAAAAGTAACAATCAATTGAATATGTTAAACCGGTTGAAAGTCGATATATTCAAATGTTTACAACCTCCTAAATCGTTTCATTGTATTTGTAATAACAAACGTATGGATTTCATAATATAGTTTACGTAATACTTTAGTTATTTATAATATAAGAAAATGAACAAAAATATAGTCACGTCAATATGCTTAATTTAATACTTTCATAGTTTAACTTGCTATCCAATATGTTCATTTTGTCACATTTAGACAAATAATTTGAATGTACCTGGTGAGGCACCAACATGGCCGCATATCTAGCAAGTTCTCCAGCTCGCCAGTCCAATAGGACTGGAAGCCATGGATACGTAGCATCAAGTCTAACAAACCATAATCTTATATCAGGGAATTCAGATAGTTCTCGGGGATCGTGTTCATCGTCTCTATTGTAATTAATTGTGAATCCTATCGTGCGTTCAAGAAATTCCCTTGGCTCAACTACAAAAAGACATCATCAATCAATCAAGCGTAATGAAATTAAATACAATAAATCCTTATATTACTTGGATTTCAAGTCATCATACTAACCAGGTGAGGTTGTTGTAATTCCAGTGGCATTTGAAAATGGAAACAAATCAAGGAGCCGGATTGTATCGTTGTCTATTACTACTTCACATCTACCTTCTTTTGGTGGCATGGGTGGAGGTGCTTGTTCTACATCTATAGTACAACGTTTTTTCGTTAGGCCTATTTTTATATTAAGTATTCTCCGGACAAAGTAATGTCTCAATAAGTAATTTTTTTAAAATATTAAAGAAAATAATGGCACGTGTACATAGCTGGCAAGATTAATTCATAACTTCAATATTAAGTTCATAAAGTAGAAAGAAACAACGCCTACTTAAACAATATTTGACTGACTAGCATTTGTGAACTTTTAAAAGCATTTTTCCGGCATTTCTATGATACTGATGGTATATTTGTTGTAAAGAAAACTAAGTATGCTGAACAGAAAAGTTAATGACCAATTGAAAACAGAAAAGAAAGACATGGAAAGGAAGGACGTACTTTTTTGTTCATCATACAGTGAGAAATCGTTTGGTTTAAGGAAAACGATGGGTTTAATGAAGAAAAGTTAGTGACCAATGGAAAACAGAAAATAAAGACATGGAAAGGAAGGACATACTTTCTTGTTCATCATAGAGTGAGAGGTCAAAGTTCCCACTTGGATTGAATGCTACCGAGACTGAAACCTGGCCTCGTTCACGACTGAATTGTGATGGAGATTGGAATTCGGAGATGGGTCTGAAGGAAAACGATGGGTTTAATGAAGAAGTCGATTGTTTTAATGGAGATGAGAGTGATGAGAATGGCTTGATGGAAGCCATGGATGTGGTTCTTGCTAAGGTTGAAGAGACTGTATTGTGTTTCTGTTTTTTAGATTTGTTTTTTGGTTTATCTACTTTTCTTTATGGCCTAGCGTTTGTAGTCATATCCATTTGGGCTTCCTATTAATGGACCTCAAATCCTTTTGATTACATTATATAAAATATAAATTTAGAGGTATTTTAAAATTATTGTAACGTTTATAGTTAAATAATTATTTGATTAAAATTGAGCGTAATTGGTTTTATTATCAATAACTAACTTTAGGACTAATATGCGACCCAAAAATGTTACAATTTTCTGGTTTAGACCAAATTTATATCTTAAAATAACTATAATTTTCCTAACCCTTTTCGTTTTACATGATAATCCAGTTTGTAAGTTAACTTTCGGTAAACAGACAATAAATTTTGGAAAAGTTGTATGTAAAAAGAAATTTATTTTAAATGGGAAAAACATCAAACTTATGGATCTTTTATGAAATTAACCCATAAAAAAACCTACAACTTCCCAAAATTTCCCGAATGATCTATATGTTCAAAAAAAATTCCTAACGGGGTATCATCATATGGCTATAAATAATTATACATAAACTATTTCGTAGGATGTTTGGTATGTGACGATGTTTCTGTGTTGATATAGTAAAAGACTAAAAGTCATGGAAATATGCAAATGATATTATTTGATAAAAGATTAAACTTACGATTTATATGGGGTGAGACGTTCGAGGTTGTATATTGATATAAATAAGGATGTGCTAGGTATATATATATATATATATATATATATATATATATATATATATATATATATATATATATATATATATATATATATATATATATATACTAGGTTAAAACCCATGGAACCCATGGGTGATAATTTTAAATAGAATTAAAAAATTGATTATATAATAAAGTAATATATCATTGATTTAGAAAATTTATCAATTGTAATATTGTATTTTTTTAATAACTTTGTAATTTGTAAGTATTTAGTTACACATATAAATTCATCTATTTTATAAAAGTCATGAGTTTGTATAATGCAACATAATATAAATCAGAACACAAACACGTGGCGTGGAAACCACGGTTGAGAAAAAAAACACTATTCATAATATGAAATCATAATGACTAATCAAATATTTATAAAAAATGTATTGGTTTACAAAGACAGAAGTTTTTTTTAGTAAATTTATAAAATTATTTAATAATAAATGTATACGCTTATATTTTTATTTAACTTTAAAAAAAGTTATAATTTTTGGTTAAATTATATTCATTTATATGAGTTATTTGGGCATTTAAATCTCACAACTGAAAATTGTTAATGCAAAATTCTATATCTTTTTGGTACAAATCTGATACTACCAAAATTTAGATAATTTGGTACATATCTGATTTATAAATTATGATACTACCAAAATTTAGATATTTGGGCATTTAAATCTCACAACTCTTAAAAACTGAATTATAAATTCTGATACTAACAAGAATTTAGATAATTTGGTACAAATCTGATTTTAATTTATTTTCATCTTTAAGAAATCAAAATTGAACCAAGCATAAGCCAAAAAAAAAAAAAAAAAAAAAGCCTAAATTGTTTTAGTGGTTTTTTTTATTGATGACATGTCCACGTATTTGTTTATCAAAGCTTTATCTTTTTTCTTTATCCTTAGTATTTTCATCAATGTTGTTTATCTCTCAAAGTGTTTATGATTGTAATTATTGTTCTCAAAGTGTTTATGATTGTAATTATTGTTCATTATGGAAACTATAATCATTTACATTAGTTTATTTTTTTCATGTTAGATAACATAATGGTTTTCATAGAACTAAATAATTAAAAAAGAAGGGAAATAATATTTAAATAGGCAGACAACTTTATATAAATAATAGAAGTTATTTTTATTAAAAAAATCATACTATTGAAAATAAAGATAGAAAAACGTTTTATGACTTTCAATAAATAATGTAAAATCAATTGATAATAATTTATGACCATGAGATGAAATCAATAAATAATATAAAATTTAGATAGAAAATGATTTATGATTAGGAAAAAGAATGGGATATAGCACAACAAACTGTCTCACAAATATATTACGAATTAGCTATCAAAAAGTAAATCAACATGTAAAAGAAGCATAATATTACAAAATAATTAGCAACTTCTAAAATCAGAGACACAAATTACACCTCACTTTGACAAAGTACCAAAAGAGAACTGCACGGCTTTGATAAAGTGATAGATGTGAAAATCTTTAATAAATAGATCATTTTTCGACTCCATATTGTTTAAAATCCATGGAATCTGATGTCATATCTTTCTTAACCATTTAAGACAAAAACACCATAACAAAAATTGTTTTACTTTTAACTTGCATCATCCAAATTTCCAGCAACTGATTTTATATGCGTGAGCAGAGGATGAAAAAGTCAGGGGCAATCTAGTCATTTGTGATCATATAACGTCTTAACAGTTTACTTACCCATACCCCTACCTCTAATCAATTATTTTTGTTTAATCTTCAAACATCACAATAAAACCACAAAAATGAATCCAATTACCTTTTTACCCTTGGGCAATCTGATCCACAACCTTGGGAAGCAAACCAGGATCACCTTAAAATGATACTTGAACATATGGTGTAAAAACCCAAATTCCACCTCAAGTAATCAACAAAAATTTATTGAATCTTCATAGAATGCATCTTCTGCACCACCCCCAAACTAAAAAGAATAGTTTAACGTGGAAAAACTACCATAAGTATTTAACATCAGAAGGCTCATTTGTAGACGAATTACAGGAATAAAAGTAAAAAATGAAAATGATCTCCATGATAATCCATTACCAATATCAAATATAAACATATGATTCAAAAGCTTGTAATCAGAAACAATGACAACTATTGAGACTTGCATAATTCGAAGATGCATAGTTAACTATCCATAGTACTAAAATAGAGCTTATTAGGAAATAAAATAATAAATCTCCAAAAAGAAGAATAGTATAAGCAATAACACTCATCATTGATCTTTTACCCAACACCTCCTCCCCCAACATTTACTTTGATAGCCTACTCTCACAACAGATGCTTGATGAATATTTAGTGAACTAAAAACTGTGTTCCATCTTTTTGGGTTGGGAAAAAAGTTGCAATTTATGGGAGATTTTATTTACATAACTTTTCTGAGTGCAATACGTATATAGGTTCTCCAGGTATCTGTTTTGTAGAATCATTTCTACTCCTTGCATGATTTCTCATCTAAGAGGGGACTGTATATTTACTCTTCTACAAAATAAAGTGAATACTCTAATGAATCTTTAAACATAAAATGTAATATATATATATATATATATATATATATATATATATATATATATATATATATATATATATGTAACCTACTTCGCAGTACAGTCTGGTTGCCTTTCTAATCTCCCACGTGATGTTGATCAGTGTCATTATGGAAAACACCTTTGTAACCGATCCTATCAATCAACTATTGAATTAGCTTTTTGGGGATTAATAATCTTCAAAAATAAGAGTAAAAATCATTTTTTCTGTCCAAACCCCGAATTATCTTTTTTTTTTCTGGATACCAAAAATCTTCAAGGGATTACACATCTGTTGGACTTTTTGCAAAAAAAAAAAAAAAAAAAGTTCATGAAAGTATAAAAACAAACATGCAGATTCATCAACTAATTTGTAAAAATTTACAAAGCATACCTAATTTTTACCCCTGTATATATAACAACATAAAAATAATAAAATAAAATGCCAAAGTTACCCCTGGAGTGAATAAAACTCCCGACCTGGTGTTAAACTAAAAAAATGACATAGAAAATTGATTATATAATAAAGTAATATATCATTAATTTAGAAAATTTATTAATTGTAATATTGTATTTTTTTTAATAACTTTGTAATTTGTAAGTATTTAGTTACACATGTAAATCTATCTATTTTATAAAAGTCATGAGTTTGTATAATGCAACATAATATAAATCAGAAGACAAACAAGTGGCGTGGAAACCACGGTTGAGAAAACAACACTATTCATAATATGAAATCATAATGACTAATCAAATATTTATAAAAAATGTATTGGTTTACAAAGACAGAAGTTTTTTTAGTAAATTATAAAATTATTTAATAATAAATGTATACGCTTATATTTTTATTTAACTTTAAGAAAAGTTATAATTTTGGGTTAAATTTTATTCATTTATATGAATTATTTGGGCATTTAAATCTCACAACTCAAAATTGTTAATGCAAAATTCTATATCTTTTTGGTACAAATATGATACTACCAAAATTTAGATAATTTGGTACAAATGATTTATAAATTATGATACTACCAAAATTTAGATATTTGGGCATTTAAATCTCACAACTCTTAAAAACTGAATCATAAATTCTGATACTACCAGAATTTAAATAATTTGGTACAAATATGATTTTAATTTATTTTCATCTTTAAGAAATCAAAACTGAACCAAGCATAAGCCAAAAAAAAAAGCTAAATTGTTTTAGTGGTTTTTTTTACTGATGACATGTCCACGTATTTGTTTATCAAAGCTTTATCTTTTTTCTTTATCCTTAGTATTTTCATCAATGTTGTTTATCTCTCAAAGTGTTTATGATTGTAATTTTCATCAATGTTGTTTATCTCTCAAAGTGTTTATGATTGTAATTATTGTTCATTATGGAAACTATAATCATTTACATTAGTTTATTTTTTTCATTTTAGATAACATAATGGTTTTCATAGAACTAAATGATTAAAAAAGAAGGGAAATAATATTTAAATAGGCAGACAACTTTATATAAATAATAGAAGTTATGTTTATTAAAAAAAATCATACTATTGAAAATCAAGATAGAAAAACGTTTTATGACTTTCAATAAATAATGTAAAATCAATTGATAATAATTTATGCCCATGAGATGAAATCAATAAATAATATAAAATTAAGATAGAAAATGATTTATGACTTGGAAAAAGAATGGGATATAGCACAACAAACTGTCTCACAAATATATTACGAATTAGCTATCAAAAAGTAAATCAACATGTAAAAGAAGCATAATATTACAAACTAATTAGCAACTTCTGAAGTCAGAGACACAAATTACACCTCACTTTGACAAAGTACCAAAAGAGAACTGTACGGCTTTGATAAAGTGACAGATGTGAAAATCTTTAATAAATAGATCATTTTTCAACTCCATATTGTTTAAAATCCATGGAATCTGATGTCATATCTTTCTTAACCATTTAAGACAAAAACACCATAACAAAAATTGTTTTACTTTTAACTTGCATCATCCAAATATCCAGCAACTGATTTTGAATGCGTGAGTAGAGGATGAAAAAGTCAGGGGCAATCTAGTCATTTGTGATCATATAACGTCTTAACAGTTTACTTACCCATACCCCTACCTCTAATCAATGCTTTTTGTTTAATCTTCAAACATCATAATAAAACCACAAAAATGAATCCAATTACCTTTTTACCCTTGGGCAATCTGATCCACAACCTTGGGAAGCAAACCAGGATCACCTTAAAATGATACTTGAACATATGGTGTAAAAACCCAAATTCCACCTCAAGTAATCAACAAAAATTTATTGAATCTTCATAGAATGTATCTTCTGCACCACCCCCAAACTAAAAAGAATAGTTTAACGTGAAAAAACTACCATAAGTATTTAACATCAGAAGGCTCATTTGTAGACGAATTACAGGAATAAAAGTAAAAAATGAAAATGATCTCCATGATAATCCATTACCAATATCAAATATAAACATATGATTCAAAAGCTTGTAATCAGAAACAATGACAACTATTGAGACTTGCATAATTCGAAGATGCATAGTTAACTATCCATAGTACTAAAATAGAGCTTATTAGGAAATAAAATAATAAATCTCCAAAAAGAAGAATAGTATAAGCAATAACACTCATAATTGATCTTTTACCCAACATCTCCTCCCCCAACATTTACTTTGATAGCCTACACTCATAACAGATGCTTGATGAATATTTAGTGAACTAAAAACTGTGTTCCATCTTTTTGGGTTGGGAAAAAAGTTGCAATTTATGGGAGATTTTATTTACATAACTTTTCTGAGTGCAATACGTATATAGGTTCTCCAGGTATCTGTTTTGTAGAATCATTTCTACTCCTTGCATGATTTCTCATCTAAGATGGGACTGTATATATTTACTCTTCTGCAAAATAAAGTGAATACTCTAATGAATCTTTGAACATAAAATGTAATATATATATATATATATATATATATATATATATATATATATATATATATATATATATATATATATATATATATATATAACCTACTTCGCAGTACATTCTGGTTGCCTTTCTAATCTCCCACATGATGTTGATTAGTGTCATTATGGAAAACACCTTTGTAACCGATCCTATCAATCAACTATTGAATTAGCTTTTGGGGATTAATAATCTTCAAAAATAAGAGTAAAAATCATTTTTTCTGTCCATACCCCAAATTATCTTTCTTTTTTCTGGATACCAAAAATCCTCAAGGGATTACACATCTGTTGGACTTTTTGCAAAAAAAAAAAAAAAAAAAAAAAGTTCATGAAAGTATAAAAACAAACATGCAAATTCATCAACTAATTTGTAAAAATTTACAAAGCATACCTAATTTTTACCCCTGTATATATAACAACATAAAAATAATAAAATAAAATGCCAAAGTTGCCCCTAGAGTGAATAAAACTCCCGACCTGGTGTTAAACTAAAAAAATGACATAGAAAATTGATTATATAATAAAGTAATATATCATTAATTTAGAAAATTTATTAATTGTAATATTGTATTTTTTTAATAACTTTGTAATTTGTAAATATTTAGTTACACATGTAAATCCATCTATTTTATAAAAGTCATGAGTTTGTATAATGCAACATAATATAAATCAGAAGACAAACAAGTGGCGTGGAAACCACGGTTGAGAAAACAACACTATTCATAATATGAAATCATAATGACTAATCAAATATTTATAAAAAATGTATTGGTTTACAAAGACAGAAGTTTTTTTAGTAAATTATAAAACTATTTAATAATAAATGTATACGCTTATATTTTTATTTAACTTTAAGAAAAGTTATAATTTTGGGTTAAATTATATTCATTTATATGAATTATTTGGGCATTTGAATCTCACAACTCAAAATTGTTAATGCAAAATTCTATATCTTTTTGGTACAAATATGATACTACCAAATTTTAGATAATTTGGTACAAATGATTTATAAATTATGATACTACCAAAATTTAGATATTTGGGCATTTAAATCTCAAAACACTTAAAAACTGAATTATAAATTCTGATACTACCAGAATTTAAATAATTTGGTACAAATATGATTTTAATTTATTTTCATCTTTAAGAAATCAAAACTGAACCAAGCATAAGCCAAAAGAAAAAGGCTAAATTGTTTTAGTGGTTTTTTTACCGATGACATGTCCACGTACTTGTTTATCAAAACTTTATCTTTTTTCTTTATCCTTAGTATTTTCATCAATGTTGTTTATCTCTCAAAGTGTTTATGATTGTAATTATTGTTCATTATGGAAACTATAATTATTTACATTAGTTTATTTTTTTCATTTTAGATAACATAATGGTTTTCATAGAACTAAATGATTAAAAAAGAAGGGAAATAATATTTAAATAGGCAGACAACTTTATATAAATAATAGAAGTTATTTTTATTAAAAAAAATACCATACTATTGATAATCAAGATAGAAAAACGCTTTTTGACTTTCAATAAATAATGTAAAATCAATGGATAATAATTTATGCCCATGAGATGAAATCAATAAATAATATAAAATTAAGATAGAAAATGATTTATGACTTGGAAAAAGCATGGGATATAGCACAACAAACTGTCTCACAAATATATTACGGATTAGCTATCAAAAAGTAAATCAACATGTAAAAGAAGCATAATATTACAAAATAATTAGCAACTTCTAAAGTCAGAGACACAAATTACACCTCACTTTGACAAAGTACCAAAAGAGAACTGTACGGCTTTGATAAAGTGACAGATGTGAAAATCTTTAATAAATAGATCATTTTTCGACTCCATATTGTTTAAAATCCATGGAATCTGATGTCATATCTTTCTTGACCATTTAAGACAAAAACACCATAACAAAAACTGTTTTTATACTTTTAACTTGCATCATCCAAATATCCAGCAACTGATTTTGAATGCGTGAGTAGAGGATGAAAAAGTCAGGGGCAATCTAGTCATTTGTGATCATATAACGTCTTAACAGTTTACTTACCCATACCCCTACCTCTAATCAATGCTTTTTGTTTAATCTTCAAACATCATAATAAAACCACAAAAATGAATCCAATT
This sequence comes from Lactuca virosa, assembly GCF_052849685.1. NCBI lineage: Eukaryota > Viridiplantae > Streptophyta > Magnoliopsida > Asterales > Asteraceae > Lactuca > Lactuca virosa. The sequence goes on along the minus strand of NC_136432.1, from coordinate 93,102,573 downwards.
ACCTTTTTACCCTTGGGCAATCTGATCCACAACCTTGGGAAGCAAACCAGGATCACCTTAAAATGATACTTGAACATATGGTGTAAAAACCCAAATTCCAACTCAAGTAATCAACAAAAATTTATTGAATCTTCATAGAATGCATCTTCTACCCCACCCCCAAACTAAAAAGAATAGTTTAACGTGGAAAAACTACCATAAGTATTTAACATCATAAGGCTCATTTGTAGATGAATTATAGGAATAAAAGTAAAAATGAAAATGATCTCCATGATAATCCATTACCAATATCAAATATAAACATATGATTCAAAAGCTTGTAATCAGAAACAATGACAACTATTGAGACTTGCATAATTCGAAGATGTATAGTTAACTATCCATAGTATTAAAATAGAGCTTATTAGGAAATAAAATAATAAATCTCCAAAAAGAAGAATAGTATAAGCGATAACACTCATAATTGATCTTTTACCCAACACTTCCTCCCCCAACATTTACTTTGATAGCCTACACTCACAACAGATGCTTGATCAATATTTAGTGAACTAAAACCTGTGTTCCATCTTTTTGGGTTGGGAAAAAAATTGCAATTTATGGGAGATTTTATTTACATAACTTTTCTAAGTGCAATATGTATATAGGTTCTCCAGGTATCTGTTTTGTAGAATCATTTCTACTCCTTGCATGATTTCTCATCTAAAATGGGACTGTATATTTACTCTTCTGCAAAATAAAGTGAATACTCTAATGAATTTTTGAACATAAAATGTAATATATATATATATATATATATATATATATATATATATATATATATATATATATATAGATATATGATAACCTGCTTCGCAGTACAGTCTGGTTGCCTTTCTAATCTCCCAAGTGATGTTGATCAGTGTCATTATGGAAAACACCTTTGTAACTGTTGGATTAGGTGTCTAAGCCCATAACTATAATTGGTATGTACTTGAATTGATAGCAGCACATTCCTTTTGGGTTGCCCTCAAACCTCGCAACTGGACAAGGAAATTATGAAATGAGAGATATTGATTTATTATAAGATTAATAAATTAATATAAATGATTTATTAATATGTTAAAAGATTAATATATTAATTAGAAATCATAAGGTTTAATTAATAGTTAGTCAGAAATTAATTAGAATTAATTTTGGGGTTAATCGTATTACTTATAAAGTGCAGGGACTAGTTTGCATTTATCAAATAGTTGAGTGGAAGGCTCCAGAACCTCCTTGGAAGGAGGTGGACGAAATCTATAGGGGAAACCCTAAGGATTTCGTCCACGTGCTTCGATAAGGCCTTTGGATTAGCTTAGGCCCCAAGCAAAGGAGTATTAAGGTTTTCCCTAAACCCTAGATCCCTCAGTTATATATGGAGCCTCCCAGCTCCAAAATTCGACCACTCCTTCCCTTGTGAAACCCTAGGGCCGAATTTTTGCATACCCTACTCTCTCTCGTTCAAGTTTCCTTCTTGCTAGCTTTTGGGTGTGACTCCATTAGAGGCATTACATTTGTGGTGCTAGGCTTCCAAGAAGATCAAGTTCAAGAGGATTAATAATTGTTTGCTATAACAATTAAAAGGTATGTAATTCTAAAACCCTAGTTTGTTAATTTCGAAAATAGCCTCTCTCCTCTAGGGTTCTTATTTTGCAATTCAAAGTTATATGTTTAATAGTTAAAACATAGATCCAAAGTAGGTTGCATGTGAACTTAGGAATTGTTTTCTAGTTTATTTGTTTCACCTAAAACCCATCAGTGGTATCAGAGCCATTGTTTGTTTTAAATTGAATTGCTATAATAGTTGAATTGCAAATTAGAGTTTATAGCTATTAAACCCTAAAGGCCAAAATTTTCGCTTTTTAGGGTTTTGGTTCAAAGGGTTTTCGAAAAACCCTAGCCTCCATGAACCCTAATCGAAATTAGGGTTAGGGTTTTGGAAACCCTAGCCTCCTCCCTTGATTTTCGAATTTTACATGGTAATTTAGGGTTTCTTGATTTTGGGATAATTGTTGCCTTGTTGGATAATTGAGAAAAATAAGGAAATTATCCTATCCCCATATTTTCGAAATCTAGAAGGGATATGGATTAGGATTAAATTAATTGTTTAATTTAATTAGATAATCCTTACAAGATTTAATAAATTAATTAAAAGTTAATTAATAGATAATTATTAAATCTAGTTATTTGGTTTATTTTAAATTTAAATTAATAGCTTAATTTTCGAAATTTATATATAAACCCTAAGGTTTTAAAAAGTTTAAAACACACCTTATATATATTATAATTAACAGTTAAATATTATATTTATATAAGAATATGGTCAGTTAAATCGCTAGTATGCCTCATTCACGAAGCTAGTCTATAAGGGGGGTATAAGGAAACTGCCTATAAAATGGTAGTTGAATGGGTGTCCACTCTCACCCATCGCTTCCTTGATTAGTGGAGGGTCGTTAGCAGAACGGATTTGATATGACAACTAAATCTCATTAAAAGTATAATGTTATAAAGAAAGTACTAGAACATTGCTTTACAAAAAATCTCAACTCTAGTTACTTTAGGAAAAATGTGAAAGGTATGCTAATCCATGAAATTGCACATTATGCTTTATTGGTCGTTAGTGGAGCGTGTGTGCATTACCAGCATACTAATAGGCACTAATAAAGAGTAGTAATGGGTATCTCATAATTATCATTTTGGTGGAGCGTGTGTGGTTTACCGGCACATCAATAGTTAATGATAAAGACAATGAGGTTACCAAGCACATTTGCATGGTTATTCACATCTTGTTTGTGATCCTCGGTATCCCAGTCACAAATAGAAGAGCATAATCCGAGATTAAAACATGTCATTGAATAGTTTCGATGTATCTCAAAAGGAAGTAGGAATTTCACTTCGTTTATTTCGTCTAATGGTGGAATTGGTGAATCGTCATTCACCTACCTTTATGAAATTTACACTTGGATCTCGACATCCCATTTCTAAGTTGTGAATCTTCATAGTTGGATCCTAACCTTGATATTATATCTTTGGGTTATTATATTGAGGTATCTTGAAATCTAACTAAAACTTTCTTTCTTTTAAGATTTCTACTCCTGGAAACACTTCTGCTTCATCATCCTCCAACCACAACTTCTCTTTGCTCAACATTTGCTCCAAAGTCGTTATGGATGGCTCAAACTATAACGATTGGATGCGTAACATCAAGATGGCGCTTCAATTTGAGGACAAAGAATATGTCCTTGAAAAGGAGCTCAAAGAGCTTGATGAGTCTAAAGCTACTCCTGAAGAGTATGCTGCCTACAAGAAACACTATGATGATGCTACCAAAGTGACATGCATCATGGTCGCAACCATGTCCCCAGAACTGCAGAGGTACTATTAGGACTACTGGCCCTTTGAGATGAGCAAGGACCTTATGGAAAAGTACCATAAGTGAGCTCGTCAAGAAAAGTTTGAAATAGTCAAGTCACTCATGGCTTGCAAGATGAAAGAAGGGGAGTCGGTTGTATCTCATGTGCAAAGAATGCAATGCTACATAGAGCGTTCGGTCAAGCTCAACATTCACTTTGATGAGGAATTGGCCATTGACATGGTCTTGAACTCATTACTTGATTGTTATGGTCAGTTTATCCTAACTTACCATTTGAACAACACTGAGCAGACACTGGCCCAATTGCACAACTTGTTGCAGACTGCTGAAACAGGGATGAAGGGTAAAAGTATAGCCTCCACTCCTACAAGTGCCCCTGTCTTGGCTATTGGACAGGGAAAGGGGAAAAAGAAGAAAGGTCCTCCTAAGCAAATTGGAAGAGCAAGGCTCAAGCTGGGTCATCTACAAATGGCCCAAAGGCTAAGCCCAATGCTATCATTCCCCATGTTTCTAATCCAAAGGATGTTGATTGCTTTTATTGCAATGACAAAGGGCACTGGAAGAGAAGCTGCCCAAAATATATGCAGGATATCAAAGATGGCAAAGTGAATCCATCTTCAGCAGGTATTTACACTATTTCTTCTAATAACTCATTATCTTCTCATTCATGGGTCCTTGATACAGGATGTGGTTTTCACATCTGTTCTGATTTGCAGGGGCTTAAAGAAAGTGAGGAGATAGAGCGAGGAAGGATAAACTTGATCATGGGAAACAAGAAGTCTTCACCAGTAACCAAGATCGGAGTTTATCAACTTTTGCTTAGTAATGATGTTAGATTAGATTTATTGAATTGTTGCTATTCGTCTGAGATGATGAGAAACATTATTTCATTTCATGCATTGTTCAGACAAGGTTTTAAATATTCTTTTAATGATTTGAATGGTTCAATTTCTGTTTATAAGAATGGTGTTTTCGTGTTTGAAGCTTTACCTTGTGATGGTGTGTATGAAACAGTGACTTGTGTTGATAGTTTAGGAAATAGTGTGTTTAATATTGACTTGTCTAATAGTGTAGACAAGGCATGCTTGTGGCATTGTCGTCTTGGACACATTAACAAGAAACGCATAGCCCAACTCCAAAAGGATGGAGTTTTGGAATCATTTGACCTAAAATCAGATGATATGTGTGAATCTTGTCTTTTAGGAAAGATGACGAAATCACCATTCACAGGGTCTTGTGAAAGAGGTGAAGGTCTGTTGGATCTCATACATACAGATGTGTGTGGACCCTTCAGATCAACTACAAGGGATGCTAATCGATTCTATGTGACTTTCACTGATGATTATAGAAGATATGGCTATATCTACTTAATCAAACATAAGTCAGAAACCTTTGAAAAGTTCAAAGAGTTTAAGCATGAGGTCGAGAATCAATTGGGCAGGAAGATAAAGGTACTTAGATCCGATAGAGGCGGGGAGTATCTTAGTATTGAGTTCAACGACTATCTAAAAGAATGTGGGATACTCTCACAATTAACTCCTCCTAGGACACCACAGTTAAATGGTGTAGCTGAGAGGCGTAATCGAACCTTGTTAGACATGGTTCGTTCTATGATGAGTCGTGCTTCGCTTCCTATTTACTTCTGGTATGCCTTAGAGACAGCCGCCCACATCCTCAATCTTGTCCCTACAAAGAAGGTTGCCAAAACACCTCATGAAATGTGGACGGGGAAAGTTCCCTCGTTAGCGCATATTAAAGTCCGGGGTTGTGAAGCTTTCGTAAGAAGAGAGACTCACGACAAGCTAGCAGCTAGAAGTGAGAAATATGTTTTCATTGGTTACCCAAAGCAGTCTTTTGGATATTTGTTCTACAGACCTAGTGAAAATGTGGTCTTTGTAGCACGAAGAGGAGTCTTTCTAGAAAGAGAGCTCATATTCAAAGAGGACAGTGGGAGCACCATAGACCTTGAAGAAATTCAAGAGTTGGCCAATGAAGGAACCTTAGATGAAACTAGCACTCAACCAGAGGAAACAGTTCCTATTGAACCAGTTGATAACCCATTACCTCTTCGAAGATCCACTAGGGTGAGTGTGCCACCTGAGTTGTATGGTTTTCATATTACTTTAGATGGTGACACATTCATCAGTGATAGGACACTGGTAAATTTAGATCAACCAGTCACTTACAAGGAAGCAATGGCAGGCACAGAAGCTTCCAAGTGGAAAGAGGCAATGGATAGCGAGATTAAGTCCATGTATGACAACCAAGTTTGGAATTTGGTTAATAGTGCACCAGGTCGTAAGACAGTTGGGTGCAAATGGATCTTCAAGAAGAAGACAGACATGGATGGAAATGTGCACACATTCAAAGCTCGACTGGTTGCAAAAGGTTTCACTCAAACCCCAGGGGTTGACTATGATGAGACCTTCTCGCCAGTAGCTAAGATTAAATCTATTAGGATATCGCTCGCCATAGCTGCCTTTCATGACTATGAAATCTGGCAGATGGATGTCAAGACTGCTTTCCTTAACGGGAAGTTGGCTGAGGATGTTTACATGAATCAGCCAGAGGGTTTTGTTGATGCAAAGTTTCCCAATAGAGTGTGCAAGCTTGAGAAATCCATTTATGGATTGAAACAAGCATCTCGCAGCTGGAATCTTTACTTCCATGAGAAAGTCAAAGAGTTTGGTTTCTCTAGAAGTGAAGATGAGTTTTGTGTGTATATCAAGGCTAGTGGGAGTATAGTAACTTTTCTGGTGTTATATGTCGATGACATATTACTCATTGATAACGACGTTCCAACCTTGAAAGATGTTAAGTCTTGGCTTGGAAAGTGTTTTGCCATGAAAGACCTTGGAGAAGCTGCCTATATTCTTGGGATTAGAATATTGAGAGATAGAAAGAAGAGACTAATTGGACTTAGTCAGAGCACATACTTGGATATGGTACTAAAGAGGTTTAGTATGGAAAATTCCAAGAAGGGAGAGCTACCTATCCAAAGCAATACCATATTGATTAAGACTCAATGACCGAGTACAGATGAGGAAATAGATGACATGAGTCGCGTACCTCATGCTTCCGCTGTCGCTATCAGGGAAACCCGGGTAGAGCTCATTGGATAGCGGTTAAGAATATACTCAAGTATTTGCGAAGGACAAAGGACTGGGTCCTTGTGCTTGGTGGTAATGATACTTTGAGAGTAGATGGTTACAGTGATGACAACTTTCAAACGGATAGAGATAAATTTCGTTCTCAGTCTGGCTTGGTATTTTTATGGAATGGAGGAGCAGTTACTTGGAAAAGTTCCAAGCAAGATACAGTGGCTGATTCTACTTGTGAATCATAGTACATAGCAGCGAGTGAAGCGTCGAAAGAAGCAGCTTGGTTGAGGAACTTCATCGAAGATCTCAGAGTTGTTCCAACCATCCAGGGGCCTATGGAACTATTCTGCGATAATGAGGGAGCGATTGCCTTAACTAAGGAACCCAGAGATCATGGTAAAACCAGGCATATCGACAGAAAGTACCATTTCAGCAGGCATAGAGTAGAAGAAGGTCATCTTGTAGTAAAGAGGGTGTCATCTGAAGATAACCCAGCAGACCCCCTCACAAAGGGTCTGAGTAGGGCTAAGCATATTCAGCATGCTCGGAGCATAGGACTGAAAGATGATATTAGTTTTAGTAGTTAGATTAGTCTAGTTCAGAAACTTGTTACAAAGTAAATGTAATTGACTTTTGGTGATTAAATAATAAAGTATTATTTATGAGTTTGTTTACTGCCTTTTGTCAATTGTTTATTATTGTGTTTCATATTTTGCATGTTTTTACTTCCCGAATAATATGATTATTCAAACTCCACAGTCGCTCGTACTTTTTGGAAGTAAGTAGTGAATTAAGACTGTCGTGAATTGGATTGCAGATTGTCTAAGGATAGACATGGCAATAGAGTTGCTGCAATGTTCATGAGTACTCAGAAATTGAGATTTGAGTATTGGATAAACCCTCGCTCAGAGTATCACTTCATGGAATTCATCACGAGTAATACTGAGACGATAATATCTTATAATATTGAAACGAATATATATGAGTTGTAATTTACAAAGTCGGTTATACATTGGTGATACGAAAACGCATCAGTAACTTGGTGTTATAAAACGTATTGTCATGTATAATTTGATGAGTAAAAGATACAAGCATATGAGTCAACGTTTATTCGTTCCTTTTGCCCTAACCGGAAAAGCGATATCTGTGGGCCCCTCAATGATTTGGTGTTGACTTATCTACTGGGCCCAGCCAGGACTAAATTGACGTGTTCAATTAGAAGTCCTACATCATCACAAATCAGAAATCAGGAAACATAGATTATGGACAAAGAGATTGATTACATTCCATGTCTTATGTCTGGGGATATCTTGCAGAACGAAGGATTATATGATCACTTATCTAGGGACACGTAACTGACTGGGTCAGAGTTCAACAGCAGCTTTTGGAAGCTACAATTTGCTGGTCAAATTTAGAAGTCATACTAGCAATCATAGTTACAGACTTATCCAAGTGGGAGACTGTTGGATTAGGTGTCTAAGCCCATAACTATAATTGGTGTGTACTTGAATTGATAGTAGCACAGTCCTTTTGGGTTGCCCTCAAACCTAGCAACTGGACAAGGAAATTATGAAATGAGAGATATTGATTTATTATAAGATTAATAAATTAATATAAATGATTTATTAATATGTTAAAAGATTAATATATTAATTAGAAATCATAAGGTTTAATTAATAGTTAGCCAGAAATTAATTAGAATTAATTTTGAGGTTAATCGTATTAATTATAAAGTGCAGGGACTAGTTTGCAATTATCAAATAGTTGAGTGGAAGGCTCCAGAACCTCCTTGGAAGAAGGTGGACGAAATCTATAGGGGAAACCCTAAGGATTTCGTCCAAGGGGCTTGGATAAGGCCTTTGGATTAGCTTAGGCCCCAAGCAAAGGAGTATTAGGGTTTTCCCTAAACCCTAGATCCCTCGGCTATATAAGGAGCCTCCCAGCTCCTAAATTCGGCCACTCCTTCCCTTGTGAAACCCTAGGGACGAATTTTTGCATACCCTACTCTCTCTCCTTCAAGTTTCCTTCTTGCCAGCTTTTGGGTGTGACTCCATTAGAGGCATTACATTTGTGGTGCTAGGCTTCCAAGAAGATCATGTTCAAGAGGATTAACAATTGTTTGCTATAACAATTGAAAGATATGTAATTCTAAAACCCTAGTTTGTTAATTTCGAAAATAGCCTCTCTCCTCTAGGGTTCTTATTTTGCAATTCAAAGTTATATGTTCAATAGTTAAAACATAGATCCAATGTAGGTTGCATGTGAACTTAGGAATTGTTTTCTAGTTTATTTGTTTCACCTAAAACCCATCAGTAACCGATCCTATCAATCAACTATTGAATTAGCTTTCTGGGGATTAATAATCTTCAAAAATAAGAGTAAAAATCGTTTTTTCTGTCCAAACCCCAAATTATCTTTCTTTTTTCTGGATACCAAAAATCCTCAAGGGATTACACATTTGTTGGACTTTTTGCAAAAAAAAAAAAAAGTTCATGAAAGTATAAAAACAAACATGTAGATCCATCAACTAATTTGTAAAAATTTATAAAGCATACCTAATTTTTACCCCTGTATATATAACAACAAAAAAATAATAAAATAAAATGCCAAACTTGCCCCTGGAGTGAACAAAACTCCCGACCTGGTGTTAAACTAAGAAAATGACATAGAAACACACACATATTCCATTTGTAGCAAAGTAAAGTAGGTCAAGAAGGCAAGTTTTTTATCTAATAGTTGTCTATTTGATATAATAGTTGTTGGTTATTCATGGTGGAGTCAAAGAGGGAAGATAGGAGAAATAAGGTGCACCCTAGGTAATGGAGTCTTTGGTGTAGAATGATGCAACTGGTAGATTTTTAAAACATTGAAAGAGTGAGTAAGATAGAGCATTGAGAGTGTCATGGGTGAAAATGGGCTCACAACTATACCTGATACAAGCATAATTAACAATTATTATCTCTTGACCTCTTGAGCCCATTTCTTCCTTACAATTATAGCTTAATTCTATCACCTAATCCAAGCAAATTACCCCTGTATATACACATTTAGTCACAACAATTTTGCAAATATGATATAAACATATGAACATATCAAATTATATGGTTTCATTTTGACATAGAAATAATAATAAAAAAACTAAATTTGAAACAAAGGCTATTTATGTGAAACCAAGAACACAAAAACATAATTACTGGAGAAAAGTCCAACATATCTAACCATGTGAAACCTTTAGCAAATATATAGAATAAATAAATAAAACCATAACACCTATCAGTTTTCTTCATAAATACATCTACCCATGTGAAACCTCTAGCAAATATATAAAAATAAATAAATAAAACCATAACGCGTACCAGTTTTCTTCATAGTAGCGTTTGATTTAGGTTATTGGTGGACCATAATTGAAGAAAAACAGGGAGCTTCATCCAAAATTAGATACATACACAAAAGCATAAGAACACCAAATATCCTTTCATACTCCATTTGAAATTAGTAAAAACAGGGAGAACAATATAATGGTTACCTCATATGAAGTGCATCAGAGCAAACCAATATTTCCTCATACCCCCCATCAATCCGTCTACCCACTCAGACACTGAGAATTCAAACCTCAAATCTCAATTTATAGGGAATAATGAAGCTTTTTTCCCATTATGAACTTTCACATTTTACAACAACTCTGGCTGAAAAATAAAAGAAAGTGTGATTATATGTAGAATAACCCAAATGATTGCTTATAACTGATATATACCTGAAGAAAAAAATTCAACCGACTGCTATGAAGCACCATATCTGACCTAGTGCAAGTATTTTGAAGCACAACCCCATACAGATCTACATCCCCTTTGCAGATGCTGGATCACTGGAAAACCATTGGTACCATTATGACCTAAATTTACATAGTATTGCATATATTTAGGTCGAATCGAACGTTTCTCTTACCTTTTTTTTAATTTCCACCAAAGAGATACACACTACATCTATGTGAATGAAATCTTTATAGTAAAGACGTAGATGAGATGCCTTGAACCACAGCCCCCACTGCAAATAAAAAAATTGCACCTATTATGTCACACCCCCAAACCAGAACGGTGGAAACGTTCGGGGGCGGAGGACGTCATGTACAGTATCATAACAATGCATAATAGTAAGACAAGCAACAACATCATCCATTGCATTAATAATATAATTCAATACAAGTGTGTTCTGTATAGTTTATAAGACACCAAAATATGAATCAAAATAAAAGACGAGTCTTGAACGTGCTCCGTCTTCTCAAAACCTGGTCAAAATAAAAGACCATGTGAAACCTTTAGCAAATATATAGAATAAATAAATAAAGCCATAAAGCCTATCAGTTTTCTTCATAAATACATCTAACCATGTGAAACCTCTAGCAAATAAATAAAAATAAATAAATAAATAAAACCATAACGCCTACCAGTTTTGTTCATAGTAGCCTTCGATTTAGGTTATTGGTGCACCATAATTGAAGAAAAACAGGGAGCTTCATCCAAAATTAGATACATACACAAAAGCATAAGAACACCAAATCTCCTTTCATACTCCATTTGAAATTAGTAAAACCAGGGAGAACAATATAATGGTTACCTCATATGAAGTGCATCAGAGCAAACCAATATTTCCTCATACCCCCCATCAATCCGTCTACCCACTCAGACAATGAGAATTCAAACCTCAAATCTGAATTTATAGGGAATAATGAAGCTTTTTTTCCCCTTATAAACTTTCACATTTTACAACAACTCTGGCTGAATAATAAAATAAAGTGTGATTATATGTAGAATAATCCAAATGATTGCTTATAATTGATATATACCTGAAGAAAAAAATTCAACCGACTGCTATGAAGCACCGTATCTGATCTAGTGCAAGTATTTTGAAGCACAACCCCATACAGATCTACATCCCCTTTGCAGATGTTGGATCACTGGAAAACCATTGGTACCATTATGACCTAAGTTTACATAATATTGCATCTATTTAGGTCGAATTGAACGTTTCTCTTACCTTTTTTTAATTTCCACCAAAGAGATACACACTACATCTATGTGAATGAAATCTTTATAGTAAAGACGTAGATGAGATGCCTTGAACCACAGCCCCCACTGCAATTAAAAAAATTGCACCCGTTATGTCACACCCCCAAAGCAGAACGGCAGAAACGTTCGGGGGCGGAGGACGTCATGTACAGTATCATAACAATGCATAATAGTAGCACAAGCAACAACATCATCCATTGCATTAATAATATAATTCAATACAAGTGTGTTATGTATAGTTTATAAGACACCAAAATATGAATCAAAATAAAAGACGAGTCTTGAACGTGCTCTGTCTTCTCAAAACCTGATCGTCGGTACCTGTCTACTGGTGACCTGAGAATACAAGTTATTTTGAAAGCGTAGATCAACATTAAAGCTGGTGAGTTCATAAGTATCTTAATGTCATTGTTTGTATAAGTTTGATGAAAGTGTTTGTAAATTTTTAATGTAAATGTTTGTAAGTGTTTGAATGTAAATGTTTGTATACTTCCTAGAAAATCCTATATTTTCTAATAAAGTAGTCGTCTACCAAGACCCGACAGTTTTGTATGTTTGTTCTTTTGTAAAAGTGAGTGTTTTTCCCAAGTATGACTATCATTACCAAAATATAGTTTACATTACCGTTTATGTGAGAAGATCACAATATGAATGTAATGGGAAAATAAGTATGTATTGTAGTATTATATATAAGTAACTACTGATGTACTAACTAACTTAAACCAGTTTGTTTAATTAAGGTAAAATGTGATGAGATTATAACCATACTTGATTGATTAGTAAAACACGACGATCAAAGACGTCGAAATGGTATGACATTCGTCACCCGTAGACCTGCAGGTCCCACTGTAGCTAGCAGCAAGGTGTAGGATGGTCAATCCCGTATAGATCTATACACAAATTCATGCTCTCCCTCTAGGAGACTCTGGTTACAAAACTTGACACAGCAATATATTGCCCTGTAATGAAGTAGTGGCTCACATTAATGTTATAGTATTCTTGTATTTGTATAGTATGTTCTCTCTGTTCTAGTGTATAGTATGTTCTCTCTATTCTAGTGTATAGTATGTTCTCTAGTGTATATTATGTCTAAAGTGACTCATGTATGAACTGACTCTTGTATGTTTCATTGTTCTAGAATTATTGTGTAGTAATCCTCTAAACTATACTTATTATAGTTTACTAGTGATGTTGTTTGTATGACTGAATCATGTTTGTACACCTTTGCTAACCAAAGGTATTGAACTGATGTAAGAACTTTTATATCTATATACATATACATAATATATAACTAATATTCAAACGACACTCGGACAAACAACCGGTACCCTAAGTCCACAACCAAACAAGGAACATGAAATAAGGCGAGTTATCAGTCTTAAGCCCTTTCAACCTTATTTATATAACTATATATATATAGACATGATTTTGACAATATATAAGTTTAAAAAGAGTTTTGTAAAATGATAAAGAGTTTAACATATAAAAGAGTTTATAAAACGATTTGAAGCAGTTTGTTTGATAACACAGTTTTGAAATATAAGAAATCCACTTGTTTGATAGTTATTAATCACATGTGATTGATACAATAACTATAATGTTTTCTACTTGAATTCCCCCCCACCCCCCCCCCCCCCCATAAAAGCATTTAAAATCATTTAAAAGATAAGTTAGGGGTATGAACTCACCTGTAGTGAGTGATTCGAATGTAAAATCGATAAAGGATGCTAAGTGTCAAGTGTAGTCTTGAGCACAAACGGACCCTATTAAGCATATAATGGCACATATATGGATATAATTAGTGTATATAACAAGTAATTATGATAGGGAACCACTTTAGGGACTAGAAAACACTTGAATTGAAGTGTTACAATCACATATGATTGCACTAAAGGGGTTTAAGGCCACACAAGTGTGTTCACGGCCTTGGTGTTTACGGCCATGGTGGTTTACGGCCATGGGAGTTTATGGTCAAGGGAGATGCTCATGGCCATGGGAGTTTGACACACCCCCAGCCATCGGCGGAAACACCGGGTGGTGTAACGTCATTCTTTGTATCACAGTTATATAACATACATTGAACATTACTACAGAAAATACATACCTTTATTGATAACTGAAAGTTACATAACTGTTTTTCTAGGACCTATTACATAATATCCGACTATGGCATACTTCTTAATGAACAGAAAAGTAATATTAAAACTTCTTCTGTTCGAATACATACCAGCTTTTCAAATTCCTGAAAACACATGCATTTTAAAATACATCAACATAAAGTTGGTGAGTCCACAGGTGTTGACTTCATAAAATAATACATTTTCCATGTTCAAAAGTATAGTTTTGAAAGTATCATTTTGACTTCTTAACATTTAGTATGTATATTACGTATAATAGTTTACTTATCAATTAAGTGTTATACCTAAACATTCCTTGAGCCTAATGTATAAGTAGGGGGAAACTTATACTTAACATTAATACTTGTATACGACAAAGTATAATGTTTCTAACAATTTGCTACCATGAGCCTGTAACCGCTGCTGTGACATAATACCTCTGATAAAACCCACTCATGATTTCCATGAGGACAACTCACTCATGATTTCCATGAAGACAACCCACTCATGATTTCCATGAGGACAACCCACTCATGATTTCCATGAGGACAACACTGTACGCTTCATCGACGCCGGAACAATAACAAGTAAAAAGGATAGTTCGTCACTTGCTTATGGTTGACTGTAGCTAATAGTCACAAGTGGGGTGGTCAACCCGTATACTAATTATACACGACTTCCTCTCTCACACGGGATTAACGGTTACAGTTCAGAGGATTTCCGCTAAGATCCCCAATCTTAGTTGATGAATACAATTACTCATGTAGATTCCGATGACTTCCTATAGCTCTAACAACAAAAGCATCTTCATGTCTAAAACCCTAAGTTACTAGACTATGTTTTTAAATAGTACTCCTAACTTCATAACATTTAGGTTGTATAACAGCTATAACTTGAAGTAAAACCAGGTTTTATCTTCACATAAAACCAATAATAACAACATATAACGTTCCTAGTTTTATCTTGACATAAAACTATCAATAACAATATATAACATACTAAGTTTTATCTTGACATAAAACTAACAATAACAACATATAACATACCAAGTTTTATCTTGACATAAAACCAATAATAGCAACATACTTTATAAATTAACATATAGAACTTCCGAATATAACTTCGGAACTATATCGCACACAACATATATATAGAATCCTAAGTATAACTCAAGATCTACATTAGTAAAATAACATGCTGACAAATTGATAATAGTTGTATATATTCAAAATATTATATTTAGAACAACCATACCACGGCTATTATAATTATATACTATCATATAGACATAATAGTAATGTATATACAATATTTAGCATGCGTTTTCCCCCAAAATATTAGAAAGTGGGGCCGTGAAACTCACCCTAGTAGCGTGATTTTATGTAATCTAAGCAGAAACGGTCAGCGTACGAGGTCGTCGGGGCTCGGGATGCAAGATGGCTTCAGCAAAGGAGAGAGGAGAAAGAAGTTTAGGTGTAAGAATGGCTGAAGTCGGACCTGCTATTTATAGTAAGGATTTTGGACCCCCACATCGTGGGTTTTATAAGGCCCACGTCATGAGTTTGGATCTTATCCCCGTAGACTTGCCATTTGCGTCCCTAGCTTCGGAAGGTGGCCATGTGACTCTTCACGTCGTGAGATATCCTTGCTCACGTCGTGAGTTTGGATCTTATCCCCTCGCAGCCTCGTCACACACCTTCTAGATTCCGAGATGTGGCAAAATGACTCCTCACGTCGTGAGCTCAGTCAGATTAGGGTTTCTGACAGCTGAATCTTCAGAAGGTCGTAACTTTCACATACGAACTCCGTTTTTGACGTTCTTTATATGCATGCGTAGGTATTTACAAGTAATACAACTCTCTTTTGGACTCTAATAGATAATTCTAAGTTTATTTTAAATTCCTCTTATTATAGAGATTTATAGTGTTCGGTTTATCATAACTTCTTCATGCGAAGTTAGATTCAGACATTCTCTATATTTTTGGAATCGTATGGACGTATACTTTGAGTTGTATCATAAAGAAAGTTCATATTTGTATTAGAATTTATCATGAACTACATAGCACTCTTATCACATTACTAGCTTAACAAAATCACATTACATGATTGGCATAATCACATGTGATTGTCTATTGACCTATTTTGACTAGTGTTACATTCTCCCCCCGTTAGAATAATTTCGTCCCGAAATTTATCTTATGGATGGGGTTTTGTCAAACAGTTGGGGGTATTTTTCTTTCATCTGATCTTCACGTTCCCAAGTAAATTCAGGTCCTCGTAAAGAGTTCCATAGAACTTTCACTATGGGAATACGACTTTGCTTTAATCGTTTGACTTCTCGATCCATGATCTCAACAGGTTCTTCTACAACGTTGAGTTTCATATCGACTTGTATCTCTTCGAGAGGTATAACAAGAGTGTCATCGGAAAGACATCTTTTGAGATTTAATATGTGAAAAACATTGTGCACATTACTTAGCTCTTGAGGCAACTTGAGTTGGTATGCGACAGAACCAATTCTTGCTAGAATTTCAAAAGGTCCTATATTCCGTGGGTTTAGTTTGCCTCGTTTCCCGAATCGAATTACGCCTTTCCAAGGAGAGACCTTCAACATTACTTTATCCCCAACTTGGAATTCTAAAGGCTTACGTCTTACGTCAGCATAGCTCTTTTGACGATCACGAGCAGCCTTTAATCGATCCTTAATTTGCACGATCTATTCAGTTGTTTCGTGGATTATTTCTGGTCTAGTACGTAAGGTATCTCCTGTTCGTTCTCTGGCCATCTGTGTATCTCCAACTTCTGCCCAACATACTGGGGAACGACATTTTCCTCCATAAAGAGCCTCAAACGGTGCAGCCTTGATGCTGGTGTGATGACTATTGTTGTAGGAAAACTCAATTAATGGTAAATGAGTATCCCACGCATTTCCAAAGTCTATTACACAGGCTCGGAGCATATCTTCTAATGTCTGAATGGTCCTCTCACTCTGACCATCAGTCTGTGGATGGTAAGCTGTACTCATATCTAGACGTGTTCCTAAGGATTTTTGTAGAGATTGCCAAAACCATGAAGTGAATCTACTATCTCGGTCAGAAATAATAGAATTTGGAACTCCATGCAATCTGACAATTTCCTTAAGATAAATTCTAGTCAGCTTCTCCATCTTGTCGTTCTCCTTAATTGGTAAGAAATGGGCGGACTTAGTCAATCTATCGACTATTACCCAAATAGTGTCGAACCCACTAAGAGTTTTAGGTAACTTAGTGATGAAGTCCATTGATATCTGCTCCCATTTCCATTCAGGTATTTCCGGTTGTTGAAGTAAACCTGAAGGCTTTTGATGTTCTGCCTTTACTCTAGAACAAGTCAAACATTTGCTCACATAAGTAGCAATTTCTGCCTTCATGTTTGGCCACCAATAATGTACTTTTAAATCTAAGTACATTTTGTCAGAACCTGGATGCACGAAATATCTGGACTTATGGGCTTCTTCTAAGACCAAGTCCCTGACTCCACCGTACTTAGGCGTCGAAATTCGGTTCATAAAGTGTCGCGTTCCGTCATCTCTTTGTATAAGTTGCTTTTCCATTCCTCGCAAAGCTTCATTCTTGATGTTTTCTTCTTTTAGAGCCTCAAGTTGAGCTACTCTAATTTGTGCGGTAAAGTTAGAATGGATAGTTATAGGTATTGCTCATACCCGACGGGGTTTAATATATTCTTTCCGGCTCAAGGCATCTGCTACCACGTTTGCCTTTCCGGGATGATAACGAATCTCACATTCGTAATCATTCAACAATTCGACCCATCTTCGTTGTCTCATATTAAGATCTTTTTGGTTGAAGATGTGCTGGAGAATCTTGTGGTCGGTAAAAATAGTACACTTAGTACCGTATAAGTAATGTCTCCAAATTTTTAGTGCAAAAAGTACAGCTCCCAATTCAAGATCATGGGTAGTGTAATTATTCTCATGCACCTTAAGTTGTCGTGATGCATAGGAGATAACTTTTCCTCTTTGCATCAACACACATCCCAATCCTTGATTTGATGTGTCGCAGTATACGACGAAGTCTTCTGTCCCATTTGGAAGGGATAGGATTGGTGCACTACACAACATTTGCTTCAGTTTCTGAAAAGCAGCTTCTTGTTTGTCTTCCCAGTTGAACTTCGTATCCTTCTGGGTTAGTGTTGTAAGTGGCTTGGCTATTTTGGAGAAATTCTCTATGAATCTACGGTAATATCCAGCTAGTCCTAGGAATTGACGCACTTCTATTGGTGTCTTTGGTGCTTCCCAATTCCTGATTGCTTCAACTTTGGATGGGTCAACATGAATTCCTTTGTTACTAACTACATGACCTAAAAATCGTACTTCTCTAATCCAAAACTCACATTTGGAGAATTTGGCGTAAAACTTTTCTTTTCTTAGTAGTTCCAATATTATTTGCAGGTGTTGAACATGTTCTTCCTTGGTTCGTGAATATATCAATATATCATCGATAAATACGATCACGAATTTATCCAAGTATGGTTTGCAAACACGATTCATGAGATCCATAAACACTGTTGGGGCATTGGTCAATCCAAAAGACATAACTAAGAACTCATAATGACCATAACGAGTTCTAAACGTTGTCTTTGGAATGTCATCTTCGTGTACTCTGAGTTGATGGTATCCTGATCTAAGATCTATCTTTGAGTAGTAGTTGGATCCTTGCAGTTGATCGAATAGATCATCAATTCTTGGAAGAGGATAACGATTCTTGATCCTTAGCTTGTTCAGCTCCCGATAATCAATACACATTCGAAAGGATCCATCCTTCTTCTTGACAAACAAGATTGGTGCTCCCCAAGGTGAAAAACTTGGTCGGATAAAGCCTTTGTCAAGAAGTTCTTGTAGCTGGCCAGACAATTCTTGCATTTCGGATGGAGCCAACCGATAAGGAGATTTTGCAACTGGTGCTGCTCCTGGAATTAAGTCGATTCGAAACTCAACTTGTCGGACGGGAGGTATTCCAGGTAGATCTTCAGGAAACACTACAGGGAAATCACATACTTGAGGTATGTCCTTGATTTCTTTTGTCTTTCTCTTCCTATCTACAATGTGGGCTAAGAATGCGCTACATTTCTTATGTAGATATTTCTAGGTCTTAGTACAAGAGATCACTTTGAGGTTCTTCCCAGATTTATCACCATAGATAATCAGGGCTTTGCCGTTTGGTAAGGGTAGTCGTATGGCTTTCTCATGACATAGAATTTCGGCGCGGTGTGAAGATAACCAATCCATGCCAATTATGACATCAAAACTACCGATAGGCATTGGCATCAGGTTGACGTGAAAAAGTTAGTTATTAAGAGTTATCAGACAGTTTTCTAGGATTTCATGTGTTTTCTCAGTTTGACCGTTAGCGATTTCTACTTCATAGATTTCTTTTAATTTGCTAGACTTATGACTTAACAATTTTCTAAACGTCGGAGTTATAAAACTTCTATCTGCTCCAAAGTCGAAGAGTATAGTAGCATATAAATTATCTATGAGAAATGTACCAGATACGACCGAAGGGTTCTGGATAGCCTCTCTGCTTCCGATCACAAATGCACTACCACGTCCTATGCATCCTTGACTCCTTAACTTTGGACATTCTTTCTTGATGTGTCCAACCTCTCCACACTCATAGCACTTTCTTCCTTCACCATGGCGTGCTCTAGTATTTGTTCCCTGATTCACGGTTGCAGGTGTTGTGCTCCTGCAGTGACTAGCAGTATGTCCCTTCTTCTTACACTTCGTGCAGACAAAACAGTCACCTAGATGATGACGGTTGCACTGATTGTACCATGAAGATTTTAGTTGCGTAGGTACTGCTGTCGTGGCTGTATAATTGGTTGCCACTTCTTGTCTTTTCTCAGATGATTGTTTGGGATTCTTCCTATTAAACTTGCGTTTGTTTGTTCCAGATTTGAGAGACTCAGCCTTTGAGACCACTTCTGTTCCTTGGATCTCTGTGAGGGTAAGCTGATGAGCTATTCTCTTGGTGTTGTCATAGGTCGTAGGCTTTGATGCGATCACCATGCCTTTGATTTGCGATGCTAAACCCCAGATATATCGCTCAATCTTCTTATATTCAGAGGTTACAAGTGCTGGACACATTACTGCAAGATCATTAAATCTAGCGGTATAAGCTTTTATCTCTGAACCTTTCATGGTTAGGGTTCACACTTCTTGTTCCAGTTTATGTATCTCCTCCCTAGGACAATACTCTTCCACTAGCATCATTTTTAGCTCATCCCATTTCATAGAATTTGCAGTATCAATTCCCATTGTATTCACATGGTTGTTCCACCAGGTGAGTGTTGCATCAGTGAAAGTACATGTTGCAAATCGTACTTTACAATCATCTGGACAGAAGCTTATTTGAAAGACGGACTCTGTCTTTTCTATCCACCTCGTCAAATTAACTACCCCTTCATTTCCATGAAAGCTTTTTGGCCTGCAATTCATAAAATATTTGTAGGTACACGTTCTAGCGGTCCCTACATGCCCTTCATTTCTAACTCCATCTCTTGTGACATTAGGTAGAGCCGCAACAATTCTTTGAGCTATGATTTCTTCCAGTTGTGCTGTACTTATTGGGGGGTTTGGTTCTGGTGGTTGTTGTTGTGGTGCTGATGGTCGGTTAGGGTTTAGCTGAGCACTACTTCTTCTAGGCATTTTGTTTTAGTTCCTATTATAAATAATAAGAATTTTATGAGTTTTGTTAATAATTTAGTACACGAGTACTAAATACTTCAATTATTCTTCAAAGTGTAAAACATAATGGACGACACAATGATTACTGTAATATATGCTTCATATTATTACCAGCGGTTACATTAGTTTATTTAGGTTTATAAGAGAAAAGTTTCTATAAACATTGCAAAATTTGCAAGGTTTTCTACATCCTTGCTATAAACTTTCCTCTTTTCGCCTTAACTAGTCTGATTTCTCTATTTACACAACCACTAGTTTTAGCTTATCTACCAGAAACCTAAGTGATGACCTAGCACGTCAGTGACATTAACCACTTGCTCCTCAAGTTCATGAGTTCTCTGCTCAAGACTTCCCGTGCGTTCTTCATTTCTTGAGGTTTGATTGTAGAGCTCTAACTCTGCAATCCTTGCATCGTGAGTAATCATGTCGTTATAAGCGAAATTTATATGATGATGGACATCCATCACCGATTCCTGATCTCGCGTCCCTTGTCCTTCTAGCTTTCGTACTCTTCCAGAGAGATGGGTAGCCCTCCCTTCGACAATTTCCATCTTATCTTCAATTTTCACACTTTTCTCAAAAAATTGAGATAAAGTGTCAACTTCAGAAGAATGTGGGAGATGTGGTCGAGATGATTGACCAGTCTCATACATCTTAACAGCTCTTTCTTCTGCCACCCACCTATCAACGGTTTGTGCGATCCGTGCAGGTTCATCTTGAACTCTATGACTTCCTAAAGATGTCGCCTTCTGATTCTTCTTAATCTTTTGCCATATCGGTATGGATTTACGTGCCGTGCATTTCATTTTTGCTCCTCCTGGAAGTTTACGGTAAAGAGTGTTCAGTGGCGGTAAAGATGATGCCACCGATTCTGTCTCCTCCATTGGTTCGGTCTCTTCCATTGGTTCACTCTCTTCCCATTCGTTGGAGGGTAAAGGTGCTCCATCATGAGAAGGTATTGGATGAAAGGTGGTTGGATTTATAGGGTAGTAAGGATCGCCTACCATCATAGGGAATGGAACTTCCTCTTCTTCATCTGTATCCTCGATGATTATCCATTCTCGTAAATGTGCCATGTCGAATTCCTATATATTTTGGATCACCAAGAGTTTTAGTCTATCAAATATTACTCCCAAATTAAATAGTTCATATGATCTGATCATAATAAAATGTAGTTGCGCACCTACACCTAATTGTGATAGGATATACGCACATATAAACTTTAGTTGGAATATTTGATCTAAATCCTTGAGATCAAAAACATTCCGGGTATTAAGGTGTATTCTCATCGCGGGTCTGAGTCTTTATATATGACTATATATTCTTATTTATTGTATTCACGCTTTAATTATTGTTTGTTACTTCAGGTCTATCTGATAAGGCTCCGGCCAGTCAGGACAGTCGAAAGGGCAGGATCATTTTAGCATATAGCCGTTCTGGAATCCAGCAACCCAAATCGACATGTCTATCCTTGTCACCGCTCCCATAAGTAGTCCTTCAGTAGAAAAATTAATAATACTTTTTATTGTAGGCTAAGGGATATACCTAAACCTAATAGAGTAACCCCTAAACTATAGACGTGCTTTTCTAAGAAAGTACTAGTTCACTATAGTTAATAGCTCTGATACCAATTTCTGTCACACCCCCAGCCATTAGCGGAAACACCGGGTGGTGTAACGTCATTCTTCGTATCACAGTTATATAACATATATTGAATAGTACTACAGAAAATACATACCTTTATTGATAACTGAAAGTTACATAACTATTTTTCTAGGACCTTTTACATAATATCCGACTATGGCATACTTCTTAATGAACAGAAAAGTAATAGTAAAACTTCTTCTGTTCGAATACATACCAGCTTTTCAAGTTCCTGAAAACACATGCATTTTAAAATACGTCAACATAAAGTTGGTGAGTCCACAGGTTTTGACTCCATAAAATAATACATTTTCCACGTTCAAAAGTATAGTTTTGAAAGTATCATTTTGACTCTTCAACATTTAGTATGTATATTAGGTATAATAGTTTACTTATCAATTAAGTGTTATACCTAAACATTCCTTGAGCCTAATGTATAAGTAGGGGGAAACTTATACTTAACATTAATACTTGTATACGACAAAGTATAATGTTTCTAACAATTTGCTACCATGAGCCTGTAACCGCTGCTGTGACATAATACCTCTGATAAAACCCACTCATGATTTCCATGAGGACAACTCACTCATGATTTCCATGAAGACAACCCACTCATGATTTCCATTAGGACAACCCACTCATGATTTCCATGAGGACAACACCGTACGCTTCATCGACGCCGGAACAATAACAAGTAAAAAGGATAGTTCGTCACTTGCTTATGGTTGACTGTAGCTAACAGTCACAAGTGGGGTGGTCAACCCGTATACTAATTATACACGACTTCCTCGCTCACACGGGATTAACGGTTACAGTTCAGAGGATTTCCGCTAAGATCCCCAATCTTAGTTGATGAATACAATTACTCATGTAGATTCCGACGACTTCCTATAGCTCTAACAACAAAAGCATCTTCATGTCTAAAACCCTAAGTTACTAGACTATGTTTTTAAATAGTACTCCTAACTTCATAACATTTAGGTTGTATAACAGCTATAACTTGAAGTAAAACCAGGTTTTATCTTCACATAAAACCAATAATAACAACATATAACGTTCCTAGTTTTATCTTGACATAAAACTATCAATAACAATATATAACATACTAAGTTTTATCTTGACATAAAACTAACAATAACAACATATAACATACCAAGTTTTATCTTGACATAAAACCAATAATAGCAACATACTTTATAAATTAACATATAGAACTTCCGAATATAACTTCGGAACTATATCGCACACAACATATATATAGAATCCTAAGTATAACTCAAGATCTACATTAGTAAAATAACATGCTGACAAGTTGATAATAGTTGTATATATTCAAAATATTATATTTAGAACAACTATACCCCGGCTATTATAACTATATACTATCATATAGACATAATAGTAATGTATATACAATATTTAGCATGCGTTTTCCCCCAAAATATTAGAAAGTGGGGCCATGAAACTCACCCTACTAGCGTGATTTTATGTAATCTAAGCAGAAACGGCCAACGTATGAGGTCGTCGCGGCTCGGGATGCAAGATGGCTTCAGCAAAGGAGAGAGGAGAAAGAAGTTTAGATGTAAGAATGGCTGAAGTCGGACCTGCTATTTATAGTAAGGATTTTTAACCCCCACGTCGTGGGTTTTATAAGGCTCACGTCGTGAGTTTGGATCTTATCCCCGTAGACTTGCCATTTGCGTCCCTAGCTTCGGAAGGTGGCCATGTGACTCTTCACGTCGTGAGATATCCTTGCTCAACTTGTGAGTTTGGATCTTATCCCCTCGCAGCCTTGTCACACACCTTCTAGATTCCGAGATGTGGCAAAATGACTCCTCACGTAGTGAGTTCCTGTGCTCACGTCGTGAGTTCAGTCAGATTAGTGTTTCTGACAGCTGAATCTTCGGAAGGTCGTAACTTTCACATACGAACTCCGCTTTTGACGTTCTTTATATGCACACGTAGGTATCTACAAGTACTACAACTCCCTTTTGGACTCCAATATCTAATTGTAAGTCTATTTTAAATTCCTCTTATTATAGAGATTTATAGTGTTCGGTTTATCATAACTTCTTCATGCGAAGTCAGATTCAGACATTCTCTATATTTTTGGAATCGTATGGACGTATACTTTGAGTTGTATCATAAAGAAAGTTCATCTTTGTATTAGAATTTATCATGAACTACATAGCACTCTTATCACATTACTAGTTTAACAAAATCACATTACATGATTGGCATAATCACATGTGATTGTCTATTGACCTATTTTGATTAGTTTTACAGAGTTTACGGTCAATGAAGATCTTGAGGAGGGTTTATGGCCAAGGGAGATGCTCATGGCCGTAAACTCTTATTATTCTTGGGAAATGGTTGTTTTCAAGGGTGTATGTTAAGAGCTTCTATAGGATAACTAGTATATGGAAGATTACCTACGTTTTGAAGCTTGAAGGGGGGTGTTCACGGTCCAAGAACTAGTATGTGTTCTTGGTGTTCTTGGTGTAAGTGATGAAGATTTGAAGATCTACTCAAAAGAGATGAAATCATGGATGAAATCATAGGGTTTCACTAGATTAAGAAAGGTATCAACTAACAAATGGAAGAAACACTTACATATTTGAAGATCAAGATGAAAACTCTTGATGATAGTTGAGAGAGAATCGATTTTCTTGAGTTGGAAGTGTGAGAAGTGGTGAAAAATGAAGGAATTTCATGTTTATGTGAGGAGTTTACGGCCAGCCAAGTGTTTACGGTCGTAATCTCTAGTTTACGGCCGTAAACCCCAAGACTTGGAGTTTACCGGCTCGAATGCTGCACAGTGAACTCTAGCAGATACTCCCTAACACCAAATCCTTTAATGTACTAGGCTTAGAACACTCGAACAGACCCTTAACAATGCTAAAAGATAGCAGAAACAAGTCTGACTTGTGATTGAATTGAATGGCTTTACAAGATAGAAATTTCGGGTTGTCACATCATCCCCCCGTTAGAGAGAATTTCGTCCCGAAATTAGAGTTTAAGCAATTAAGCAATTACAAATAACTAAGTAAAAAGATGAGGATATTTCGGTTTCATTTGATCCTCACGCTCCGAAGTGAATTCAGGTCCTTGCTTGGCATTCCAGCGAACCTTCACTATCGGGATACGACTTTGCTTTGTTTGCTTGACCTCTCGGTCCATGATCTCTACTAGTTCTTCCACGAAGTTAAGGCTCTCGTTGATCTCGATCTCGTCGAGTGGAATTACAAGAGTCTCGTCGGACAGACACTTTTTCAAGTTCGAGAGGTGGAAAGTAGGGTGTACGTTACTAAGTTCGCGAGGTAGTTTGAGTTTGTAAGCTACAGGGCCGATTCTAGCGAGAATCTCGAAAGGCCCTACGTATCTTGGATTTAGCTTTCCACGCTTTCCGAAGCGTATCAAGCCCTTATAGGGTGAGACCTTTAATAGAACACGGTCGCCCACCTGGAATTTCAAAGGTTTCCTTCTCTTGTCTGCGTAGCTTTTCTGTCGGTCTCTAGAGGCTTTCAATCGTTCACGAATCTGAACGATCTTCTCTGTCGTTTCCCGAATGATCTCCGGACTTGTGAGAGTGATGTCAGGAACTCGTCCTTTAGCTAACTGTGTGTCACCCACCTCAGCCCAGCACAGTGGGGATTTGCACTTTCGGCCATAGAGGGCTTCAAATGGAGCAGCCTTTATGTTCGTGTGATAACTGTTATTGTAGGAGAACTCGACAAGGGGTAAATGAGTATCCCATGCCTTCCCAAAGTCAATCACACAGGCTCTCAACATGTCTTCCAAAGTTTGAATAGTCCTCTCACTTTGTCAGTCGGTTTGCAGATGGTAGGCTGTACTCATGTCCAGCCTAGTTCCTAGGGAACTTTGTAGCAACTGCCAGAACCTTGAAGTGAATCTACTATCTCTATCAGAGATAATGGATATGGGAACACCATGCAGTCGTACGATCTCTATGATGTAGGTTCTTGTTAGTTTCTCCATCTTGTTAGTCTCTTTGATAGGCAGGAAGTGTGCGGACTTTGTTAACCTCTCTACGATCACCCAAATAGTATCAAGACCACCCGTTGTCTTGGGCAACTTCGTTATGAAGTCCATTGTGATCCACCCCCACTTCCATTCAGGTATCTCCGGTTGTTGAAGTAAACCTGAGGGTTTCTGCTATTCGACCTTAACCTTAGCGCAAGTAAGACACTTACTCACGAAGGTAGCAATCTCTGCTTTCATGTTAGGCCACCAGTATAACTTTTTAAGATCCAGATACATCTTATCTGAAACTGGGTGGATGGAATATCGAGTGTTGTGCGCTTCGGTCATGACCAAGTCTCTGAAACCACCGTGCTTCGGTGTCCAGATTCGATCCATGAGATATAAGGCTCCGCCACCCTTGACTTCCAAGTTTTTATCCATCCCTCTCAGGGATTCACGCGCCATATTTTCAGGTTTCAAGGCTTCAAGCTGAGCCTCCTTTATTTGTGTGGACAGATGTGAATGGATTGTCATAGTCAATGATTTGACTCTACGACCAGAGTATTCTTTCCGACTTAGGGCGTCAGCTACTACGTTGGCTGTGACAACCCAACAAATTCAATCCAGTAAAGTCAATCAATCCAATCAAATGTCAGACTTGTTTATGCTATCGTTTAGTCTTGTTAAGGGTCATTCTAATGAGTTCTAAGCCTAATACATCCAAGGAATGAGTGTTAGGAAGTATCTGCTTGAGTTCACTGTACATCATTCAAGCCATAAACTCCATCTCAAGGAGTTTACGGCCGCAAACAAGGAGTTTACACCGTAAACTCTTGCCAGCCGTGAACTCATGCCCCTAAGTGTCATATTCCTTCACTTTTCTTCATTTCTTACACTTTCACCTCAAGAACACTTGAATTCTCTCTCAAGTATCATAAGGATCTTCGTCTTGATCTTCAAAAACTGTAAGTAATTCATCTATCCTTCTTGTTATTCCTCCTTGGCCTTGTAAGCATCTCTTGATTCATCCATAAAAATCATCTTTTTGGTTAGATCTTCAAGTAATTCAACACTTTCACCAAGAACACTCACTAGTTCTTGGACCGTGAACCCCCTCCCAAGCTTCAAAAGCGTGAGTATCTCTTCTATCTCCTAGTTAGACTTGTTAAACTCTTGATTCTAGCCTTGGATCATCATAAAATAAATGACTATCAAGAGTTTACGGCCGTAAACCCTTGCATGGATGTAACCTCTTGTGTTGGTGGATGTTTTGGCCCTTAAATGCCCTTATATTCGAGCCTAGAATCGAAAGCACTTGTTGAATGCTTGATAGGACCATAAAACACCTCGTTTGCAAGTCCTCCCATGAGTGTACGGCCGTAAACCCCTTGACCGTACACTCTAGGACCGTAAACACCCTGGACCGTAAACCCCTTGGCCGTAAACACCCTAGACCATAAACATCATGGCCGTAAACACCTGTGTGGCCGTAAACACCCCTTTGATGAATCACATGTGATTATAACACTTAGTCCAAGTGTTTCTTAGTCCCTAAGGGTGTTTCCTTGCATGTTAGTTGCTTTAAACACTAAATTCATGCCAATATATGCCATTATATGTCATTAGGACTCGTTTGTGTCTCGAGAATTCATTCGTGGAACTTCTCATCCTTACGCGCATATTCGATTGAATCACCCACATAAGGTGAGTTCATACCCCTATAATCAATCTTTTAAATGTTTTAAATGTTTTTAAAGGGGGGGATACAAGTTGAACACAATGATAATTGTGTAAATGTTATTTATAATAACCATCATATTCAAAAGGATTTCTTATACTTTTATATAAGTGATCAAAACATTTCAAAAACTCTTTTAAAGTTATGTTACTTTATAGCTTACAAAATTCCATTTTTAAAGTACAATCATAACTTAGTAGATAAAATAAGTCTTTTCTTCAAGTCAGTAACAGTTCAAGTAAACATACTAGTAAACTATAATAGGTATAGTTTAGAGGTTCAATTCACACTAGACACTAGAACAAAGAGAACATACTATAAAGAGAAGTAGGGAGGTAGATACAATACTAGATAACATAAGAGAACATACTATAAAGAGAAACAGGGAGGAAGCTACAATACACGATAACAGAAAGAACATACTATATACTATAACAGAAGAACAAATCATGATTTAAAAAATATACCAATGATCACTAACTCATTGTTCTAAACAAGAGGTGATAATAAATTGGGTATACAAGACTACTATAACTTTAATGTGAGACTACTTCACGGCTTAGCAATTTGTTTGCTGAAGACACGTTTTGTAACCAGAATCTCTTGCAAGGAGAGCGTATAGTATGGGTACAACCACATCACATTATGACCTTAATAAAACATACTTGTTTTAAGGTAACCAGTACTCCAGAATGTCAATTTAAAGGACAACTATGTACTTACATTTTCCCATTACTTTCATATTGTGACAGTTCCACTTGAAAGTGAATGCAAACTATTTTCGAGTTAAGATAGTTATAAACAAGGGAAAACTTACAACTTTTCAAGCGACAAAGAGAACGGTCAAGTTTAGTACATTCAGTAGAAAGGGGCCTATAATGCTAACTTTATGATTCCTTAGTTTATACATCATGAATATATATTAATCGGATCCGACATGTGGTAGGATGTGTGCTTTCCGCTTCATTTCCTGTTCCTTGTTTGGTTGTGGGCTTAGAGCAAATTCACCCAGCCTACTATCTATTCGATCTTAGCTATATATATGTTCTGTATACACAAAGTAATCATAAGGGGTACCAGGTATGGGTCAGGTCATAGGACACTAACTCAATGCACCGTTTTCTAGTACAAAACATATTTTTCAAAGAGAACATTTGGTATACAAAACTTGAAACTTACCAGTAAAGATTTTAATCCATTTTATTAAACCAGTATAACTTAAAGGACCTTAGGTGGTTAATTCTATAATACCTTAGTTTATACATCAGGGTTATATATAATTAATACCCGATAGGTAGTTGGATGTGTGCTTTCCGCCTCATTTCCTATTCCTTGTTTGGTTGTGGGCTTAGGTCAGATTCACACAATTAACTATCTGTTCGATATTAGATTATATATAGCTAGTATAAACTAAGTGATTATAGAAGGAACTATTGTGGTTACCATTTTTACTAAAAGAAATAAGGGTTTTCTTAAAGAATCTTTTCATCAAATATAAAGCAACTATTACAGTTAACTCCGTGAGTACCAAGTAAATACACCAGGGTTATATACAACGAAGATCTAACAAACAATGGGATGTGTGCTTTCCACCTCATTTCCTGTTCCTTGTTTGGTTGTGGGATTAAGGCAGATACACACAACCGATTGTTTGTTTACTCTGGATTTTATATAACTTGTATCCATTTAGTACTCATAGAAAGGATTGTAGAGTCATGTTTACTTATCTCTCATCAAATCAGGAAATATAGGATTTCCTGGAGGAACAGGCGAACTTTTCTAAAAGAACTTACAACTTACTACAACTTTCTTACAACTTACTTACATCACTAAAATCTTATGAACTCACCAGCTTAAATGATGATCTACTCTTTCAAAATAACTTGTATTCTCAGGAGACCAGTAGACAGGTACGCATTCTGGGATTCAGAAGATGGAGCAGTATAGCTTCATGTCTTTTTGTCATTTACTTTGTAGTCTATGTTATGTGAACCACATACTTTGTAAACACTTTCTTTCTAATGAAATGGTATTTTATTACTTTGATTACTATGATGCATGTCTTGTGATACTAAACATGACGTCCTCCACCCCCGAACGTTTCCGACGTTCCGGTTTTGGGGTGTGACATTGGCTTTGCCGGGATGATAACGAATTTCACATTCGTAGTCGCTGAACAGTCGACCCATCGTCGTTGTCTCATATTGAGCTCCTTCTGGTCGAATATATGTTGGAGGCTTTTGTGGTCTGTAAAGATAGTGCTTTTTGTACCATAAAGGTAGTGTCTCCAGATCTTCGACCAAATATCACTGCTCCTAACTCAAGATCATGTGTGGTGTAGTTGATTTCGTGTGTCTTTAGTTGTATTGAGGCATAGGCGATGACCTTACCTTGTTGCATCAGAACACAGCCAAGCCCTTGGTTGGATGCATCGCAATAAACCATGAACTCTTCTATCCCTTCGGGGAAGGATAGTATCGATGCACTGTATAAGGCTCGCTTTAGTGTTTGGAACGCCTTTTCTTGTTTCTCTTCCCAGTCAAAGGCCACGCCCTTCTGGGTCAATGTTGTAAGCGGTTTTGCAATCCGAGAGAAGTTCTGAATGAACCTGCGATAGTAGCCAACGAGGCCTATAAATTGACGAATTTCTGTAGGCGTCTTCGGTGCTGACCAGTTCTCAATGGCCTTAATTTTGGAATGGTCCACGTGAATTCCCTCTTCGCTAACCATGTGACCCAAGTATTCGACTCTTCGAATCCAAAATTCGCATTTAGAGAACTTAGCATCAAGCTTCTTTGATCGCAGTGTTTCTAAGACCTGACGTAGATGTTGACTATGCTCCTCCTTACTTCGAGTGTAGATAAGTATGTCATCAATGAATACAATGACGAACTGATCCAATTAAGGACGACACACCCTATTTATTAGGTCCGTAAATACTGCGGGCACATTGGTCAATCCGAATGGAATCACTACAAACTTGTAGTGTCCATAACGAGTTCCGAAGGCTGTCTTGGGAACATCCTCCTCTAGCACTCGTAACTGGTGATACCCGGATCTCAGATCTATCTTTGAAAATTAATTTGCCCCTTGCAGTTGATCGAACAATTCGTCTATGCGTGGCAGAGGGTAACGATTCTTGACGGTCAGTTTGTTTATTTCCCGGTAGTCGATGTACATACGGAACGATCCGTCTTTCTTCTTGACGAACAAGACCGGTGCTCCCCAGGGTGAGAAGCTTGGTCTAATAAAGCCCTTGCTGAGCAATTCGTTAAGTTGACTGGATAGCTCCTGCATCTCAGCTGGTGCTAGACGATAGGGCGATTTGGCTACTAGGGTAGCCCCTGGAACTAAATCGATTCTGAACTCGACTTGACGTTGCGGAGGTAATCGTGGTAGTTCTTCTGGAAAGATGTCGAGAAAGTCGCGTACTTATGGAATGTTCTTTATGTCCTTCGTCTCTTGGCTCACATCGACAACATGAGTAAGGAATGCGTGACATTCCTTTCGTAAGTACTTTTGGGCTTGTATGCTCGAGATAATACGAAGGTTCGTGCCTAGTTTGTCGCCGTAGATCACTAGGGTTTCGCTAGACGGTAGATTTAGACGAACGGATTTCTCATAACACATGATGTCGGCACGATGAAAACTCAACCAATCCATGCCGATAATGACGTCGAAACTTTTAATTGATACTGGCATAAGGTCGATTGGAAATGAATGGCTATCTAGAGTTAGTGTACATCCTACGTATATGCAGCTAGTGCTCTCAGTCTTTCCCTTAGCCATTTCTACAGTGAACGGTTCTTTAAGTGCTCGTGGTTTTTGTTTAAGTAAGTGAGCAAATTTCTGGTTCACGAAACTCCTCTCCGCTCCACTATCAAATAGTATGCATGCACATGAGTTATCGAGGAGAAACATACCAGTGACCACTGTGGGGTCGGCTACTGCTTCATCGTGGCCTAAAGCCAAAACTCTTCCCACTCCACCGGTATTCCCTGCCTTTGGGCAGTGCCTTTTGTAGTGGCCCACCTTGCCACATCCGTAGCAAGTCTGGCCCACACCAACGCCAGGGACTTGGGTGATTGGCCTCGTCGGAGCCTTGCAGAAACGAACAGTGTGCCCCTTCTTGTTGCAATTAGCGCACTGCATTTACCGGCAGGGTCTGTTATGGTGGAAGCTGCATTTGTTTCACTTAGGCAAGCTTCCAGCATACTGCTTCATCAGCGCAGTCGCAGTAGGTGTTAATGCAGCATGAACAGCTACAACCTGCTGCTTTTTGGCAGCGTGCTGCGCCGCGTTCTTCTTCTTGTTATCCACGAACTTCTGCTTGTTGTCAGCGGTTTTGGAGGGTTATGGGATGGCCAGGGTTGTTGTCGTTGTCGGGGTGCGGACTCCATGATCAATGAGCCGATGTGCCAATCGCTTGGCACTGTCGAAGGTAGTGGGGTTTGAAGCTAATACATTCCCCAGAAATGGAGGCACCAGCCCCCAGATATACCTCTCTATCTTCTTTCCCTCAGTAGGGACCATTCCGGGACATAGTGCCACAAAATCGCTGAATCTGGCAATATAGGAGACTATGTCGGACCCCTTCATGGTTAGGCTCCACAGTTCCTGTTCAAGTTTCTGAACCTCGCCCCTCGGGAAGTATTCCTCTACCATGAGCTCCTTCAGAGCTTCCCAACCCATAGCATTAGCCACTATTAGAGTTAGTGACTTGACATGGCTATTCCACCACATGAGGCCTCTGTCCGCGAAGGTGTAGGCAGCAAATTTAACTTTGCTCCCTTCCGGACAGGAGCAGATCTCAAAGATCGACTCCGTTTTCTCGAACCATTGCGAGAGGGCAATGATTGTGCCAGACCCATTGAAGGTCCTGGGTTTGCAGTTGGTGAAGTCCTTATACGAGCACTCTCTAGAGCGCACTAGAGCATCACCTTGAGTGGAATGAACAGTTGTTCCACTCCCACTAGTTCGACTTGCACTGAATTGAGTTAGGGCTGTCGTAACAGCCGCATTCACTGTAGCTTGGATAGCTGCTGGATTGTATTGTGGAGGAGGTGGTGGTGGTTGTTGATTCGGAGTTATCGGAGTTGTGTGACTTGCTGATCGACGTGGAGGCATCTTGTAGCTGTAAGATCACAAAGATGAAGATATCGGTAAGAATTCAATAGTAAGTACAATGAGGGTGAATCATGGACTAACCCTCCATAGCCCAACAAAACAGATGAATGTATGATTGAAATAGAGATCTAGAAATAGAAGGATGAAAGCATTTGGATAAAGATTTCCCATGCGATTAGATATCTGTCAATAATATTGGTATTAAAGATGTAACAAGTTCGGGAAAATGACCTAGGTGTAGGTCTTACATCGAACCAGAGTAAGAAAATTTTGACAGCAAAAAGACCTAATAGACTGAAAGTTCAAGGTCTTAAGATAAACAGGAAATTACAGGGAAAAGTGCAACTTAGAGCATAGACAAGAAGACTATTCCTTTAACCAAAAGAAAGGATGTGCAGAGCATCTCCTACTGGCGACGGGCACTCCTCGGGAGAACCTTTAATTCAGCCAGCTGACGCTCCATATCTAGCAGGTGTCGCTCGTACACTCGCTGGCGTACGCGGAGTTCTATGGCTTCAGCTCGAGTCACAACTAGTTCTTGCAGTAGCATCTCATTTTCTCTCGTATCTCTCTCGTGAGCATCTTTAAGGCAGCGAATGCGGACTGTATTAACTCCCGCATTGGCATCAACCTCCATGACTCGGTTGATGGCCGACCTACCCTGCTCTTCATTTCGAGCAACCTTACGAACCAAAATAGGTAGGATTTTGTCTGCTGAGCCTCCCTCGCTCAGGTTGTAGAAGCTTCTGTCTCCTTTGTATGGCAAGGGTTGACCCTGCTCTTGACTCCATGTTCCCAAATGTTCCGCCCACAGAGGCGTCGGGCCTTGAAAAGCCGGACGAGGGTTAGGATTTGGGATTGGAACTACCAGGGGTAGATCATTGACTTCTGGCTCGGAGTCAGAATCCTCCAGGAAGTTCTCTGCGAAGTCATCATCCAATGGAATTGCATGATCCTCTTCTGGATCTTCATCGAGCCATCCACCATTACCTTGGTTGGGAAAGTACGGGTCGCCGTGGGGATGGAATCCAGCCATGTTATCTACGCGAGAATAGGGTTAAAAGAAATAATTAACAGATTCTAAGTCTATGACACCTTAGTCAGATATAGCCTTAGCGTATCCACTCAGAAACTATTGACATACTAATAAAGATCTTTTTAGTTTGCACATAAGTAATTATAATAACACAAAATACTCCTATAGTATTTTAAGTTTATATTCTGTTCTAATGTTTTCATTGTAGTAGTGTTGGTAAGTTTTTAGACTTGCTGCAACACCATAATCATTCCTAGGCACATGCTAATCACTTCTCGAAAAGATATAGTTGATCAGGCTATATTACTCCCAGATCTAATTATATGTCCCCAAGACTACTTGTGCTGTCCAACAACCGCAATACTTTTGTTCTGTTCTAGTATGACACTGATCCTAGTATTAATGCTTGTAAGTATACTTTTAGCTAAATATTTTATTATTTAAAAGTATAAACTCTTGGTCAGAGTATTTTTAATCCTGATGTGTTTATAGTTGTATATCTTTTATGGGTTGATATACTCAATTCACTATAAACAAAGCTCTGATACCAATCTGTCACACCCCCAAACCAGAACGGCGGAAACGTTGGGGGTCGGAGGACAACATGTACAATATCATAACAATGCATAATAATAAGACAAACAACAACATCATCCATTGCATTAATAATATAATTCAATACAAGTGTGTTATGTATAGTTTATAAGCACCAAAATATGAATCAAAATAAAAGACGAGTCTTGAACGTGCGTCGTCTTCTCAAAACCTGGTCATCGATGCCTGTCTACTGTTGACCTGAGAATACAAGTTATTTTGAAAGCGTAGATCAACATTAAAGCTGGTGAGTTCATAAGTATCTTAATGTCATTGTTTGTATAAGTTTGATGAAAGTGTTTGTAAATGTTTAATGTAAATGTTTGTAAGTGTTTGAATGTAAATGTTTGTATACTTCCTAGAAAATCCTATATTTTCTACTAAAGTAGTCTTCTATATAGACCCAACTGATTTGTATGTTTGTTCTTTTGTAAAAGTGAGTGGTTTTCCCAAGTATGACTATCATTACCAAAATATAGTTTACATTACCATTTATGTGAGAAGATCACAGTATGAATGTAATGGGAAAATAAGTATGTATTGTAGTATTGTATATAAGTAACTACCGGTGTACTAACTACCTTAAACCAGTTTGTTTAATTAAGGTAAAATGTCATGAGATTATAACCATACGTGATTGACTAGTAAAACACGACGATCAAAGACGTCGAAATGGTATGACATTCGTCACCGGTAGACCTCAACGGCCCACTATAGCTAGCAGCAAGGTGTAGGATGGTCAATCCCATATAGATCTACACACAAATTCACGCTCTCCCTCTAGGAGACTCTGGTTACAAAACGTGGCACAA
The DNA here is from genome assembly GCF_052849685.1 of Lactuca virosa. Lineage (NCBI taxonomy): Eukaryota > Viridiplantae > Streptophyta > Magnoliopsida > Asterales > Asteraceae > Lactuca > Lactuca virosa. The sequence continues at coordinate 93,067,218 of NC_136432.1, read as the reverse complement.
CAGTATATTGTCGTGTCATGAAGTAGTGGCTCACATTAATGTTATAGTATTCTTGTATTTGTATAGTATGTTCTCTCTGTTCTAGTGTATAGTATGTTCTCTAGTGTATAGTATGTCTGAACTGACTCTCGTATGTTTCATTGTTCTAGAATTAGTGTGTAGTAATCCTCTAAACTATACCTATTATAGTTTACTAGTGATGTTGTTTGTATGACTGAATCATGTTTGTACACCTTTGCTAACCAAAGGTATTGAACTGATGTAAGAACTTTTATATCTATATACATATACATAATATATAACTCAGATTCAAACGACACTCGGACAAACAACCCTAAGTCCACAACCAAACAAGGAACAGGAAATAAGGCGAGTTAGCAGTCCTAAGCCCTTTCAACCTTATTTATATAACTATATCTATATAGACATTATTTTGACAATATATAAGTTTAAAGAGAGTTTTATAAAATGATAAAGAGTTTAACATATAAAAGAGTTTATAAAACGATTTGAAGTAGTTTATTTGATAACACAGTTTTGAAATATAAGAAATCCACTTGTTTGATAGTTATTAATCACATGTGATTGATACAATAACTATTATGTTTTTTACTTGAATTCCCCCCCCCCCCCCCCCCGGCCCCATAAAAGCATTTAAAATCATTTAAAAGATAAGTTAGGGGTACGAACTCACCTGTAGTGAGTGATTCGAATGTAAGATCGATAAAGGATGCTAAGTGTCAAGTGAAGTCTTGAGCACAAACGGACCCTATTAAGCATATAATGGCACATATATGGATATAATTACTGTATATAACAACTAATTATGATAGGGAACCACTTTAGGGACTAGGAAACACTTGAATTGAAGTGTTACAATCACATATGATTGCACTAAAGGGGTTTACGGCCACACAAGTGTGTTCACGGCCTTGGTGTTTACGGCCAAGGTGTTTACGGCCATGGTGGTTTATGGCCATGGGAGTTTACGGTAAAGGGAGATGCTGATGGCCATGGGAGTTTACGGTCAATGAAGATCTTGAAGTGGGTTTACGGCCAAGGGAGATGCTCATGGCCGTAAACTCTTATTGTTCTTGGGAAATGGTTGTTTTCAAGGGTGTATGTTAAGAGCTTCTATAGGATAACTAGTATATGGAAGATTACCTACGTTTTGAAGCTTCGAGGGGGGTGTTCATGGTCCAAGAACTAGTATGTTTTCTTGGTGCTCTTGGTGTAAGTGATGAAGATTTGAAGATCTACCCGAAAGAGATGAAATCATAGGGTTTCACTAGATTAAGCAAGGTATCAACTAACAAATGGAAGAAACACTTACATATTTGAAGATCAAGATGAAAACTCTTGATGACAGTTGAGAGAGAATCGAGTTTCTTGAGTTGGAAGTGTGAGAAGTGGTGAAAAATGAAGGAATATCATGTTTATGGGAGGAGTTTACGGCCAGCCAAGAGTTTACGGCTGTAATCTCTAGTTTAAGGCCGTAAACTCCAAGACTTGGAGTTTACCGGTTCGAATGTTGCACAGGGAACTCTAGCAGATACTCCCTAACACCAAATCCTTGAATGTACTAGGCTTAGAACACTCGAACAGACCCTTAACAATGCTAAAAGATAGCAGAAACAAGTCTGACTTGTGATTGAATTGAATGGCTTTACAAGATAGAAATTTCGGGTTGTCACATCATCCCAACCGTTAGAGAGAATTTAGTCCCGAAATTAGAGTTTAAGCAATTAAGCAATTACAAATAACTAAGTAAAAAGATGTGGATATGTCGGTTTCATTTGATCCTCACGCTCCCAACTGAATTCAGGTCCTCGCTTGGCATTCTAGCGAACCTTCACTATCGGGATACGACTTTGCTTTGTTTGCTTGACCTCTCGGTCCATGATCTCTACTGGTTCTTCCACGAAGTTAAGTCTCTCGTTGATCTCGATCTCGTCGAGTGGAATTACAAGAGTCTCGTCGGACAGACACTTTTTCAAGTTCGAGACGTGGAAAGTAGGGTGTACGTTACTAAGTTCGCGAGGTAGTTTGAGTTTGTAAGCTACAGGGCCGATTCTAGCGAGAATCTCGAAAGGCCCTACATATCTTGGATTTAGCTTTCCACGCTTTCCGAAGCGTATAAAGCCCTTATAGGGTGAGACCTTTAATAGAACACGGTCGCCCACCTGGAATTTCAAAGGTTTCCTTCTCTTGTCTGCGTAGCTCTTCTGTCAGTCTCTAGAGGCTTTCAATCGTTCACGAATCTGAACGATCTTCTCTGTCGTTTCCCGAATGATCTCCGGACTTATGAGAGTGATGTCAGGAAGTCGTCCTTTAGCTAACTGTGTGTCACCCACCTCAGCCCAGCACAGTGGGGATCTGCACTTTCGGCCATAGAGGGCTTCAAATGGAGCAGCCTTTATGTTCGTGTGATAACTGTTATTGTAGGATAACTCGACAAGGGGTAAATGAGTATCCCATGCCTTCCCAAAGTCAATCACACAGGCTCGGAACATGTCTTCCAAAGTTTGAATAGTCCTCTCACTTTGTCAGTCGGTTTGCAGATGGTAGGCTGTACTCATGTCCAGCCTAGTTCCTAGGGAACTTTGTAGCAACTGCCAGAACCTTGAAGTGAATCTACTATCTCTATCAGAGATAATGGATATGGGAACACCATGCAGTCGTACGATCTCTATGATGTAGTTTCTTGTTAGTTTCTCCGTCTTGTCAGTCTCTTTGATAGGCAGGAAGTGTGCGGACTTTGTTAACCTGTCTACGATCACCCAAATAGTATCAAGACCACCCGTTGTCTTGGGCAACTTCGTTATGAAGTCCATTGTGATCCACCCCCACTTCCATTCAGGTATCTCCGGTTGTTGAAGTAAACCTGAGGTTTTCTGCTATTCGACCTTAACCTTAGCACAAGTAAGACACTTACTCACGAAGGTAGCAATCTCTGCTTTCATGTTAGGCCACCAGTATAACTTTTTAAGATCCAGATACATCTTATCTGAAACTGGGTGGATGGAATATCGAGTGTTGTGTGCTTCGGTCATGACCAAGTCTCTGAAACCACCGTGCTTCGGTGTCCAGATTCAATCCATGAGATATAAGGCTCCGCCACCCTTGACTTCCAAGTTTTTATCCATCCCTCTCAGGGATTCACCCGCCATATTTTCAGGTTTCAAGGCTTCAAGCTGAGCCTCCTTTATTTGTGTGGACAGATGTGAATGGATAGTCATAGTCAATGATTTGACTCTACGACCAGAGTATTCTTTCCGACTTAGGGCGTCAGCTACTACGTTGGCTGTGACAACCCAACAAATTCAATCCAGTAAAGTCAATCAATCAAATCAAATGTCAGACTTGTTTCTGCTATCTTTTACTCTTGTTAAGGGTCATTCTAATGAGTTTTAAGCCTAATACATCCAAGGAATGAGTGTTAGGAAGTATCTGTTTGAGTTCACTATACATCATTCAAGCCATAAACTCCATCTCAAGGAGTTTACGGCCGCAAACAAGGAGTTTACACCGTAAACTCTTGCCAGCCGTGAACTCATGCCCCTAAGTGTCATATTCCTTCACTTTTCTTCATTTCTTACACTTTCACCTCAAGAACACTTGAATTCTCTCTCAAGTATCATAAGGATCTTCGTCTTGATCTTCAAAAACTGTAAGTAATTCATCTATCCTTCTTGTTATTCCTCCTTGGCCTTGTAAGCATCTCTTGATTCATCCATGAAAATCATCTTTTTGGTTAGATCTTCAAGTAATTCAACACTTTCACCAAGAACACTCACTAGTTCTTGGACCGTGAACCCCCTCCCAAGCTTCAAAAGCGTGAGTATCTCTTCTATCTCCTAGTTAGACTTGTTAAACTCTTGATTCTAGCCTTGGATCATCATAAAACACATGAGTATCAAGAGTTTACGGCCGTAAACCCTTGCATGGCTGTAACCTCTTGTGTTGGTTGATGTTTTGGCCCTTAAACTCCCTTATATTCGAGCCTAGAATTGAAAGCACTTGTTGAATGCTTGATAGGACCATAAAACACCTCGTTTGCAAGTCCTCCCATGAGTGTACGGCCGTAAACCCCTTGACCATACACTCTAGGACCGTAAACACCCTGGACCGTAAACCCCTTGGCCGTAAACACCCTAGACCGTAAACATCATGGCTGTAAACACATGTGTGGCCGTAAACACCACTTTGATGAATCACATGTGATTCTAACACTTAGTCCAAGTGTTTCTTAGTCCCTAAGGGTGTTTCCTTGCATGTTAGTTGCTTTAAACACTAAATTCTTGCCAATATATGCCATTATATGTCATTAGGACTCGTTTGTGTCTCGAGAATTCATTCATGGAACTTCTCATCCTTACGCGCATATTCGATTGAATCACCCACATAAGGTGAGTTCATACCCCTATAATCAATCTTTTAAATGTTTTAAATGTTTTTAAAGGGGGGGATACAAGTTGAACACAATGATAATTGTGTAAATGTTATTTATAATAACCATCATATTCAAAAGGATTTCTTATACTTTTATATAAGTGATCAAAACATTTCAAAAACTCTTTTAAAGTTATGTTACTTTATAGCTTACAAAATTCCATTTTTAAAGTACAATCATAACTTAGTAGATAAAATAAGTCTTTTCTTCAAGTCAGTAACAGTTCAAGTAAACATACTAGTAAACTATAATAGGTATAGTTTAGAGGTTCAATTCACACTAGACACTAGAACAAAGAGAACATACTATAAAGAGAAGTAGGGAGGTAGATACAATACTAGATAACATAAGAGAACATACTATAAAGAGAAACAGGGAGGAAGATACAATACACGATAACAGAAAGAACATACTATATACTATAACAGAAGAACAAATCATGATTTAAAAAATATACCAATGATCACTAACTCATTGTTCTAAACAAAAGGTGATAATAAATTGGGTATACAAGACTACTATAACTTTAATGTGAGACTACTTCACGGCTTAGCAATTTGTTTGCTGAAGACACGTTTTGTAACCAAAATCTCTTGCAGGGAGAGCGTATAGTATGGGTACAACCACATCACATTATGACCTTAATAAAACATACTTGTTTTAAGGTAACCAGTACTCCAGAATGTCAATTTAAAGGACAACTATGTACTTACATTTTCCCATTACTTTCATATTGTGACAGTTCCACTTGAAAGTGAATGCAAACTATTTTCGAGTTAAGATAGTTATAAAGTAGGGAAAACTTACAACTATTCAAGCGACAAACAGAACGGTCGAGTCTAGTACATTTAGTAGAAAGGGGCCTATAATGCTAACTTTATGATTCCTTAGTTTATACATCAGGAATATATATTAATCGGATCCGACATGTGGTAGGATGTGTGCTTTCCGCTTCATTTCCTGTTCCTTGTTTGGTTGTGGGCTTAGAGCAGATTCACCCAGCCTACTATCTATTCGATCTTAGCTATATATATGTTTTGTATACATCAAGTAATCATAAGGGGTACCAGGTATGGGTCAGGTCATAGGAGACTAATTCAATGCACCGTTTTCTAGTACAAAACATACTTTTCAAATAGAACATTTGGTATACAAAACTAGAAACTTACCAGTAAAGCGTTTAATCCATTTTATTATACCAGTATAACTTAAAGGACCTTAGGTGGTTAATTCTATAATACCTTAGTTTATACATCAGGGTTATATATAATTAATACCCGATAGGTAGTTGGATGTGTGCTTTCCGCCTCATTTCCTATTCCTTGTTTGGTTGTGGGCTTAGGGCAGATTCACACAATTAACTATCTGTTCGATATTAGATTATATATAGCTAGTATAAACTAAGTGATTATAGAAGGAACTATGGTGGTTACCATTTTTACTAAAAGAAATAAGGGTTTTCTTAAAGAATCTTTTCATCAAATATAAAGGAACTATTACAGTTAACTCCGTGAGTACCAAGTAAATACACCAGGGTTATATACAACGAAGATCTAACAAACAATGGGATGTGTGCTTTCCGCCTCATTTCCTGTTCCTTGTTTGGTTGTGGGCTTAAGGCAGATACACACAACCGATTGTTTGTTTACTCTGGATTTTATATAACTTGTATCCATTTAGTACTCATAGAAAGGATTGTAGAGTCATTTTTACTTATCTCTCATCAAATCAGGAAATATAGGATTTCCTGGAGGAACAGACGAACTTTTCTAAAAGAACTTACAACTTACTACAACTTTCTTACAACTTACTTACATCACTAAAATCTTATGAACTCACCAGCTTAAATGATGATCTACTCTTTCAAAATAACTTGTATTCTCAGGAGACCAGTAGACAGGTACGCATTCTGGGATTCAGAAGATGGAGCAGTATAGCTTCATGTCTTTTTGTTATTTACTTTGTAGGCGTCTTCGGTGCTGACCAGTTCTCAATGGCCTTAATTTTGGAAGGGTCCACGTGAATTCCCTCTTCTCTAACCATGTGACCCAAGTATTCGACTCTTCGAATCCAAAATTCGCATTTAGAGAACTTAGCATAAAGCTTCTTTGATCGCAGTGTTTCTAAGACCTGACGTAGATGTTGACTATGTTCCTCCTTACTTCGAGTGTAGATAAGTATGTTATCAATGAATACAATGACGAACTGATCCAAGTAAGGACGACACACCCTATTCATTAGGTCCATAAATACTGCGGGCGCATTGGTCAATCCGAATGGAATCACTACAAACTTGTAGTGTCCATAACGAGTTCGGAAGGCTGTCTTGGGAACATCCTCCACTAGCACTCGTAACTGGTGATACCCGGATCTCAGATATATCTTTGAAAAGTAATTCGCCCCTTGCAGTTGGTCGAAAAATTCGTCTATCCGTGGAAGAGGGTAACGATTCTTGACGGTCAGTTTGATTATTTCCCGGTAGTCGATGCACATACGGAACGATCCGTCTTTCTTCTTGACGAACAAGACCGGTGCTCCCCTGGGTGAGAAGCTTGGTCTAATAAAGCCCTTGCTGAGCAATTCGTTAAGTTGACTGGATAGCTCCTGCGTCTCAGCTGGTGCTAGACGATAGGGCGATTTGGCTACTAGGGTAGCCCCTGGAACTAAATCGATTCTGAACTCGACTTGATGTTGCGGAGGTAATCGTGGTAGTTCTTCTGGAAAGATGTCGAGAAAGTCGTGTACTTCTGGAATGTTCTTTATGTTCTTCGTCTCTTGGCTCACATCGACAACATGAGCAAGGAATGCGTGACATTCCTTTCATAAGTACTTTTGGGCTTGTATGCTCGAGATAATACGAAGGTTCGTGCCTAGTTTGTCGCCGTAGATCACTAAGGTTTCGCTAGACGGTAGATTTAGACGAACGGATTTCTCATAACACATGATGTCGGCACGATGAAAACTCAACCAATCCATGCCGATAATAACGTCGAAACTTTTAAATGATACTGGCATAACGTCGATTGGAAATGAATGGCTATCTAGAGTTAGTGTACATCCTACGTATATGCAGCTAGTGCTCTCAGTCTTTCCGTTAGCCATTTCTACAGTGAACGGTTCTTTAAGTGCTCGTTGTTTTTGTTTAAGTAAGTGAGAAAATTTATGGTTCACGAAACTCCTCTCCGCTCCACTATCAAATAGTATGCATACATATGAGTTATCGAGGAGAAACGTACCAGTGACCACTGTGGGGTCGGCTACTGCTTCATCGTGGTCTATAGCCAAAACTCTTCCCACTCCGCCGGCATTCCCTGCCTTTGGGCAGTGCCTTTTGTAGTGGCCCACCTTGCCACATCCGTAGCAAGTTTGGCCCACACCAACGCCAGGGACTTGGGTGATTGGCCTCGCCGGAGCCTTGCAGAAACGGGCAGTGTGCCCCTTCTTGTTGCAATTAGCGCACTGCATTTCCCGGCAGGGTCTGTTATGGTGGAAGCTGCATTTGTTTCACTTAGGCAAGCTTCCAGCATACTGCTTCATCGGCGCAGTAGCAGTAGGTGTTAATGCAGCATGAACAGCTACAACCTACTGCTTTTTGGCAGCGTGTTGCGCCGCGTTCTTCTTCTTGTTATCCACGAACTTCTGCTTGTTGTCAGCGGTTTTGGAGGGTTCTGGGATGGCCAGGGTTGTTGTCGTTGTCGGGGTGCAAACTCCATGATCAATGAGCCGCTGTGCCAATCGCTTGGCACTGTCGAAGGTAGTGGGGTTTGAAGCTAATACATTCCTCGGAAATGGAGACACCAGCCCCCATATATACCTCTCTATCTTCTTTCCCTCAGTAGGGACCATTCCGGGACATAGTGCCACCAGATCGCTGAATCTGGCAGTGTAGGAGACTATGTCGGAGCCCTTCATGGTTAGGCTCCACAGTTCATGTTCAAGTTTCTGAACCTCGCCCCTCGGGAATTATTCCTCTACCATGAGCTCCTTCAGAGCTTCCCAACCCATAGCATTAGCCACTATTAGAGTTAGTGACTTGACATGGCTATTCCACCACATCAGGGCTCTGTCCGCGAAGGTGCAGGCAGCAAATTTAACTTTGCTCCCATCCGGACAGGAGCAGATCTCAAAGATAGACTCTGTTTTCTCGAACCATTGCGAGAGGGCAATGATTGCGCCAGTCCCATTTAAGGTCCTGGGTTTGCAGTTGGTGAAGTCCTTATACGAGCACTCTCTAGAGCGCACTAGAGCATCACCTTAAGTGGAATGAACAGTTGTCCCACTCCCGCTAGTTCGACTTGCACTGAATTGAGCTAGGGCTATCGTAACAGCCACATTCACTGTAGCTTGGATAGCTACTGGATTGTATTGTGGAGGAGGTGGTGGTGGTTGTTGATTCGGAGTTATCGGAGTTGTGTGTCTCGCTGATCGACGTGGAGGCATCTTGTAGCTGTAAGATCACAAAGATGAAGATATCGGTAAGAATTCAATAGTAAGTACAATGAGGGTGAATCATGGACTAACCCTCCATAGCCCAACAAAACAGATGAATGTATGATTGAAATAGAGATCTAGAAATAGAAGGATGAAAGCATTTGGATAAAGATTTCCTATGCGATTAGATATCTGTCAATAATATTGGTATTAAAGATGTAACAAGTTCGGGAAAATGACCTAGGAGTAGGTCTTACATCGAACCAGAATAAGAAAATTTTGATAGCAAAAAGACCTAATAGACTGAAAGTTCAAGGTCTTAAGATAAACAGGAAATTACAGGGAAAAGTGCTACTTAGAGCATAGACAAGAAGACTATTCCTTTAACCAAAATAAAGGATGTGCAGAGCATCTCCTACTGGCGACGGGCACTCCTCGGGAGAACCTTTAATTCAGCCAGCTGACGCTCCATATCTAGCAGGTGTCGCTCGTACACTCGCTGGCATACGCGGAGTTCTATGGCTTCAGCTCGAGTCACAACTAGTTCTTGCAGTAGCATCTCATTTTCTCTCGTATCTCTCTCGTGAGCATCTTTAAGGCAGCAAATGCGGACTGTATTAACTCCCACATTGGCATCAACCTCCATGACTCTGTTGATTGCTGACCTACCCTGCTCTTCATTTCGAGTAACCTTGCGAACCAAAATAGGTAGGATTTTGTCTGCTGAGCCTCCCTCGCTCAGGTTGTAGAAGCTTATGTCTCCTTTGTATGGCATGGTTTGACTCTGGTCTTGACTCCATATTCCCAAGTGTTCCGCCCACAGAGGCGTCGGGCCTTGAAAAGCTGGACGAGGGTTAGGATTTGGGATTGGAGCTACCATGGGTAGATCATTGACTTCTGGCTCGGAGTCAGAATCCTCCAGGAAGTTCTCTGCGAAGTCATCATCCAATGGAATTGCATGATCCTCTTCTGGATCTTCATCGAGCCATCCACCATTACCTTGGTTGGGAAAGTACGGGTCGCCGTGGGGATGGAATCCAGCCATGTTATCTACGCGAGAATAGGGGTAAAAGAAATAATTAATAGACGTACTAGTTAAGATAATTATAAGATAATCCTTACCAGTTACTCCAATATTTGCGTAGTGCATACCAGTCATATGTAACCAAAACAGGATAGACCTTCGAATAGGTGATCCTAACTCTAAGTCCATAACCAAACCAGGAACAGGAAGTAAAGAAAAGATCACAGATTCTAAGTCTATGACACCTTAGTCACATATAGCCTTAGCGTATCCACTCAGCAACTATTGACATACTAATAAAGATCTTTTTAGTTTGCACATAAGTAACTATAATAACACAAAATACTCCTATAATGTTTTAAGTTTATGTTGTGTTCTAATGTTTTCATTGTAGTAGTGTTGGTAAGTTTTTAGACTTGCTGCAACACCATAATCATTCCTAGGCACATGCTAATCACTTCTCGGAAAGATATAGTTGATCAGGCTATATTACTCCCAGATCTGATTATATGTCCCCAAGCCTACTTGTGTTGTCCAACAACCGCAATACTTTTGTTCTGTTCTAGTATGACACTGATCCTAGTATGAATGCTTGTAAGTATACTTTTAGTTAAATATTTTATTATTTAAAAGTATAAACTCTTGGTCAGAGTATTTTTAATCCCGATGTGTTTATAGTTGTATATCTTTTATGGGTTGATATACTCAATTCACTATAAACAAAGCTCTGATACCAATCTGTCACACCCCCAAACCAGAACGGCGGAAACGTTCGGGGTCGGAGGACAACATGTACAATATCATAACAATGCATAATAGTAAGACAAGCAACAACATGATCCATTGCATTAATAATATAATTCAATACAAGTGTGTTCTGTATAGTTTAGAAGACACCAAAATATGAATCAAAATAAAAGACGAGTCTTGAACGTGCTCCGTCTTCTCAAAACCTGGTTATCGATACCTGTCTACTGGTGACCTGAGAATACAAGTTATTTTGAAAGCGTAGATCAACATTAAAGCTGGTGAGTTCATAAGTATCTTAATGTCATTGTTTGTATAAGTTTGATGAAAGTGTTTGTAAATGTTTAATGTAAATGTTTGTAAGTGTTTGAATGTAAATGTTTGTATACTTCCTAGAAAATCCTATATTTTCTACTAAAGTAGTCTTCTACCAAGACCCGACTGTTTTTTATGTTTGTTCTTTTGTAAAAGTGAGTGTTTTTCCCAAGTATGACTATCATTACCAAAATATAGTTTACACTACCGTTTATGTGAGAAGATTACAGTATGAATGTAATGGGAAAATAAGTATGTATTGTAGTATTGTATATAAGTAACTACCGATGTACTAACTACCTTAAACCAGTTTGTTTAATTAAGGTAAAATGTCATGAGATTATAACCATACGTGATTGACTAGTAAAACACGACGATCAAAGACGTTGAAATGGTATGACATTCGTCACCGGTAGACCTCAAGGGCCTACTATAGCTAGCACCAAGGTGTAGGATGGTCAATCCTATATAGATCTACACACAAATTCACGCTCTCCCTCCAGGAGATTCTGGTTACAAAACGTGACACAACAGTATATTGTCGTGTCATGAAGTTGTGGCTCACATTAATGTTATAGTATTCTTGTATTTGTATAGTATCTTCTCTCTGTTCTAGTGTATAGTATGTTCTCTAGTGTATAGTATGTCTCAACTGACTCATGTATGAACTGACTCTTGTATGTTTCATTGTTCTACAATTACTGTGTAGTAATCCTCTAAACTATACCTATTATAGTTTACTAGTGATGTTGTTTGTATGACTGAATCATGTTTGTACACCTTTGCTAACCAAAGGTATTGAACTGATGTAAGAACTTTTATATCTATATACATATACATAATATATAACTAAGATTCAAACGACACTATGACAAACAACCCTAAGTCCACAACCAAACAAGGAACAAGAAATAAGGCGAGTTAGCAGTCCTAAGCCTTTTCAACCTTATTTATATAACTATATCTATATAGACATAATTTTGACAATATATAAGTTTAAAGAGAGTTTTGTAAAATGATAAAGAGTTTAACATATAAAAGAGTTTATAAAACGATTTGAAGCAGTTCGTTTGATAACACAGTTTTGAAATATAAGAAATCCACTTGTTTGATAGTTATTAATCATATGTGATTGATACAATAACTATAATGTTTTCTACTTGAATTCCCCCCCCCCCCATAAAAGCATTTAAAATCATTTAAAAGATAAGTTAGGGGTATGAACTCACCTGTAGTGAGTGATTCGAATGTAAGATCGATAAAGGATGTTAAGTGTCAAGTGAAGTCTTGAGCACAAACGGACCCTATTAAGCATATAATGGCAGATATATGGATATAATTAGTGTATATAACAACTAATTATGATAGGGAACCACTTTAGGGACTAGGAAACACTTGAATTGAAGTGTTACAATCACATATGATTGCACTAAAGGGGTTTACGGCCACACAAGTGTGTTCACGGCCTTGGTGTTTACGGCCAAGGTGTTTACGGCCATGGTGGTTTATGGCCATGGGAGTTTACGGTCAAGGGAGATGCTGATGGCCATGGGAGTTTACGGTCAATGAAGATCTTGAAGTGGGTTTACGGCCAAGGGAGATGCTCATGGCCGTAAACTCTTATTGTTCTTGGGAAATGGTTGTTTTCAAGGGTGTATGTTAAGAGCTTCTATAGGATAACTAGTATATGGAAGATTACCTACGTTTTGAAGCTTCGAGGGGGGTGTTCATGGTCCAAGAACTAGTATGTTTTCTTGGTGCTCTTGGTGTAAGTGATGAAGATTTGAAGATCTACCCGAAAGAGATGAAATCATAGGGTTTCACTAGATTAAGCAAGGTATCAACTAACAAATGGAAGAAACACTTACATATTTGAAGATCAAGATGAAAACTCTTGATGACAGTTGAGAGAGAATCGAGTTTCTTGAGTTGGAAGTGTGAGAAGTGGTGAAAAATGAAGGAATATCATGTTTATGGGAGGAGTTTACGGCCAGCCAAGAGTTTACGGCTGTAATCTCTAGTTTAAGGCCGTAAACTCCAAGACTTGGAGTTTACCGGTTCGAATGTTGCACAGGGAACTCTAGCAGATACTCCCTAACACCAAATCCTTGAATGTACTAGGCTTAGAACACTCGAACAGACCCTTAACAATGCTAAAAGATAGCAGAAACAAGTCTGACTTGTGATTGAATTGAATGGCTTTACAAGATAGAAATTTCGGGTTGTCACATGTTAAATCTCTCAGGATATGCGAGTGACGGTGGCAATACGATTGCCAACTGAATGGGGTCTCTAGTTTGTAATCAATTAAGATATTGATTCGCGGCTCTGCTCAATTTCTAACAACAAAATTAGGGTTAAAATGAATGGGTATATAACTATAATCGTATAAATAAAGAAATTGATAAATAATTTTGGAAACAATTATCTTCAACAATCTCCGTGATTTAGGTGCTGATTTATTGCACAGAAGTTGGAAACTCTTAATTGTTTTCAATGAAGAGCGACAATGAAGGCGGATGGGGTACTAAGAGGCACAAAGGGCATTATCGGAACTTCACTTGGAAACTTTGAGCGGGAAAAGTAGCTTGGGAGGGGCTTAGCAACTGCCACGTGGCATAATTGTACTGTTTTATTATAATAGAGGATATATATATATATATATATATATATATATATATATATATAAGTTATAATGTGGATGACATTTATTATATAGTCCTAAGTATAATTTTAGACAAATAGATGAAAAAAATTAATGACTATGAATTTGAGTTCATAATATTACAATGGAATACATGTAATATATAATCACACAAATTTCATTGCAAGTGTATTTTAGTCAACTAAACTATATTTAAGAAAAGGAAATTTTCAAATTTTAATGGATAATTAATTTTCTTAATTTTAAATTATGAATTATTAATTCAATTTCAATTCTAACGTAATTTTAATCATATTCGATTTTATATTGTGAAAATGATACTCTGTTAGAATGATATTCTTTGAGAATGTAGCCATAAACTAATAAAAATATTGAATCTTGAAAGCTTGAGGTATTGTCCATTAAAAATGAATATTAGATCGTTAATTAATTATTCTTCAAGAATGAGTTGAATAACATAGCTTCTGATTGTAAAAATGTCGATGTTAAATATATTCTTGCAAAATCTACTCTAATAAATGAAGATCCATTTTGCCACATGTCAATCTCTCATGAGTTTTGACACTTGTCATTTTGTGATATTTTTGAAATAAATAATATTCACATGTCAAATCTTAGGTTTTTTAAATTTTAAAATTAAAAAGCTACATAATATTTATATATTTATATATGTAAAGTATTAAATGTCATAAATATGATATTAAATTGCAATCAATACATTTCTTTATTTCTTATTTTAAAATTGACAAAACTTCAAAAATGGTCCCTGTGGTTTTCGAAAATATCAAGTTTGGTCCCTAATTTACAAAAACCTCACGGATCGTCCCTGTGGTTTCAAAACTTTTAACATTTGGTCCTTTCGGCTAACTCCGTTACCATTTAGCCGTTAAGTCAAGGGTATTTTTGTCATTTCACTACACAGGGACCATTTATGAGGTATTCAATTACTTTTTTTTTAAATAAATAATATTTAATATGCAAGGGGTCCCCTCTCTCTCTCTCTCTCTTACGATTCCACACGGTAGCACCACATTCCGCCATAAAACCACCACTACCATCACCTCCTTCCCCACCGGAAACCACAACCCAGCCACCCATCTTCCATCCCGTTTGATCACTCAAACCCACCCTCAAATACCACCACTTACTGCATTTCATTCACATTTTTCTACTGCCCTTCCCCTTTTCCTTCACTACCGAGAAACACCACCACCCCCAAGGGTGGTGTTGCTGTTGTTGTAACCCAAACACCTCATCGAGTGTGGCCTGTTCGAATTGAGAGCCAATCTTCTTCTCCAGGTGTGAAATTATACACTTTCAGTTTTGTGAAGGAACATTTCTTTCAGGTGTTTCATCGAGCACCTGGAGTGTATTTTTCTCCTCCTTCATTTTCTGATTTATTTAGTAAGAGTTATCACCATTGGAAGCATACAATTCCAATTTTCTGTCCAGAGACATCAAATTCAGCGAATAGATGAACATGTATAGAGATGGGAATAAGAAATTAAGGAGTTGGAATTAAAATAAGGGAAAATTGTAAGAGACTTGGATACAGGCATGAGGAATCGTAGGTGCTCTGCTTATCCATTATCATTCCCTTCACCTGATCCCACTCCTCACATTCTTGTGCTTCTTAGTCCTCTACCAATCCTCCCAAGATCCTTCCAGAAAAGGTAATTTTGCATTGTAAATCGATTGAAGCAGTAGAAGGTGGTGGTGGCGGCTGGAATCATGTTGGCAGCAGCAGATGGCGGCTGTAGTGGTAGCCGGAGGTTGCTCCGGTTGCCTTTCTTGCTTCCTTCTTGCTTCTGCTTAGCAGGGATGACGAGAGGGAAGAGCGATGGACGATGTCAGATGGTAGATGGTCAGAGTAGGGGTGTTCCAACAGTCATTGCGGTGGCGGTGGTGAAGTGGGTTTTGCCAATGGTGGGTGGCAGCTCTGCTGCCCGGTTATTTTGGCATCCGAGGGTTCACGACGAGAAGGAAGGGGAAGGCTGCAATATTGATGGCAGTGGAGGTGGGTTAATATGGTCCTTTATTATTTTGGCGCAGAGAGAGAGAGAGAGAGAGAGAGAGGGGTGGGACCCCTTGCATATTAAATATTATTTATTTATTTATTTAAAAAAAAAAGTAATTGAACACCTCATAAATGGTCCCTGTGTAGTGAAATGACAAAAATGCCCCTGACTTAACGGCTAAATGGTAACGGAGTTAGCCGAAAGGACCAAATGTTAAAAGTTTTGAAACCACAGGGACGATCCGTGAGGTTTTTGTAAATTAGGGACCAAACTTGATATTTTCGAAAACCACAGGGACCATTTTTGTAGTTTTGTCTTTAAAATTTTATATTAAAAAATATTTATTGTTTACATTTTAATATTTAATTTCTTTTTTAATCAACTCGTGTAATACACGGGTTTTACACCTAGTATATTACATATTTATGAGAATGAACTTAAAATATAATTAGAAACTTAAATACATCAAAAATAATCTTTAAAAAAATTCTTGAAATTCTTAAAATAATCCAATCTTCTTCTTGTTTGGTTTCTACTATGTATGTAATCAAGCACAAAAACAAGGCTTTCCTTTTTTAAATAATACTCTATCATTGACATGCAAAATAGAATAAAAGTCATTCTAAGAATGATGTATAATTTTTTTTAAGTTGTAATTATAAAAAAAACAAACAAATAAACAAACAAACAAATAGTAAAATAATCAAATTATACATTTGTCATGGGCATTCTACATTCAGTGCATTCAAAAGAATAGATAAAATTGCAAAAATGGTCCATGTGGTGTAACGCTTGAGGTGGTTGCCAAGTGTGTAATTTCTCTTTGGAACTCGGCGAGTTGGGGTGCCTCAGCTCGGCGAGTCGAGGTGATTTTAGCCGCGGGTTTAATGAACTAACACGGCGAGTTGAGGAGCCTCAACTCGGCGAGTTGGCAGCTGGGGAGGAAATAGAGATGGCAACAGGGGCGAGGAATACAGGGGACCCCAATCCCCATCCCCATCCCCGAATTCTCATTCCAATCCCTATCCCCATCCCCATCCCCACCCCCAATGGGGACTGGGGATCCCCAACGGGGAATCGGGGATTTCTTTTCCTCTTTTAGTAGGAAAACTTTTTTCATAAAGAAAAACTCTAAATTTCAATTTTTCCAGCATAAGTTTAAAGATTTTCCAAAATATAAAAAAATCCTTATATTGCATAAAAAATATGAATAATTTTTTTCTACCAAATTTAAATAAATACATGAAAAATAAAGTAGAAAAAAATTATCAGAGTGATATTTGAAGTAAAATAGATAAACCAGATTGAAAAAAATTTTATACACGAGTTTAAGTTAGATAAAAAATGTATAATTTCAACCAAGTAATTACTAATGAGTTAGGTTACTTGGATCAAATTTTATGTAGTGTAAATTTTACTATAAATGTATGTTTTGTATTATTTTTATATATTAATATATATCGGGGGCGGGTCCAGGGTCGGGGATAAGGGGTATCCCCATCCCCACTTTTTTATTTAGGGATTCCCCATCCCCGTCCCCATCCCCAGTCAACTTGGGGATTCCCCAATCAAAACGGATGTGGGTTTCGGGTTCCCCATCGGGTATGGGGCTTTTTGCCATCCCTAGGAGGAAACCCTAATTTTTAGGGTGTTGCACCCTATTTAAAGGCCTTAAGTCCCTTGGCTGGCCTCCTTACCAGCCTCCTCTGTCCAGAAACCCTAATTTAGAGTATCATCTTCCATAGCTGAGTGTGTGAGCTTGTGGAGAGCTTGGAGTGTTGATTTTTGGTACTCTTTTGAAGGAGCCTTGAAGTGAAGGTGTCTAGCTTGGTGGAAAGGCTTTAGATCCAGAACTTCCCCAATTATTGCAATCTTTTTGAGGTATAAAGCTTGTACCTTGCTTCTTCATTGATTAGGTCTCTTCTTTTGGGGTTTTATTTTGATTATTGGATTCTTTGATGGATTGCCTAAGGATTTGAGTGTTTCATGGGTTGTCATTTTAGATCTGGCCATTTTGTGGCCTCATTTGGCTTAAAGTTGCAAGCTTTATGAGGATTTTGGTGTCATGTATGCACTAAGCCAATTATTAATTCCATTTTAAGCTTAAGAGCTTCTTTTAGACATGCATGAACGTAAAGTTGACAACTTTACGTGGTTTTCCAGCTCAAGGGAGTCAGATCTAGGTTTTTGGGTCATGTCCTTATGGATTGAGTGCTTATTGTATTAAGTTGTTGGGTTTTGAGCGAACTCGACATGTTTATTGATAAACTCGGAGAGTTGGATCGGTTTTTCCCGACTTTGCAGTTAAATGGTAAAGCACAGCGAGTTGAAGGAACAACTCGGCGAGTTGGGTCAACTCGGGCCGTTGACCTTGACTTTTTGACTTTTTCCTTTGACCAAGTTGTCCTAAGGGGGTACTTGTGGTAACCTGAATTGTAATAAAGGAAATTATGGGCTTAGGATAAGACTCATATGAGGTTGGGCCCAATTTGGAAAATTAGGCCATTAGTAGGCCTTTGTGGATCTTCTGGTTTTGGAAATTTTACTTAATGGATTTGGGCCTCAGTTTTGGTTCATGTTGGGCCAGGGGTAAAATGGTCGTTTTACCCCAAGTTTGGATGGTGGGCCTTAGAATGGAACCCAATTGCTAATTGGGTGTTATTTTGATCTGATTGATCGGAGGTGTCGACAGGGCAGCAGCTAGGGATTCTTGCAGTGAACTTCAGTATTCAAGGTGAGTCTTCTCACTATACTATGGGTCAAATGCACCAATATCGGCCCATTAGGTTTATGTATTATAGGAAGACCAAGGGGGTGACCCTTGGCATTACTATGAATGACCTGGAGGCGACTCCTAGAAAATCTGTATGCATGACCAGAGTGTGGACTCTGGCAGTTAAGTAGTTAAGTATTGTAGATTTTATGCAAGTTGTCTTTGTGATGCTTGCATGGAAGACCCTAGGGGTAACCCATGACACTGGGATATTAGACCATGGGGGGAGCCCATGACATTCCAGGTAAAGACCATGGGGGAGCTCATGGCATTCCAGATAAAGACCATGGGAGGAGCCCATGGCAACTATGCATATGTTGCATGATAATAGCACTTTCTATCATATGTTTGATATGTTCGTTATATTTACCCTATCCACATCCCACCATGGAGCCATAATTTTTGGTCATTTACCGCTCCCTGAAGCATACATAGTCCAATCACCTTCTTCAAGAGCATGAAACACAAAAAAGTTAGAGCCATTATGGTATACCGGTCACCATCAAAGCGTCTCACAAAAGAATAAACAAATTAATTATAAGCACAAATTTATAAATTAAAAAAAAACTTACTAGTGCATCTAACCAACCATTGTGGCTATACCCAAATAGCACACTCCAAAACTTTTTATTGAGCTTGAAATTGAGAAATCTATGCCTTACCTCATAAGTGTGCCATATATATTTTTCAAACACGGTCTCACCAAGCGGTATGTATGGTTGTAGGCGTAGAACTGTAAAATCGGGAATAACAGATAATTCAAGAGGGAGGGTGGTATTGAACTGGTTGCACCCTTGTTTTGTCGTCTTCGCACCTTCTTCTGTTTCGTGTGTACCTAAATCATTTTTAATTTTAGTATATAATAATTTTGCATATAAAATACGTACCATATTAAATAGTCGTGTATATGTAACACCTATTTCAAGTAAATGTTCCATTTATGTTTTGGGCAATTAAAGAGTTAATATGTGGATTTTTTTTATGGCCACAACGTGGTGAAGGATACACCACGATGTTGCCATGGCTGAATAAAATGTGCATCAACCTCGTGTACCATGACGTGACAAGTTGATGGCCACGACGTGGCGGCCGCCTGAATGCTTAACCCTAATTACGGGGTTTGAGCCCCTATTTCTGAAAAGAAGTGAGGGCTAGGGTTTGCATACCCTCAACCTCCACCACCTCCCTTTCACCCTCAAGAAACCCTAGCCTCCATTTTGACCTTGTGAACTCTTTGTGGTGATTTTAGCCCTTGAAGAAGAAGAAGAAGAAGAAGGTGTTCTTGAGCATTGTTCTAGCAAACAAACATCTCCTTTATCATCATGAGTAGCTTTTGGGCCCTTGTAAGTCCTCAAGCTCCTACCTTTTGTGTCCAAGCATGCTAGATCTAGGTTTTTGTTCATTTTCCTCCATGTTTGAGGTGTTTTGAGTGGTGGGATCTCATAAGGTTAACAACTTTATGAGTCCTTGAGGTTCCTTTGTGGCCCCTTGTCCCAGATCTAGAAAGTTATTGGATTATGAGTTCCATACATGACATTTGATCTCATTTTCTTCATTGTGACCTAGTTTAGACATGCATTGGACATGCATGTCTAAAAAGAAATGATTTTTATGATGCTTTTGAATGGAAAAAACCTTCTAGAAAGGTTGAGTGCATGGCTTGGAGGATTAAGAGCTTAAAGCATTAAGTTGTGCAGAGATGTCCCCACGACGTGACAGATTGACCATTATGGTGTGGCGACGGACAGGTTCACGACTATTTTGTCCTAATGTCGCCACGACGTGGCCAATGGGTGACCACCACGTGGCGGCCAACTGGGGTGACCTTGACTGTTGACTTTGGTCAACTTAAGAGTTTTAGAGTGTGGACTGATAGGGTACTAGTATACTGTGTTTAGGTGTCTTGTAGTGGCGGTCTCCTCTATTTGGGGGCTGCTGTGTTAGCTTGTTGTTTGCAAGGTGAGTCTTCTCACTATATTGCCTATGTTATAGTGGTGTGCATGATAAACTAGTTGAGTCTTATTTGTTGATTGTTGTTATGTGTGTTTATTGAGTTGCTGATAATTCCAGGACTACTGATAGTCCACATGGTTACTGATAACCCATAGGGTTGCTGTGAGCCCATAGGACTGCTGATAGTCCTCATGACTGTTGATAGTCCCAGGGTTGCTGATAACCCATAGCTATTTATTATGTTGTGTTGTATGTGATATTTTGACAAACTCACTAAGCTTCGTGCTTATAGTTGTGGATTTAAATGTGTTTCAGCTACTTCAGATGATCGTGGAAAAGTGAAGACTTGACTGTACACTCTCCTCGGCACCTCTCATAATTTCGCATTTTGTGTTACTCTGATTTTAGGATAATTGTGTTTTGATACTTATGATTTTCTTGACTTGGTTTTTCCTGGAAACAATGTTTTTATTTAACTTAAAAATGAAATTTTTGAATGTGATTTTGGAACGTTACAGTATAAGGACTAGAAACATAGTGTGATTGCTATCGAGGCCTAGGGCCAACTGGGCGTATAGCTTCGTTTTCAACCAAAACCGACTCATGTAAGTTATCGGTAGTCAACCCTTCATTTTCAACATGATCATCCTCATCTAACACTTGCATTAATATTTTATATTTATTAATAAAATCTATTACTAACAAATTATATCATAGTAAAAGAATTTAGGATATTACTAACCTTTTCTTCAACATTATCAACCAACCCCTCGTTATTTAACCGGTCTTCAGAATAATAATTGAATTGAAAGTTTGTCGGTTTATATGTTGTCCCATATATTCTCTATATTCACCTTTTCCTCAATAGGCGACTTCATACAAGATAATAACTGTTTATAAATTTGCTCGAGTGCGCTGATCCGATTTGCAAGATCTTCTATATTTGGTTTACTACTTTGTCGTGCTGTTTGTCGCGTACCTGCTTCGGATCGTGCACTTGAAGAAAAGAGACTAGATGATGATACACCTTGTCTCCTAAAATTCTTTTGCATCAGGGATGTAACTTATGACAGATCATCCTACGCATACTCTTGATAGGATAAATAATATGGAGATCTTGTCTCCTCACCACACGGTATCATCCTAGCTTTAGGTTTACATCCCTCCTAAAAATATAAACGTGTAATGTTAGTATAAACTCCAACAATATATTTTGGTAAATACATATATAAACCTTATCAACGTCAAAAATCTTGAGAACCTCGCCCCATTTCAAATTTTTTTATCGGATTCCAATGTTTAATCTGTGGTGTATCTTTGATCCTACGCAACACAAAATTACCCCTTGCAAATGGAAACACCTACTAAATCCATATCTATAGTATTTGTTGGAAACCTCTCCATGTGGTGAGGACTAGAAGGCTTCACCCCTTTTATGACATATGTAAGAATTCAAGCCTTGTGACTTATGACTTATGGGTTGTAGTTGCTCTATAAATAGTAAAGTTATAGTCATTGTAGAGTTGAGAGCTCCCATTTTGTAGTCTTAATATGTTGTAGAGTAGATTAGTTTGAGTGAGTATTATAGATGAGCAAGCACATGTTCCAATTGGATTTGTTTGATTTCTAGCTAAATTTATTGATGCAATCCATTTTCTTTTGTTGATCCAGCCAAAATTGAATTAAACTCATTTTGATCGAGTTTTATTCATTCAGAAGCCACTTCATTTTCTTAATTCATAACTGTTCATTGGATCCAACATTGAACCCAAAATTATAGATAATTTACTGTTCATTGAATTCAATTAGTGTGCCCAAATTATGAGTCCTTTACTGTTCATTTGATCAAACTCATGGCCCAAACTCGTTTTGATCCATTATCTGCTTGTTCGTTCATTTATTCGTTAACAAAATCCAGTTCACGATTCATAAAATTCTACTCGTTCACTGTTCATCGATCCATTCAATTGAGCCAAGACATATTTCCTGATCTCGTATTCTCATGTTATCCAGTTCATGGTTTTGTCTTCGTCAATTGAAAACGATTTCATCTCCAAATCATGTTTTTGATCGACTTATCTAACGTTTCTATCTAGTTCGTATGTTATGATTCATCAATTTCATTTGTTTCGATCATTAATGATTCACGATTGCTTCGAACTGATTTTGCTTCTCGTTTCAACGTTCAAATCAATTTTTCAATCCATTACTGTTGATATCTCATTGATTCTGGTTGTTTCTAATGTCGTTGTTCGTTTAGTCAAGCAATCAGAGTCATATTCAGTTTCAATTGATTTCTAGAATTGTCATTGTGATTAATCTGGTATAATATTTGGGAGGATGATTGCAGAAATCGGCCTGTGATATATCGAAATTGATTTGATTGATTTTTATGGGACAAATTGATGAAGATGATATGTTTGTTTTTGGGATCATATGCTGATGAACATTTGAAGAACAACCAAGAACATGAAATTTTGGATAGAGGTGTCGGGTTTGATCTGAAAATCTACATGGAGAAGATGACGTTGGTGTTGAGACATATCCATACATGTTGGGTTTGATACATACAAGCTAATGTTTAAGTTCAAAGAATGAGACAGAATTGTCATTCAAATGTAGTTCATGAAGAAAGACTCAGGATTTGGTTTGGTATGGCATCTCAACTTGATTTCGATATGGTCAAAGAGAAAGAAAGATTGTAGAATAAAGAGTTCAAAGATGTGTTGAAATTGTTGTTTTGATGTTTGGAATGGTTTCGAAAAGGGATTAATGCACAAAAAGTCTCATTATTTTGGAAAAAATTTTAATAAAGTTCTATAAGTTTTTTTTAACAGAAAAGTCCCGATTGTTTAACATTTTTGTCCAAATTAACGAAAAAAATGTTTTTTTATATTTGAATAGCAAATGACAGATTATATGATTTTCTAAAAATAATAGGAATTTTCTGTTCAAAAAAATTTTTTTAGAATTTTTTTGAAACTTTTCCCAAAAGTTTGAGACTTTTCTATAGATTTCCTTTTCGAAAAAGGGTCTAAGTGAAGAATTGAAAGTCAAAATCGATTTTGGTTTGAAGAGTCAAAGCAGAAAAGTTGAGTGAAAAGTCAAAATCCTTGGAAACACTAATTTCGATATGATTGTATGAACGTTAACACAATTCAAGTCGAAAATTTTTTGGTGTTGAAATCGATATTGGGGCCGTTCTATCGTTGATCGACAATGATTCAAGAATTTTCGAGTTGAAAATCAATTTTGGGGTGAGACATCTGGTTCGAATAGAAATCAAGTGACAGGGTCGAAAATCAGAGATATGATGTCGAAAATCAATTTTGGGGTCCGGTTCGAATAAAAATCAGATAGCAGGTCGAAAATTGGAGATATGATGTTGAAAATAAGCTTTAAGGTCGAATTAGGATTTTTGAGTCGAACGGTCGAATATCAGAGAATTTTTTTTGGTTCTTGTGTTGCTATTGTTGCGTTTGTATATCAGATAATGTTCTAAAAAGCATGTCATGACACGCCATGGATCCTAGACTTGCATTTGCCGCCAAACTTTAACTAAATGCATCCTTAATATGTATATAAAAATAAATAATAGTCAAAACTATATATAAAATTTTTAATTTATATACAAAATTGTCTCCAAGCTTAAGGTGTGACATTGTTATAAGGAGATAAAAGGGGTAAGATGATAGTAATGTTACAAATTTGGTCCCCAATCTTTCAGCGAATTGACAAATTTCAATCTATAATTAAAAACCTTTGCAACTTTTGGAGAGATTTCCCGGGATTTCAAAGTTGATATTTTTGCAAAGCGTTTTCCATAAACATAACCAATTTTGTTCAATTTCATGTCCAAGGCTACCCGAAAAGCTCAAATTCCAACTAAAATGTCGTATTAATCGATTTTTTTTCACAAATCGAAGCATAAAGATTATTATACTTGTCAAGGGGGAGAATAGAAACGTTTTACCCATTTGAGCACATTCTCATGACCAATTACAAGTTTTATGATCTTATTTCGATCATAAAAAAGGGAGAATTAGATATGGTTATTCAAAGAAGAAGTGAGATTTTCAAAGTGGCGATTTTTGGTGAAGCTCGAAAAGGATTTATTGAAGTCAGGTTTTGTTGGTGTCTCGATGAGCATATTAGAGATGGTATCGTGTGATGACTACGAGCGGTATTGTCTTGACTTTGATTCTTCTCAATTGGGTTTAACTGAGAATTGAAATTTTGGTGTTTCATGACATCTTTGGGTGTTCGTATTTTTGGCGAATAATCTTCATAGTTGAATCTTGAATATCAATGTCACATTGAGGGGGAGTTCTTATTGTTTATGAAGTGATTCATATTTGAGATTCGAAAGTGGGTTTCCATGATGAGTTTATATTTTATGATTATTTTTGGGATGTGCTTTTGGTGCTTCAGGATGAGAATTTTCTTTAGAACTTTGGATTGTAATTTCTTGCATCTTATAGAATCCCGATTAAAAGACTATATAAGAGTTGAAGATTTGTTTATCACTTCTACATTCTGAAACATCCCAAAATACGACCCAAAAATTTTTGTTTTAGTATTACTAAAAATCACATCAACGAATGACATACGTACTAAGAACCATAGAATGAGTAACTCAAAAGTCAAGTAACTGTGTCAAAACAAATACTGTATCAATCATATCAAAATTTCTGAATAAAACTCCCAGGATAAAACTGAAGCTGTGGTGTGTGCGATGTCATCATCCCGAGCTCTTCCCCTTACTAGCGGAAGTACCTGAAACCAAAAACTAAAAATGTAAGCACAAAGCTTAGTGAGCTCCCCCAAACTACCACATACCATACAATAACATATAAAGCAACTACTGGGCCTGGCCCACTGCATCGGACCGAAGTCCGGAAACTGCATCGGACCGAAGTCCGGAACTAACCAGGGCTTTGCCCTCTGCATCGGACCGAAGTCCGGTAACTGCATCGGACCGAAGTCCGGAACTAACCAGGGCCTTGCCCTCTGCTTCGGACCGAAGTCTGGAAACTGCATCGGACCGAAGTCCGGAACTAACCAGGGCCTCGCCCTCTGCATCGGACCGAAGTCCGGAACTGACTAAACATAGCATAGTATAATCATAACTACTAGCATAAACACATATACTGCATACTACATCGGACCGAAGTCCGGAACACATAACACAAGACATGCTTGAATCACAAAGATATCAAGCACACTGAACTACTGCATCAGACCGAAGTCCGGAACTACTGCTAACTAAACGGGTCGGCATTGTGGCCGTAGACCCGTTCCTACTGGAAGGAAACTCACCTCGTAACGCTGACTGCTGAGGTGCTAAATCTGGAACTGTCTGACTGCTGCTCCGGAACTCCCCGGCTACAAATCCCATAAACACTAAATCAGATACTGACAACTAATCTTAGGGTAAAATGACTATTTTACCCCTGGTCAAAGTCACCCTTCTGGCCAAAGTCCACTCTCAGTTGACCTGACTCGCCGAGTTAGGCCGCCAACTCGTCGAGTCCCTGTTCTCATATCTAATTCTCTGCCCGCTACTACTCGTCGAGTTTAGCATAGGCTCGACGAGTTTCACTTCGATACTAATAACCAGTCCATCATCAACTGACTCGCCGAGTTGTATGAACAACTCGTCGAGTCTGTTCTTAAGGCAAGAAGATTGCCTTGGACTCGCCGAGTCAGGGCGCAGACTCGCTGAGTCCCTCCATTACTAGATCTACGTCTCAACTCACTGAGTCCAATTCTCACTCACTGATTCCACTTGCAAACTCTTAAAGGGGAAATATCGGGGACTCGCGACTCGACTCGCCGAGTCAGAAGAGCGACTCGCCGAGTCCTTAGCATGCCATTACTATTCAGTCGATTCTGCTCGAATCCAGAGCATTCCATTCATAGATCTGGACTCCTAGGGCTGGTTTTTCACGTAAAGTGTCTAACTTTACGTGCATGCATGCTAAAATGAAGCTAAAAAGCCCAAAACAAGCTAAAGGAAGGGATCTAAGCTTAGAATGGAAATCTGGCTCAATAAAGGTGGCAACCTTGAGCTTAATAGGCTCTGGAAAGCTTAGATCTGAAGTCCATTCATCATATTAATACTTAATTCGACCTCAAAGTCTAGAAAGGGCTCAAAATCCACAAAAGTAAACTTCTCAAGAGATCTAATTGATAATAAGTAAAGATTCGAACTTGATACCTCAAAGAGGACTGAAATGCAACCAGAAATCCGGATCTACTTGCTTCCCTTGAATACTTCTCTTCTCTCTTCTTCCCCTAAATCTCCAAATGCACCAAAAACCTTCACAAAAGAGAAAATGCTCCAAAAATGCTTAAGGACGGCTAGGGTTTCGTATGGGACTCTTTGTGGGTGAGGGAGGCTGGTCTTGGGGCGCATAAAGTGTTTAAATAGGGTGCAAACCCTTGAAATTAGGGTTTCATCCAGACTGGCAGACTCGCCGAGTCCGGAGTATGGACTCGTCGAGTTGCCAACTTAAATCGCGTGCAACCCCCGACTCTACTCGACGAGTCGGGCTACTGACTCGTCGAGTACCTCTTAAGGAAATCAAAACTACTTGATTAAATCACATACCAGAAAATGGGGCGTTACAATTCTCCCCCACTTATCTTAGACTTCGTCCTCGAAGTCTGCTGCTACTGAATCTGAGAATAACTCTGGATAATGCTCCCTCATCTCCTCCTCGGCCTCCCACGTCCACTCTGAACCCTTTCGGTGCTGCCACTGCACCTTCACTAACTGAACCACCTTGTTCCTCAAGGTCTTCGTCTTCCGATCCAAGATCGCAACTGGTCTCTCGATATAATTCAGGCTGCTATCAACCTGAATATCCTCCAAGGGTACAACTGCTGACTCGTCCACCAAACACTTCCTCAACTGAGAAACATGGAAAGTGTTGTGGATCTGGCTAAGCTCTGTTGGAAGATCCAACCGATAAGAAACCCGACCCACCCGGGCCAAAACCCTAAAAGGACCAATGAACCTGGGGCCTAGCTTGCCCCTCTTCTGGAACCTGATAACACCCTTCCAGGGTGATACCTTCAGGAGGACCATATCGCCCACCTGAAACTCCAAATCCGAACGCCTCCTGTCGGCGTAACTCTTATGCCGACTCTGTGCAGTCTGTAGTCTGCTACGGACCTGTTGGATCAACTATGTGGTCTTGAGTACCACTTCGGTACTCCCCATGACTCGCTGACCGACCTCGCCCCAACAAATCGGGGTCCTACACTTCCTTCCGTAGAGCATCT
Organism: Lactuca virosa; assembly: GCF_052849685.1. NCBI lineage: Eukaryota > Viridiplantae > Streptophyta > Magnoliopsida > Asterales > Asteraceae > Lactuca > Lactuca virosa. The sequence continues at coordinate 93,039,549 of NC_136432.1, read as the reverse complement.
CGAAAGGAGGGCGGTCAATACTAGCGTGGTAACTGTTGTTATACGAAAATTCCGCTAATGGAAGATACGTATCCCAACTGCCACCAAAATCTAGGACACATGCCCGTAGCATGTCCTCGAGAGTTTGAGTCGTCCTCTCGCTCTGCCCGTCCGTCTGGGGGTGGAAAGCGGTGCTAAAATGAAGACGAGCCCCCATCTCGTCATGAAACCGCTTCCAAAACCTGGAAGTAAAACGGACGTCTCGGTCTGATACTACTGATACAGGCACCCCATGTCGTGCCACTACCTCACGCACATAGATATCGGCTAGCTTCTCGGCCGATATGCTCTTTTGAATCGGTATGAAATGCGCGCTCTTGGTCAGCCGATCCACTATGACCCAAATCGAGTCAACTCCACGTGCGGTCCTGGGTAGCTTAGTGATAAAATCCATAGTGATATCCTCCCATTTCCACACAGGAATGACTAACGGCTGCATCTTGCCATGGGGTCTCTGGTGTTCTTCCTTGACCTTCCTGCAGGTCAGGCATCTCTCTACGTACCAGGCTACGTCCCGCTTCATGCAGGGCCACCAATAATCGGGTCGAAGATCTCTATACATCTTCGTCGCCCCTGGATGGATGGAGAACCGAGATTTGTGGGCCTCATCCATCAACACCTGTCGTACTCCTCCCCAGTACGGCACCCAAACCATCCCATGAAGGGTCAACAATCCTCGACTATCATAATCGAAAGAAGCTACTCAGCCCACAATCCTCTCACACTTCTGCCTCTCCTCCTTCAGTCCCTCGACCTGTGCCTCTCTAATCTGCTCCAACAATGGAGTAATCACCGTCATCCTCAGACATATATTCCTGATCGGGGCTGCTACCGCTTTGCGGCTCAGGGCGTCAGCCACCACGTTGGCCTCGCCCGGATGATAAAGGATCTCACAGTCATAATCCTTTACCACGTCTAACCATCGGCGCTGCCTCATGTTCTGATTCGGTTGATCCATGAGGTACCTCAAACTCTTGTGATCCGTGTAAATGGTACAGCGGACCCCATAGAGGTAATGTCGCCAAATCTTGAGGGCAAACACTACTGCCCCCAACTCCAAGTCATGTGTCGGATAGTTAGCCTCGTGAGGCTTCAACTGTCTAGAGGCGTAAGCTATCACATGGCCTCGCTGCATCAAAACCGCTCCCATACCTGTGATCGAAGCATCACAGTAGACAACAAAATCCTCTACTCCCTCTAGCAGGGTAAGAATCGGCGCCTCGCACAATCTCTGTCTGAGGGTCTCAAATGTTGTCTGCTGCTCAGGCCCCCAGCGAAACACCACCGACTTCTTGGTCAGTCGGGTGAGCGGAACTGCTATCTTGGAGAAATCCTGAATGAATCTCCTGTAGTACCCTACCAGTCCTAGGAAACTCCGAATCTCAGTTGGAGACCTCGGGACCTCCCACTGCATCACGACCTCTATCTTGGCCGGATCCACTAGTATACCCTTCTGGTTGACGAGGTGACCAAGGAACTGCACCTCGCGCAACCAGAACTCGTACTTGGAGAACTTCGCGAACAGTCTCTCCCTCCTCAGCGTCTCTAGCACCTCTCTCAGGTGCTCCTCATGCTGCTCCTGAGTCTTGGAATAAACCAAGATGTCATCAATGAACACTATCACAGACCGATCCAGCATCGGTATGCATACGCGGTTCATGAGATCCATGAACGCGGCTGGAGCGTTGGTGAGTCCGAACGGCATCACAACAAACTCATAATGACCATAGCGGGTCCTAAAAGCGGTCTTCTGTACATCCTCATCCCTGACCCGCATCTGATGATATCCTGACCATAGATCAATCTTGGAGAACCAAGATGCTCCCTGAAGCTGGTCAAACAAATCGTCTATCCTCGGGAGTGGGTAACGGTTCTTCACCGTTACCTTGTTCAGCTCCCGGTAATCTATGCACATACGGTGCGACCCATCCTTCTTCCTCACGAAAAGGATCGGGGCTCCCCATGGTGAACTACTCGGCCTGATGAAACCCTTGTCTAGCAGCTCCTGCAGCTGCATAGACAACTCCTGCATCTCTGGAGGAGCCAGCCGATATGGTGCCTTGGCTATCGGAGCCGCACCCGGAACCAGGTCAATCCGAAACTCGACCTGTCTTTCCGGAGGTATCCCAGGTAAGTCCTCGGGGAATACGTCCGGATACTCTCGCACTACTGGTACATCGTCAACTGACGCCTTACCCTTCTCCCGGGCATCTATGACATAGGCGATGTACCATGCGCAACCCTGCTGAACGTAGCGCCTCGCTCTCGCTGCTGAACAAAGAACTGGTCCGCGCTGTGGCCTCTCGCCCTGAATCACTAACTCTCCCTCACTGGGAGTGCGAACCCTCACTAACTGCAGCTCACAATCAATCACTGCCCTATTGGGGCTCAGCCAATCCATACCCACTATAACCTTATTCCCTCTCAGGGGAATAGGTACCAAGTCCATTGAAAACTGCTCATCAAATAACTGCAGTGACCACCCCCTATGCACTCTCGCGACTCTGACGGTCCTGTCATCATCTATCTCAACCTCGAGTTGACAATCCAGCTCCCCCGGAGCTCTACTAAACCTCTTGCTAAGCGCAAGTGAAACAAATGATCGGGTGGCCCCCGAATCAAACAATAATGTAGCTGAAATGCTGTTCACTAAGAACGACCCTATACGACAACATATAACCATGAGAAACAATCAATATCAATAAAGAGATAAGAGGAAATTACATACCCGTCACCACATCAGGAGTCGCTCGCGCCTCCTCTGCTGTCATCTGAAAAGCTCTACTGTTCGCCACTGGCGCCTCACCCCGGCCCTGACGGCCGTCTGTAATCCTCAAAGTAGCAGGGGCAGGTGCTGCCACCTTCCCTGCTGCTGCTAAACTCGGGCACTGGGACTTTTTATGTCCCCTCTGATTGCAATGGAAGCAAATCAGATCAGCTGCTGTGGTGGTGGTGGTAGTAGCTGTACAATCTCTACTCATATGCCCGGTCCGGCCGCACTTATAGCAACCGGAACTACCTGCCTTGCACGCCCCATCGTGCAATCTCCCACACTTGCCACACCGACTGTGGCTCTGCTGTCCTCTAGATCTGTGATCTGATACCTTGGGCTTTTTGCCCGAACTCCCTGTGCCAGATACCGCCTCCGACTTCCTCTTCTTCTCCATCTCCAAATCTATCTCTCTCTCACGATCCCTCGCAATCATATCATCCAGCGTTTTATAGCTGGGCCGGCTCACAAACTGGCGGATATCATTCCGCAACATCTCATGATAACGGGCCTTCTTCATTTCCTCATCAGCTACATACTGAGGAACGAGAAGAGCCCTCTCCCTGAACTTGGCGGTAATCTCCACCACTGTCTCTGTAGTCTGGGTGAGATCCTGAAACTCCCTGGCTAACTGTTGCACCTCAATAACCGGTGCAAACTCGGCTCTGAACCTGGTAGTAAAATCAGCCCAAGTCATCGCATCAAGCGCTGCGTCATCCCCGATGACATGCCCGATCTCCTCCCACCAATCTTGTGCCGTGTCCTTCAGAAGACAGGATGCTAGTCTGACCTTGTCCCCCTCGGGACATCTGCTGGTGCGGAACGCATTGGCGACATCCGCCAACCACCTGGTACTCGCAATGGGATCCCGCGCCCCATGGTAATCTGGAGCTCCACAAGCCCGGAACTCCTTGAAGATGAGTGTGCGCGACCCCATCATGGCCGCCACCTCAGCACGGAAGGTGCTCAACCTCTCGTCCATCAGCTCTAAAATACCCTCCTTGATCGAACCGAAGATCACAGGAGTCTGCTCAAGTATGGTGCGAGTAACCTCTGAAGAGAGGAACTCCCTGGTCTGCTCATCTAGATGCTCGGCCCCCGAGCCTGATCCTGATCCCTCGCCGGCTCCTGAACTGTCGACTGCTGGCCTAGGGCGTAAAACCACCATTCTGAAAACACACCATGACAAACGTCAGAAACACTGATATATCTCGAGGGATCGCTACTACTACAAGTTTCCTGGTCTCATCTCAGCCTTGCTCGATTCAAGTACGGATCCTTTGCTTTCAGTAGTACGGGCCCATACTACCTTCCACATCTATCCGTACTTTCCTCAAGTACTGCCTCGACTCCACCAAGTCACTTCTACTACTACTGATCTCTGCTACTCTCATCCTAGGCGTGCCCTAGGGAAATCTCTGACTCCACCCAATCCAGTCCTCAGCTGCTGAAGGCCTCCTTGTAATGCCAATTAGCCATCACCTGAATACCATCACATGTGACGAGGCTCAGATAATCCTTCGAGTAAAAGACTCGTCCCTACAATGGTTAGACTCAAACAAGAGCTGCGCAATAGGGCCAAATCCAGCACTCTGAGATTATTCAACCCTGATCACATGTGACGTGACGTATTCACCTAATGGCTAACTCCCATCACTCCTAGTCCTACAAAGCACGAAGCAAGCAACATTCGGACACAGGAAACTACTCAAGCAAATCTATCCTAATAACGAGAAACTGTAATAGCATACAATGCTAAGCTCATACTATCAGGCATCACCTAAACAGGCTATCCTACTGCTGTCTACTCAATACTAGCATGCAACTCTCATACAGCTGAAACACATAAAGCAGGCACATAAGGCATCCTCCTAGATCCTTAGTCCTATTCTAGCATGCTATTCTACTGAAACTGAAACTCATATTCATAACGTAAACTTGTATGGGTAATTTGGGAGTACTTACTTGAGCTCGGCTGATCGAATGCACCACACCACTTTCCTTTTTTTTTCAAAACTCTTTTCTTTTTCAAAAATTCTTTCGAAAACATTTTTCTTTTGAAAATCGTTTTACCATTTCCTTAGTTTGAGTCCAGTCACACCTGAGAGTGTGCCTGAATCCCTCAAACCAAGGCTCTGATACCAACTTGAAACATCCCAAAATACGACCTAAAAATTTTTGTTTTAATATTACTAAAAATCACATCAACGAATGACATACGTACTAAGAACCATAGAATGAGTAACTCAAAAGTCAAGTAACTGTGTCAAAACAAATACTGTATCAATCATATCAAAATATCTGAATAAAACTCCCAGGATAAAACTGAAGCTGTGGTGTGTGCGATGCCATCATCCCGAGCTCTTCCCCTTACTAGCGGAAGTACCTGAAACCAAAAACTAAAAATGTAAGCACAAAGCTTAGTGAGCTCCCCCAAACTACCACATACCATACAATAACATATAAAGCAACTACTGGGCCTTGCCCACTGCATCGGACCGAAGTCCGGAACTAACCAGGGCCTTGCCCTCTGCATCGGACCGAAGTCCGGAAACTGCACCGAACCGAAGTCCGGAATTAACCAGGGCCTTGCCCTCTGCTTCGGACCGAAGTCCAGAAACTGCATCGGACCGAAGTCCGGAACTAACCAGGGCCTCGCCCTCTGCATCGGACCGAAGTCCGGAACTGACTAAACATAGCATAGTATAATCATAACTACTAGCATAAACAAATATACTGCATACTACATCGGACCGAAGTCCGGAACACATAACACAAGACATGCTTGAATCACAAAGATATCAAGCACACTGAACTACTGCATCAGACCGAAGTCCGGAACTACTGCTAACTAAACGGGTCGGCATTGTGGCCGTAGACCCGTTCCTACTGGAAGGAAACTCACCTCGTAACGCTGACTGCTGAGGTGCTAAATCTGGAACTGTCTGACTGCTGCTCCGGAACTCCCCGGCTACAAATCCCATAAACACTAAATCAGATACTTATAACTAATCTCAGGGTAAAATGACTATTTTACCCCTGGTCAAAGTCACCCTTCTGGCCAAAGTCAACTCTCAGTTGACCTGACTCGCCGAGTTGGGCCGCCAACTCGTCGAGTCCCTGTTCTCATATCTAATTCTCTGCCCGCTACTACTCGTCGAGTTTAGCATAGGCTCGACGAGTTTCACTTCGATACTAATAACCAGTCCATCATCAACTGACTCGCCGAGTTGTATGAACAACTCGTCGAGTCTGTTCTTAAGGCAAGAAGATTGCCTTGGACTCGCCGAGTCAGGGCGCAGACTCGCCGAGTCCCTCCATTACTAGATCTACGTCTCAACTCACTGAGCGACTCGCCGAGTCAGAAGAGCGACTCGCCGAGTCCTTAGCATGCCATTACTATTCAGTCGATTCTGCTCGAATCCAGAGCATTCCATTCATAGATCTGGACTCCTAGGGCTGGTTTTTCACGTAAAGTTTCTAACTTTACGTGCATGAATGCTAAAATGAAGCTAAAAAGCCCAAAACAAGCTAAAGGAAGGGATCTAAGCTTAGAATGGAAACTTGGCTCAATAAAGGTGGCAACCTTGAGCTTAATAGGCTCTGGAAAGCTTAGATCTGAAGTCTATTCATCATATTAATACTTAATTCGACCTCAAAGTCTAGAAAGGGCTCAAAATCCACAAAAGTAAACTTCTCAAGAGATCTAATTGATAATAAGTAAAGATTCGAGCTTGATACCTCAAAGAGGACTGAAATGCAACCAGAAATCCGGATCTACTTGCTTCCCTTGAATACGTCTCTTCTCTCTTCTTCCCCTAAATCTCCAAATGCACCAAAAACCTTTACAAGAGAGAAAATGCTCCAAAAATGCTTAAGGATGGCTAGGGTTTCGTATGGGACTCTTTGTGGGTGAGGGAGGCTGGTCTTGGGGCGCATAAAGTGTTTAAATAGGGTGCAAACCCTTGAAATTAGGGTTTCATCCAGACTGGCAGACTCGCCGAGTCTGGAGTATGGACTCGTCGAGTTGCCAACTTAAATCGCGTGCAACCCCTGACTCTACTCGACGAGTCGGGCTACTGACTCGTCGAGTACCTCTTAAGGAAATCAAAACTACTTGATTAAATCACATACCAGAAAATGGGGCGTTACACATTCATACAGGATTCGAGGTTTTGTTAGCTAGTTGCTCATTTAGAATTAGAAAGCGAGTCCTCCATTCCAAACGTTGAGGGGGAGAATACTGGGATGCAAAGCTCTCCATGTTGTGATGGCTAGAAGGCTTCACCCCTTTTACGACATGTGTAGGAATTCAAGCATTATGACTTATGAGTTGTAGCTACTATATAAATAGTAGAGTTATATTCATTGTAGAGTGGAGAACTCCCATTTTGTATAGCCTTAATATGTTGTAGAGAGTAGATTAGTTTGAGTAAGTATTGTTAAAGATCAAACACATGTTCCTACAAATTTTGTTCTACTCCACATTTTATCTATACAATTGTGTTTAAACGTTTTTCGTTCTTGTTGATTATGCACTTATATGTTTCCGCAATGTCAAATCAAAGCTTCATAGCCTAACAGTATTTGCACAATTGTACTAATAATTAAAAAAAAACTAAGTTAAATACTAAAATTAATTATATTAATGTATAACTTATTATAATATACCTTAAATCGAGCCGTAATCCAAACACCGTGCATTTTAAAACTCCTCTAGTCTTATCGAATGATAAATATTTGTTGATTTTCTTCCATGTCTCATCAACATCATCAAAGGTAAATTCTCATAAGTAAATACCCTCAAAGAACCTACAATATAAAACTGTTAATTATAATGATTTTTACTATATAAAAAAGAGAATACTTAAATTATACAACTTATATCTGTTCTACTCATTTAAGTTCTTGGCAAAAAAAACCACTCTTTATGTATACAATCATTTGTTTCTTTCCCCAAAAACCCTTGGTACAAAATGTATATGAGACTTGCTTTCACAACATCATCGTTGGAAGCATGTAGGAACGAATCGTTCAATCTGAAACGTTTCATATCACTGATTGTAATCGTAATCTATGTTTTTTTTATTCGGAAATAGACGTTCCCGAAATAAACATGTTTTATCTCCTCATTCTGTTTTTTTTCGACAATTATTTTTCTATTTTTTGATACAAACAAAAATTAAATTCGGTAATCAAACAAAACTCTTCAACCCCATAAGACATTTTGTTATCTCCAACCTTAAAATGCAGTCTTTTTTGGCCATCTAAAGATATTACCGCGCGTGACCGTATGACCGTATCTGATAAATAAACATCTTATGGATTAGCAATACGTCCCCTTGCAGTGATGGGACGTCCAATAAATTGTAACATCCGGATACCCAGGTATCTTATTTTAAGTATTTTGTTGAATTTTAGAAAGGGACTCGGCGAGTAGGCGCTCAAACTCGCCGAGTGGAATCGCGCTTCTGCCAGCCTGGATTTAATGAAGGGACTCGGCGAGTCCATGCGTGGACTCGGCGAGTCCTCGCTTTAAATGAAGCCCTAGTTTTCGGGGCTTGTGCCCTATTTAAAGGCCTTTATGGCCGTCATTTGAGGCCACCTTGTTCCAGAGAAACCCTAGAGAGAGTGAGGAAGGCTTGAGTGCAAGAAAGGGCTTATAATCTTCATTGTGGGGTGATTTTTGCTAGAGAAAGAAGAGAGGATCCATCTAGAGCGTGAAGGGAGCTTGGATTGGAGCTAATCATCTTGAGATATTGTCTCTGGAGGTATAATCCCTTCTATTTCGTATTGATATGATAGATTTCATAATTTTAGGGTTTTTACCTCCCTTTTTTATAAGATCTAGTGAGTATGAGGTCCCCTTTGTGTTGATGATATCAGATCTGGACCTTGAGAGGTCAATAGAGTCACTACCTTCTAGCTTTTTGTAAGCAAATAAGCAATTGGAGACTAGGTTGCCATTTCTAGTGATATTTCTCCATTTGAGGCTTGATATGGGTTGCATGCACGTAAAGGTTGCACCTTTATGTGACTTTTGAATGTTAGAAGGATGGATCTACTTTTTGGTGAAGCAGATCTGACCTCAAGAGATCTTTTGAGAGTTTTCATGGGAGGAACTTGCCAAGTCCATAAGGGACTCGACGAGTCGAGTCGGGTTGCCCCGTGACTCGCGATCTGTAACGACCCGGGGAGTATAGGGTTGACTCAGTGAGTCAAGTGAGGACCAGGGACGAGGAGGCAGGCATGTACTCGCCGAGTCACTCTAGTGCACTCGGCGACTCTGGTCAATGTTGACTGTTGACTTCTGTTGACTTTTAGGGATTAGTCAGTGTTTGGACTTATGAGCCATTAGAGGGGCAGAACGGTCTTTTACCCTTCTCAGAGAACTTATAGAGAGGAGTTGGCCTAGCTTTTAGAAGTTGTATTAATTAGAGAATTTATTTATGTGATTAGGTGAAGGCTAGTGCAGTATTTTAGAGTTCGAGGTTTACCGAGTTACTCGAGGTGAATCTTCTCACTATACTTTACCTAGGGTGGTAATTAGAGTTATGTGACAGAGTATTTTGTATGCTTTTGCATGATGTGATTTCTATGTGATGTATGCTATGCGTGTTACAGAGTTTATAGAGTTAGGACCGGAAGGTTCACAGAGTTAGGACCAGAGGGCCCACAGAGTTATGGGACTGGAGGGTCCCACTGAGACACATTGACCAGAGGGCCCACAGAGTTATGGGACTGGAGGGTCTCACTGAGGCTGCTGTTGCTACGGCCACCGCAGCCGTCGCTGCTGCCAGGCCGCAGGGGGTTGACTCGTTGCTGTACCGAGAGTTCAGCAACACGAAGCCACCAGAGTTTGATGGGACGCAGGATCCGATTGCTGCGATGAGATGGGTTTCTGATATTGAGGGATGCTTTTATACGTGTTCTTGTCCGGAGCATCTGAGAGTTCGGTTCGCGCTGAACCAGCTTCGCTTGGGAGCGAAGGACTGGTGGAAGTTTGTGACAGCGCACTACACACCTGCAGAGTCTGCCGTAGTGACCTGGGAGAGGTTCACCGCTATGTTTCGTGATGAGCACGTTCCCCCGGTGGAGAGGGAACGTTTGGCCCAGGAGTTTCTGACCCTCAAGCAGGGTACTGAGTCTGTTACTGTGATCACCAGGATGTTCCATGAGAGGGCGATGTTTTGCCCTGAGCACGTGTCTACCGAGCAGGCACGTATGAGTCGGTATCTGAGTATTCTGAGGAGGGACATACGAGAGTTCGTGGCGAACTCGTCATACCGGACATTTGCTGAGCTTCAGGCAAATGCCCAGAAGAGGGAGATAGAGCTAGAGACTCAGGCTAGAGAGGAGGCGGAGTCTCAGGGGAGAGATCGGCGACCGGCACAGTCCCAGCCGGCAGCCAAGCGGGCCAAGCCTGCCGATTCGAGATCAGGGAACCAGAAGGGCCGCACTTGTGGCAAGTGCGGCAAGGGTCACGAGGGAGTTTGTAGAGCAGGGTCTTGCTACAAGTGTGGCAAGGAGGGGCACATGGCCAAGGATTGCCCCAAGGGGTTCGCAGTTTGTTTTCACTGCAACCAGACCGGACACCGGAAGGCAGAGTGTCCGCAATTGCGAGGGTCAGCTCAGGGAGCTTCTCAGGGATCTGTCCCTGCTGCCTTGCGAGCTACAGAGAGTCGGCCAGTGAAGGCCGAGGCGCCAAAGGCTCGCGAGAGAGCCTTCCAGTTGACAGCGGAGGAGGTCCGCGCAACGCCCGATGTCGTGGCTGGTATGTATTCTTTCATCTGCTTATTTTTGGATTGTGGTGTTATGCTTATATTGTGTTATGCGTAGGTACATTTCTTGTGTGTTCTGTACCTGCTTTGGTGTTATTTGACTCGGGTGCGAGTCGGTCTTTTGTGTCGTTAGCCTTTAGTCAGCACATCAGTACTCGTCGAGAGGCGTTGAGTCGACCTTTGCGAGTTTCCATAGCTAACGAGAGAGCAGTGTATGCCACTGATGTGATTCGAGGATGTGTACTCGAGATCTTCGGCGTTGAGTTTCCGATTGATTTGGTCCTGATTGCTATGGGAGATGTATGTGTCATCGTGGGCATGGACTGGTTGAACAGATTTGGAGCGGTTATCGACTGCGAGCGACAGCTGGTGACCATACGAGACCCTAGTGGGGGAGTTCTTACAGTTTATGGCGAGGGTACCCGTTCTGGGTCGGCATTTTGTTCAGCCGCAAGAACGAGGCAGAGTCTACAGCAGGGCTGTAGTGGGTTTGTGGCTTATGAGGTGGATACGAGAGTAGGTGCAGAGAGACCGAAGTCGGTCGATGAGGTCCCGATAGTGCGTGAGTTCCCGGATGTTTTCCCCGAGGAGTTGTCGGGTGTGCCTCCCGAGAGGCAGGTGGAGTTCCGTATCGATTTGGTTCCGGAGGCAGTGCCTATTGCCAAGGCGCCCTATCGCCTTGCACCTCCAGAGATGCAGGAGTTATCCTCGCAGCTTCAGGAGCTGCTGGGAAAGGGGTTTATACGGCCGAGTAGCTCGCCGTGGGGAGCGCCGATCCTTTTTGTCAAGAAAAAGGATGGTTCACACCGGATGTGCATTGACTACCGGGAGTTGAACAAGTTAACGGTCAAGAACCGTTACCCATTGCCGAGGATCGATGATCTGTTCGATCAGTTGCAGGGAGCGTCTTGGTTCTCCAAGATTGATCTGAGGTCTGGATATCATCAAATGAGAGTGCGAGATGAGGATATCCAGAAGACGGCGTTCAGGACTCGTTATGGGCATTACGAGTTCGTGGTGATGCCCTTCGGGCTCACCAATGCACCAGCAGCATTCATGGATCTCATGAACAGGGTGTGTAGACCGATCTTGGATCGATCGGTGATCGTGTTCATCGATGACATATTGGTGTATTCGAGATCCAGAGAGCAGCATGAGGAGCATTTGAGGGAGATCCTCAGAGTTCTGAGATCGGAGAGGCTTTACGCCAAATTCTCCAAGTGTGATTTCTTGTTGCGAGAGGTCCAGTTCCTGGGACATCTCGTTAATCAGAATGGGATATTGGTCGATCTGGCTAAGATTGAGGCGGTAATGAGCTGGGAGGTGCCGAGGACCCCCACCGAGATCAGTAGTTTTCTGGGGTTGGCCGGCTATTATAGGAGATTTATTAAAGATTTCTCTAAGATCGCCGTGCCTCTCACCAGGTTGACCCGGAAGGGCGTTACTTTTTCGTGGGGTCCTGAGCAGCAGGCCTCGTTTGAGACTCTTCGCCAGAGGTTGTGCGAAGCCCCGGTGTTATCCCTTCCAGATGGAATGGAGGATTTTGTGGTATATTGTGACGCATCGATATCAGGGTTGGGTGCAGTGCTTATGCAGAGGGGGCATGTGATATCATACGCCTCGAGGCAGCTGAAGCCTCATGAGACGAGGTATCCCACTCATGACCTGGAGTTGGGGGCTGTGGTGTTCGCTCTCAAAATCTGGCGTCACTATCTGTATGGGGTTCGGTGTACCATATACACGGACCACAAGAGCTTGAAGTATTTGATGGATCAGCCCAACCTGAATATGCGCCAGAGGAGATGGTTGGACGTGGTAAAGGATTACGATTGTGAGATCCTGTACCACCCGGGCAAAGCTAACGTTGTAGCTGATGCCCTGAGTCGTAGGATGGAGAGTGCCCCGATACGAGATGTTTGCTTGAGATTGACAGTGATGACTCCGATGCTGGACACCATTCGGGAGGCCCAGGCAGAGGCCGTGAGACCGGAGAACCGCAAGAGGGAGCGGGTGATTGGGCAGGCACCTGAGTTCGTTACCGATAGCCGTGGGCTTATGACCTTTCAGGGTCGGGTTTGGGTGCCGTATACGGGCGGGACGTGCAACACTTTGATGGAGGAGGCGCATAGATCGAGGTTCTCGATCCATCCCGGGGCCACTAAGATGTATTTGGACCTGAAGAAAGATTATTGGTGGCCCTGTATGAAGAGAGATGTCGCGTGGTTTGTGGAGAGGTGCTTGACCTGTCGCAAGGTTAAGGCCGAGCACCAGCGTCCGCATGGCAAGTTGCAGCCGCTTGATATTCCCCAGTGGAAGTGGGAACATATTTCCATGGATTTCATCACCAAATTGCCGAGGACCGCGAGGGGTGTCGATGCAATTTGGGTGATCGTCGATCGGCTGACGCAGAGTACGTATTTTCTTGCCATCAGTGAGAGCTCTTCTGCTGAGAGATTGGCAGAGTCGTATGTGCGGGAGGTGGTATCGCGTCATGGAGTACCGATCTCGATTGTGTCAGATCGAGATGTACGTTTCACTTCCAGGTTCTGGAAGAAGTTCCACGAGGAGTTGGGTACGAGATTGGATTTCAGTACTGCCTACCACCCCGAGACGGACGGGCAGAGTGAGCGGACGATTCAAACGCTCGAGGACATGCTCCGAGCATGTGTGTTAGACTTCGGAGGAAGTTGGGACACGTATCTGCCGTTGGCTGAGTTTTCCTACAACAACAGCCACCATTCGAGTATTGGTATGCCTCCCTTCGAGTTGTTGTATGGGAGGAGGTGTCGGACTCCCATATGCTGGGGAGAGGTAGGGCAGCGTGTGATGGATAGCACTGAGATAGTGCTTCGGTCGACATAGCAGATACAGCAGGTTAGACAGAGGTTACTGACGGCCCAGAGTCGTCAGAAGAGTTACACGGATAGGCGACGATCCGATCTTGAGTTCCAGGTGGGAGGCTTCGTACTCCTGAAGGTATCTCCTTGGAAAGGAGTGATCCGATTCAGGAAGAGGGGCAAGCTGGGGCCCCGGTACATCGGTCCGTTTAGGGTGACCGCGAGGGTGGGCAGGGTAGCATATCGGTTCGAACTACCTGCGGAGTTGAGCCAGATTCATGATACCTTCCACGTGTCTCAGTTGAGGAAGTGTATAGCCGATGAGTCGGCAGTGGTGCCACTGGAGGATATTCAGGTGGATGCGAGCCTGAATTATGCGGAGAGGCCAATCGCGATTCGGGATCGGAAGATCAAGGTTCTGAGGAACAAGGAGGTGTCACTGGTGCAGGTCCAGTGGCAACATCGGAAGGGGTCCGAGCTGACCTGGGAGCTGGAGTCGAAGATGCGGGAGCAGCATCCAGAGTTGTTTGCCGAGCAGGACTTCGAGGGCGAAGTCTGATTCTAGTGGGGGAGAATTGTAACATCCGGATACCCAGGTATCTTATTTTAAGTATTTTGTTGAATTTTAGAAAGGGACTCGGCGAGTAGGCGCTCAGACTGGCCGAGTGGAATCGCGCTTCTGCCAGCCTGGATTTAATGAAGGGACTCGGCGAGTCCATGCGTGGACTCGGCGAGTCCTCGCTGTTAAATGAAGCCCTAGTTTTTGGGGCTTGTGCCCTATTTAAAGGCCTTTATGGCCGTCATTTGAGGCCACCTTGTTCCAGAGAAACCCTAGAGAGAGTGAGGAAGGCTTGAGTGCAAGAAAGGGCTTATAATCTTCATTTTGGGGTGAATTTTGCTAGAGAAAGAAGAGAGGATCCATCTAGAGCGTGAAGGGAGCTTGGATTGGAGCTAATCATCTTGAGATATTGTCTCTGGAGGTATAATCCCTTCTATTTCGTATTGATATGATAGATTTCATAATTTTAGGGTTTTTACCTCCCTTTTTTTATAAGATCTAGTGAGTATGAGGTCCCCTTTGTGTTGATGATATCAGATCTGGACCTTGAGAGGTCCATAGAGTCACTACCTTCTAGCTTTTTGCAAGCAAATAAGCAATTGGAGACTAGGTTGCCATTTCTAGTGATATTTCTCCATTTGAGGCTTGATATGGGTTGCATGCACGTAAAGGTTACACCTTTATGTGACTTTTGAATGTTAGAAGGATGGATCTACTGTTTGGTGAAGCAGAACTGACCTCAAGAGATCTTTTGAGAGTTTTCATGGGAGGAACTTGCCGAGTCCATAAGGGACTCGACGAGTCGAGTCGGGTTGCCCCGTGACTCGCGATCTGTAACGACCCGGGAAGTATAGGGTTGACTCAGTGAGTCAAGTGAGGACCAGGGACGAGGAGGCAGACATGTACTCGCCGAGTCACTCTAGTGCACTCGGCGAGTCTGGTCAATGTTGACTGTTGACTTCTGTTGACTTTTAGGGATTAGTCAGTGTTTGGACTTATGAGCCATTAGAGGGGCAGAACGGTCTTTTACCCTTCTCAGAGAACTTATAGAGAGGAGTTGGCCTAGCCTTTAGAAGTTGTATTAATTAGAGAATTTATTTATGTGATTAGGTGAAGGCTAGTGCAGTATTTCAGAGTTCGAGGTTTACCGAGTTACTCGAGGTGAGTCTTCTCACTATACTTTACCTAGGGTGGTAATTAGAATTATGTGACAGAGTATTTTGTATGCTTTTGCATGATGTGATTTCTATGTGATGTATGCTATGCATGTTACAGAGTTTACAGAGTTAGGACCGGAAGGTCCACAGAGTTAGGGCCAGAGGGCCCACAGAGTTATAGGACTGGAGGGTCCCACTGAGACACATTGACCAGAGGGTCAAACAGAGTTATAGCCTCGAGTGGCTAATATGTGTTGTGTGTAGTATTTTGGGGAACTCACTAAGCATTTATGCTTACAGTGTTTTGTGTTATGTGTTTCAGGTACCAGTGAGGATCGCGGGAAGGCGCCGGCATGATCAGTACACACTATTGGAATTTTATATATTATGATCTTGGGATGTGTTTTTATGGATTTGATATGTGATACATCGGAATTCGAAAATATTTATGAATGAAATTATATTTTAAAAAGTGAAAAATTGTTTTGAAATTTACGGTGTTACATAAATAACCAAAAAACCGTCTTTCGAATTATTTCATGTCAGATATCATTCAATCTAATCTACTAATCGCTTCCCATAATTTATTGTCCGATCCTTTGACATTAACAACCACTTTAAAATTTTGATCAACGTGCTGAATCGTTAAATGGGTATAAATATTTGACAAAAAAATCACTTGAAAACTAGTAAAATAAATATAAATTATGCCAAAAATAAAAAAACGAAACCCTATAAATCTTAAATTGTAATTAAGGTGCAAAAAAATAAACGATAAACATTTGACAAAAAAATCAAGGGTACAAGCTTCTGAAGCAAAAATCACATGGAATTGTGCATCAGTTGCTTGTACCTTCTCAGATGAAGGTATATCTACGAACGTACAACGAGATGATGCACGAATTCTACATTAGCAACTTGTACATTCTCATCTGAACATATATTTGAGAATGTACAAGTCCTAATTCACAGTTTATGCATAAGATACTTGTACAATCATAAATCTACGATATGTTTGTCATCCCAACTATGAAATGCTCTCAAAATCGTATGTCTAGATATGAAATGCTCTCAATACTCATATATCTGTGAAGGTAAAAGTCTTGATGCACGATTTACACCTCATATATTTGCACAATCGCAGATATGCGATTTGTTTGTCATCTCAACTATGAAATGCTCTCAAAATCGTGTGTTTAGCTATGAAATGCTCTCAATACCCGTAGATGTAAGATTTTGTCTACTAAAAATCATATATTTTTTGCTTTTTTTTTTAAGTAAATCATAAACAAACATATCTTAAATTGTATAACAGGTAATAAATGATTATTAAAACTTGAAATAAGTAGAGATCTTACCTTGTTTTCAGAAGAGTACATATTTTTGTTCATTAGAGAGCTTCAGAGAGTTTCTGTCGGCAGAAAACTACAAAATGATCGTTTTGAAAAAATTAGTGTTGACGTATACATGGGCCAAAGAGCTGAGGCCAACCAAATCACAGATGGAGCTGACAAATCGTAGACAGGGCTAGCCAAATCGCAGATGAGGTGACAGGTGAGGCTTAACTACCTCAGATTTCGTTGGCTATTTTACGAAAATTGCATACTTTTTTTTGCTATTTTTAAAAAAATCGTAAATATATTTGGGTATTTTTGATATTTTCTATAATTTTAATAAAGAACAGTTAGAGCTACTATATGGCATGGCAAGGTAAGATGTGGCAATTGAGCATCCTCTAAAGAAAAAGATGGTTTCTTTTGTTCCATAAAGATTTCTTCTCTCTTCACCTGG
The DNA here is from genome assembly GCF_052849685.1 of Lactuca virosa. NCBI lineage: Eukaryota > Viridiplantae > Streptophyta > Magnoliopsida > Asterales > Asteraceae > Lactuca > Lactuca virosa. The sequence goes on along the minus strand of NC_136432.1, from coordinate 93,022,615 downwards.
TCTCTTGATCACCACACAAACACAACGAAACAAAAACCCATGAAACAAAAACAAGAAATTTCTTCACTCTTCGTCTCCATCATGAAATTACCATTATATATAGGTCTCTTTGTATACATTCGACGCCAATTCAACAAACGAAAACCGGATAAAGATCCTTAAATTCACCTAAAAATGGCCTCAACCTCCTCTTCCTCTGTTAATCATTTGCTCCGCCCTATTCATCATCGTACCTTATTAATTCCTAAATCCCCTTCTCCTTTTAAGTATACCCACTTAAGTTCTGCACTCCGATACCCGTCTTTAAGAATTCGAGCGACTTCCGACCTCGTTGCTACAGTATCGGTACCCTCTCTCTCTCTTTCATAGACAAAAACACAAACAGTTGTACTACGTGATACAAAATCTGTTTATCGTAGTTCGTTTCTTGATTATGAGCGTATGAAAGTCCCGAAACCTTGTTAAAAAGTCTCAGTGTTTGTGTGTTTAGAGATTATTTTGCAATTTGAAATGTAATTGGATAGAAAGTTGAAGTTTTGATTCGATTTTTAGGGTTCTAGTTGTACTTTGTCTATATTGTGTATAATTGCTTAATAGTTTCAGTGATCATTATGCTTTTTTGGGGTGCCTATATAATCTGTACATATTAATTGATTCAACTCTTGTTTTGAGCATAGTATTTACAAAAACACTTCATTATTACAGGAAGCAATCACGCAACTTCATGATTTAGGCGAACGTGATTTGTTCTCATGCCCTGTGTGTTTCGAACCACTTATAAGAAAAGGTCCTCCAGGTTTCAATTTGTAAGTTAAATTTTTGTCAAATTTCCAGTTGATTTGGTAATAATCATATTCACATGATTCGACTCTAATGTTTGACTTAAAATCGGTCAAACTTTCAGGCCAGCAATCTATCGTTCTGGTTTCAAATGTAAAAAGTGCAATAAATCATATTCAAGTAAAAACATGTATCTTGATCTTACTGTAATTGCTGGAGCAAAAGATTATGTTGAAATTCAACCATCTCGCACTGAGTTATTTCGGTTAGAAAATAGAATACTTTTTTTTTTATTTTTTAATTTAAATTTTGATAAGTGATAAACATTGACACGTATCTTTTTCATTAGGAGTCCATTGGTTTCATTTTTGTATGAACGAGGATGGCGTCAAAATTTTAACTTTAGTGGCTTTCCTGGCCCAGATGAAGAGGTTAGTTCATTTCGTTTTTTGTTGTTAGTCAAAGACTCAAAGGGTATGTTTGTTTTAATGGAATGGAATGGAATTGAATGATGAAAGAATGGAATGGATGGTGTAATGCAATAAGCAAGGTAATGGAATGAGTCATTACATTCCATTGTCATGTTTGGTTGTCCTCTAGGAATGGAATGAATTTTCGTATGAATTTTTTATGATAAATGTGAATAGAATGTGTTATGGTACTCTACTTAATATGTAATGAAAATTTATTTAAATAATTCAAATATTAAACATAATAGAAACTCATTAAAATGGTTAAACCCAATTAAGATTATAATAAAAAAATAAAATTTTGTAGTTAACTTTAAAAATAAAGTTGTGAATTTTTTGTTTAAAAAAAAATTAGTGTTATAGAGTTTGCATAAATTAAAATGGTTTATATTAGTCCTCCTCTGATTCCATCATACCAAACACTACATAAGGTAGGGTTTGGTATGACAAAGGAACGGAATGGTTCATTCCATCGAATTAAAAAAAATTGTTGTTTGTCTTGCCTGATGGAATGGAATGGACCATTAATGAAGGAATGTGATTCCTTTCAAATTGTTGGTTTTCATTCCTTAGCCAAGTGTGTTTTCTTCATTCCATTTTGGGATGGAATGAAAATTTGCAATATAAACCATTTTTATTTATGTACTTTATAATGACACACGGTCTTTTTTTCATGATTTTAATTAAACTACAACATTATTCTATAGAAGTAACAAGAAAATGTGTTTTCAGTTTTGGATTTACTGAGCTTTTCTTACTTTTAATTTTTTATTATTATTAGATAAAAGTTCATTAATTGTAATTAAATTATTTAAAGATTAGAGATAAAACTATACAGTGTATATACATAAAATATGGAAAATTCATTCCAATCCTATAGACAACCAAACATGATCACAGAATGTAATCACTCATTCCTTTTTCATTTAATTCCTTCTTCATTTAAACTTTTCTCCAACTTGGACCAATTTTCATATAATTACCAAAACGCCATCATTATAAAGATTCAATGATATTGATCTAGACCAACATGGTTCTCCTATTCTACCATTCTTCAAGGGTATTTAAGACATTTTACTAATAGTTGAATCCTTCTCTTGAACTATGTGTATAGTTAGACACTAATTTCCCCCTAAATGCATCAACTGTGGGACAACTTAGTTTGTTTTGTTGACATTGTGAATTACCTCCTCATATTGGCTGTGGGACCCATTGATTCTTAGTACATTGTGGATTACCATTTTAATTGATTCTTACTTAAAATTCTCATTTGCAGTTCAACTTGGCTCAAGACTACTTCAAACCAACAGAAGGTGGAACTTTAGTAGATGTTAGTTGTGGAAGCGGTTTATTTTCCCGCAAGTTTGCAAAATCAGGAATTTACTCAAAAGTCATCGCTCTTGATTTTTCTGAAAATATGCTCCGTCAATGTTATGATTTTATTAAACTTGACGATACGATTTCAAGCTCGTAAGTGTGTCCTCTTCCCTATTTCCCTCAGACACAGGACATGACATGGCAAATCAGGTTATACTGTATTTGGCATGCATTGGATTACAACTAATGTCAATTGGACAAAAATTCCTACTTTTCGTTCACCAGAAAGGTGGTGGACCCTGGCCATGAAAGTGACAGATGTCAGTAGGACTAAAATTCCTACATGGATCCCACCTTTTTAGGACAAAAATTCTTAATTGGGACCAGCACCCACATGGGTCCCAGTCTCGGTCCCACCTAATTTCCCACCTTTTTGGGAATAAGACAAAAATTAGGTGGGACTTAGACAGTTAGACTGGGACCCATGTGAATGGGACAAAAATTGTTTTTTTTTGTCCCACTTAAAAAGGTGAAACAAGATGGGACAGGGACTGATATCGATCTCTCGTCTGTGCAAAATAGTCCTAGAAAGTTTGTCAAGTTGCCTCGTGTCCCATGTAGCAAAGACAGGCTTAAATATTTTCATCATAATAAACTCATGTTTTTTTTTTGTTACTTAAAAATTACAGAAATCTTGCACTCGTAAGGGCAGATGTTTCCAGGCTTCCATTCTCATCAGGTTCAATTGATGCAGTTCATGCTGGTGCGGCTTTGCACTGTTGGCCATCCCCTTCGAATGCAGTAAGTTACCCTTTGACTTTTAGGGTCAAACTCTAGTATTTTTTTTTTCATATTCGAAATTAGTATGATTATATTTACAAATCTAAAATCAGTCTACTCATTATTTGAATTGTAAGTTAATCATCAAGAAATTCTGTATTGGGAAAGCCTCGTTTTCATTACTTTCTCTATTAAGTCGTTTTTTTTCCTGAGTTAAGTGAAAAAGAAACACTTATATATAGCTTACTTGATTAAGTAAAATAAATCATCATATATATGAGTTTAATGGATTAAGGCAAACTATTCTCATGTTCCATGGATTGGAATCATTATCCTTTAATTTTCTCTAAACCCTAAACTTTAAAAGTTTCTTGAGTTTTGCCTTTTGTTTGCTTTTCATTTTATAGATTGCAGAAATTAATCGTATATTACGAAGTGGTGGTGTGTTTGTTGGGACAACATTTCTACGATCAACTTCATCAACTCCTGCAATACTAAGGCCTTTTGACCGGGTAAGGGCAATTTGGTAATTTTATGGCATGTTTGTTACACAAGACAAGACAGACAGACTGTGTTTGGTGTGCGTTGGACTGATGAGACAAAATAGCAACTTTTTTGTCCCACCCAAAAAGGTTGGACAAAGTCATAAAGACTCGCCCTCCATCAATAGTTTGAAAAAGACATGAATGCCCTCATCATCATCATCAGAAATAGCCTAACAAATTAATATTGTTCTCTGACTTTTTTCTTATTGTTCTTTTTTTTTTTTGGCAGAGGATTTCTGGGAGTTATAATTATTTAACAGAAGAAGAGATAGAGGACTTGATCAAATCATGTGGTTTTACAAACTACACAAGCAAAGTTCAGCAAGCTTTTATTATGTTTTCTGCACAGAAGCCCTGAAAGTCAAGCCTAGAATATTAAAAGTCAATGTTAATACTTTTCAGATTGTATAAATATTTGAAGTTCTTATTGATTTACCATGATAGAAAGTTGTGAAAGACAACACCCAAGTTTCGTATTTAGCTCTTTTGATAATTTCTCCATGAAACTTGAACTTTGACGAAAGTCAAAGCCTAGAAGGCAATATATGAGGCTTTATATTAACTTATTAAATTCAAACCCACCAATTTCGACAGATATAAATAACAAGATATACTTAATGTGTTATAAGAAACTAAACACCCAAAGTTCATTGTAAGCTTTTGTTTTTGTGATAGTTTCTTGAAAGTCTTTCCAATTTAATACCGAAAAAAATTCTATGCTTACATTTTGATGATGTTATTTTCTAATAATGCGAGTCAAAGTAAAACAAACCTCACATCTAAATTAGAATATAAACGTTATTGTACTTCATGTGTCCTCTACACCTCTATCCACCAAGTTTCTACATAATGTTGTATGGGGTCAGCCCATGCCCATATACAATGACGATACTACATCACCTAACCACTTAAACCGTGAAGCAATATAATATGGCAACAAAATCACCCGTATGAATCCTTATGCAACATCCTGGGAAACACGGAAAAGACAGTATTATTATATTGAAGGGTACAACCCTTACATCTTACGGATAAAAGCACTACCTGGTTAAAGAAGTAAGAACCCAGACCATCCCCCCTGTATATAAGAACTTCGATACACACCAAGGCAAAATTCTTTCATCTTAAGCAATTTTACTACACTATTACCTGGCATATAACTTAGTCATCAGAGAGCAATACTGAGGGTTCATCCATCGTTACCGCTTTCTAACCTAGCGTATCATAGGTTCAGGCCGAAGGGGAGCCTAATACATAGTCACCATCCAAAGGAAAAAAGGAAAGATAAGCAATATCGATCACAATCGAAACGGAAGATGGCTATAGCATGGGAGGACCGAAAATTTCTAAAAGACCATCAAAACCGGTCTCTAAAAACAACGACTTAACTGTGTAATTCCTACCACCCTTGTTACATCAACATCTGGCAACAACAATTCCCATGCAACCGGACGTACAATCGTACATCCAGTTACCACCCCGATTCCTATACGCATATTACTAGACATTTTGTCCACTCCCATCTCAACAAACATATACTCCTTAGACCATTTTGGGAAATCAAACACTTCCACAAATCCAATGGACACCACAAGCAACAGATAATAACGCATTTCGGGAGGTGAATAGAAATGCTAATCATTGCCGTGTTTTGAGTTCAAGCAACTCGCCCCTTATAAGAAGTATACGAGAATACAAATTGTCGGCAAGAACAAATATACCTGAAATTTCAAAGTACGACAGGTCGGGCAATCCAAATGACCACATAGAAAATTACAAATAGACGATGTATGAATATTACCTAGACGAGAAGTATTGGTGCATCTTCTTTCCAACCATGTTGTCCAGGACAACACGATTATGGTACAAGAGTCTACTAGCTGAGAGTATACATGATTTCAATCAACTATGAGAAGAATTTTTCAGTCACTTCATATAGCATATGAGGTACATAACAGACGCACATGCCATTCTAGGGTGTAGACCACGAAAAGATGAATCATTACACGCCTTCGTGTATCGATTCAATAAAGCAACGCTAAATGCCCCAGAAAGGGAAAATAGTATGGTAATTGTTGCCTTTACATACAAATTACACCCATGAGTTTTATTCAAGAAGCTTGTCGGCAAATAAACCAAATCAAGGAATGGCATGATGGAAAGTGTCCATCGGTACATGAAACAGGAGGAAGCAGCATCCGAGAAAATGAAAAGAGACCAAGGAGAAAGAGTTTATGTTCAAAAGGACAATCGTGCACCTTACGTGAAAGTTTCAGCATAAGAAAATCAAAGATATGGCAATACAAGGACGCAATCTCACCCGGTTCGCATCGTACGACAAAGCTGAAGCTACCCATTACCAAGGAATGGAGGAAGAAATGATGTTGCAGTAGTAGTTAAAGGCAAAAAGAATAATATGAGACAAAATCGGGAGACAGATCAGGCAACAAAGAGTAGGGCTAGTATTGTGAGTTTCACGAATCCACCAGGCACGATGCCATTGAATGCACAATGCTTCTTAAGAGAGTTGGAAAACAAAATGCAAGATGGACAGGTAAGCGATCTGATAAGATGAATTCGACCTAAGTAGTTAGAAAACATTGCCCCAACAGAACCTAAGGTCAAAAGTTTCAGGAAAAGCGAAATCTTCATGTTCCATCAGCAAGAACAGTTAGAGGTCAATCAAGAATGGGATGGAGACAAGTTCACTTTTGACGAATGGGATTATAACAGCAACGATTCATAAAGAAAAATTACGTGAATTACATTTACATGGATAGTGGGTGCTCCACAGACGTCATGTACAAACACTTCTACCAACAACTCCCAAGTCAGGTGCAAAGGAAAATAGAGTCACCTGAGACACATGTAATTAGTTTTGACGGACACAACATATCACCTGAAGGAACGATTATACTACCATTAACACTAGTTTACTACAATAATGGTAGAAATGGAACCAGACCGATCCGATTGTCATAATTAAGGCATCCTCACCATACGACATAATATTCGGAAGGTCAACGATACATAAGTTCAGAGTCATAACATCAACAAATACATGGAGTAGTCAAGTTTAATACCATGTTAGGAGTAGGTACAATACCAGAAAAGAAAAGAACAGGGAAAATTAAGCAAGACTACAAACAAAATGATGAAACTGGCAAATGTGAGAACATCATGAGTCAACAAGGAGATGAAACACCAATCATCGCACCAACAAAGGAAGAATGGAAGGAGGAAAAACTCAAACAACTAGAGCAAATTAAAGTGAATCTCAATGCATGCAACAACCTATGCGAAGCAATTAAGGCATTGGAAGAAGAAATAACTTCACTAATGTAAGAGCAAGACATCTCGGTATCAATAGGGAAATTCACATGGAAAATGCTAGTAATAGCAAACGAAAAGTGTAGTGATGTAAAAAGGAAGCAGGATGGAGTAGCCGACATTCGAACTAGACAAGGAGCATGGTTACCTATTATGGAGATGAAACACCAATCATCGCACCAACAAAGGAAGAATGGAAGGAGGAAAAACTCAAACAACTAGAGCAAATTAAAGTGAATCTCAACGCATGCAACAACCTATGCGAAGCAATTAAGGCATTGGAAGAAGAAATAACTTAACTAATGCAAGAGCAAGACATCTCGGTATCAATAGGGAAATTCACATGGAAAATGCTAGTAATAGCGAACGAAAAGTGTAGTGATGCAAAAAGGAAGCAGGATGGAGTAGCCGACATTCGAACTAGACAAGGAGCATAGTTACCTATTATGGACAAAGGAAACAAAGAGCAAGAGATCACAAATGAAGAAACGATGATCATGGAAAACGATAGACCAACAACTAGGGTAAAAGAAGGAATGGGTAAAAGGAAATGCAAGCCCACGGTTAAAAGCCTAAGGACCATATATAAGTGGAAACCCAAACATGGTACTGTTGGAGATCTCATTAGCAAAAACTGGGAAGAGAACAACAAAACCAACTAGTTTCATTTCGTGGGGGAATAAGAAAAGGCGCACAGAAAGAAAGGAAACAAGGAAGCTGGAAAAAAACACCTGAGATCTAAAGTGCAAAGGCAAGCTCGTTCTAACAACAAACGTGGTCAGCAAGCAATTCGGTAAAGCAAGATGCTCGGATAAAAGAAAGCATGGCAACTTTCATATATGCACACGTGTATATGAAAGATGAAAGACACAAGGTTTACCCAAATAAATGAAATGTGGGTTTAATGGCAAAACCAAAATAGCAACAATAATTCTCTAAGTGTAGCTCGGCCAACCAACTACACAAACATTTTGGTCAAAGTCACATCTTGACCAAGGCTACCCGGTTAGCTAGAAAAGCAACAATAATTCTCTAAGAGTAGCTCGACCAACCGACTACACAAACATTTTGGTCAAAGCCACATCTTGACCAAGGCTACCCGGTTAGCCAGAAAAGCAACAATAATTCTCTAAATGTAGCTCGGCCAGCCGACTATAAAAACCTTTTGGTCAAAGACACATCTTGACAAAGGCTACCCGGTTAGCCAAAAAAGCAATGATAATTCTCTAAGTGTTGCTCGGACAACCGACTACACAAACATTTTGGTCAAAGCAACATCTTGACCATGGCTACATGATTAGCCGCAAAAGCGATGACAACTCTTTAAGCATAACCATGTACACAAAATTCTAGTCAAAGCAACACCTTAGCCAAGAAAGAAACAAAAGCTAATGAGCAAGGTATAGGGAAGATGCAAAGCACACAAGATTTAAATAAAGCAAGAAAGCAAGTTTCAATCAAGACAAACTAGAAAAGCAACATAATGTCAAAATATATAAGACAAACACCATAGTAGCCGGACATAGTGAAAACATAAACAATATCAAAGCCACGCTAACCAAAATACCATCATCATAAACACCAACACTAACAGCCTCCATAACCTAAGCACCTACACCGCCTCCACCACTTGTGGAAGCATGACCGCTAGTACGATCTGTCACCAAATCCCACAGCTGGCTGAATGAACTCATGGGGAAACCCAACTCAAATAGGTAATCACTACAAAACAAATCAGAAAAAGGCATTCTCCCTCCATTGTAATTGAGTAGGGTTATATAACAAAATATCTGCCTCAGTAAGCCCCAACGAATGCTCGTTGTTCATCATCTCACATCCGTACCTCTTTTCAAAGTCAATGCATACCGCTTGAAGCGATTTCTTGGCATCATAAAAAGAAGAATTGGCAAACACTTTGTCCATCACCTTACTTACACCCTTAGAAAATATCCATCCCATATCCTCTTCCAACCTCTTAACTCGCTCAGTTGCACCAGTCAAACTAGCCTAAAGATCGGTGTTCTTAAGGGTACACACTCCAAGGTCACTCTTTAATTTTTGCACACCTTGTTCAAGCATAACAATCTTCTCCACATACACGATCTTCTCCAACTCCAATAAGGCTACCTTACCCTACAAAAAAGCAATCTCTTCCTCCAAGTGCTGACGATCAGATAACTTACTCTCTAAAATTACATTTTGCTCTTGCAACAGTCTCAATTCACCTCTCACACTTTCCAGTTCGGAATCTGGAACCATAACAGCATTAGACATCACTCCTTCTAACTCGACAACCCTTTTCGATAATTCAAGAAATTGATCACGAAATAATTGAAAAATACGGGAAAGATGAAACGTCCCAAAATACTAAGTAAAATGTTAATTTTAAATAAATCAAAACCATACATTCATTTGTTCCAAAAGACAACTAGAGTAAAAGTGTTCTCAAAAGATTAGAGTAAAACCATAAACATACAATATGGAATAAAAGTCCAGGGTGTCGCCCATATAATCGGCCCTGCCCAACAAAAAGGTCCCCACCCATCATAACGGACCCCACCCAACAAAACGGGCCCCGCCTAACATACATGCAAGAGTCACAAAGACAACTAGCATCCTACATAGTGTAGTGAGAAGATTCACCTCACACACTTGGGGTCAAATAACCACGACTCGAAAAGTCCCGACACCGGTGTTACAACCCACCTATTAAAATACTCAAGGCCAAACCTTAGACCATACTCTAAGTCTAGCAATTTGACCAAAAGTCAACGAGGTCAAAAGTCAATGGTCAACGTTGACTTCAACTGACTTCCACGTCCTCGCCAACCCATGGTTACATCGTGGTAACATTTAACCAAAACAGTTGTTAATCCCTCCTTTCCCCACGTCGTGGCAGCCAACTCGCCACATCATGGGTTCTGTGCATGGAGAACTTAATGGATTTAGTCCTTAATTCATTAAGCCTTTAACTCATACTCTCCAGAAGGCTTTTATGGACCCTAATGGTCCATAAAAATCCAATCTTTAAGGACATGCATGACCTTTGCATGTCTTCCACTTTTCTAGGTCAAAAGGTAAGAATATGATCTAAAATTCATGTAAGGCTCTCAATTTGCATACAACTTTCTAGATCCAAAAGATATAAGGATCAAGGACCTTGATGAGCCATAAAGTTGCAAACGTTATCACATTCCACCACACTAAAATTAACAAGGGACCAGAACATACAATAAACCTAGATCTATAGCCAAAGACCTAAAAAGATCAAGTCTTGATGACTTATAAAAGTCCAAGAGGTGCTCAAATGAAATCTCTAAGCTTTCTAAGGTGCTCTCTACACCATAAAAACCTTCTTCTTCCTTTAAGAGTCACCGAGAACACCAAAATAAGCATAAAAATGAGGAGATGGGATTAAGGTTTGATTCAAGGTGTTAGGGGGTGATGGTGGTTGAGGGTGGAGAAAACCCTAGCCATCACTTCCGTTAAATAGGGCCCAAGCACAAAAATTTAAGGTTTAAACATGCCCAGATGCCACGTTATGGTCATTATGGTGCAAGGTAGTGGCGTCCAAATAAGATACACGTCCCATGCGGGGCACGCAACATCGTAGTGATATCTCTACCACGCCGTGGCCATCAAAAAAGGTTATATCACTTTAAAATTCATACCTCGAAGATCCGGCTATTACAACTCCCCCCCACTTGAATCAGATTTCGTCCTCGAAGTCCGTTGCCGCAAATATCTCGGGGTAATGCTTCCTCATCTCTACCTCGTGTTCCCAAGTCTACTCAGAACCCTTCCAGTGCTGCCATTACACCTTCACCAAGCCCACTACCTTGTTGCGCATGGTATTTTTCTTCTTGTCAAGGATCACAACTGGTCTCTCTATATAATTCAGGTGCTCATCAACCTGAATGTCATCCAAAGGAACCGCTACGAAATCATCAGCCAAACACTTCTGTAGCTGCGAGATATGGAACATACTATAGATCTGACTAAGCTATGCCGGTAGAACTAACCGATAAGCCATCTTGCCTACCCGTGTGATAACATGTAAGGTCACACCTTATGATCAGATGAGTCATACACAACACGATGTCCACCAGCACGAACTCCAACATCAGCATGATCAGCGACAACATGAACCCAATGATCTTAGTGATCGTTTGTATATTAAGAAGATATTCTCTCTCTCTCTCTCTCTCTATATATATATATATATATATATATATATATATAGAATAGATGTCTGATATGTAACAATATATATTGTACTATTAGAGTCAAACCCAAATAGAGCTTGGTGCCGTCTTTGTAACCTATTTTCTTTGTGAGAACCCTTTTTCTTAGTGAAAGTATATTTGTAATCACCGTGTTCTTTGTTCTTTGTTTTCTCTTCATTATTCATACTTAAGTGTATTCGATCGATATAAACCTTCAATTGCTATTACAGCGGGTTTACGATACATTCAAGTTATCATGTATTCCTCTTAGAATCTAAAGTCACCTGTTGTTAACAAGATCCCTCCTTTCGATGAACACAAATTTACAATGTGGAAATCAAAGCCTATGGTTGTTCTTTAAACCATGGATTTTGATATGGTCAATATCGTCGACAATGGTCCACATGTTCCCATGTATCAACCTATGGTTAACAATGCTCATTTTAGTCCCACGAAATAAAATCCAAAGACTAGTTATGATGATGATGACAAAATACTTATCAGTCTTGATGTTAATGCAAGGGCATCCATAGGAAACTCTCTTCTATATCATGTGTATCATCTGGTTTAAAACTGTGAATATGCTCAAGAGATGATGGAAACGCTAACTGTGGCTTATGAAGGCACCGTGGAAGTTGAAGCAACAATCATAAACAATCTCAACCAGAGATACAAGCATTTCTTTGCTCATCAAGGTGAGTCTCTAACTTAAACCTTTAACATGCTTAACTGTTTGGTGAATGATTTGTGCAGTTTGGGGATTGTTAAGCATTCCTCTTAGTTTGTCTTCATGTCTTGAAGTTCTTGGATTCTCTTGGGAAAAGCTGGGAAAATCACGCTGATATTCTTAAGAATAGTGAGAAAATAAACCTCATGGATCTCAACTCCTTGTTTGGAAATATACAAAATTACAAAGAAACTAAATCTCTTCGTAAAGACATCATGAGGGACTCCAACAAAGAAAAACTTGTTGCCCTGGTCTCCAAAAAAGAAGTAGCCAGTCTTATCAGCGAATCCGATGATTCTGATAAGGGTGAAATAAGTAATGATGAAATCCCCGATGAACTAGTTGCTAGTGTTGCACTTATTGTTAAACGCTATGAAGAAAGCAGATCTAATGGAGCCAGAAGAGTTCAGCCCAAGGGAAATAGTTCAACAACAAAGCACAAGTCAGAGAGAAGGAATTATGGTAATTGTTTTAACCGTGGAAGCCCTGACCATTTTCCACGGACTGCAAAGAAAAGAGAGAATATCATGCAAATTATGAAATATTGTACAAGAAGCTGCTAGTCCAAATGAAGAAGGAGAACAACTCTCTACCAAAAGCTTTTATTGCATAACAGGAGGAATATGAAGAATGGATTGAAGAAAAAGAGACCTCTAAAGATGACAGAATAACTGTTGAAGGCCTTATGGATCTTGTCAATGATGCCCATGATAGTAGTTTCAGTAGGTGTGACGCTGATACTCTTCAAGCTGTCAAAGAGTCAAAATGAAAAGTTGGAATGTCTCTTCTACTCATCAGGGTCAGGAGCATACTTGGTACCTAGATAGTATTGAGGGGCAGATATCTCGGGGTAAGGAAACTCATTATGGCCCTTTAATTCAAAATATTTTCTAAATCGGGTCTTTATTTCATTTCTGAAAAAGCTCCAAAAAAATCACTTTTAGAAAACTTCCTTGTTTGACTAACTCTTTAGTTTTATTCACTTATTGCTTTATTCATTCTATTATTTATTATTTTATTATCTTGTACCATATAAATGAATCGATGGTGAAAATTAAAATTCTAGACTACAACTTAACTCGATTATATAGAAGATAAACCAAATCTTGTTGATAAGTTTACATTGTTAATGATTCACGTTGATTCCACCTCAGCGCGATGGAAACATTACATTCTCTCCTTAATTTTTTCTTAATAAAACTTAACGATTCACTGTTATATACCACACACTGATAAAAGTTTGAAATGTTGTGCCAATGGTTAGGCTATGTACCATCGCTTATCACACACCAATCCATTCTCGCCATACATTCTTCTTTAGAATACTATGATTCACCGTATGAATCCAGACATTGATGATAATTCAAAAATCTGTGCCGATGGGTATATTACATTCCGTGATATATTACACGCACCTACCTATTCTCTCCCAACAAATATTCTATTAAAGAAGTTGATGATTCACTGTATATACCATACAGTGATAAAACTTCGACATTCTTTGTTGATGGGTACATTCTGTACCGGAATATATTACACGCATCATCCTATTCTCTCCCTTTATTCTTCTAATAAAAAAATGATTTAACGTATAAAACCATACACTGATGAGACTTCGCAATACTATGCCAGTAAATGATAACGCAAACATATGCTATCAGGAGACATCACAATCTTACTTGATTGATAGCTGCAACTTTGATCCACTAATAATGCAACTCTGATACGTTGACCGCTTTCGCTTATAATTCATGTCGCTGATGCTATATCTCAATGGTACATAATTCACTTATCTCAACGGTAACTTTTGGATGACGATTAAAGATATACAAAAACACCTTGAAATATGAGATTTTGACAGCGCCGCTTTCTTCAATCTTAATAATGTAAAAGGGAAGAAAATCCATGGATAAAATAGGAGAATCATCTCTCTCCTAGGTCACTTTAACTCATCCAAGAAATCAAAGTTTTCTCACAAAGGCTCTCTCAATCTTCATCCTCTTCCTTTTGAGTTCTTCAAGATTTCATCATGTCAAAGGTTCTCTATGTATTTAACCCTGATGCTAATGTGGTTAAAGGCCCCCAATATCCTGATACTCCCATTATTGTCCAAGCAAACAACGTTGCGTTCTCAGATATCATCCCAAATCAATACAAGAACTCATGGATTGAAGATTTTGTCAATTACGTCAAAAGCTTACCACTTCGCTATGCATTATGTGATTTCCCCGAGCCATTCTACCCTAAGCAAGTATGTGAGTTCTACTATTCTTGCACCGTCGACTCCAATGCTCAAACCATTACCAGTACCATCGGAGATAATCATTCTAGGGTGGTTATCAATGAAACATATTTTCGACTAGGTCTACGTCTTCCCTAATGAGAAAATTACTTTTAAACTCCTTCTGAGGAAAAATGCAAGTCTATTCGATCCGGATTAGGGTATAATTTATCTCCTTAGGGTACTACACGTGACCCAACCACATATACCCTTCGCCAATGCTACTTTTTTGGGTGGAAGTACTTAACATGGGCGATTGGAAAGTGTCTTGGACATAAGATGGGAAGTTTAGAATAGTTGAATCTATTTGAGCAACAAATTATGTATGCCATAGCTTGAAACAAAAGATTGGACTTTGCACAACTCTTTTTTGATCAATTGGTTGAATGTATCACTGGGAACAAGAAGCCAAAATATGTTCCATATCCTCGTTGTCTTGCATTAATTCTAGCTCGTACTTGAGAGGGTTACAATTTCAACCATGGAGTCTGCATACCACTTCCAATTCTCTCATCAAAGATTATCAATGCCAGCCCCAATGATGGGGATATGCATATTACCCAGAGTATGGAAAATTGGGTTGCAAATCCTTATGTTGTTGAAAGATCCGACTCTGAAGAAGAGGATTATGAGGGAAATAATGAAGATGAGGAAGATGATGAAGATGCTGTTGATGAAAAAGAAGATGGTGATGATGAAGATGATGAATCAGACACTGATATGGGAGAAGCCTATGTTCCGGGGATGACTTACTCTCCCCCAAGATTGAACCAACACATTCGCTTTTCGTGGAATTCTACATCATCAACAACTCTTACTGCAGAATATATAACACAGTACGAATCATCCACACCTCAAGTGGAAATCATTGATCCACTTATTCAACCTGTGAATTCTCCAAGACCAGCATCTCCTTCTCCTCAAGCTGCAACTGTCCGTCCAATTTCAACTCCTATACATACTTCTACTACCCTTCAGGGGTAGTCCAGCTCAAATTTTCAAATGATTGTGCTCTCTCAACTCTCCTTATTGGTTCATATGACTCGGTCACTTGGAGAAAGACTGAAAAAAGTTGAGAGTGATGTGGCTGACATCAAACGCATAATGGATCTAATTAATGATGACGAGGTGATGATTGCAGACACTCCTCCTAGCTCTCAAGGAAATGATCAACCACATCCACCACCACTAACATCTAGTAATAATCCACCTCCCTCACCACCACCAAATCCCCCTCCTCGCTCCCTCTCCACCTCATAACTCTCATCCACAAACTGACGATGCCAAAAAGGGGGAGATTAATCAGGGATGGTGATAATGACTGCAACTCCACTTCATCCTAAACAATATGAATTAGAAAGGGAAGATAATCAAGGAGCAATAATTGATTTTCATTCTAAACCAGCAGGTGATGCCCAAACTATTCCAGACGCTGATGATCAGTCTGAGACTGATTATGATAAGTATAAAGCGTTTCTTGAACTGGAGTTCATGGCACAAATTACTATTCCTCTAAGTCTCGTTTATCTTGATGCATATTCTTTAGGGGAGATTGCTTAAGGAACTCACAGTGATATTGAGTCTGATGATGATCAACTCAATCCAAGAAAAAGAAAGGCTTCCTTTTTAGGGGGAGAAAATGACGTTGAAGCTGGAAGTTCCTCCGCTGCTGGTAGTTCTTCAACTCCTCCTCCATCCAAGAAAAGAAAGTTAACAGTTAATTTGGAAGAACTGGCTGAGAACTAGAAAATGACCATTGAGGAGGTAAGAGAAGTCATGTTGTAGCATATTGTTCCAGTTTGAAAAAGAAGAGATGAACATCAATCCATCAAACTTCTTCAAATCCTTGCTTCTGCCGATGAAGGGATCAACGCTCAAGAGACAAATATTCAGTGTTTCAATATTGATGCTGCCAAACGAAACAGGGTCTTTGAGCTGAATGATAGAATCAACAGGAACAAAATTTGAAGATGTTTTAGCTCGAAAATATCAATCTGATCCCATCATCAAGGTTAGGTGCTCCAAACCCAAGGATGAATCGCTCAAAATTCATCTGGTGAGGAAGAAGGCAGAGTATGAATACACTGAATTTGTTTTTGCTCGTGAGTTAGTTAAATACGACTACACCGAGTGGATTCAGATTCAGGAGATAATTTCAAAGCATAAAGGTTTTCATTCTCAGGAGGTAAAATTGTCAACTCAACATTTTCTTAACAAAGTCAAGAAACCGAACTTAGTGCCTTCAACTGGTCCATATCATACATCTACCTTAGATAGACCAAGCAAGCCCATGATGTCTAAGTATACTAAGTTCCTTCTTCCGTATGGCAGTGTCTATATAAACAACAAGATGCCAGTAGGTGTTGAGCCAATTCAAAAAATGTTCATTTGGGAACCAGAGCATGGTATCTTCTACCTTGATAGTCAGAATCAAATGTGCTTTCAACGCACTAAAGATCTTCCTGTTGCGTCCATTGAGCATCTATTCAATCTTCATTTAGATATCATTTGACATAAAGAACTAGAACGAGGCTATCATATGCTGATCTCTCTTGAACTCAATAAATGATTGACTGATCTTGATCTTGATGAATTTAAGTAGATAAAACCTGAGATCTTGATGGAAGCTGAAAATTTCTCCTATGATGATTTTGATGATTCCTTTGAAGATTAGTTTTGACATCATTAGATGGGGGAGATTATAAGGTCACACATTATTATCTGATGACCAAACACCACATGATGTCCACCAGCTCCAGCGCCAACATCATCATGATCACCGACAACGTGAACCCAATGATCTCAGTGATCGTTTGTATATTAGGAAGATATTATTTGTATATATAGAATAGATTTCCGATCTGTAATCTTAGTGATTAGGATCATACGTTTACATAGATTAGTATACATCCCCTAAATAACGGGATCCCCATTTCTGTAACAATATATATTGTATTGCTAGGGTCAAACCCTAATAGAGCTTGGTGTCGTCTTTGTGACCTGTTCTCTTTGTGAGAACACTCTTTCTTAGTGAAAGTATCTTTGTGATCGTCTTGTTCTTTGTTCTTTGTTTGTTCTTCATTATTTTTACTTGAGTGTATCTGATCGATACGAAACTTCATAACCCTTAAGGACCATTAAATCTGGAGCCCAAATTTCCCCGCTTCCTGAACCGGATGACACCTTTCCAAGGTGACACCTTTATAAGTATATAATTTTCTACTTGGAACTCGAGATCAAAGCGTCGCCGATCAAAATAGCTCTTCTGACGAATTTGCGTGGTCTAGAGCCTACCGCGTACTTGCTGGATCATCTCTGTCGTCTTGAGCACTACCTCAATACACCCAAAGACTCACTGCCCTACCTCACCCCGACAAATCAGGGTCCGACACTTTCTCCCGTTTAGCATCTTAAGGGGAGGTCAATCAATACTAGCATGATAACTGTTGTTGTAGGAGAACTCGGCCAATGGAAGATATATGTACCAACTCCCACCAAAATCGAACACACATGCCCTAAGCATATCCTCGAGCTTCTGAATAGCCCGTTTGCTCTGCCTGGCGGTTTGGGGGTGGTATGTTGTGCTGAAATGCACCTGAGTACCCAACTCCTCATGAAACTTCCTCCAAAAACTGGAGGTGAAATGAACATCCTGATCAGAAACCACTAAAACTGGAACCCCATGATGATCGACTACCTCCCTGATGTAGATGTCGGCCAACTCCTCGCCGAAAATACTTTCTGAAATAGGGATGAAGTGAGAACCCTTAGTCAATCTATCCATGATGACCTAAATCGAATCCACCCCATGCGCCGTCCGAGGAAGCTTGGTGATGAAATCCATGGAGATCAGCTCCTATTTCCACATGGGAATATCCAATGGCTGTAACTTGTCATGCGACCTCTGATGTGCAGCCTTGACCTTATGACAAGTCAAGCACCTTTCCACATGCCAAGCTACATCCCGCTTCATGCGGGCCCACCAATAATCAATTCTGAGATCTCGATACATCTTTGTCGCTCCCGGATGGATTGAAAATGTCAATTTGTGAGCCTCCTCCATCAACGTCTGACGCATTCCGCCCAGATAAGGAATCCAAATCCTGCTATGCAATGTCAACAACCCTCGACTGTCATAATTAAAAGTGAAGACCTTACCCAGGATCATCTCACTTTTTCAATGTTCCTCTTTTATTGCCTCAACTTGTACCTCTCTTATCTACACCAATAGTGGGGTAACCATTGTCATCCGAGAACATAAATCCTGAATCGGTGCACCTATTTCCTTGTAACTTAGACCGTTGACCACCATCTTGGCCTTCCCGGGGCGATACATAATCTCGTAATCATAGTCCTTCACTACATCAATCCATCTACACTGTCTCATATTCAGGTTTGGATGATCCATCAAATATCTCAAGCTCTTGTGTTGTGTAAATGGTATAACAAACCCCATACAAGTAATGCGGCTAAATCTTGAGGGCGAAAACCACAACCCCCATCTCCAAATCATGCGTAGCATATTCATCTCATGAGGCTTCAACTTCCTCAAAGCGTACACTATCACCCGACCCCTCTGCATCAGCATTGCGCCCAATCTTGTGATCGAAGCATCGCAGTAAACCACAAAATCATCTACACCCTCGGATAGAGTCAAAGTCGAAGCCTTACATAACTTCTATCTCAAGGTTTCAAACGCTTCTTGCTGCTCAGGAAACTTAACGCTCTTCTTCGTCAAATGGATCAAATGAACTGTGATCTTGGAGAAATCCTGAATGAATCTCCGATAATAGCCTGCCAATCCAAGGAAAATCCAAATCTCAAATGGAGATCTCAGAACCTCCCACCACATCATAACATCAATCTTGGTCAGATCGACCAATATACCCTTATGGTTGACAAGATGCCCCAAGGACTGCACCTTGCGCAACCAGAACTGACATTTGGAGAACTTGCCATAAAGCCTCTCCTTCCCAGAGTCTCCAAGACCTCTCGCAAGTGCTCCTCATACTACTCCTTGGTCTTGGAACAGACCAAGATATCATCAATGAAAACAATCACCGACCTATCCAACATTGGTCTACAAACCCGGTTCATGAGATCCATGAACTTTGTTGGTGCGTTGGTGAGCCCGAAGGGCATCACCATGAACTTGTAATGACCATAACGAGTCCTAGAGGCCGTCTTCTGCACATCCTCATATTTGACCCTCATCTAATGATAACTTGACCTCAAATCAATCTTGGAAAACCAGTACGCACCATACAGCTGATCAAACAAGTCATCGATCCTTAGCAATGGATAACGGTTCTTCACAATCAACTTGTTCAGCTCCCTGAAGTCAATGCACATACTGTGTGAATCGTCCTTCTTTTTCACAAACAGAATCGGTGCTCCCCAAAGAGAACTGATCGGACTGATGAATAATTTGTTTAACAACTCATGTAGCTGTGTAGACAACTCTTGCATCTCTGGAGGTGCTAAGCGATAGGGCACTTTGGCTAACGGAGCCGCGCTAGAATCAGATTAATCTGAAACTCAACCTGCCTCTCCGAAGGCACTCTCGAAAAATTCTCGAGAAACACATCGAGGAACTCCCGAACAATGGGCACGTCATCCACAATCTTCTTATCCTCAACTCGAGTATTTATCTCATAAGCCAAAAATCCAAAACATCCATGCTGGAGATACCTCCTAGATCTCGTAGCCGAACGGATAGTTGATCCATGCTGAGCAGCCTCGCCATGTGTAACCAGTTCTCCCCCAGCCAGTGCATACCAACAATAATCTTCTTTTAGGAACCAGGTCAAATGGTACCTCTCACTAAACATCTCCAGAATGCAACCCCGGTGGACTCTCGAAACTCTCACCGAGCGATCATCAGTAATCTCTACCTCCAATGGGTGATATAAATGTTGGATTAAGGTGTCTAATCTCATAACTAAATTGGTATAAACATCTAATTAGAAGCAAAGTCCTTTTTGAGTTTCCCTCATAACCAGAAATAGCTAGAAATGATATTAGAAGAGAGAAGGACAATTTATTAGATTATTATATGATTGATAAACTAATTGGAAATTATGGGTAAATGATTTGTTAATATATTATACGATTAATGTATTAACTAGATATAAATAATTGATTTGTTATTTTATTATGCGATTAATAAATTAATATGAGATCAATAGTTAATTAATTGATTTGTTAATTTATATGGTTAATAAGGTAATATGAAATCAATAAGAATTAATTAATTCTTAATCATAATTAATCCATAATTAATTTGGGATTAATTGGAGTTAATTAAAGGTGTAGGGGATGAATTGTAATTGTTCAATAGTTGAACAAATGAAGCAATTCTAGAATTCTCCAAGGTATGGACGGTTTGAGGGATTCCTAGGGTTTGTGGAAGCCTCCTGGTTGCATATAAGGAATGGATTTGAACTGGGACTAAATCTATTATTTAATCAATTCAGATATGGTTTTGCCTGCAAGTTACCTAAACTATAAATAGGACCCCTAGGGAGCCAAAATTTGTGCACGACCTTTATTAGAGGCTTATGAACGAAATTTACTCCTCCTTCCTCTCTTTCCTCTTCATTCTAAGGTTTCACGGGTTTTGGCTGTGAGCCATTACAAGCATCATCCTTTTGGTGCTAAGCTTTCCAAGACCAACAACTATAAGGGATTGAAGTGATTTGTTTACTACAACAAATCAAAGGTATGTAACCCTAACTTAGTATTTTCGATTACATTAGGGTTCATGTTAGGTTTTGTTGTTCATTTTATGTTACCTTCAAAATGTTATGACATAGATCCGTATAGGTTTCATGTGCCCTTTAAATGTTAATTGATTTTTTCCGCATGTATATGTATTTTTAACCTATAAAACCCTTCACTAACTCCCCTGGAGCGTCACCGAACCTCTTGCTCAGCACAAGAGACACGAATGATCGGGTAGCGCCCGAATAAAAAATAACTAGTGCGGATAATCCATTCACCAAGAACATTCCTAAATACGAGCACACAAAACATAAGCATAAATAAAGAAATCAGTAAAGAGTATGAGGAAGATATATACGAGTGACCACATCTGGTGCCGCACGATCCTCCTCGGCTGTCAGCAGAAAAGCTCGACTCCTTACCACTGGCGCATCCGGTTTGTCCTGTCGGCCATCGGTGATCCTCAACATAGCTGGAGCGGGTGTCGTGCGCCACCGCTCTTCCTGTCAATCTTGGGAAATCAGCCTTCTTGTGGCCCGTCTGATTGCAATGGAAGCATATCAACGCCCCCCGCATGAAATCGTTGCTGTAATGTCTAGTCTAACCACAATTGAAGCAGCTACCACTCTTCTCTCGACAAACCCCCTCATGCACTCTCCCACACTTTCCATATTGGCCACGACCTAGCTGGCCTCGAGATCTAGAATCAAAAGTATTGGGCCTATTTGTTGGGCCCTCCGCTGTCTGAACCTGAGTTGGATTGCGCTTCATCTGAAGCTCCAATTCAATTTCTTGGTCTTGGGCTTTGGAAATCATATTCTTCAAGTTCTTGCAGCTCGACATGTTCACAAACTCTCAAATTCCATCCCTTAACATATCATGGTACCTTGTCTTCCTCATCTCCTCATCCACAACATACTACAGAACCAGCAAAGCCCTATCTCTAAACATGGAGGTGATCTCCACCATAGTCTATGTCGTCTAAAGAAGGTCCTGAAACTCCCTCGTCAACTGTTGCACCTCAATAGCAGATACAAACTCTACCCTAAATCTGGTATTAAAGTTATCCCAAGTCATCGCCTCAATGACCTCTACTCCCGAGGCGTGACCTACTTCATCGCACTAATCATGATCTCTATCCTTCAGTAGACATGATGCAAACGTGACCTTCGACCCCTCAGAGCAGAAGCTCGTTTGAAAGGAATTCGCCATATCTGGAATCCATTTCCTTCTAACAATGGGGTCCTTCTTCCCGAAGAACTCAGAATCCCCATATGCATGAAACTCTAGAAAAGTAAGAGTGCGTGCTCCCACAATAGCCAAAATATCAGTACGGAAATTGCCCAAATGCTTATCTAGAATTTCCATGATTCCCTTCTTGATCGTACCGAAGATCACATGAGTCTTCTCCAAAATACCGCAAGTAATATCTTATGTGATAAACTCCCGTATCCTCTCATCAATCGGTTCAACGCCAGAGCATGAACCAGAACCAATACATCATAGGAGTATGCTGCAAAATACCATGAGTAATCTTTGACGTTATAAACTCGCGCATCCTCTCATCAATCGGTTCAGCGCCAGAGCCTGAACCGGAACCTGTACCATAACCAGAACTGCCACCATGTCGGGTAATCACCACCATACTGAAAGGTAAACACAAAATATCAGATCATACCCAAATAATTCCTCATTCTACAAGCTTCTTATAATCCTTATGACTTTCCTTGATTTAAGTACGGATCCTATGCTTTAGTTAGTGCGAGCCCAATACTACCTTCCACACTTATCCGTACTTTCTCAAGAATTATCCTGAATCCTATAACTCACTTCCTTATAACGATACTCACAAAACTCGCTAAACAGCACACTCATCTCACCAAAATACTTCCTAGGCTCTCCTAGGGTTTTGTAACATCCAGTTATTTTCTATCTTGTAAAGTCAACCAAAGTCAAACGAGGGTCAACTAAAGTCCTTTATTGTTTGGGTTTTTATTTAAGTTATAATAATAACCTTTACTTGTTAAAATCCTTCAAATAATTACAATTGAATTTAGAAGAAAAAGCTTAAAAACCAAGAAACTTCGCATCTTATTCCCTTACTTCAAACCGCAAACAATTCGGACCGCAAAAGGTTTACGACCGTACACTCCTCGGACCGTAAACCCTTGCAGCCATGAACGAGGCCGTGAATGGCTTCGGCCGTAATCAGGCTTCGACCGTAAACTCTTCGGATCTTATCGCCTCGGAAACCGAACCTTATCGCATTGGGGCACGTTCTCGGTCTTAAACTCTAGCCGACCTCGGACCGTAAACGAGGTTCACGGCCGTAAACCCTCGGACCGTGAACCCTCGCATATATATATATATATGTTCCAGCTAGTTTTCACTTCATTTCTTCACTTCCACTCGAGATTTCAAGCTTTTTCTCTCAAGTATCATCCACCAAGAACATCATATCTCCTCAAGAACACACCAAGATCATCCTTGTTCATCTTATTCAAGTGTTATAACACTAATTCTTCCCAAGATCTAACAGGTATCAATTCTTGATCTTATTATCACTTCAAGAACACCCTTCCATCTTCATTTATTAGGCTAAAATCCATTGATTTCACTAGTTTTCATGAAGAACGCGAAGAACACGTGAAGATTACGAAGAACAAGCACCTCAAAACCTTTGAATCTTCATAGAACCTGGTCTAGGATCATCAAGTGTTCTTCATCCTTCAAGAACACCTGGCCGTAAACTCCTGACCGTAAATTCCTGGCTGTAAACCCATTTCAGCCTCCAATCTAGCTTCAAACACTTCAATTTGTAAGTTATACTTAAAAAATTAGTCCGGTTTCTAATCATTTCTATGATTACTTTAGCTAATTGGATACATATATGCTATACAAACCACTATATAGGACTTGTTTTCTTGCGGGATTTCACTCGTGGAACTAAACATCATATATCAATTCATCATTTGAATCACCCTCCAAAAGGTGAGTTCATACCCCCGTATTTTCATAGCTTTTACTGTTTTAAGGGGGAGGGGGGGGGGGGGGGAGGAATACAAGTCTAACACAAAGATTTTGTGTTATAAACAAATTGTTTCAAAATATCTTATCAAAATGGATTTCAATCATCATCAATTCAAATAGTTTCAAAATTGTGTTAAAATGACATCAAGTCACCAAAAGTATTTCAAAATATTAAACTTCTTTTAAATGATTTTATGAACTTATGTTTTCCCCAAGAATCATATATATATATATATATATATATATATATATATATATATATAAGATTTAAAAGGTTTAGGACTGATAACTCACTTTGGTTCCTTTTCCTTGTTTGGATGTGGGATTATAAGTATCGGTTATTTGTCCGAATGTCATTTAAATTTTACTTATATATATTTGTATATGTATATAAATATAAAAGTTATTTCATTCAGTTTAGATACCCTTTGTAACAAGCTGAGCAAGGGGTTGCATTCATGAACAATTAGTATAAATTCAAAAAGTACATATAAATTATAATAAGTATAATTTATGATTGATAGAACATTAATTCACAATTTAAGTATACTAAAGTACACTGTTTTACAAGAACAAAGGTTTGTGTTGGGATGCAAAGTTTTCCATGAATGACTTTGTAATGTGTTGACTTTTGTAAAACCCACATTCATGTGGTGCATTAGCCTTTTGACTCATGAGATAGAGAGTGAGAGAGAGACATGTAAACAACTCTATATAAGGTGGGTTTATTCCACTTATGGAGGTGTGCTTGAGAGGTGTAAAAGTTGAGTGTGTGAGTGTGTGATATTTATGTAGATGTAGATCTATGACTTTTTTGTAACACCATACATATTCAATACATCTCTGAACACCCAAATCACCATGTTCATTGTGCAATCTTTAATTCCGCATGCCAAACCATGTTCTTTAGTCACTACAATTGGTATCAGAGCGGGTCTTCAATGATCAATGTGATTTGTTGAAGAACGATTCTCAGTTTGGCAACATTTGTCACAATTGGAGCAATTTCGGTGAATCTCTCTCTATGATCTCTCTTAATATTGAATTCGTGCGTTGCATTTTTGATTGTTTGATCGTTTTGTCTCAATGGATCAAAATTTGTTTTCACCCCATTGATTGATCCATTTATTGTTGATTAGATCGAAAATTGATCCTAAAATCAAATTTCGTTTATTGTTCATGATCCAAATTTGAAGCCTGATTCTCATATTTTGTTACTGTTCACGTTATTGAATTGAGCCCAATCCAATTTAGCTCATTCAATAAATATCTTCATTCGATATATTTATAAGACCAAAAATAAATCAATCTGTTACTGTTCATCAATTTTGAGCCCATACATTTGTTTTGATCCGATTTCATTATTCTAGCTCAATGAATTGATAAATCCATTTAACTTGAGTTGCCAATTGTTTGTCGTTTCTTTACGTCATATGCTTGAAACTGTTGTACATTGTTCCTAAACTCCCATTTTGTTCAAACGAATTCTTGTGTTTCGTTCTCATCTCATCATTCTTAACAATCGATTCTTATTGATTGATAATTTGAAACTGTGAATCGATTTCATATGACTGAATATATGATGAAATAGATTTTTCTAAGTTTTCACACAGACGTCTTTGATTGAATTTTTGATTTGGATAAAATTAGTCAAGAACTTTGAAATTTCATGAAGAATATCTGAAGAACAGATGTTTTATCAAGTTTTTGATCCAAAAATTTAAGGTTTGATTCATCAATTTGGTGTTGATTTCGAAAAGTCAAATCCAGAAAAAGTCAAAGTCGATTTTCTGGAGATGCATCAATGAATTGGAGGTTGAAAGCGTTGAATACAAGTTGAACATTGGCTATGAGTATAGGAATCAAGTCTAATTTGGATTTAAATTCGAAATTGGTTGGGATTGTATTCTTGATGACGAACACTGAGAGTTGTTCATGTTTGCTTCTTAAACGAGATTTTGGATGAAAAGTCAGTCAAAGTTTCGATTTGTACTTGATTGGAATCGTAAGTAAGTTCGATTGGTGCTACAATGACTGAAGTTTAACATCGATGGTCGATTTTGCATCAGAATCGTTTCTTGGTGTTGAGTTCGAATCATGTGGGAAATAGTCAGTGAATGAAACCGAAGCAGGAAATAACTATGAATGGGTTTCAAAGACGATGGTCAAAGAACAAAGTTTTGTTATTGGGTTGATTTTACAGACGAAGGCAGTCGAAATCGTGTTTTGGATTGGTGAATAAAAGCGAAGAATGAATGAACAAGAAGTCGATAGTCTAGGATTTGGAAATCGACATCAACTAACGAAGACTGTGATTTTTCGTTAGAATGGGCTGATCAGAATTAACCAAGTGAAAAAGGACAAGTTTTCGTTAAAATGGGTGTTATGAAAGAATGCTAACCGGTTGATGTCAAGGAACGAAATTGATAAACTGGAATGAAGTTTCGTATGAAGGGGAGTGAGAAAGATTTCGTACGAAGGGTGATGATGATTTCGTACGAAGGGATGAAATTTCGTACGAAGGATGCTCAAAAGTTTCGTTCAAATGTGCCCTGTGAAATCTTCCTTATCAGATGAATTGGGAAGAAGAAAGTTAAAAGTTTCGTATATAGCCCTTGAAGTTTCGTTAGTTTAACACCCTTTTCCAAAGTTTTGACAATTGGATAAAAGTTTCGTTAGTTTTGAAAGGAAATAAAGAATTTTCGACAACAGCCCCTGGTGTTTCGTTAGTTTGACACTATGATCAAAATTTCGATAATTTTTGAACAAAGGGAAGAATTGTCGAAATTAGTCCCTGAAATTTCGACAGTTTGGCAACAAGTACCCAATTTCGAAAAAGGACTGTTTTTGCTGAGAATTTGAAGAAAATGCATTTCAAGCCCCTGCAGTTAATGCAAATTGACGTTTTCTACCCAACTTCGGAAAAGGGGGAGAGTTTTGCATTTTTGGCTGTTTTGGGCGCACCGGGTCACTGCAGAATTTTGAAATTGACAATTTCTACCCATTTTTGAGAAATTTTGTCAAAGGCGGTCCGTGAACGAAGCTAAAAATTGAAGATTTTTTGGGTTTTCCGGATTGAAGCACAAAGTTTATGCCACATGTTAAGGGGGAGTTTTGACACGAAAAATTTCGAATAGAGCACGTTCTCTTTCCTTGAAGGTTTTATAATCAAATTTCGATTATAAAAAGGGGTAGAAATTTATATGAAATTCGAACTTGAATTTTTCATATTATGCGGATTTGAAGACCGAAGTGACCTTGAATTTTTGAAGCTTACGAAATGATGCGATTGGAAGTTTGGAAGTGATTTATTCGAAATGGGTTTGGTCTTATTGAAGATTTTTGGGGTGTGCTTTTATGCTCAACTTTTGGTGATCAATTTGGAGTTTGAGAAGCTCGTGATCATTCGTTGATGCTCGGTTTGTATGGTCTCACATCCTAGAGCCCAAATTGAAGAATCATGGAAGAATTGAAGATTGAAGTTCGTTTCGACATGTGTCACCCTTGAGGCTCGGATCGCGTTGTTGCTCGATTTTGGAAGATTTGAAGTGGGTCATCCATTCCTAACTTTGAGGGGGAGAATGTTGGGGTGCAAAGTTTTCCATGAATGACTTTGTAATGTGTTGACTTTTGTAAAACCCACTTTCATGTGGTGCATTAGCCTTCTGACTCATGAGATAGAGAGTGAGAGAGAGACATGTAAACACCTCTATATAAGGTGGGTTTATTCCACTTATGGAGGTGTGCTTGAGAGGTGTAAAAGTTGAGTGTGTGAGTGTGTGTTATTTATGTAGATATAGATCTATGTCTTTTTTTGTAACACCATACATATTCAATACATCTCTTGAACACCCAAATCACCATGTTCATTGTGCAATCTTTAATTCCGCATGCCAAAGCATGTTCTTTAGTCACTACAGTTTGATTCAAAACTAATCAAGAGTATGCATTTTTCATATACTAATTCAGGGGCATACTGTCAATCATTCATTTCAGAGTGATTGGGTTTTCATAATTATTATACATGTAATGTCAATATGCTTTTTACGAGGCATTTAATTCAGGTTGTTTAAATTCATTTAAACAATATAGTTAAAGTCCTGACATTATAACCAGAATCTCCAGTCAGGGATCGAAACAATGTGTGTGTAGATCTATATTGGGATTGACAACCCCGCACTCAGACTGCTAGCTACAGTCAGGCATACACGCCTACGAGTGACAGTTGTTATCAACAGCTCTAACACATTCATAGCGTTGGGTTAGGCCATCTAGTCAGTATGGTTATAATAACTCATTAAAAAGATATTAACAATACATTAGTGTATAATTAACTAAACATAAGTACATTTTCAAAGTACTAGTTTTACAAGATACAATTACAATATTACATTACAGTTTACAATAACAACTGGTGGAACCAGGCACACTCACAGTTACAAATTTTACATAAAGGAATACAAAAACAGAACAGTTTTATGAGATTAAAACTACTTTTCATATACAACAGAAAATATAGGATTTTCTGGAACAGTTTACATATTCAAGAAACAGAACACATTCATTCAAATATAAATACTTATGCACTCACTCAACTTTATGTTGATACTCTCTTTTCAAATCATTTGTATTCCCAGGGAATCAGTAGACAGGTACTCCCCAAGCTTTTCAGAAGATGGAGCTATTTTGAGTCATGTCTTCTTCTTTTTGTTGGATTAATGTCTATGTCCATAACTATAATTGGTAAGACTTGACCCGACCCGACATGGTCCATTTGGGTTGCATGACATCATGCATTTGGATAGACTATAATGAGAGAAATAACACTTAAGGTTGGTTAGTATATTATAAGTTCTAATATATTAATAAGGTTATTTAATTAGTATTGATCAAGAATTAATTTGGAATTAATTAAGTGATCAAAAGGAGACTAATTAAATATATGGGTTGATTGTGTAAATCATTCATTCTTATATATGTGGGCTTGTGATCCAAGATTCCTTATGTTGGACTAAGTCCATGGGGTGACCCATGGATACTCCATGGAGGTTAAAATCCATGGAGCATAAGGAATGGGTAAAGTTATGAGTTACATGGTGTAACCCTAATAGCCACCATATAAAAGAATCTCATGGCTCAAGAAATCGTACACTAATGTGTGAGTGTGAGGGCTAGATGATTTCAAGGAGTGTTCAAGTTTCTCTCAAGTTATTCCAAGTGTATTTGGTGTTGTGTGAACCATTTGAGGTGTCACACTTGGGGCACTAGGCACTCAAGCTTCATGAAGACATTCTACATCAAAGAGGTATGTATTCTATCTTGTTATATTTATTATTTTGTATGCTAGATTAGGATAATACCTTGGATGTTCATAATTGTATGTATAATAGAGAAAACATAGATCCAAGGTATTTAGGGTTGCATGTACACTTAGGAGTGTTAGAATGCTCATAACCCAACACTTTTGTATAACTATTTTGGTTTCAATATACAATGATGAAACACATGTAAATACTATTACTTTTTAAATACAGTGGTTGTTTGTACTTTGATTACTATGATGCATGTGTTGTGATACTACAAATGAAGTCATCCACCCCCGGACGTTTCCGCAGTCTGGTTTGGGGGTGTGACAGGTTTCCACCTCACCCTGCTCTCAACTGCTGAAGGACTCCTACTAATGTCAGTTAACTACCTCATGAATACAACCAGATGCCACGAACTTAAATAATTTTTCGACTGAAAGATCTTGCGTTACAATGGTTGGACTGAAACAAGAGTTGCGCAATAGATCCAAATCAATCATTCTAAAACTATTTAACCCTTGTCGCATGTAACTTAAAATATTCATTTAATAGCTAATTAACATCAGTATAAGCCCCACAAATCACAAAGCAAGTAGTATTAGAGCAGCAGAAGTAATAAGAAACAAAGCATCATAAAGTTAAGCAATTCCAATAAGCAATTCTAGAAAATCTTTAGCCTATTCATCATAATACATCTAACAGTTCACAGATCAGGCATATAGAGGCATCTCTCCTAATAGGCATCCTATCATGCAATCCTGAGTAGATCCATATCCCTATTCTAGCATGAAATCCTCATAATCATACTAAGACATAACATTCATGTATGGGTATTTTGGGAAATACTTTCTTGAGCTCGACTGATTGCATGCATCATACCCCTTTTTCTTAAAAATCTTTTTTGAAAACTCATTTTCTTTAATAATATTTTATTAACTTCTCAGTTTGAGTTCAGACACACCTTAAAGTGTGCCTAAATCCCTCAAACCAAGGCTCTAATACCAACTTGAAACGTCCCACAATACCGAGTAAAAATTTCATTTTAAATAAATCAAAACCATACATTCATTTCATCCAAAAGACAACCATTACACTTGTAAGCAATTTCAAGAAGTGAAACCTTCCTGGCGTATGGAATTTCTTCTTTGGAATCACACTTCGATGTCTAACTGGCAGAAGATTTGGTCTCGATAAGGCAAAACTCAAATTCTACTTTGTTATGGCTGGTCTCTACTATGGGTTAAATTTGGATTATGCTTCGTTACTATAGGCTGAATTTTCTTAACTACTCAAGCATTCTAAGAAGTCGATAGAGGTTTCCAATGATCGATTCTAGTGTTTAATATTACACGAAGTCTATACTCAAGCAGGTGTTCAAGTACTTGAAGATGGTGAGGTTGCTACATTCTCACAGCTACACATTCCCAAATCAACACTTAATGATCTGGTCATTTTCCTTGTTGTTTTTCGAATTCTAGATGCCATGCTTAATTTTGTATCTCCCACGAATTCGTTATTGGTGAAATACAAAGATTCTATGAACTTAAATTCTAGAGGTACAATCCCAAAGAAAGTGAATTTTAAAGCAACTAAAGGAACATCTATCGATTCCCAAGTTACAAAGAAGAAGTCAAAAGCGAAGTCTAAAGCTGTTGAGAAAAAAACTTCAAAGAAAAATGTTCCTGAGAAGTCTGGGAAGGGGTATCCAAGAAGGTTACAAAACAAGTTCCTAAGAAGTCTGTTGTAAGTGGTTCTGAGAAGGAAGTTGAAAATTTTGCTAACGAAGGTGTTAAGGAAACTTCTGTTCCTGAGGTTGTGGTCAGAAAATCCAAGAAGTTAAAGACAAAGTGGGAAAATTTTGGTGTGGTTATTTAGGAAATTAATGAGGAACAAAGTAGAAAAAGAAAAGTTGTTAGTGTTCTAAAACACATTAAGAAGCTTAGGGATTTGATTGGTGAAGAACCTTCAACCAAAGCTTCGTTACCATCAAGAACTTTTGAGGCTGATAGAAATAGCGAAGATACAGAAGATGATTTCTTTCGCAATGATGGTCAGCCTTTTAGTGTTTCACATAGAAAGGATAGCAATGTCGAATCAAGTTTTAAGGAGAAACGTATTCCTGATGTCACTGTGAACGCATCTGATGCGGATAGAAACATCAATTCTAGTGAACCAATTATTACTTCACTCCCTGAGCAGAATACAGTCACACTACCCGAGGTTCCTTTGTTCGAGTCCAATGTG
This sequence comes from Lactuca virosa, assembly GCF_052849685.1. Classification (NCBI taxonomy): domain Eukaryota; kingdom Viridiplantae; phylum Streptophyta; class Magnoliopsida; order Asterales; family Asteraceae; genus Lactuca; species Lactuca virosa. The sequence continues at coordinate 92,990,856 of NC_136432.1, read as the reverse complement.
GAGCAGGGTGGCACTTTAAACATCACTGTGAACTTATCTAATACGGACTCAAATGTTAACATGAGTGATGGGATTTCGATATAAGTAATCGAGACTATAGTTGTACCACCACCCCCACCTTCGTCACCACCACAAACGTACATAATTCCACCTACATCAGTTCTAGCTGTGTCACCAACATTTCAAGGTGTTATGAATGAGACATCATAACATTATTTGTCACACCCCCAAACCAGAATGACGGAAATGTCTGGGGGCGGATGACTTCATGTGCTGTATCATAACAATAGAATAATAGCAATCAAAGCATCACAACCATTGTAATGAATATTTAATAAGTTACATTGTACTCAAAAACATCATTTACATGATATCAAATGTGTATGCCAAAAATAAATAACGAGATGCGACGACGTCCCATCCACCAAAAACTCTTGTGGTTACCTGCTTACTAGTTTCCTGAGAATACAAGTGATTTTGAAAAGTGTCAACAATTAAGTTAGTGAGTTCATAAGCTTTTTGTATGAGAAGGAGTTTGTAATTGTTTCTTGTAAAATAATAGTGTATACTTCCATAAAATCCAATATTTTCTTTGTAAATGAGTAGTAGTCTTAAACGTTCCAAGACCGAATTGTACAAGTATTTTCCATTCTTAAAATAGTAATATGTTGTTTTATTCGTATATAAAACCATTTGAATGCATGTTTCCAGAAATAAAACTGTAATGTACTAAAAAAACTGTGTAATGTAGTTTTATCTAAGTAAAACCAACTGAAGATATGTTGACCCGTAAATCAAATGTTTTGTCGATACTCTATGTGAGTTATTATAACCATACTAATGCGACTAGTTGCCTGTACGACACGCTTCGGACGTCGGAATACGACATTGTCACCCCAAACCTGCCGGTCTAACTGTAGCTAACAATTTAGGTGTGGGGTTGCCAATCCCGTATATATCTATACACAAGTGTTACGCTCTCCCTACAAGAGAGTCTAGTTCTAATGCAGGTCTTAGTATGTGTACTCTGGTTGGTATGGTGAAGCCTAATGTCTCACAACCAATATCAATCGATTTACGTGAATTGAAAAATCCCATTTTCTTGTAAATGAAATAATTATACCTTTAAATAATTATTTGTCTCTTCTGAAATGATAGTGTAGTTTTGTGACCCCCAAACTATAGCAATTATAGTTTATCACGTTTGTTTGTCTAGAACATTTATATAATCCTTTATATAAATACATAGTAATCATTTTGTTTAGTTTCAAATGTAAGATCAAACCTCATATTTTTGGGTTGTAACCCATATAATAGTGGAATAAATAGAATGTACTTCTTTTTTTCTTGTAAAGCTATATTTTGGTAAAAAAGCTTTCAAAAACCTTGTAGTTTTACAAATCATAATTTTCCTTATGATTTTTATAACATAAATCTTGTTTTGCTTTTGTTAGTTTTGCAATTGAAAGCTAATATATCACAAATATTTGTACAAAGGCTTGTAATAAACACATCTTATGCAAATAATGGCTTATACTTTAACATAAAGACGGAACATGCAAGTATTTGTGTGATAAACAATTTTTGACTTGTATTCCCCTCCCCCTCCCCCTAAAACATGAAAAATCTCAAAAATGTGGGGGTATGAACTCACCTTGAGTGGATTTGTGGGTTGTTTGAGGAGATGGTGTGAAGATCTTCAAGCCTAAACACTTGAATGTGGTTAATGAATTTTCTTGGAAATGATCTTATCCTAAGAGTTTTAACACATAGTAATGTGTGTAAATACAATGAAACTAATGTAAAGGTGTGTAAACACTACTAGAAAATAGCCCTTTTATGACGCGCATTTGTGCGTGCCCTAAAAAATAATGTCAGTTTTGCAAAATCTGAAGGATAGAGGACACGCATTTGTGCGTGCCCTAAAATTAATGTCAGAAAAAGAAAAAAAAGGAAATGTGGAGGGCGCCTTTCATAAAATGTGTGTCGCTTTATAATTTTTTAATGAAACACGCGTTTTTTAAGGCGGGATTTCACCCGCCTGTTGGATCCCAAAAATGAAACCCCCCTCCTCTTCCAATTAGCAAAAAAAGCCCTAGGGCCTTCGTCTTCATAGCAGCATCGCACCACCACCCAACCTCCAATCTCGCACCGCCAAGTGTCTCCGACCATCTTCTCCAACCATTCTTTCCTGTCGCACTACACCGATAACAAAACCCCCCATCATGATATGCTAATGATTGTATTTCTGTCAAATGAGATCAAATCATTCATGTCACAGGTGCTCATGCTTCACGTTCGTATGATAAATCCCTAACCGTAAAAACCATCATTCTCTAGGTCGAGAGCAACGATTCCATCAAGAATGTCAAATACATGATACAGGTTGCTCTTTCTCCTCTATTCTTACCTCTAATTTTGATTTTGAAACTTCTCATCTTCTCCTCTATAAAACCCTAACCGGAAAAATTATACGGGTTTCAGTTGTGATTTCCTCCTCCATACTCGATCCCTACTTCTACTCTCTACGCATCTCAGGTAGGATCCGTTCTTTCTCCCCTTTTCACCTTCTTTTTCTTTGTTTTATCAGGTACAAAATCATTCTCCCCTACTTTTCTACTTGTGCATCCCATTCTGATACTTTTCTACTTGATACAATAATCGGCGATTCAAAACCATCAAACGCTTCAGCATCTATCGTATTCGGGTAATTCATCCCAATCCATTAACCCCTTTCATTTTTCATTAAAAAAACCCTAACTGACTTGGCAAGTTCATGAACCAGATGTAGCACATCCCAAACTGGGGATTTAACCAAACCCGATAGAGCCATTGACAGAATCTTTGGATTCGGTCAACAAGGACTCTCTGTAATCGCGCAGCTTTCTTCACAAGGGATCGCTCCAGATGCTTTCTCTCATTGTCTCGTCGGAAACGGTGGTGGTGGTGGGATTTTGGTTCTAGGTCAGATAATCGAGCCAACCATGGTGTATACTCCATTAATCCAGTCACAGTAAGTTCTATTTCGTTTATCTCTTCTCATAAAACATTAACAATGACGTACAATCTTCTTACCCCTTTTCTCCCTTTTCTGCAATTGCTCAATCTCCCTTTTCTGTTGTATAGGCTACGATGGAACTACCAATGATTGGGATGACTACTCAAGATATGTGAATCCTAATGGAGTTGATTTATCTCATGTAAGAACCTGTTTCCTTCTGTGAGTTTTGTCTATATTTTGACTTGAAAACATGTTTATCATTGTATATTGTTTTTGGTTTCATTACAGGGTGTTTATGGTTATGATTATGCACCATATGGACCTTATTCTCCTGCTGGCTCACCTATGCCAACAGTAGGTCAATATGGTGAACTCTATGGGGCCCAACATTACAAGTACCCTACTTCTTACTTCCCACCTATGACCCCTACAACCCCTTATTCTCCTGCTCCTCCAAAGGGTGAGATCACAGCAACTAAAGAGGAACCTGCTTTATCTTTGGACACAACTAAAGGAAACCCAAATGGTGTGAAGGGGAACACTGCTTCTACCCATGTGAGGCCAACTTAATATCAGAATTTATCTTTCAATCCAAATGGAACCTGTGGAAGAGGTGCACAAACTGGCTATCAAGATCCAAGATACAGTTGACAGCTGATAGTTTCTCAATTTGCTTCAAACAATCTTTTCTTTTCTTCTCTTTTAATCATTTGATGTTAATATTTGAGGCAAAATATACAAAATGGCAACATATTTTCATTTTTAACTGATGTGTTGTGTCATAAACTTGTAGTCTATTACTAGAGCATATGGAAGGGTGGATGCAGATGGTTCCAGGTATCTACTTGGTGACCATCTTATTAGTTTTGTAAAAAAAAATAATAAATAAATAAATAAACTGGTTAAAGTAGAAGTTATAAATACAAATGTAACAGAAGTAACTATGTAAATATACTAGTTCCATTAGGTTTTCAACATACAGAGGAATTGCAAGGGAAATATTATAGCTTAATTCTTAATTACTTCCTGTTGCCTAGATTCTGATAGGAGTTCAATCACCCAACATTCACTACATTAAACTATATAACTATTTATGTAGTTCATAACTTATTCATTTGAAAAATATCAAATTTGACACTTATGTTCAGGTTTTTGCTGTTTGCAGCCTCAGGTAGAAGTTAAGAGTTTTTCAGCAGAAGCAATCAATCCTCTTGCTTGCAATACTGATGGTACTTACATAGTAAGAGGAGGAGTTTCAGGTCATATTTACTTGTGGGCGGTGAGTTGTAAATTCATTTCAGTTTTCTACTCATAAAGAATACAGGGTTCTTTTGCCGATTTTGAATTTCTCTTCAAATTATATTGAAAACTTTGTTATTCTGATTTACTGTTCTCTTTGGTTCCAACAATTCACTGTTTTTCATAATCGGATTAACTATATGTGCAAAAATCATATAAAAACTGATCTTATTACAAGTCTTTTCTTTATTTCTTTTGATTTATTATAGGTTGCAGCTGGTAGATTATTAAAGAAATGGCATGGTCACTATAGGCCTGTTACTTGCTTGGTCTTTTCTAATGATCAGTCACTTTTGATTTCTGGATCTGAGGATGGAATTGTAAGAGTCTGGTCACTTCTGATGTAGGTATAATTACTCATTTACCCTTTTACATTCATGAGTTGCAATTTTAGGGTTTATTACTATAATACATTTTCTTCATCTTGTGATCAAGATATTTGATGAGGAAGGACAACAGAGAGCAGGACATCTGTATGAGTACAGTTTCACTGGTCATGCTTTACCTGTAACTGACATTGTCACGGGCTATGGAGGATCCAATACAATTATCTTATATGCTTCTCTAGATCATACTTGCAAGGTACATATTGCATAAATATTCGGAAAAGACGTGAACACCCTCATGAATTTGTTTAAATTGCAGGTATGGAGCCTAACTAGAGGGACATTGTTGAGAAATATTGTGTTCCCTTCAATAATTGATGCAGTTGCATTAGATCCAGGGGAATATGTTTTTTATGCTGGTGGGAGAGATGGGAAAATATACATTGCAGAACTCAATGCTCAAGTCACATCCAACAACAACAACAACAACAACAACAACAACAACAACTATGGTTTGCATATCATTGGCACATTATCTGATCAAAGGTATGCGATACCCAAACTTTTTTACAATATAATCTTGTTAAATTAATAATCTAATTCCAACTTTTTCTTGTATTTGTAATATGTAGTAAGGCTATATGCTCTTTGTGTTTTGCATTGGATGGATATCAATTGGTTGTTGGATCAGAGGATGGAATGGTTCGTGTTTGGGACACTAAATCTCGTAATATCATTCGTGTTTTTAAACAAGCGAAAGGTAAAGTTCTTTAAATATTATTTTAGCTACTTTTCTTTTAATTACAAAAAAAATATATATTTATTTGTTGTGTTGGCACTTGGTAGGTCCTGTTAACAATATTGTTGTTATGCGACAACCAACAGCGCTTTACCCTCGAACAGCAACAAATAATAATCAAGGTCCAATGGGAAGAAGACACGTGACATTACCACCTCCACTGTTAATGCTATAAATGTTGCCACTGTTAACGCTACTCAGGTATAACCAAGGGTATTTTGGTCTTTTAATAAATAAGTTTGACTAACCTTTTTAATTTCCATAACAAGTGCTATTGGCTATTAGAGGTGGCCATCTGGTTTACCTTGAAATTGGTGATCGTGTTTTAGTAGAAAAAAAGAACGCAGAACTGAAATATGATATCTCATGTCTTGACATACACCCCATTGGTGAAAATCCAAATTATAGTAATCTTACTGCAGTTGGGATGTGGACTGATATTAGTGTCAAGATATTTTCACTACCCGATTTAAATCTCATCACTGAAGAACATCTAGGTGGCGAAATAATACCACGTTCTGTTCTTCTTTGTGCCTTTGAAGGGGTATGATTCTCATCTCATCTTCATCTTTATCTTCATCTATGAGGGCAAATTTGTAAAAAGTGTTTAATGTTTAATTACAGATACCTTACTTGTTGTGTGCACTTGGGGATGGACATCTTTTGAACTTTTTACTCAACACAAGCACAGGAAAATTAACATACAGGAAAAAGGTGTCACTTGGGAAAGAATTAAGAATGTTGTCACAGGCTGTAAGAGATGCTGGAGCCCTTAGAGAAGCTAAGGATAAACTGGAGAAGTGAGTTGAAGAGCTGACATGGAGATTAGACTTTGAAAAGTATTTGACGGTATATTTTTTTTATATTTCTTGTATCTAATTAGTTTGTAAATTTTTCTTACAACTTCTATTGATTTGCTTTATCTTTCCATGGAACGATTATTTGTATGACATTAAATTTTATGCAATGGATTGTATTTTTTGTATATGATATTTTATTTTCTATTATGAGACATTAAATACAAATTTAATTTGAAAATTAGTAAATTTATAAATAATATTTTTTATACATTTAAAATTATGATACGCAAAAATGTGTGTCATCTTCATTTATGACATGACCTTTCTTGACAGGGGCTTTAATGATATGCAATGCGAGTCGTAAATGCGCGTCGTAAGGTTACGACACGCAAATGCGTGTCATCTTCCTTTATGACAGGGCCTTCCTTGATAGGCAATGCGTGTCGTAAACGCGCGTCGTAAATGCGTGTCGTAATTGCGTGTCGTAAATGCGCGTCGTAAATAGACGACGCGCAAAAGCGTGTCATCTCTCATGATGACAGGTCCTTCCTTGACACGCATTTGTGCGTCGTCTGAGCGTTTTACGAAACGCATTGCGCTTCGTAAAAGGTTGTTTTTCTAGTAGTGAAAACACTAGATTAGTGAGATAAACTTACCAAGAATCTAGAATAAGCTTGAAGATTTAAACTCCTTAGAAGCTTGGAATTACTTTTGAGAGAGAATGGAAGTTAACAGGAAGTAGAATGGAAAAATGGTGGGGTTTGTGGAATGAATTCGCCCTTAAGATAAGGAAGTAATATGATGGGATGTTTACTTGGGTGGCTGTTGTGTAATTGCATGGATATACGCTGGGCATTATTTTGTATGGGAAATGGTTAAACTATAAATTCATAAAGTCAAGACCCTTATCTCTTTATTCACCCGAAAACCCCTTGAAAGTCCCTAGTATGGCCGAAATCACATGTGATTTCGGCCTAGGGGGAAGATTTCGGCCTAGTGGCTTTTGGTTTGTATTGATTTCGGTCCTATACTATCCCTTTATTGTGTCTTCGGTCTTGGTATCACCCATTCAAGGGTGATTTCGGTCTTAGTGCTTTCCTAGTATGTGTTTTTGGTCTGGTGGTTTGGATCCTTGGGTGTTTTCGGCATAGAGGTGTTCTAGGTTGGTGATTTTGACCTCCTCACAACTGAAATCTCAAGGTAGGTGGGGTACTAGGCCAAAAACCATAAGGCAATATATAATTTGTGCTTGGTTCTATCTTCTGGACTTGTCAATGTTAATTACGACATGGTTTCTCAATATATATATATATATATATATATATATATATATATATATATATATATATATATATATATATATATATATATGTTAACTTATAAAAACAACGCCCTTTTGGTTTTCAAAGTTTTATTGTAACCAATTACGTTACGAATTCACTTGTACACAGTTATAATTCAGACCCTGCTTGTTCCAAAATTTTCGGTTGTCACATCATCCCCCCGTTAGAGGGAATTTCGTCCCGAAATTTGCATCTTGGACGGGTTCATACAACTAGCAGAAAAGTTGTGGGTACTTCTGTTTCATCTGATCTTCCCGCTCCCAAGTGAATTCAGGCCCTTGTTTGGCATTTCAGCGGACCTTCACTATTGGTATACGACTGTGTTTCGTTCTCTTGATCTCCTTGTCCATTATTTCCATCGGTTCCTCTATGAAGTGTAGACTCTCGTTTACCTCGATCTCTTCGAGTGGGACTGCCAGAGTCTCTTCGGACAGACACCTCTTTAGATAGGACACATGAAAGACGGGATGTACGTTGTTGAGTTCTTGTGGTAGTCGTAGTTTGTACGCCACCTGGACGATTCTAGCACGTATTTCAAATGGCCCGATGTACCTTGGATTTAGCTTTCCATGTTTGCCAAAACGTATCATTCCCTTCCAGGGTGAGACCTTCAACAGAACACAGTCACCAACCTGGAATTCCAAGGGCTTTCGTCGCTTATCAGCATAGCTCTTTTTCCGATCCCGGGAAGCTTTTAATCGTTCTTGGATCTGAATGATCTTTTCCATAGTTTCCCATATGATATCCGGGCCGGTGAGTGTGCTATCAGGCACTCGTCTTTTTGCCAGTTGAGTGTCACCAATCTCAGCCCAACACATAGGGGATCTGCATTTGCATCCGTAGAGGGCTTCGAATGGTGTGACTTTGATGCTAGTGTGATAACTGTTATTGTAGGATAATTCGACGAGTGGAAAGTGAGTATCCCAGTCCTTACCAAATTCTATAACACAAGCTCTTAATATATCTTATAGCGTCTGTATGGTTCTTTCACTTTGACCGTTTGTTTGAGGGTGATAGGTTGTACTCATATCGAGTTTGGTCCCCACAGACTTTTGTAACGAATGCCAGAACCGGGAGGTGAATCTACTATCTCGTTCAGAGATAATAGATATTGGCACACCATGTAGATGCACGATTTCTTTAATGTACTTCCTAGTGAGCTTTTGCATCTTGTCGGTCTCCTTTATTGGCAGGAGTGTGCAGATTTGGTTAACCTGTCAACAATTACCCAGATGGTGTCAAGTCCACCCGTCGTCTTGGGCAGCTTGGTTATGAAGTCCATGGTTTTCCGCTCGCACTTCTACTCGGGTATGTCTAGTTGCTGAAGCAAACCCAAGGGCTTTTGATATTTTACCTTGCCCTTGGCACAATTCAGGCACTTGCCCACATATGTAGCGATCTCTGCCTTCATGTTTGGCCGCCAATAAACTTGCTTGAGGTCCAGATACATTTTGTCTGAACCGCGATGAACGGAGTATTTTGTCTTGTGATCCTCGTTCATGACCACATCTCTGTACTCACCGAACTTCGGTGTCCAGATGCGGTTCATGAGATAGTAAGCTCCATCATCCTTAACTTCAAAGTTTTTATCCATTCCCCGGAAGGCCTCCCCTGCGACGTTATCGGGTTTTAAGGCTTCTTGTTGCACCTCCTTGATCTGTGTGGACATGTGGGAATGGATGGTCATAGTTAATGACTTTACTCGGCGACCCGAGTATTCCTTCCGACTCAGAGCGTCTGCTACTACGTTGGCCTTGCCTGGATGATAACAAATTTCACATTCGTAGTCATTTAGTAGTTCAACCCATCGTCGTTGTCTCATGTTGAGCTTCTTTTGATTGAGAATGTGTTGAAGACTCTTATGATCTGAGAAGATGGTGCACTTTGTGCCGTAAAGGTAGTGCCATCATATCTTCAGGACAAACACCACTCCTCCTAGTTCGAGGTCGTGCGTGGTGTAATTGACCTCATGAGTCTTGAGTTGTCTTGAGGCATATGCGATGACCTTTCCTCGTTGCATGAGCACACATCCCAGGCCCTGTTTGGATGCATCACAATAGACCACAAAGTCTTCGGTCCTTTCTGGGAGGGATAAGATTGGCGCACTGCACAGGGCTTGTTTAAGCGTTTGAAAAGCGGCTTCTTATTTATTTCCCCAACTGAAAGTCACTCCCTTCTGAGTCAGTGTAGTGAGCGGCTTTGCGATCTTAGAGATGTTTTGTATAAATCTTCAGTAGTAGCCACCAAGGCCTAAAAACTGGCGGATCTCCGTCGGTGTTCTTGGTGTTGCCCAGTTTTCAATCGCCTTGACTTTGGAAGGGTCCACGTGTATCCCTTCCTCGCTGACTACGTGCCCGAAGAAATCCACTTTTCGAATCCAGAATTCACATTTCGAGAACTTTGCGTACAACTTTTCTACCCTTAACGTCTCCAAGACCTGCCGTAGGTGCTGACTATGTTCCTCCCTGCTTCTTGAGTAGGTCAGTATGTCGTCGATGAATACTATCACGAACTTATCAAGATAAGGCCGACACACATGGTTCATTAAGTCCATGAACACCGCTGGCGCGTTAGTGAGACCGAAGGGCATCACTACAAACTCGTAGTGACCGTAGCGAGTTCTGAATGCCGTCTTTGGGATATCTTCCTCCTGAATCCGCAGTTGATGGTACCCTGACCTTAGATCAATCTTTGAGAAGTAGCTTGAGCCTTCCAGTTGATCGGATAAGTCGCCGATTCGAGGTAGGGGATAACGGTTCTTAACAGTAATCTTGTTCAGTTCTCGGTAGTCTATGCACATGCGGAAAGATCCATCCTTATTTTTCACGAACAAAACCAGTGCTCCCCAAGGTGAGAAGCTCGGTCGGATGAATCCCTTGCTCAGCAGTTCGTTCAATTGGCTGGATAGTTCCTGCATTTCAGCCGGTGCTAAGCAGTATGGGGATTTGGCTACGCGGGGTGGCTCCAGGAATTAAGTCGGTTCTGAATTTGACTTGGCGTATAGGTGGGATTCCCGGAAGGTCTTATGGGAATACATCAGGAAAGTTCCAGACCTCGGGAATATCCATGATGTCTTATACTTCTTGTTTCTTATCAACAACGTGAGCTTAGAAGGCATGGTATTATTTGCGTAGATATTTCTGGGCCTTGATGTAGGAGATGATTTGTAGATTTGTGTCGGGTTTGTCGCCATAAATGACGAGGGTTTCGTTATTTGGTAGGTTAAGGCGAACGGCCTTTTCATAACACATAATATCGGCATGGTGAGGACTTAACCAATCCATGCCAATGATAACGTCAAAGCTACTTATAGTGACCGACATCAGATCGATTTGGAAAGAATAGTTGTTTAGAGTTAGTGTGCATCCTACGAATATATCTTTAGTGCTTTCTGTCTTTCCATTAGTTATTTCTACGGTGAACGTTTCTTTTAGTGTTTGGGGTTTCTGTTTGAGTAAATGTTTAAACTGGTGGCTAACGAAGCTTTCTCCGCACCACTATCAAATAGTATGCATGCATATGAGTTGTTTAGGGGGAACGTACCAGTAACCATGGTGTGATCCCTCACTGCCTCTTCATGACCCATTGTTAGAACCCTTCCCACACCTCCACCATTCCTGTTTTGTGCCTTCGGGCAGTCCCTCTTGAAATTCCCGGTTTCACCACAACCGTAGCAGGCGCGACTCACCCCAGCATTAGCGGATTGGGTGGGTTGTTGTATCGGTGCTTTGCAGTAACGAGCATTGTGTCCCTTCTTGTTGCAGTTGGTACATTGTCTATCTTGGCAGGCTCCGTGGTGGTGGTAATTGCACTTGTCGCACTTCGGAGGAGTTCCAACGTATTGCTTGGCTGATGTAGAGGCAGTAGGGGTGGTAGGGGCGGTGATAGCATGAACAACCACAGTTTGTTGCTTCTTGGATGGGTCTTGAGCGGTTTGGCCTCTCTTTTTCTTCCAAAACTTCCTCTTTTTGTCACCTCCTTTTGGCTGCTCGGGCGTGGGGGTTATGATGCCTTGACGAACTCCCTGGTCGACAAGAGTTTGTGCCAATCGCTTGGCGATGTCGAGGGTGATCGAGTTGGCAGATATAACCATTCCCTGGATTTGAGGATATAACCCCCAAATATACCGTTACACCTTTTTGGCCTTTGGAGTGACCATTCCAGGGCACAGAGTTGCCAATTCGTTAAATCGGGAAGTGTAGGTGGCAATGTCGGAGCCCTTCATGGAGTGTTCCTACAGTTCCTGTTCTAGTTTCTGCATCTCGCTTCTTGGGCAGTATTCAGCGAGCATCATCACTTTCAAGTCATCCCAACTCATGGCGTTGGCCACGGCTAAAGTTAGAGTTTTAACGTGGCCGTTCCACCACGACAGGCTGATTCCGCAAAAGTACATGTAGCATATTTGACCTTGAACTCGTCAGGACATGCACAACTTTCGAAGATGGACTCAGTCTTTTCAAACCATCTTGTTAGAGTAACGACTCCACCGTCACCATGGTAGGTTCGGGGCTTGCAGTTCATGAACTCCTTATAGGATCACACCCGTTGGTGCCCCTGGTTGTCATCATGATTGGAACTGCCAGTCCCTTTCCCGCTACCGTTGCTGTTTCCGTTGGTGTTACTGCTGATTTGGGCCACATCGGCAGCCACAACAGCTGTTACGGCAGCCTGGAACACCGTAGAATCCATTTGAGGAGGTGGTGGTGGTGGGGTTGCTGATGTGTTGGGAGGTTGTGTGTTGTTCTTCCACCTGTTTGACTTCCTTGGTGGCATACTTCTGCCATAAAGTTTAAACGTGGAATGACAATAAGTTTACGAGAAAAGTTATGAATCGGACATTTCCATAATGAAATGCCTTGTTTTGTACATGTATCAAGTCTAGTTGTTATTGAATTTTGCAAGCAATTCACAAATGAAAATTTACTATAATAAGTAAACAGTTGCATAACAAATAATAACAACCAATGAAATAAAAATGCATACCCATTTCATTGATATTATAGTACTAGTACATAGTTTTTGAAAATTTGACCTTTACGAAGGTCTACATGAAAGAGTAGCAATAACGCCTACTTGTAAATAAAAATAACATATGAGTAGTACACGCCTTACTCACGGCGGGTAGTCTCCTGTGGGCCAAAGGATGAAGTCGAGGTGCCCTGTAACTCTGCTATCCGACGCTCGACCGCAATCACCCTTTCCTCGAGAGCCGTGTGCCTCTCCTGATACTCTCGTACTTCCGGTCGAGCAGTGGTAAGGTCCTCATAGAGACTGTCAGTGAGATGGCATGTTCAAGGCTATTCCCTCTCAAGTAGTCGGGTGCGTGCATCAGTAGCCTCAGTAGCGACCCCTAACTCCATGATCCGATTTGCTGACGCCCTGGTCTGATCTCTGAGGTTCATGATCGGCTGCACAACGACAGGGAGGGCCCTGTCTGCCGGTCCTCCATGACTGAGGTTATAGAAACATCGATGCATGTCGAATGGAGAGCCCTGGTGTTGCTGCCTGCTCAACCTCTCCACGTCTTCAGCTCAACGGGGCATGGGTCCATTGTATCCCAAACGGTGCGCGGGAACTCAGGCGACGTAAGGGGGTTTTATGACTTCGGACTCAGCGTCCGAGTCCTCCTCTTCCTCTTCTTCCTCGTCTTCTTCTTCCTCCACCTTTGGATCCTCTTCTGGATCCTCTTTGGGTTCTTCTTTGGGTTCTTCTTCCATTAGTTCCTCAGGATCCTCTTCGGGATCCTCTTCGATCCACCCACCATTCCCCTGGTTAGGGAAATAGGGGTCTCCGGGCATATGAAATCCTGCCATGATGTCTGTGCGAGAATAGAGGTATAAGAAATACATGAAAAACTAAAGTGTATGAATTTGTAGTATTCTAAAATACTCCAATAGTATTTTAATCTTTTTGTTTGATTCTAGGGGTTCTTGGTATTTAGGGTTGGTAAGTTTTAGACTCGTTGCCCACCATGACCATTCCTAAACACATGTTGGTCATATCTTATATAAATATAGTTCATCAGACTATATTTATCCCAAATATGATTACATAACTTTTTAGGCTTAACCATAGTGTTTAACTCCTCTAAATACTTTTATATAGTTCACTGCTTCTAGTATGTATGCATGCATGTATACTCTTATGAAAATACTTATATTTTAAAAAGTATACTTTTAGTCAGAGTGTTTTAGCACCCATTGTATTTATGGTTGTTTATCTTAAATGGTTTGATATACTTAGTTCACTATAAACAATGCTCTGGCACCAATCTGTCACACCCCCAAACCAGAACGGCGGAAACGTTTGGGGATGGATGAGTTCATGTGCAGTATCATAACAATTGAATAATAGCAATCAAAGCATCACAACCATTGTATTGAATATTTAATAAGTTACATTGTACTCAAAAACATCGTTTACATGATATCAAATGTGTATGACAAAAATAAATAACGAGATGCGACGACGTCCCATCCACCAAAAACTCTTGTGGTTACCTACTTACTGGTTTCCTGAGAATAAAAGTGATTTTGAAAAGTGTCAACAATTAAGTTGGTGAGTTCATACGCGTTTTGTATGAGAAGGAGTTTGTAACTGTTTCTTGTAAAATAATAGTTTATACTTCAATAAAATCCAATATTTTCTTTGTGAATGAGTAGTAGTCTTAAACGTTCCAAGACCGAATTGTACATGTATTTTCCATACTTAAAATAGTAATATGTAGTTTTATTCGTATATAAAACCATTTGAATGCATGTTTCCAGAAATAAAACTGTAATGTACTAGAAAATTGTGTAATGTAATTTTATCTAAGTAAAACCATCTGAAGATATGTTGATCCGTAAATCAAATGTTTTGTCGATACTCTATGTGACTTATTATAACTATACTAATGTGACTAGTTGCCTGTACGACGCGCTTCGGACGTCGGAACTGTTTACGACATTTGTCAGCCCAGACCTGTCGGTCTAACATTAGCTAATAGTTTAGGTGCGGGGTTGTCAATCCCGTATAGATCTATACACAACTGTCACGCTCTCCCTACAAGAGACTCTGGTTATAATGCATGTCTTAGTATGTGTACTCTGGTAGGTACGGTGAATCCTAATGTCTCACAACCAATATCAATCGATTTACGTGAACTGAAAAATCCCTTTTTCTTGTAAATGAAATAATTATACCTTTAAATAATTATTTGTCTCTTCTGAAATGATAGTGTAGTTTTGTGACCTCCAAACTATAGCAATTATAGTTTATCACGTTTGTTTGTCTAGAACATTTATATAATCCTTTATATAAATACATAGTAATCATTTTGTTTAGTTTCAAATGTAAGATCAAACCTCATATTTTTGGGTTGTAACCCACAAAATAGTGGAATAAATAGAATGTACTCCTTTTTGCTAGTGAAGCTATATTTTGGTAAAAAGCTTTAAAAAAACCTTGCAGTTTTACAAATCATAATTTTCCTTATGATTTTTATAACATAAATCTTGTTTTGCTTTTGTTAGTTTTGCACTTGAAAACTAATATGTCACAAATATTTGTACAAAGGCTAGTAATAAACACATCTTATGCAAATAATGGCTTATACTTTAACATAAAGACGGAACATGCAAGTATTTATGTGATAAACAATTTTTTACTTGTATCCCCCCCCCCCCTAAAACATGAAAAATCTCGAAAATGTGGGGGTATGAACTCACCTTGAGTGGATTTGTGGGTTGTTTGAGGAGATGGTGTGAAGTTCTTCAAGCCTAAACACTTGAATGTGGTTGACGAATTTTCTTAGAAATGATCTTATCCTAAGAGTTTTAACACATAGTAATGTGTGTAAATACAATGAAACTAATGTAAAGGTGTGTGAAACACTAGATTAGTGAGATAAACTTACCGAAAATCTAGAATAAGCTTGAAGATTTAAACTCCTTTGAAGCTTGGAATTACTTTTGAGAGAGAGGGGAAGTTAACAGGAAGTAGAATGGAAAAATGGTCGGGTTTGTGGAATGAATTCGGCCTTAAGATTAGGAAGTAATATGATGGGATGTTTACTTGGGTGACTGTTGTGTAATTGCATGGATATATGTTGGGCATTATATTGTATGGGAAATGGTTAAACTATCAATTCATAAAGTCAACACCCTTATCTCTTTATTCAGCCGAAAACCCCTTGAAATTCCCTAATATGGCCAAAATCACATGTGATTTCGGCCTAGGGGGAAGATTTCGGCCTAATGGCTTTTGGTTTGTGTTGATTTTGGTCCTATACTATCCCTTTATTGTGTTTTCGGTCTTGGTATCACTCATTAAAGGGTGATTTCGGCCTTAGTGCTTTCCTAGTATGTGTTTTTGGTCTTGTGGTTTGGATCCTTGGGTATTTTCGGCCTATAGGTGTTCTAGGTTGATGATTTCGACCTCCTCACAACCAAAATATCAAGGTAGGTGGGGTACTAGGCCAAAAACCATAAGGCAATATTTAATTTGTGCTTGGTTCTATCTTGTTGACTTGTCAATGTTAATTACGACATGGTTTCTCAAAGTGTATATATATATATATATATATATATATATATATATATATATATATATATATATATATATATATATTACGTTACGAATTCACTTGTACACGGTTACAATTTAGACCCTGCTTGTTCCAAAAATTTTCGGTTGTCACATTATTTTCTTCTCAATACACAGAACCAGAGTTGTAGACTCATGAAGAAGAGGATGAAAATGAAATGGTTGGATTATTAGAACTAGAGTTCAATCCAAAAGAAGAAAATGTTGATGACAATGCAATCATGTCTGGAAAACAATACAAAATTCTCAACTCTAAGCTCAATTCTATTCTTCAATATCCAAAAGACCGTGCTGGGAAATCAAATGTTAGCAATGAAGAAGTTGAGTTTTTACTAAAATCTCAAGATTCACTGTTAAACAGTTGTCGCACACGATTTAAGCAAATAATAATTCACTGCTGGTTGCACTAATGGATGACACAGGGAAGTAGAACCGAATCCTTAGGACCACAGCCTAAAGGTCATTGCCTCTTTGCGAAAGGCACATACTAGTTATTTCACAGAAAATAATAAAAATGGGGGTTTTGATTTAAAACTAAAACTAAAAATCGCAGTTAAATTAGCTAAATAAATCAGTAATAAAAACGAATTCAGCTTTGTTGTGACTTCCTTAATCATGCAATCAGCCCAGATCTGGTTATTCAAAATGTGTTCTATCTAAGCTGGTACTGAAAGAAACTAAGAAGCTCTAGTATAATATCTTTTACCTTGTTAAATTAACAAAAACAATCTCTTTAGTTAGCCCTAACTTTTTACTGTCTAATTAAACAAGCTACTAATTAAGATAAGAAAAGTTGCATTCAGATATGTGTAAAATTCCCAGCAATACCCAATACCTCTCACAAGATCAAAAGCGTAAATGTATGCAATTTCAGTTTATATCAGAGTTAAATCCCAACACGGAACCAATCTGATACTTGTTACTAATTACCAATTGAAAAGAACAATTACATATTCTATAACTGATTAACTGGAATGAATAAACCCTAGCTAGGTGATCAGACTAACAAGAATTAAAATCAAACATTCATTAATCTCAAAACTTAAACAACTAGATAGAAGCACACAATGAAAACCAAATATGATAACTAATCATATGAAAAGTACTAGTCTAATGCAAAACTAAAAAATAGGGTTTTAGCTAGACATGGCTAAAAACGAATTAAAACTAATAAAAATATAAACTAACTGATTAATCTTGCTAACTAATTGTCGGAGATGATCCTCAGCTTTCAGATCTTCAGAAGTAACTAAAATCAGAGAGAAATCGCCTCAGAAAAAACCTTTTTCGTCGTTTGGAGCTTCAAGAATCGACTTGGGTTCAAATTGATCAGAGGGGTTGTATTTATATGCAAGCTGGTAACTTCCGGAGCAAGAATACGAAAATGCGATCACATATATGCAAAAATGCGAACACATTTTTGCCCAAATTTTCCCAAATCTCCGTTTAATGAATTGCGATGCTATTTCTAGCTTATTTTGAACCTCGACACAAAATGTGATCATTTATGCAATCACATTTTGGCCTTATGATCGCATTTTTCGTGAATTTTCTTCCCCTAGTCATTTTTCGACCCTACAAAACCTTGATCAACAAATGTGATCGTAGTTTTTCTTTTTCGCAAACACGAACGTTGTCCGAAATTCTTTCTAGTTTCCGGATCATTTTGAATCTTGTCAATCGGAGTTACGAGTCATGATATATGGTCATAATACTAACAAGGGGTCAAAGCTAACATCAACATCCTTTAGGCTTTAGAATGTAGAAATCTATCTTTGTAGGATCATATAGATCAAATTTTTCTTGACCAAAACAACTTCTAAACATTCCTTAGAATCCTTCATAAGTTTCATGCTCCAATTAACTCCAATGCTCCATCAAATGCATCCAAAGCTGCTCCCAAAGTACTACCCCGCTCGAATTATCTGAAAACAACATAAAAACATAAGGCAGTAGGGGAATTCTAACGAATGACATGAGCTGAACATTATTTAAACTAATGACATGAAAATGTGTAAAATATGATGTTAAATGTTAATAAAAACTACCCTAAAAGATGCATCAAATGGAATTTATCAAATCTCCCTAAGATTGGACCTTACTTTCCCTCAAGTAATAAAAAGATTAAACATTATAAACAAATGGAAAGATGTAGATGACCTAAAGAGAATTTAGAATAAAAACTGAAATAAACAAAATGAAACTAAAAACTTGAATTACAAACTCTTCACTCTTTTTTTCACATGATCACACTTAACTCCGTGGGAAGCTCAAATGGAATCACTACCTAGAGGATTATCACAATAACTTCAATCTTTCACAGATTCCCAAACTCAGGAAGAAGCTTGACGGTGTGAACCAATAACTAATTGTAAATTTTATTTAAACTTTATCCCTTAATTAGCATTGCAAGCGAAAATAACACATTTCATAATTTCATGTCCTCAAGACTAGATAATTAAGAATCAGGCTAGTCGCATCCTTAAGAACCCGTCACGTCAAATCAGCTTTCGTTGAAGCAGTGAACCCACCCGTAAGGGGCCAACTCCTATGCTTTCACTTTTCTGAGAACAAAAAATATCATATCACACATTTCTTCATTCATGCCATATTTGTCTTTGAGATGGTTTCTGATTTGATTGAACTTAATTCTTTGTATTTTTTCCTTCGGCTATGAGTTCTTCAATCGTCTTTTTGAATTTCTTGAAATTTATTTGATTAAGTGCTTGAATTTGACTTAGGTATCAGATATGACAGTTGTACTCACTTTTATTTTTGACTGTATGGATCTGATATACGGTTCTCTCTTACTCCAAAGGTAATGCGTGTCAACAAATAGGTTCGTAATCTGTCGGTCCAAACTTGTCGATCAAGGTTCTTTTTAAACATTCCAAAGCAAATAATTATGAAACTGTTATTACCGCCCACGCAGTGTTTCGGTACGCTATTTTTTTACAGCTAGTGTCTCGGCTCACGGTGTTTTGCGACTCGTGGTTATGAGAACTATTACTAAACTTACCACTATCGATCTGATCGCTTCAGACTTTCATTTTCCATTTATACAGAGCTATCGAATGAAAGAATCTCATCATATCATGTAACTTTTTTCTGATATTTTTATTTTTATTTCTTTTGATTTTTTAAGATTTTTTTATATACATATGTAGAAAATAAAAATAAAAATATTTTTCGTTTTTTTATGAATGCAAAAAAGTAAAAACATAAAATATTTTATGAACTTTTTCAATTTTTTTACGCAAATTCAATGCAAAAAATAAAATTTGAAAAAATTTAACTAAAAAATTGAAAATTTTAAAATTTTTAACAAAAAAATAAATGCAAAATTTTATACTAACCCCCTCCCCAAGCTTAAAATAATGTATTGTTCTTAATGCTCAGAGATGAATGAACATCTCAATAAAATATGTAAAAACAAGAAGGTACAGCTAGGAAAGAATGTACTTGATAAGTTTGCAGAATTTTTTTTTTGATTTTAACAAAAATGTTGGCTAAAATCTGAATTTCAGCAACTTTGAAGATCATTTGATTTCCCCAAGCATGTTTGGGACTGCGACCATCTCTTTATTGAAAGCAAAAAAACAAACTAAAATTGTGGGTTGCCTCCCGAAAAGTCGCCTTTTTTTAAAGTCATTGGCTCGACTTTGCCCAACCAAATGATTAACCGGTGTGGTTGGGACTCCTCATAAGCTCAATCTTTTTCTTTGTTACTCCAGATCCCTTTCAATATGGCAAAAATGGTGGATTTGGAGCTTGCTCAACACAAAAAAATTATGGTTTTTATAAGTTGAGCCCTTCTTTAGATTTTTAAATTTCTTTCTTTTTCTGATCCTGTTATTTCCAGCAATCTCATCCTTCTCTTCGGGTTTTTTCCTTTTCATATTCTTCTCAGAAATCACCTTCTCCTTTTCCATAAGTTTTTTTATTCTTTTCAGTTTTTCCTCTGATTTTTCCTCAGTAGAAATCAAACTTCTCCTCTTCCCCAAGCTTATGTGCTTCTGTCAACTTCGTATCAGCACCTTCAGCAGAAATCATATCTACTTCTATCTCCCTAAGCTTAATGTTCTTCATCTCCATTGATGCATCATTAGCTGGTTTCCTATCTAAAAATAAATCTTGCACAAAACTATCAAAAAACACACAACAACCCTCAGATAAAGGACTGTTGGTACCTAGATAATTAACAAAAACTTTATCAGAAGTAAAATCAACATCATTAATATTAAAGTTCACCACATCCCCATCAAACTCCATTGAAAGTATACCAGCAAAAACATCAATTTTTGTTTTAGCAGTTTTCAGAAAGGGTCTTTCCAGAATGATTTAGTTTTTATCTGATACGTCTAAATCGTCCATGTTCAGAATATAAAAATCAGTGGGAAGAATAAGCTCACCCACTTGGATGAGAACATCCTCCAATACACCTTTGGGTGTGTCGTCGAATGATCTGCCAACTAAATGAGTGTCCCGGTCCTTTGTAAAGTTCACAATTTTAATTTTTCAAAAACTGATAGTGGGAGGACATTGACCGATGCACCTAAATCAAGCATGACATTTGAAAAAGTAAGGTTAAGGTTTCCCAATTTACAAGGAATCGAGAAAATTCCCGAATCCTTGGACTTTGGGGGCAAACCTTTTTGCGAAATAGAAGATATATTTTCACGAGATTTGATTGTTTCGTTAATTTTCAATTTTTTCATAGAAATGCATAATTCTTTAAAAAATTTTGCGTAACGAGGAATTTATTTAATTATATCTAAAAGAGGGATATTTACCTCCACCTTACGAAAGGTGTCCATGATATCCTCGTCCTCTCACTCACGTTTCGTGCTTCTCAGTCGCGATGGGAATGGTGGCACCGACTTGTACTCTTTCAGATTCTGCTTGGGCTGCTTGGGAATCTCTTTTTCATCCACATTTTTAGTTTCTTTTTCCTCCATAACCTGTTCAGATGCTTTTTCTTGTTCAGAAACACTTAGGTCTTCATAACGTTTCCCACTTTTCAAGGAAATCATGCTCATATTGTGCTTCAGGTTGTTTTCAGTATGCCCCGGTAACTTTCCTTGCGATTCTAGCCGACCCACAGAAGTGGCAAGTTGAGACACCTGTTGTTCCAGATTCTTGATACTAGCTCTGGTTTCGTTCTGGAATGCTTGGGTGCTCATACTAAACTCTTTAATATATCTTCCAAGGCCATGTTAGAGCTGCCAGATTGTTATTGTGAATTCTGACTCTTAAAACGCTGCTGATTCGGAAAATTATGTTGATACTGGAAATTCAATTGTTGTTGAAATCCATGCGGATGCTGAAATTGTTGTTTCTGCTGAAAATTCCCGTTCCAGCCTTGATTATTTTGCTGATAAAACTTTTTCCGTTGATACCCTCCAACAACTTTTACTATAGCAATGTCTTCTTGTAGTAATGTACACATCTCAGTAAAATGGTCCGTCTTCAAGCATATGCCACATTGTTTTTTCCCACCTGTTTTTCCTTCTTCAACAACAAAACTGCTTTCAATTCATATATTTGATCTTCCAGATGATGAACGTTGACTTCTTTGACACCTTGTGGCTGATCAGTATACCATTCGTCTTCATTACCAAAATGTTTTGACTCAATAGCCAACATCTCAATCAGTTGCCAGATTTTTGTTGGTGTCATATTGCCTAGAGATCTGCCACATGAAGCATTTATCAGAAGCCTGTCCATGGTTATCATAGCTTCACAGAAACAGTTATAGAGCTAGTAATAGCTTACCCCATGTTGCGGGCACCGAACCAACAACTTTTTAAATCTCTCCCAATATGTATGCAATGCTCCTCATCTTCCTTATTTGATATCAAGGATCTGCAAGTTCAGTCCACATGATTATCGACCCGGATGGGAGCTCGTACAGCCGTTCTCTCGCAAAGTTTTGAAGTGAGAAGGGGAATGCCCTTAGTGTAACACCCTATTTCGGGTCGTTTCTTAATTCGGGGTTGTGAACCGAAATTCGATGATGAAAAGGATTTGGGATTTATGGAAGGTAGAGTTTAGACCTTATTGAAGGTTGATAATGTTGGTTGTGAGATCTAATCCCTTGATTTATATGTTGGAGCCGAAGGATAGAAAGGGAAAAGTTATAGATTAGACTTCTTGCATGGGTTATGGATTGAGTTCGGTATGTGATGAGCCAAAAGTAACTACAAAGGATTATGCGGCTCTTCAATACCTTCTCGTGCATATATAGAACGCCAAAAACGGAGTTGAAACGAAGAAGTTATGGTTGTTTGAAGTTGAGCTGGAATTAGGACCTTTTCACTACGCAAGGCGTACTCAAAGTATGCAGGGTGTAGTGCCTAAAGGATGGGACGCATTTTAGTGGGCTATGCAGGGCGTAGCTTAAGTTACGCAGGCTGTAACTGTGCAGAGTAAAAACCCTAATTTCGGGTTTTAAGCCCTATTTAAGGACTTTTATCCCTTGGGATCCTTATCATCAACCTCCACCCTCTTGATCCTACAAATCAAAACCCTAGCCATCTTGTGAGGATTTTGAAGCATTGGAGTGTTTTCTTGTGTGTTTTGTGAAGAAGGAGGTCATTGAAAGTGTGCTTGAGGAGTCCAAAGCTTGTAGATCTCGACTCTACTCTTCTTTAACATCCCACAGGAGGTATAAGGCTTGAACTTTGATGATTCATTAGATAGATCTAGCTTGTTATGGGTTTTATGAGCTTTTTTTCCCTTGATCTTGGGTCTAGTGAGTATGAGCTACTCCAGGCCACATGAGTGGCATTTTCTAGCATATCTGAGCTTGTAGAGTGATAAAAATGGGAGTTTGGTCACTCCCATCCTTCCATGCATGAGTATTTGGGCATTGGAGTGTGATATGGACTTGGGATTTGGTATTTTTCTTTTTTATGCCATGCAAAGGCATAAAGTTAGGAACTTTATGACTCTATACGTTTTTTAGGACCAGATCTGAGAAATAGATGGGGTTGGTCTTTATGGATTAAGAGCTAAAAATAGGAATGGCTTAACAGCATGGTACGCATGACGTACTCTCAATATGCATGGTGTACCACTATGCATGGAGTAGATTGGGTATGCAGGGTGTAAGTCAAATGGCGTTGACTGCTGACTTTTTGACCAGTATAACCATTGGTGAACTGTGAGGGGTTGAGGACTTAGAAGGGAAAAATGGTCTTTTGCCCAATTGGGGATTAGTCTTGATATTTGGACATGTTAAATGTGGTATTATCTTAATTGCTTATTATGTTTTGGTTTTGGATACGATTAGTGAGAGAGACTTCAGCACCAGTGGCTCGTGTGTGAGATCTATCCATTTACCGATCGAGGTGAGTCTCCTCACTGTACTCGTGGGTCAAAGGCACCAATGTCGGCCCACTGGACTATGTTATGTAGGAAGACCAGGTGGTGGCCCCTAGCAATTGTATGAAAGACCTGGATATGGCTCCCGACAAATTGTATGCAAGACCAGGGTCTGGACCCTGGCAGTTATATGTAGGATGCTAGTTGTCTTTGTGATACTTGCATGGAAGACCAGGAAGTGTGTAACATTCAATTTTGGGTAAGTTCCTCTTTTAGTCCCTAATGTTAAATTGTTTTCAATATGGTCCTTTGCTAGTACGCCGGGCGTACTCTATGAGTACGCTTAGCGTACTAGCCTTCAGATGGTCGCGGATTCCACCCACGTACGCTGGCCCTATGTGGAGTACGCATGACATACGCAGGTCTGGGACAAACCCTAAATTTTAGGGTTAGTTCTCTATTTAAGCATCTTAAACTCATCTCTGGGCCATTTTAGACCAGCCTCCATATTTTCTAAACCCTAATTTCACCCTTAGCCTTTGTTTTGGTGCTTTTGAGCTCTTGTGAAGAATTTTGGTGTGTTCTTGTGCATTTTGAAGTGGTAGAAGGAGATTGAAGACTCATTCCTTGGAGTGGATCTTAGAGATCCAGAGTTACCATTATCATTTCAAGCCATTTGAGGTATAAAGTTCTTAGCTTGGCAACTCCTTGTGCAGATCTAGTGTGGGTTTGTTTATGGCTTATTTTGGTCCTTTTTGGTTGGTCCATGTGAGTAAAGGTTGTTTCAGAAGCTTAGGCCATAGATTTGGACGTTTTAGGGGTCCCTTATGCATAAAAATGCAAACTTTATGGTGTATCTTGACCCATGCATATATTAAGACCTTTGTTAAGCTCTTTTTGAGCTCTTGAGCCGCATTAAGCGTGCATGCACGTAAAGTTTCCAACTTTACATGATAAGTCATCTTTTGGGATAAGATCTGAGAATTTGGAGTAAGGACTTAGCTGTTTAAGTTCTTAATGAAGAAATCATGAGGACAGGGGAGTAGGCTGGGTGTACTATGTGAGTACGCCCCACGTAGTCAACGGAGGTTGATTGGGGTTGACCATTTCGGTATTAGACCATAGTGTGGATTTGGAAGTTTGGGTCTACTTGGACCATTAGATCTCTATTTTGGGCTTTGGGCTGGCATGTTGGGCTTCCTTGGATTTTAGGCCCATGATGGGTTTTCGGCCCAAATTTTGAAGATTGGGCTATATAGTGGGCTTTAGGATTCGGGCCTTAGAATAGTTGAGTTAGGCCTTGGTTTTGGGCCAAGTTAGAGAAAAGGGTAAATTGATCTTTTACCCTGGTTATGGGCCAAATAGCTTAGACATTTGGTTATGGGTCGGAATCCAAATAATAATTCGATGTTATTGATTTTGCTAGCACGAGGATTTCCGGGCCAGCAGTTAGAGATTCATTCAGGTGATTCAGCAGCTTGAGGTGAGTTTCCTCACTGTGTTTAGTGGGTCGAAGACACCATGTAACATCCCAAGTTCGGAAGCAAGAAGTTGGAGGGTGCTAAGTGTAAATTAAGGGAGCTACTCGACGAGTAGGTATGCTACTCGACGAGTCGGAGCGGGATTTGATCGCGGGTTAAGTGGCCAACTCGCCGAGTCGGAAGATGTACTCGACGAGTTGGTGCTGGAATGAGAAACCCTAATCCCGAGGGTTGCACCCTATTTAAAGGACTTTATATCCTTCTCCCAGCCTCCTATTCCCCCAAAGAGTTCCAAAAAACCCTAATTTTGTGTGAGACTTCATTATTGAGGAGATTGGGGCTTGGAAGAGGAATTTGGTGGAAGGAGCTTGAGGAATTAGAGGCTAGCATCAAGGGGCTTGTGTAGATCAAGGATCTACCTCAGTTTGGGCACATCTCAGAGGTAAGGAGCCATTATCCTAAGCTATTTCCTTTTTGGTTCATCCTTGGTGGTTGATTTGGAGTTCCTTGGCTTGTTTGAGATCTATTTCGGGTTTGGAGTTTAGATCTGAGGTGCTACTCCAGATCTAGGCTTGTGATGGTCCAAAATGTCATAAAGCTTCTGTTTAAGAGTTGTTGGTGAAGCCCCCTAGTCCTTAGCTCTAGCCCTAGTGAGTTTTGGGCCTATATCTCCTTGGTTTCACGTAAAGTTTGCAACTTTATGTGAGGGTTAGACTGTAGAAGAGTGGATCTATGGATTGGAGCTCCTGCATGGCTCGAAAAGCCTATGTATGGATTGAGAACTGGAGAGACTCGGCGAGTCACATGGGTGTACTCGACGAGTTGTATGAAGATTGCCTTGGACTCGACGAGTTGTATGAAGATTGCCTTGGACTCGACGAGTTGGAAGAACAACTCGGCGAGTCTGTTCAAATTTGCCTTGGACTCGGTGAGTCTGGTCGCAGAACCCAACCTCTTTTGGTTAAAGCTTTGGATTAGTGAGTCGGTTGGCGACTCAGTGAGTTGGACAGGATGGGATTCTGAGATCGTTGAACTCGACGAGTCTTGGGGCGACTCGGCGAGTTGAGTCGTGCTATGTGAGTTTCTGAGTATAGGAACTCGACGAGTCGATGGGTTGACTCGGCGAGTAGAGTCAATCAGGAAGGTTGACTTTGATTGAGGACTTTAACTTTGACCAAGAGTTGACCAGTTTGACTTCCAAGGGTATTTTGGTAATTTTGGTATTGGTTCCTTGGTAGTGCGCTGTGGTGAAGTTTGTGTCGGTGGTCGGAGCAGCTTGGTCGTATCTTTTCAGTCGGCAATTTCAGGTGAGTTATCCTCACTATGTCGACAGGGTCTACGGCACCAAGGCCGGCCCTTTATCGGATGGAAATTCGGGTATTGTTTGTTATGTTATTGCTTTGCTAGATCCTCATCCTGGTATTTAGGATGGTGTTATGTTAGTGACCTGGTTAAGGTCGGTACCCGGTATATAGGGTAATGTTATGCTAGTGACAGGTTAGGTCAGAAACCTGGTTAGGATGTTGATATGCTATGTGATCTGTTAGACTATTTGTCTGGTTAAGGATTTGTTATGCGATTAATTGTTTATGTGCACATGGTTGTTTGACGGGGGTTGGGTTGAGGCGGGTCCTGCTTTGTGCTGTAGGCCAACATACCCAGGGCGGACCGGATATTCCGAAGGCCCAGCGAGCGGCCCGGATAGGCTGAAGGCCCCAAGAGGGCAGACCAGACGTGCCGAGGCTCGGAGAGTGGACCAGGCCGACTAAAGGCCCGGTGTGGGCGGACCAGTCATACTGTAGACTCAAAGAGTGGACCAGGTGGATTGAAGGCCCAGTGCGGGCGGACCAATCACACTATAGACTCGATGTACATGGCTAGATTCGGAGGGTGGACCAGGTGGACTGAAGGCCCGGTGCAGGCGGACCAGTCACACAGTAGACCCGATGTGCATGGCTGTTCTATTTGTGATATGTTATGAGTATGTTTATGTGTGGTTGGTATTTTGGGGGTAACTCACTACGCTTTCGGGCTTACAGTTTCAGTGTATTGTTTCAGGTACTTCAGGAGATCGTGGCAAGACGAAGCCGTGATCGTACCGCTCCTCATGTTTTATGATTTATGTGATATGGTTCTGGGGGATACTCTGATGTTTAAACTATTTTGAAAACGAGATGTATGAACTTAATGGTTTTTGAATGAATTAAAATGTTTTAATTTGGCTCAATTTTTATGGGTGTTACAAGTTGGTATCAGAGCCATGGTTTGAGTGTATTGGAGGAACATTCGTGTGAATCCAGTCTCAAATCAAGGAGAGATTTTCGAAAATAGTTTTCAAAAGGTTTTCAAAATAAGTAAAGGAGGACGCAGAGGGTACGATCAGTCGGAGCCAGTAAGTAGACCCCAAAATACCATACAAGTTATTGATTATGAGATATGTTAGAACAGCATGCTAGTACTAGGCTAGGGAATTTCAGGAATTGCATGATAGAATTGCCTAATAATGTGATGCCTACTAGCCTAGGGTTTTCCTTATATGAGATATTCAGCTTTCCTCTAGGAGTGAGGATTGAGCGCTCGTCGTGTGTGTGTATATGGTTAGAGTGTTGTGGTGATACTTGACACAAATATGGGTAGGTGTGGAAGGTAGTATGGGCCCTTACTACTGAAAGCACAGGACCCATACGCGTATCAAGGAAGTCACAACTCTCTAGGGTGCCGGTTATGAGATAGTTCCCCGGGCGGGTATGTGATGTGTTTAAGGGTCTTGTTGGTGTACTGCGGTATGGAGATTAGGAGACGTTTCGGGGCAGGATCCGGTTCGGGATCGGGATCAGGAGAGGGTGGTCAGGATGGACCAGTACCACCCGAGGTCATTGGTCAGATGAGTACGGATGAGTTGGATGCCAGGATTCGCGAGATCATGCATGATGAGGTTGCTGCCATGTTCAGGGCTGAGTTGCCAGAGATGTTTGGGTCGATCAAGACCGCCATGGGTGAGTACTTTGATGAGCGATATGCAGCTCTTGTGGAGACGGCTTCCACGGCAGCTACAGCGGCTGTAGCAGCGGCAAGGGGAGGAACCGGTCGAGGTTTTCAGTATCGGGACTTCGATAATACGAAGCCCCCTACTTTCGATGGAGTTCAGGATCCGATCGTTGCTATGGGATGGTTGTCAGACGTGGAGGGTTGTTTTTTCACGTGTTCATGCCCTACGGATCAGAGGGTCAGGTGTGCTCTGAACCTTTTGAGGCTCGGGGCGAAGGATTGGTGGAGGTTGACTACGGGATCTTATTCTGATGCGCAGCGGGCTGCGGTTACTTGAGATCAGTTCCGGGAGATGTTCAGCACTCGTTATGTTCCACTGGTTGAGAGAGAGAGAGAGAGAGAGGTTGGCTCAGGAATTCCTGGAGCTGAAGCAGGATTCAGAGTCGATGACGGAGATCACCAGGATGTTCACTGAGAGGGCGATGTTTTGCCCAGAGTTTGCTTCGGAGCAGGCTCAGATGTCTCGATATCTGAGTATGCTCAAGAGGGACATCCGGCAGTTTGTGTCCACGCAGAGATGTGATACCTTGTTAGAGTTGCAGGAGGCCGCCAGGCGGCGTGAGTTGGAGATTGGGTTGCAGTTGCGAGAGCAGAGGTAGGCCCCGGTGCAGTCGCAGCCGGCGCCGAAACGGTTCAAAACCGTTGACTCCAAGATTGGGGGCCAGAGCAGCCACACTTGTGAGAAGTGTGGGAAGGGTCATACCAGAGTTTGTAGGTCCGGTGGTGTGTGCCGCAAGTGCGGGAGAGAGAGGAATTATGCGAGGGATTGCCGTCATTCAACCCCGGTACAGGATATGAGGATTTGTTATCACTGCCATCAGGTTGGACACTTGAGGGCCAACTGCCCACAGTTTGCTGCTGGATCGGTGCAGGCTCCAGCATCGGCCACTTTGAGGATTACTGGCGGGGTTCAGGGTGGAGCGGAGCCTCCGAGGGCTCAGGGACGCGCATTCCAGCTTATAGCAGAGGAGGTCAGGGCAGAGCCAGATGCAGCTGCGGGTATGTTTCCATCTTGTTATCTTGTTATTTGTGTGGTATTGTAAATCTGTCTGCATTGTTCAACCTGTTTCATAGTATGATTGAGGATCTTAGTAGTTAGGAGCTGTAGTTGGTTAGCATCCAAGAGGATAGATGATCGAAAGGTAGGATATATGATATCTTTGTTGGGTATGGCACCTGTGATGTGAGAAGTGTTCGGCTGAGATTCTGCTTCCTTGGAGTTCGGGTGTGCGATGGCGGAAGGGTTATTCGGTGAAGGTTACTCACTCCCGAGGGAGTCAGTTCATGGATAAGAGGGAATATATGGAGTAAGGGCGATCGATCTATGCCGGTTTTGGGCATCGGTGGTTAGTAGTCGGTGCACTAAGTGGGGGAGAATTGGAAAATTCTCCGGTAAAACAGCATGCATCCAAGGATGGTTAGATGTTTGGATTTCAGCAGTGTTTTGCTAAGGGTGTGGATCGGTGAGAGCAAGTGGTAGACAAGTGGGGCGGAGCACAGACCATGGTTTTCGGAAAAGGTGACTGATTGTTGTAAGGCCTAGGGTTAGGCCGGGAATTGAGTATATGGAATGGAGCTGGAGTTCGGAACCCTAAGAGGGCTAGAACAGTATGCATGGGAAAGATTCCCAGGAAGAATGGTTCAGGATGGTGTACAACAGTTTTGAGCAGTCCGGATAGACTGAAGGCCAGAAGGCGTACCAGTCAGACCGAAGGCTCGGAGAACGGTCCAGACAGGCTGAAGGCCCAGGAGGGCGGTCCAGACATGCTGAAGGTTCTGAGAGTGGTCCAGATAGGCTGAAGGCCTAGAAAGTCGGTCCAGTCATGCTGAAGACTCTGTATGTGTTAGTAGATCTGTATGCGGAGAATGAGTGGCTGTGTCGCCATGCAATAGTAATCGATATGGTCTGGCCCCAAGTATTGATCATGATGATGAAGTTGGCTGGAGGCCGTGCGTGGGTCTTGTTAGTTGTGTGATCAGATTCGGAGTATATGGGAGTTCGAGAATAGCAGTTGCTCTACATGGATAGTGTAGAGTGGAGTTTAGCTCTGTAGCACTTATAGGTGCGGTAAGGGTTGTTGAGTAGACTTCCTAGAAAGGAAAGTTATGTAGCTCCGGAAGGAGTTTGGGTCCTCTGAAAGGAAGGCAGTGGAGTAAATGGATGATCGAAAGTGCTTGGTAGTAAGCACTGGGATTGTACCAGATATATGGAAGCACATACGGGTTGGATGCCCGTTGAGGTTGTGGCAATGTTGGATGATGCGCAGGCATGTTTTCAGTCTCATTGGAAGAGGAGGAGGAAAGGGTTTCCAGATTGGAGATTGGGACAGAGGAAGGTGAGACAGCAGGTTAACAGACTCGGGAGTAGTCTGGACTGGTGCTGAGGACTGTATAAGGATATTACAGTCGGAGGTCAAGGACCTAGAGATCGTGATAAGGAGGTGTGAGTGGGTTGCACTCCGTTGTGTCGAACCGAAGGGTTCGAGGGTGACGCAAGGACAAGGTCCTTAGTTCCGAGTATGGTTGTAGGCTTGAGTTATGTATGTGGAGGTATTCCAATCTGGGGTATTCCATCATGAGGATTCGTTCCAGGTTGCAAGTTATCAGGGTTATCGCCAATCTTGGGCGAAAGAAGATGGATTAGTGTCTTGGCGGAGCTCAGTGGGTATTGTGGTATCCAGTTTTCGCAGGTTGCGAATGAATGCGTAAGACGGAAGTAAGGCCGTGTCTTCAGGTGACACTTAGTTGATGAGTGTTGTCATCAGGGAAAAGAAACCGGTGGCCGGCTTGAAGCAGTTATCAGCACCCTGCAAGGGAAGAGATGGATTTTAGGGATTCGATAACTGTGTTTGAAGGAATCTGGGCCAGTTTGAGATCAGTGGATGCATTGTAGGAGTATCATCCGGAAGTTTGTGTTGCCGCAGGCTTCGAGGACGAAGCCTAATTTAAGTGGGGGAGAATTGTAACATCCCAAGTTCGGAAGCAAGAAGTTGGAGGGTGCTAAGTGTAAATTAAGGGAGCTACTCGACAAGTAGGTATACTACTCGTCGAGTCGAAGCGGGATTTGATCGCGGGTTAAGTGGCCAACTCGCCGAATCGGAAGATGTACTCAACGAGTTGGTGCTGGAATGAGAAACCCTAATCCCGAGGGTTGCACCCTATTTAAAGGACTTTATGTCCTTCTCCCAGCCTCCTATTCCCCCAAAGAGTTCCATAAAACCCTAATTTCGTGTGAGACTTCATTATTGAGGAGATTGGAGCTTGGAAGAGGAATTTGGTGGAAGGAGCTTGAGGAATAAGAGACTAGCATCAAGGGGCTTGTGTAGATCAGGGATCTACCTCAGTTTGGGCACATCTCAGAGGTAAGGAGCCATTATCCTAAGTTATTTCCTTTTTGGTTCATCCTTGGCGGTTGATTTGGAGTTCCTTGGCTTGTTTGAGATCTATTTCGGGTTTGGAGTTTAGATCTGAGGTTGCTACTCCAGATCTAGGCTTGTGATGGTCCAAAATGTCATAAAGCTTCTGTTTAAGAGTTGTTGGTGAAGCCCCCTAGTCCTTAACCCTAGCCTTAGTGAGTTTTGGGCCTATATCTCCTTGGTTTCACGTAAAGTTTGCAACTTTATGTGAGGGTTAGACTATAGAAGAGTGGATCTATGGATTGGAGCCCCTGCATGGCTCGAAGAGCCTCTGTATGGATTAAGAACTGGAGAGACTCGGCGAGTCACATGGGTGTACTCGACGAGTTGTATGAATATTGCCTTGGACTCGACGAGTTGGAAGAACAACTCGGCGAGTCTGTTGAAGATTGCCTTGGACTCGGCGAGTCTGGTCGCAGAACCCAACCTCTTTTGTTTAAAGCTTTGGATTAGTGAGTCGATTGGCGACTCAGTGAGTTGGACAGGATGGGATTCCGAGATCGTTGAACTCAACGAGTCTTGGGGCGACTCGGCGAGTTGAGTCGTGCTATGTGAGTTTCTGAGTATAGGAACTCGACGAGTCGACGGGTTGACTCGGCGAGTAGAGTCAATCAGGAAGGTTGACTTTGACTTTTGACTTTGACCAAGAGTTGACCAGTTTGACTTCCAAGGGTATTTTGGTAATTTTGGTATTGGTTCCTTGGTAGTGTGCTGTGGTGAAGTTCGTGTCGGTGGTCGGAGCAGCTTGGTCGTATCTTTTCAGTCGGCAATTTCAGGTGAGTTATCCTCACTATGTCGACAGGGTCTACGGCACCACGGCCGACCCTTTATCGAATGGAAATCCGGGTATTGTTTGTTATGTTATTGCTTTGCTAGATCTGCATCCTGGTATTTAGGATGGTGTTATGTTAGTAACCTGGTTAAGGTCGGTACCCGGTATATAGGGTAATGTTATGCTAGTGACAGGTTAGGTCAGAAACCTGTTTAGGATGTTGATATGCTATGTGATCTGTTAGACTGTTTGTCTGGTTAAGGATTTGTTATGCGATTAATTGTTTATGTGCACATGGTTGTTTGACGGGGGTTGGGTTGAGGCGGGTCCTGCTTTGTGCTGTAGGCCAACATACCCAGGGCGGACCGGATATTCCGAAGGCCCAGCGAGCGGTCCGGATAGGCTGAAGGCCCCAAGAGGGCGGACCAGACGTGCCGAGGCTCGGAGAGTGGACCAGGCCGACTAAAGGCCCGGTGTGGGCGGACCAGTCATACTGTAGACTCAGAGAGTGGACCAGGTGGATTGAAGGCCCGGTGCGGGCGGACCAATCACACTATAGACTCAATGTACATGGCTAGATTCGGAGGGTGGACCAGGTGGACTGAAGGCCCGGTGCGGGCGGACCAGTCACACAGTAGACCCGATGTGCATGGTTGTTCTATTTGTGATATGTTATGAGTATGTTTATGTGTGGTTGGTATTTTGGGGGTAACTCACTAAGCTTTCGGGCTTACAGTTTCAGTGTATTGTTTCAGGTACTTCAGGAGATCGTGGCAAGGCGAAGGCGTGATCGAGCCGCTTCTCATGTTTTATGATTTATGTGATATGGTTCTGGGGGATACTCTGATATTTAAACTATTTTGAAAACGAGATGTATGAACTTAATGGTTTTTGAATGAATTATAATGTTTTAATTTGGCTCCATTTTTATGGGTGTTACACACCAATGCTGGCCCATAGTTTATTATCTTAGGATGCTAGATGTCTGCATGACTCTTACATGTTTTATGTGTTGGTATGCTTATCGGGCAAGGCCCAATGCCGGTCAGGGCCCGATGACTGTATTGTATGTTATTATCTTTGTGATTATTGCATGTGTTTTTATGATTATATGTTTATATGTATACCGGGTGCGGACCGATGCCAGGCGGGGCCTGATGACTGACAGTTCTGTAAACCGAGCGGGGCTCGATGGGTGGGGCCCAATGTCGGGCAGGGCCTGATGACCGGTGGGTCCCATTATGTATTTATTATATATGGTATGTGCTATTTTGGGGAACTCACTAAGATTTGTGCTTACAGTTTTCAATATATGTTTAAGGTACTTCTGGTTTGAAAGGGAAGAGTCTGGGATGATTGCAGATCACACACCACCTTATTCTGCATTTTGTGATTTAATTTGATATTTTATGATGTATTGATACACTTTGTTCCACCTTGGTTTCATGATGATGTTTTGGAATACGGTTTTATTAATTTAAAAAT
The DNA here is from genome assembly GCF_052849685.1 of Lactuca virosa. Taxonomy (NCBI): domain Eukaryota; kingdom Viridiplantae; phylum Streptophyta; class Magnoliopsida; order Asterales; family Asteraceae; genus Lactuca; species Lactuca virosa. The sequence continues at coordinate 92,957,174 of NC_136432.1, read as the reverse complement.
GAAAATTTTTGGTCTTATTTTTTGGGACGTTACAAGTTGGTATCAGAGCCGTACTTTGAGGGATTCTGACGTACTCTCGGGTATGTCAAAACTCAAACTGAGGGTTTGGTAAAATATTTCAAAAAGAAATGTTTTATAAAAAGAGTTTATAATAGAAGAAAAAGGTGTGGTGTATGCAATCGACTGAGCTCAAATATGATTTCCCAAAATACCCATACATGATTTATGATATGCTTTGATTTATGAATCGGTGAATCACATGTTAGTTAGGCTAAGGATCTGCTAAGGATTTGCATGATAGAATGCTAGGAGAGATGCCTTTATATGTCTACTGTATGAGCTTGTAGACTTGCATGCTAGTATTGATCAGTCAGTGATAGGATGGCCTGATTAGGTTATGCTTGATTTCGATTACTCAATGCTCAAATGATGCTTCCTTTGTGTTTTTTAGGAGTTCTTACTAACATCAGCTAACTAGTAAGCGAATATGTTAAGTGACATATTGCAGAAACTAAATAATTTTAGAAGGTTTGGTTTTAACTCTATTGCAGAAACCATTGTAGTGTGAGACCTTTCATTCAAAGAATTATCTGGTGTCGGTGATATGTAATTGTATTCGTAAGCTAGTTAGAGGGTGTTGGTAGGAGTTCCTTCTGCAGCTGATGGTAGATAGCGGTATGGTGGTTGGCCTAGGGAAAACCTAGGAAGAGATTTAGTACAGGGAGCCTTGTTTTGTGGAGGGTTATATATATGGATAAGGAGTGATTTGGAGGAATCAAAGTGATCCTTGAGGAAAGTACGGATAGATATGGAAGGTAGTATGGGCCCGTACTACTGGAAGCATAGGATCTTGTCACACCCCCAAACCGGAACGGCGGAAATGTTCAGGGGCGGAGGACGTCATGTACAGTATCACAACAATGCATAATAGTAATCAAAGTACAACAACCTATGTATTTACAAAGTTATAAGTTTTACATTTGTGTTCAAAACATAGTATATATGACACCAAAAGTACAAGTTTAAAAGACATGAGTTTATAGAGCTCCATCTTCTCAAAAGCAGTGGGTATACATGTCTACTGATTCCCAGAGAATACAAGTAGTTTTGAAAAGGTGTCTACAATTAACTTGGTGAGTTCATAAGTATGTTTATAACTGAAATCTGTTGTCTTGTTCTTTGATAATTTAATCATGTTTTCCCAGAAAATCCTAGATTTCCTGTTATAATATAGTGTAAGTAAAACGTGTGAAAGTTACTGTACTCTAATGTGGTAAATTGTAATTTAATTCACTTGAAATCATGAAAAGTATGTTTTTTTTATGTACTGAAATAGTATTCTGGACTTATACTTGTAAAATGTTGTATCATAGTTTCATTTTAATAGAACTATGTGAAGTTGTTTCCTTATTCATACACTAATCATTTTGTTCAATGCCAAATTGTGAGTGATTATAACCATCCTAGATTACCAAAGATGGCCTGAACACAACGTTCTTCAGGTGTCGCAAATGTTATGACATTTGTCACCATAGGTCTGCCGAACTAGCTGTTGCAAGCAGCTCTGGTGCGGGATTGTCAGTCCCGTATAGATCTATACACAAGTTTCACGCTCTCCCTCTAGGAGATTCTGGTTATAATTTCAGGACTTGGTTGGTACTTAGAGAAGTACGTGAAGATTGTCTCACAAATGCTATATTGATGATTACGTGTGAAATAATGAAATGTTACTTTGAAATAAATACACTGTAAGTAAGTTTCATAAATTATATTTAATATAAGTTATATGTTTCGTTTTTAGTAAGATACTCTGTTTGTTTTCTGTAATGTACTCTATTTGTTTTCTGTTATCTAAACTTTGAATTTAATGAATAAGTTCCCTAAACTATACCTATTATAGTTTAAGTGTTTGTTTTACCGTAATGAAAACCTTTGTTAACTTTTGTAAAAATCTGTAATACTGTTGTTCTATGTAATTTACTGTTAGTACTCAAATAGTACATAACAGTTTAAAAACCATTTTATATGTATATAAATATAATATTTATTTAATTGTGATTAATTAGACCTTCGAATAAATAACTTTACCCCAAGCCCACAACCAAACAAGGAACAGGAAATGGGGCAAATTACATATTCTAAATCTTCCGAATCCTAATTATATAATTTATGCATATATAAATATATATAATTTTAATAATTATAACAATTTAAAAACATTAAAAACATTTTTAGATATTAACACAATTTTTATTGTGTTTCACTTGTATTTCCCCCCTAAAACAGTTAAAATCATAAAAATGTAGGGGTATTAACTCACCTTTTGTGAGTGATTCGATTGAAGGTTCAATTTAGGATGTTTTTCCACAAGTTAGATGCCGAGGAAAAACGAATCCTATAAATATTTCGTGTAATATATATGTATACTTTTAGTGAATATAATCACAAATATGATAAGGAAATGGACTAATTTGTAAGTTTAACTTACAAATAAGAGTGTTAGAAGCAAAATGGATGGCTGATTGGAGTTTACGGCCAGAAGAGGTTGAAGTTCTTAGGTTTTCGGTCACCTTCAAGTATGTGTTCTTGGTGTTCTTGGTGAAACCAAGAAGATTCAAGGGTTTTCGGCCCAAATTATGGAGATTGGAAGTGTTTGTAAGTTGATTACAAGATCAAGGTATGATCCTTGAAAGATTCTAAGTTGAATTCAAGAGAATTTCACATGAAATTCAAGAAAGGAAGAAGTTTCTCATGTTCTTGAGGAGAGAGGAGGTTTTCGGTTGATGATACTTGAGAGAGAATCTTGAGTTTTCGGCTGAGAAGTGTAGAATTAAGGGAAAAATCAGTCAAACATGTATATATACATAAGAGATTGCGGCTGTAAACGTTTCCCGAGGAGATAAGATCCTCGGTTTGCGGCTACGAGGAGAATTCACGGCTGCGAGGAGTTCACGGCTGCAAACTGTTTGCGGCTTCAAGCAGTTTGCGTCCCTCTTCGGTTTGTGGCTCCCTTCGTTTGCGGTCCGAAGATTAAAAAAGAAAGAAGAAGAAGAAGTAACGAGGGTTTGCGGCTCGGAAGCCGTTTACGGTTCGAAGGCTTACTGCCCATGCGAGACTTCTCGGATTAGCACTACACTTCTAATTTAAGCAATACTTCAAATAAAAAGATTTTAAACAAATAAAGGTTATCAAACCAACCTTAATAAGAAAATCCAAATAATAAGTTGGACTTTAGTTGACTCAAGTTTGACTTTGGTTAACTTTTACAATATTGAAAATAACGGGATGTTACATTATCCCCCCATTAGAGGGAATTTCGTCCCGAAATTTAAGACTATACAGATACACTAAGACTAGGGAAAGAGATGTGGATATTTCTATTTCATTTGATCCTCCCGTTCCCAAGTGAATTCAGGTCCTCGTTTTGCATTCCAGCGAACCTTCACTATCGGGATACGGCTTTGTTTAGTTCTCTTTACTTCATTGTCTAGGATTTCTACCGGTTCTTCTACTAAATTGAGGTTGTCGTTTATCTCGATTTCATCGAGTGGGATAACAAGAGTCTCGTCGGACAAACACTTCTTGAGATTTGAGACATGAAAAACGGGATGAATGTTACTGAGTTCATGCGGTAGATTGAGTTTGTAAGCAACAGGACCAATTCTAGCAATGATCTGGAATGGTCCAATGTACCTTGGATTCAGTTTGCCACGTTTACCAAAATGTATCATTCCTTTCCAGGGTGAGACCTTCAACAGAAGGCGGTCACCAACCTGGAATTCCAAGGGTTTTTGTCTTTTATCCGCATAACTCTTCTGTCTATCTCGGGAAGCTTTCAACTGTTCCCGGATTTGGACAATCTTTTATGTGGTTTCACGAATCATCTCGGGACCGGTTAGAGTACTATCATGTATTTGGTTCTTTTCTAGTTGCGTATCGCCCACTTCAGCCCAGCACAGAGAGGATCTGCACTTACGCCCATAGAAAGCTTCAAAGGGTGCAACTTTGATACTAGTGTGATAGTTGTTGTTGTAGGAGAATTCAAAAAGTGGTAAATAGATATCCAAAGCTTTACCAAAATCTATCGCACAAGCTCTTAACTTGTCTTCCAACGTTTGAATTGTTCTTTCGCTTTGCCCATCAGTCTGAGGATGGTACGTTGTAGTCATGTCAAAATTTGTTCCCAAGGACTTTTGCAATGATTGCTTAAACCGCGAGGTAAATCTACTATCTCGGTCAGAGATAATAGATATTGGCACAACATGCAATCGTACTATCTCTTTAATGTACGTCCTTGTTAACTTCTCCATTTCATCAGTTTCTTTTTTTGGCATGAAGTGTGCGGATTTAGTTAATTTGTCTACGATAACCTAAATGGTGTCATAACCACTCGTTGTCATGGGTAACTTGGTTATGAAATCCATTGTAATCCGCTCCCACTTCCACTCAGGTATTTCTGGCTGTTGAAGTAAACCTGAGGGCTTTTGATTTTCTACTTTGACTTTGGCGCAAGTTAGACACTTGCCCACAAAAGTAGCTATCTCGGCTTTCATGTTTGCCCACCAATAGAGTTTCTTTAGGTCCAGATACATCTTGTCTGAACCCGGGTGAACGGAGTATCGAGTTTTATGGGCTTTGTTCATGACAACATCTCTGTAGCCACCAAAGTTCGGTGTCTAGATTCGATTCATGAAATAACGTACTCCATCACCCTTGATTTCCAAGTTATTTTCCATCCCCCTTAAGGCTTCACCTGTCAAGTTCTCAGGTTTTAAGGCTTCCAGCTGAGCCTCCTTGATCTGTGTGGATATGTGGGAATGGATAGTCATGGTCAGTGACTTTACTCGGCGGCCTGAGTACTCTTTCCGACTAAGGGAATCTGCTACCACATTGGCCTTGCCAGGGTGATAACGAATCTCACATTCATAATCATTAAGTAGCTCTACCCATTGCCGTTGTCTCATGTTGAGTTCTTTCTGATCAAAGATGTGCTGAAGGCTTTTATGATCAGTAAAGACTGTGAATTTTGTACCATACAGGTAATGCCTCCAGATCTTCAAGGAAAAACTACTGCTCCCAGTTCAAGATCGTGTGTGGTATAGTTAACGTCGAGGTTCTTAAGCTGTCTCGAGGCATAGGATATAACCTTTCCTCGCTACATAAGAACGCAACCTAGCACTTGCTTGGACGCATCGCAGTAAACCGGAACGGCGGAAATGTTCAGGGGCGGAGGACGTCATGTACAGTATCACAACAATGCATAATAGTATTAAAAGTACAACAACCATTGTATTTACAAAGTTATAAGTTTTACATCTGTGTTCAAAACATAGTATATATGACACCAAAAGTACAAGTTTAAAAGACATGAGTTTATAGAGCTCCGTCTTCTCAAAAGTTGTGGGTATACCTGTCTACTGATTCCCTGGGAATACAAGTAGTTTTGAAAAGTTGTCAACAATTAAGTTGGTAAGTTCATAAGTATGTTTATAATTGAAATCTGTTTTCTTGTTCTTTGATAATGTAATCATGTTTTCCCAGAAAATCCTATATTTCCTGTTGTAATATAATGTAAGTAAAACGTGTGAAAGTTACTGTACTCTAATGTGGTAAATTGTAATTTAATTCACTTGAAATCATGAAAAGTATGTTTTTTTCTGTACTGAAATAGTATTTTGTACTTATACTTGTAAAATGTTGTATTATTGTTTCATTTTAATAGAACTATGTGAAGTTGTTTCCTTATTCATACACTAATCATTTTGTTAAATACGAAATTGTGAGTGATTATAACCATGCTAGATGACCTAAGATGGCCTGAACACGACGTTCTTCAGGCGTCGCAAATGTTAGGATATTTGTCACCATAGGTCTGCCGACATAGCTGTTGCAAGCAGCTCTGGTGCGAGATGGTCAGTCCCGTATAGATCTATACACGAGTGTCACGCTCTCCCTCCAGGAGATTTTGGTTATAATTTTAGGACTTGGTTGATACTTAGAGAAGTACGTGAAGATTGTCTCACAAATGCTATATTGATGATTACGTGTGAAATAATGAAATGTTACTTTGAAATAAATACACTGTAAGTAAGTTTCATAAATTATATTTAATATAATTTATATGTTTCATTTTCAATAAGATACTCTGTTTGTTTTCTGTAATGTACTATGTTTGTTTTCTGTTATCTAAACTTTGAATTTAATGAATAAGTTCCCTAACTATACCTATTATAGTTTAAGTGTTTGTTTTACCGTAATGAAAACCTTTGTTAACTTTTGTAAAAATATGTAATACTGTTGTTCTATGTAATTTACTGTAATAGTGCAGAACTAAACAAGTTTGAAAACCTTTGTTAACTTTTGTAAAAATATGTAATACCTTTGTCTACTCAAATAGTGCAGAACAGTTTGAAAACCATTTTATATTAATTTATATAAATATAATATTTATATAATTGTGATTAATTAGACCTTCGAATAAATAACTTTACCCCAAGCCCACAACTAAACAAGGAACAGGAAATGGGGTCAAATTACATATTCTAAATCTTCTGAATCCTAATTATAAAATTTATGCATATATAAATATATATAATTTTAATAATGATAACAATTTAAAAATATTAAAAATATTTTTAGATATTAACACAATTTTTATTGTGTTTCACTTGTATTTCCCCACCCCCCCCCCCCCTAAAACAGTTAAAAAATCATAAAAATGTAGGGGTATGAACTCACCTTTTGTGAGTGATTGATTGAAGGTTCAATTTATGATGTTTTTCCACAAGTTAGATCTCGAGGCAAAACGAATCATATAAGTATTTCATGTAATATATATGTATACTTTTAGTGAATATAATCACAAATATGATAAGGAAATGGACTAATTTGTAAGTTTAACTTACAAATAAGAGTGTTAGAAGCAAAATGGATGGTTGATTGGAGTTTACGGCCAGAACAGGTTGAAGTTCTTGGGTTTTCGGCCACCTTCAAGTATGTGTTCTTGGTGAAACCAAGAAGATTCAAGGGTTTTCGGCCCAAATTATGGAGATTGGAAGTGTTTGTAACTTGATTACAAGATCAAGGTATGATCCTTGGAAGATTCTAAGTTGAATTCAAGAGAATTTCACATGAAATTCAAGAAAGGAAGAAGTTTCTCATGTTCTTGAGGAGAGAGGAGGTTTTCGGTTGATGATACTTGAGAGAGAATCTTGAGTTTTCGGCTGAGAAGTTTAGAATGAAGGGAAAAATCAGTCAAACATGTATATATAAATAAGAGATTGTGGCTGTAAACGTTTCCCGAGGAGATAAGATCCTCGTTTTGCGGCTACGAGGGGAGTTCACGGCTGCGAAGAGTTCACGGCTGCAAGCAGTTTGCGGCCCTTTTCGGTTTGCAGCCCCCTTCGGTTGTGACTCACTTCGTTTACGGTCTGAAGAGAAGAAAAGAAAGAAGAAGAAGAAGAAGAAGTAATGAGGGTTTGCGGCTCGGAAGCCATTTACGGTTCGAAGGCTTACTGCTCATGCGAGACTTCTCGGATTAGCACTACACTTCTAATTTAAGAAATACTTCAAATAAAAAGCTTTTAAACAAATAAAGGTTATCAAACCAACCTTAATAAAGAAAATCCAAATAATAAGTTGGACTTTAGCTGACTCAAGTTTGACTTTGGTTAACTTTTACAATATTGAAAATAACGGGATGTTACAGATCTGTACTCGAACCAATGAGAACTACGATGAAACCAGGGAACTTGTAGAGTATGAGACTCCTCGATTATATATTGATGTGTATTATGATGGGTTATATGGCCTACTTTCAGTATGGTGACTCTTCGACGCAGACCAGTTGGTGGTTCTGGTGCTGGTGAGGGCTCGGGCTCTAGTTCTGGAGTCGGGCAGTTGGATGATCAGATGTGGGAGTTCATTTCGTCTGAGCTTACCCACATGATACTTGAGCAGACTCCTGTGATCTTTGGTACGATCAAGGAGGGTATCATGGAGGTGTTGGAGGAGAATTTGGGCTCTTTCCGTTCTGAGATGGTGGCCTTTATTGGGACACGTTCACTGACCTTCAGGGAGTTCCGGGCATGCGGGGCTCCAGATTATTATGGGTAGAAGGAACCAATTGCGAGCAGGCATTGGTTAGTGGATATCGCTAATGCCTTCCACAACAGCAGTTGCCCCGATGGGGGAAAATGCCAGAATTTCTTCTTGTCTTCTGAAAGACAGAGCTTGAGACTGGTAGGAGGAGGTTGGGCACTCCGTTGGTGATGAGGTTGTTGATTCGATGACATGGAATGATTTTACGACCAGATTCCGAGCTGAGTTTGCACCAGTGATTGAGGTGCAGCAGACAGTGAGGGAGTTTCAAGACCTTCGCCAGACTACTGAGACGGTAGCAGAGATCTCCACGATGTTCCGTGAGAGGGTGCTTTTGGTTGCGCAGTATGTGGCGGATGGGGAGATGAAGAAAGCGAGGTACCATGAGATGCTGAGGAGTGACATTCGGCAGTTTGTGAGCCGATCCGGTTGTAGGACTCTGGAGGATATGATTGTGAGGGATAGAGAGAGGGAGATTGATCTTGATATGGAGAAGAAGAGGAAGCCAGATCCAACTCAAGTTTCAGGGAGTTCGGGCAAGAGGCCCAAGGTATTTGATTGTAGATCAAGAGGAATGCAGGGCCAGAGCCCTTGTGGCAAATACGACAAGACGCATGATGGGGCGTACAGGGTGGGTGTTTATGGCTGCTTCAAGTGCGGCCATACAGATCATATTAGCAGAAATTGTACTGCTACTACCACCACCACAGTATATGATATGATTTGCTTCCATTGCAATCAGAGGGGCCACAAGAAAGCCCATTATCCGAGTTTGGCAGCAGCGGGACCAGTGGTAGCACACGCTCCAGCGACACTGAGGATCACCGATGACCGGCAGAGCAAGGCGGATGCGCCTGTGGTGAAGAGCTGGGCTTTTCAATTGACAGCCGAGGAGGCTCGCATGGCACCTGATGTGGTGACGGGTATGTATCTTCTCCTTATCTCTATATTTATATTGAATTGCCTTCTTATATTTATATGTTTTATTTTATGATCGTTCCTCGTGAACGGTATTTCTGCTTTGGTATTGTTTGATTCGGGGGCTACCCGATCCTTTGTATCGCTTACGCTTAGCAAGAGGTTTGTCAAGGCTATGGGGGAGCTGGATTGTGCTTTAGATGTCGAGAATACAGATGATCGATCTATTCGGGTAGCGAGGATCTATTGGGGTTGTATTCTTCAGATGTTCGGGTAGCAGTATCCGATTGAATTGGTTCCCATTTGTTTGCGCGGGAACAAGGTTATCGTGGGTATGGATTGGTTGAGCCCTAATGGGGGAGGTGATTGATTGTGAGCACCAGTTAGTTTAGATTCAAACCCCAAGTGGGAGAGAGTTAGTGGCTCAGGGAGATAGAGCTCAGCATGGGCCGATATTGTGTTCAGCAACGAGGGTCAGACGCTATATTCATCAGGGTTGTTTCGGATTCGTCGCTTACGTTATGGATACTCGGGATAAGGGTAAGGCGACCGTGGATGATGTGCGGATTGTGAGGGAATGTCCGGATGTGTTTCCGGAGGATTTGCTTGGGGTTCCTCCGGAGAGGCAGGTGGAGTTTAGGATTAACCTAGTTCCCGTTGCGGCTCCAATAGCCAAGGCACCATATCGGTTTGCTCTTCCAGAGATGCAGGAGTTGTCTACACAACTGCAAGAGCTGTTAGGCAAGGGGTTCATTCGAACAAGAAGTACGACATGGGGAGCAGCGATCCTGTTTGTGAAAAAGAAGGATGGGTCTCATCGGATGTGTATTGATTATCGGGAGCTGAATAAGCTAACGGTGAAGAACTGTTATCCCCTCCCGAGGATTGATGATTTGTTTGACCAGCTTCAGGGTGCATCTTGGTTTTACAAGATTGATATGCGTTCTGGTTACCACCAGATGAGGGTTAGAGAGGAGGATGTATAGAATACGGCCTTCCGGACTCGTTATGGTCATTATGAGTTCGTGGTGATGCCCTTCGGGCTTACCAATGCTCCAGCCGCGTTCATAGACCTCATGAACCGCTTGTGCAGGCCGATGTTGGATCGGTCTATGATTGTATTCATTGATGATATCTTGTTCTGTTACAAGACCCATGAGCTGCATTAGGAGCATTTGAGAGAGGTTTTGGAGACTTTGAGGAGGGAGATACTTTTCGTAAACTTCTCCAAGTGTGAGTTCTGGTTGCACGAGGTGCAGTTTCTGGGGCACCTTGTCAACTAGAATGGTATTCTGGTCGATCCGGTCAAGGTCGAGGCCGTGATGAGGTGGGAGGTTCTGAGGTCTCCATTTGAGATTTGGAGTTTCCTTTGTTTACCAGGTTACTATCGAAGATTTATCTAGGATTTCTCCAAGATAGCGGTTATGTTGACTCGGTTGACAAAGAAGACGGTCAATTTTCCCTAGGGGCCAAAGCAGCAGGCAACTTTTGAGACCTTGAGGCAGATACTATGCGAGGCGCCAATTTTGACCCTGCCGGAGGGTGTTGAGGACTTTTTGGTTTATTGTGATGCTTCTATCACAGGTTTTTGGATAGTTTTGATGCAGAGGGGTTGTATGATCGCTTACGCTTCAAGGCAGCTAAAGCCTCATGAGGCGAACTATCCGACCCATGATTTGGGTGGGGGCTATGGTTTTCGCCCTCAAGATTTGGCGACATTACCTCTATGGGGCCGCTGTACCATTTACACGGATCACAAGAGCTTGAGGTATCTGATGGATCACCCAAATCTGAATATGAGGCAGCACTGGTGGTTAGATGTGGTGAAGGACTATGATTGAGAGATCCTTTACCACTCGGGGAAGGTCAATGTGGTGGCCGATGCTCTTAGCCACAAGGCGGTCGCGGTTCCGATCTGGGATATTTGTTTGAGGATGACCGTGATTACTCCGCTATTAGAGCGGATTTGTGAGGCTCAGATCGAGGCTATGAAGGAGGAGCACCGCAAGAGTGAGCGCATTATGGGTCAGGTGGCTTCCTTTGATTATGATAGCCATGGGTTGTGGACTCTTCATCGGAGGGTATGGGTTCCATATTGGGGTGGTGTGCGTCAGATTCTGATGGAGGAGACGCACACGTCGAGGTTCTCTATTCATCCCGGGGCGACGAAGATGTATAGAGATCTTCGTCCTAATTAGTGGTGGCCCTGAATGAAGCAGGATGTGGCTTGGTATATGGATAGATGCTTGAATTTCAGGAAAGTCAATGCCAAGCATCAGCGGCCTCATAGCAAGATGCAGCCGTTGGATATTCCCGTTTGGAAATGGGAGGAGATTACCATGGATTTCATTACAAATTTTCCCCAGACTGCGCGTAGAGTGGATTCGATTTAGATCATCATGGATCGATTGAACAAGAGCACACATTTTATCCCAATTCAGGAGGGTATTTCTGTGTAGAAGTTAGCTGGGGTATAAATCAGGGAGGTTGTAGCACGACATGGGGTGCCGGTTTCGGTGGTTTTAGACAGGGATTCCCGGTTTACTTCCAGGTTTTGGAAAAGGTTCCATTACAAGTTGGGTACTCGTCTCCATTTGAGCATGACATTCCACTCGCAGACTGATGGTCAGAGGGAGCGGGCTATTCAAACCTTGGAGGATTTGCTTCGGGCGTGTGTTTTGGATGTCGGTGGGAGTTGGGATACGTATCTTTCGTTAGCGGAATTTTCCTATCATGCCAACATTGATCGACGTCCTTTTGATATGGTTTATGGGATAAAATGCAGGATCCCTATTTGTTGGGGTGAGGTCAGTCAGCGAGTCATGGGGAGTACCGAGGAGGTACTCAAGACAACTGAGTTGATATAGCAGGTTCGGAGTAGACTCCAGACAGCTCACAGTCGACAGAAGAGTTATCCCGACAGACGCCGATCAGATCTAGAGTTCCAAGTGGGGGATATGGTCACCTGAAGGTGTCACCTTGGAAAGGTGTCATCCGATTCAGAAAGAAAGGCAAGTTGGGCCCTAGGTACATCAGTGCGTTAAGGGTTTTGGCCCGGGTGGGCCGGGTTGCATATCGCTTGGAGATTCCTGAGGAAATCAGTCGGATCCATAGCACGTTCCACATCTCTCAATTGCGGAAGTGTTTAATGGATTATTCTGTAGTGGTTCAATTGGAGGATATTCAGGTGGATGACCGCCTGAATTATAATGAGAGGCCGATGACGATTCTTGACCGGAAGACGAAAACCTTGAGGAACAAGGTATTTGAGTTGGTGAAAGTCCAGTGGCACCTTTGCAAGGGTTCAGAATGGACGTGGGAGCCAGAGGATGAGATGAGGGACCACTACCCAGAATTATTTGGAGCAGCGGACTTTGAGGATGAAGTCTGATTCAAGTGGGGGGAGAATTGTAACATTCAAGTTTGGGTAAGTTCCTCTTTTATTCCCTAATGTTAAAGTGTTTTCAATATGGTCCTTTGCTAGTATGTACAGCATACTCTATGAGTACGCTTAGCGTACTAGCCTTCTGATGGTCGCGGATTCCACCCACGTACGTTGGGCGTATGTGGAGTACGAATGGCGTATGCAGGTCTGGGACAAACCCTAAATTTTAGGGTTTGTGCCCTATTTAAGCATCTTAAACTCATCTCTTCGCCATTTTAGACCAGCCTCCATATTTTCTAAACCCTAATTTCGCCCTTAGCATTTGTTTTGATGCTTTTGAGATTTTGTGAAGAATTTTGGTGTGTTCTTGTGTATTTTGAAGTGGTAGAAGGAGATTGAAGACTCATTCCTTGGAGTGGTGCTTAGAGATCCAGAGTTAGCATCACCATTTTGAGACATTTGAGGTATAAAGTTCTTAGCTTCGTAACTCTTTGTGTAGATCTAGTATGGGTTTGTTTATGGCTTATTTTGGTTCCTTTTGGTTGGTTATTGTGAGTAAAGGTTGTTTCAGAAGCTTAGCCCTTAGATCTGGACGTTTTAGGGACCCCTTATGCATAAAAATGCAAACTTTTTAGTGTATCTTGACCCATGCATGTATTAAGACCTTTTTAAGCTCTTTTTGAGCTCTTGAGCCCCATTAAGCCATGCATGCACGTAAATTTTCCAACTTTACGTGATAATTCATCTTTAGGGACAAGATCTGAGAGTTTGGATTAAGGGCTTAACTGTTTAAGTGCTTAATGAAGAAATCATGAGGACAGGGGAGTACGTTGGGCGTACGATCTGAGTACGCCCCGCATACTCAACAGAGGTTGATTGGGCTTAGCCATTTCGATATTGGGCCATAGTGTGGATTTGGAAGTTTGGGTCTAGTTGGGCCATTAGATCTTTATTTTGGGCTTTAGGCTAGCATGTTGGGCTTCCTAGGATTTTAGGCTTATGATGGGATTTGGGACCAATTTTGAAGATTGGGCCATATAGAAGGCTTTAGGATTTGGGCCTTTGAATAGTTGAGTTGGGCTTTGGTTTTGGGCCAAGTTAGATGAAGGGTAAATTGGTGTTTTACCCTAGGTATGGGTCAAATAGCTTAGACTGCTGGTTATGGGTCAGAATCCAATTAATAATTGGATGTTATTGATTTTGTTAGCGTTGGGATTTTCCGGGCCAACATTTAGAGATTCATTCGGGTGATTCAGCAGCTTGAGGTGAGTTTCCTCACTGTGTTTAGCGGGTCGATGACACCAATGGCGGCCCATGGTTTATTATGTTAGGATGCTAGATGTCTGTGTGACTCTTTCATGTGTTATGTGTTGGTATGCTTACCGGGCAAGGCTCGATGCTGGGTGGGGCCCGATGATTGTACTGTATGCTATTATCTTTGTGATTATTGCATGTGTTTGTATGATGATATGTTTATATGTATACCGAGCGGCGCTTGATGTATGACAGGTCTGTATACCAAGTGGGGCTCGATCTCGGGCTAGGCCTGATGACGGGCGGGGTCCATTATGTGTTTATTATGTATGGTATGTGGTATTTAAAGGAACTCACTAAGCTTTGTGCTTACAATTTTTAGTTTATGTTTCAGGTACTTCTGGTTCGAAAGGGAAGAGCCCGGGATGATTACAGAGCACATACCACGTTATTCCGCATTTTGTGATTTACTCTGATATTTATGATGTATTGATACACTTTGTTCCACCTTGGTTTCATGATGATGTTTTGGAATATCATTTTATTAATATAAAAATGAAATTTTTGGTCTTATTTATGGGACGTTACAAGGTGGCTCTTGGCACTTGTTTGTAAGACTTGCGTTTTGGCCCCCGGCTTGGCTAGAAAAGACCATGATACGGTTCATGGCATGATAGTAATTGTAATTCTATGTTTGGCATAGCAATCTCTATTCTATGTATGGTGCGGGGTATTTTGGGGAACTCACTAAGCTTTGTGCTTACAGTTTTATGTTTATGGTTTTAGGTACTTCAGATTCCAAAGGGAAGGGTTCGGCATGACTACACAACATCCCCCAGAGTTTCCTACATTGGCTATTTGTGATTTTTATTCTGATGTTTAAATGATATATTCTCTGAGAGTCTTTTCTGCTTCGTCTCCACTCATGCATGATTTTGGGGAATTGGGTTCTGAAGGTTCTGGTGTTTCTGAAATTTCATAGGGTGTTTACGAGTATTTTTTTAAAGGGGTTATTATAAGGTGAAGATGGGGGTTCTTTTGGAAAGAATGGAAAAGTCGAGTCTAGTTTGTTCCACAAGGGACTGCCTTGTGACGTGCTGATCACTAGAGGTAAGGAATATGATGAACCAAAGAAACCAGCTGATTGTTTTTTATTTTCCGCTTCTTTCTTTAGTTTTCTTGTAGTCTTTTCAATTTCTGGATCAAAAACTAGAGGTGTACCTGTACGAAAAGTTCTTGACATATAAACTATTAGAATCACCGTGTCCCCGACAACGACGCCAATTTCTTAAACCGTTGTCGCGAACGATTTAAGCAAATAATAATTCACTATTTGTTGCACTAATGGATAGCATAGGGAAGCATAGTCGAATCCTCAGGGACACAACCTAATGGTCAATGCCTTTTTGCTTAAGGCATATACTAGTAATTTAACAGAAAATAATAAAAAGGGGCGTTTTGATTTACAAGTAAAACTAAAAACCGCAGTGAAATTAACTAAATTAAATCAATAATAAAATCGAATTAAGCTCTTCTACGACTTTCCTAATCATGCAATCAGCCTAGATCTAGTTATTCAAAATCCATTCTATCTAAGCTGGTACTGAGAAAAACTAACAAGCTCTAGTATAATCTCTTTTACCTAGTTAAATTCACAAAAACAAGCTCTTTAGTTAACCCTAACTTTTTACTGTCTAATTAAACAAGTTCTTAATTCAAATCAGAAAAGTTGCATTAAGATCTGTGTAAAATTCCCAGCAATACCTTATACTTCTTACAAGCTTGGAAGTGTAAAGGTATGAAATTTTAGTTTATATCAAAGTTAAATTCCAACACAGAACCAATTTGATACTTGTTACTTATTACAAGTTGACAAGAACAATTATGAAATCTATTAACTGATTAACGGGAATGATTAAACCCTAGCTAGGGGATCAGACCAACAAAAATCAAAATCAAACATTCATTAAGCTCAAAACTGAACAACTAGATAGAAGCACACAATGAAAACCAAATTTAATAACTGATCACATGAAAAGTACTAGTCTAATGCAGAACTGAAAACTAGGGTTTTAGCCAGACATGGATAAAAACAAATTAAAACTAATAAAAATATAAACTAACTGATTAATCTTGCTAACTATATGTCGAAGATGATCCTCAACTTTTAGATCTTCATAAATCGCTAAAATCAAAGAAAAATTGCCTCAGAAATCGTCTTTTTCGTCGTCTGGAGCTTCAGGATTCGACTTGGGTTATTATATGCAAGCAGGTAACTTCCGGAGCAAGAATACAAAAAATACGAACACATTTTTGCCCAAATTTTTCTGAATCGCTGTTTGACGAAGTACAATGCTATTTGTGGCTTATTTTAAACCTCGACACAAAAATGCGATCACATTTTTGCCCATATGATTGCATTTTTCGTGATTTTTCTTTCCCTGGTTATTTTTCGACCCTACAAAACCTCGACCAACAAATGCAATTGCATATCGGCAAAAATGCGATTGCATTTTTTCTTTTTCGCAAACACGAATTTTTCAGAAATTCTATCTAGTTTCTGGAACATTGTGAATCTTGTCAATGGGAGTTATGATTCATGAGATATGTGATGGGTTTTGAGCATTCTAACACTCTTATGGTGTACATGCAACCCTAGAAACCTTGGATCTATGTTTGACTAAGATACATGCAAATAATTATTTTTCCAAGGTTCTTATCCTATCTACCATGGCATGGGGAACTTGAATCAAATAAAGCTAGTAGAATTACTTACCTTGTAGTTGTAGTTGATTGCTTGGAGTTTTAGATCCTAGCACCAATAGTGTGGATGCCTCAAATGGAAATCACAAATCACCACAAACTTGGAACTTTGAGAGAATAGTAATCACCTTTCTTGAAATCGGCCCTCTTACTTTACTCACCACAACTAGTGTGATTTCAAGAACCAAAGCCTCCTTTATATAGTGTGGTGGATTAGGGTTACATCCATGTAAACCCTAATACCCATGTCTTTTCATTTCCATGAGATCCATGGGTTAAAGCTCCATGGAGTATCCATGGACTTTCCATGCAAGCCTAGCCCATTCCAAATAAGCATTAGCCCACACTATATAAATACAAGAGCCCATATTTAATTAGTCATACTTTTGATCTCTAAATTAATCCTAGATTAATTATAGATCAATACTAATTAAATAATATGATTTTATATTAATATATTAGAACTTATAATATATTAATAAATCATAACTTATACTATTCTCAAAAGATTATCCATAAATTGTTCGGGTGAAGTGCAACCCAAATGGACCATGCCGGGTCGGGTCAAGTACATACCAAATATAGTTATGGACTTAGACACTATATCCAACAGTCTCCCACTTGGATAAGTCTAATAACTATAGTTGCAAGTATGACTTCAGGAACCGATCATCAATTGTAGCTCTTTAAACTCTGTTGAACTATGAAGCGCCATTTTAGATAAGTGATCATACAATCCTCTGTTCTAGATATCAGCCGGACAAATACATGGAACAAGGTCTTGCTTATTGTCCAGCATTTGTTTCCCGATTTCTGATTTGTTTGACATAGAACTTAACTAAACACATCAATTTAGTTCTGACCGGGCCCGGTACATAGGTCAAAACAAAATCATCGAGGGGCCCAGATATCGCTTCTAATCCAAGAAGGAACAGATAAACTTCGACTCATATGTTTGCTCTACTACTTGTTGAATTATACACAAAGGTACGTTTTATAACATCGAGTTACCAATGCGTTTTCGTACAATCAATGCATAACCAACTCATAGGTAACAAATCATATGTCTAGGTTTGAAGACTTATATGATATTACCGTCTCACGATCACTCGAGATAAATTTCATGAAGTGATGCCAGTGAGCGTGGGTTGAATCCAATACTCAGAACTTATGAGCACTCATAAGTGTTGTAGCCCCGCTTTGTCTAACATCTTAGACCTCTACAAGCCAACCCATGACAGTCTTGATTCATATCTACTTCCAACATATGACCGACTCTGGAGAGTTTGAATAATATGATATAAACCATAACATAATTATTCTGGAAGTCAAAACATGCAAAAAGAAATAATAGTAAACGATTGACAAGAGATAGCAACACTTTACTCATAAATAACAGCTTTTATTTATCATCAAATGTCAATTACATTTTACAAATTTCAAGACTATCTAACTACTAAAACTAATATCATCCTTCAGCCCTATGCTCCGAGCATGCTGGAGATGATTAACCCGATTCAGTCCCTTCGTGAGGGGATCTGCTGGATTCTCATCCGATGATACCCTCTTTGCCACGAGGATTCCTTCTTCTATTCGATGTCTGATGAAGTGATATTTTCTGTCAATGTGTCTGGATCTCCCATGATCTCTTGGTTCCTTGGCTAAGGCAACCGCACTATTGCTGTCACAAAAAATCTCCATTGGCTCCTTTATAGCTGGTACAACTCCAAGGTCTCCAATGAAGTTCTTTAGCCATATAGCCTCCTTTGCTGCCTCGCTTGCTGCTATATACTCTGATTCACAAGTGGAATCAGCCACTGTCTCCTGCTTGGAACTTTTCCAAGTAATTGCCCCTCCGTTTAGGGTAAAGACCCAGCCCGACTGAGAGCGCAAATTATCCCTGTCAGTCTGAAAGCTAGCATCACTGTACCCTACAACTCTCAAGTCATCACTCCCACCGAGGGTAAGGACCCAGTCCTTAGTCCTTCGCAGGTACTTGAGGATATTCTTTACCGCAGTCCAGTGTGCCTTGCCAGGGTTCCCATGATACCCGCTAACCATGCTCAAAGCAAAGGATACATCAGGTCGAGTACACGTCATAGCATACATGATCGATCCTACAGCTGAAGCATAAGGTATTCGACTCATTTCTGCTATCTCAGCCTCAGTACTAAGGCTTTGTGTCTTACTCAATCTGGCGTTACTCTGGATGGGTAACTCTCCTTTCTTGGAATTATGCATGTTGAACCTTTTCAACACTTTGACCACATAGGTGCTTTGACTAAGTCCAATTAGTCTTTTACTCCTGTTTCTCAAAATCCTTATCCCTAGGATATAGGCAGCTTCTCCAAGGTCCTTCATAGCGAAACACTTCCCAAGCCAGGACTTTACTTTCTGCAGGGTTGGGATGTCATTTCCTATGAGTAGTATGTCATCCACATACAGTACCAAGAAGCTTACTATACTCCCACTAGCCTTGATATAGACACAAGATTCATTTTCACTTCTTGAAAAGCCAAATTCTTTGACTTTCTCATCAAAGCAAAGATTCCATCTGCGAGGTGCCTGTTTCAATCCATAAATGGATTTCTCGAGCTTACACACTCTATTGGGGTACTCTATACTGAAAAAACCCTCTGGCTGAACCATGTAAACATCTTCAGTCAACTTTCCATTAAGGAAAGCGGTTTTGACATCCATTTGCCATATTTCATAGTCATGAAATGCAGCAATGGCTAACAGAACCCTAATAGACTTAATCTTGGCCACTGGTGAAAAGGTCTCATCATAATCAACTCCCGGAGTTTGAGAATAACCCTTTGCAACCAGTCGTGCCTTATAAGTGTGTACATTACCATCCATGTCGGACTTCTTCTTGAAGATCCATTTGCACCCAACTATCTTACGATCTGGTACATTGTCAACCAAGTTCCAAACTTGATTGTCATACATGGACTGTATCTCGCTATCCATAGCCTCTTTCCATTTAGCAGCCTCAGGGCCTGCCATGGCTTCCGTGTAGCTGTTAGGCTCATCCAGATTTGCCAATGTGTTATCACTGATAAGTGTCTCACCTTCTGCAGTAATATGGAAACCATAATAATGCTCAGGTGCAGTCCTAACTCTGGTGGAACGCCTCAGAGGTATAGATTCTTCAGTCTGCTCAACAGGAGTTTCCTCCTCAGGTTGAGTGCTAGGGTTTGAAGTTCCTTCACCACTTGACTCTTGAATTTCCTCAAGGTCAATTTGCCTCCCACTGTGTCCTTGGCTCATGAATTCTCTCTCTCGAAAGAATCCTCTTCTTGCTACAAAGACCACATTATCACTAGGTCTGTAGAAAATGTAGCCAAAGGTTTTCTGTGGATAGCCGATGAAAATACACCTTTCACTTCAGGGTTCGAGCTTATCATGAGTCTCGCGTCTCACGAAAGCCTCGCAACCCCAAATCTTGATGTGGTCTAGATTGGGAACTTTTCCAGTCCACATCTCGTGAGGTGTTTTGGCAACCTTCTTTGTAGGGACTAGATTAAGGATATGGGCGTTAGTCTCTAAGGCATACCCCCAAAATGAGATTGGTAGCGAAGCTCGACTCATCATGGAACGAACCATGTCCAACAAGGTCCGATTGCGCCTCTCAGCTACACCATTCAACTGTGGTGTCCTAGGAGGTGTCAATTGTGAGACAATCCCACATTCCTTAAGATAGTCAAGGAACTCAGTACTAAGATACTCACCACCACGATCGGATCGAAGCATCTTAATGTTCCTGCCCAACTGATTCTCCACTTCTTGCTTAAATTCTTTGAATTTCTCAAAGGTTTCTGACTTATGCTTGATTAAGTAGACATATCCATATCTACTAAAATCATCAGTAAAAGTCACATAGAAACAATTAGCATCTCTTGTGGCAGTTCTGAAGGGTCCACACACATCCGTGTGTATGAGGTCCAACAAACCTTCTCCCCTAGTACAAGTGCCAATAAAAGGTGACTTTGTCATTTTACCAAGCAAACAAGATTCACAACTATCATCTCACTTTAGGTCAAATGACTCCAAGACTCCATCCTTTTGGAGTTGGCCTATGCGTTTCTTGCTTACATGTCCAAGACGACAATGCCATAAAGCTGCTTTACCTAAGCTAGTGGAAGAGTCAATACACAATACATTATTTCCTAGATTATCTACAACAGATACAGTTTCATACACACCATCACAAGGTAATGCTTTAAAATAAAGAACATTATTAAAGAAAGCATCAATACTACCATTATTATCATCAAAATAAAAGGTAAAACCTTGTTTATACAATGCATGAAAGGAAATAACATTTCTTGCCATTTCTGGCAAATAATAACATTTATTCAAATCTAATGTAAACCCACTATTTAGCACTAAGGAATAAACTCCTATCTTGGTGACAGGTGAAGCTTTCCTGTTTCCCATGATCAAGTTTATCTTTCCCTGCTCCACATTCTCACTTCTTTTTAGTCCCTGCAAATCACAACATATGTAAATACCACAACCTTTATCAAGGACCCAAGACTTAGAATGAGGTGAGTTATTAGACAATATAGTGTATATACCTGCATGGTTGGGTTTTACTTTCCCATCCTTCAAATCTTGCTGGTACTTTGGGCAGTTTCGCTTCCAGTGCGACTTTTCATGGCAATAGAAGCATTCAGCCTCATTAGGGTTAGCAGAAGGAGTGACAAAACCTTTCTTGGTTTTGCTTGAAGAGGAGCCTTCAACGGTCTTACCCTTGGTACCCTTAGAAGGGTTCTTTCTCTTCTTCCCTTTGCCATGCCCGATTGCCAAGACATTAGCCGCAGTTGGAGTAGGAGTAGGAGTAGTAACAACCGACTTACCCTTTAGACCACTTTCGGTGGTCTTCAAGAGTCCTTGAAGTTTGCTGAGGGTGACTTCTTCCTTGTTCATGTGATATGTCATGCAGAATTGATCATAACACGATGGCAAGGAGTGCAAAATGATGTCTATTGCTAACTCCTCAGGGAAGTTCACATTCAGCTTCAGTAAACGGTCCACATACCTTTGCATTTTCTGCATGTGGCCCGTGATGGATTCACCATCCTTCATTCGGGTTGTTATCATGGAGGAGATTATTTCATATCGCTCTTGACGAGCACTTTGATGGTAGCGGTCCATCAAGTCCTGGTGCATCTCAAAAGGATAATAGTCCTCATAGGACTTTTGGAGCTCGGCTGTCATGGTGGCCATCATGATGCATGCCACTTTTGTAGCATCTCTTTCATGTACCTCATATTCAGCAAGCTCTTCAGGAGTAGCAGTTGGCTCGGGTACCTTCAGCTCCTTGTCGAGAACATAATCTTTGTTCTCATACCGAGTGACCATCCTGAGATTTCTGATCCAATCAGTAAAGTTGGACCCATCAAAGATGACTCTCCCACAAAGATTCATGAGAGAAAAGGAGCTAGTAGGGTTTGAGCCAGAAGCATTGTTATTGGAAGACATCTTAAAAGAAGAGGGAATAGATTAGATTAGATTTTGAGATAGTCCTTAATAAAACACCCAAATGTAATATTAAGGCTAGGACCCAACACAATATTTTATAACTTAGAAGAGGGATGTCGTAATCTAAGCTATAAGATATTTGAAGGTAGGTGAATGACGATTCACCAATTTCCACCATGAAAAACGAAATATTTAATTAGGTTTTAATTGGTTTAGAAACTCCTAGATTCTTTGAGATTCATTGAACTTTCTTCAATGGCATGTTTCAATCTCGAGTGTGCCCTTCAAGTTTTGTGACTGGGATGCCGAGGATCACAAAACAAGGTGTGAAGTAACCATGCAAATTACTTGGTACCCTTAATGTATTACCCCTCAATTGATGTGCCGGTTAACCACACACGCTCCATCGATACTATGATAAACATTAAGTCACCCTTTACCTACCTTGTTAAGTTTAAGTTAGTGTGCCGGTTAACCACACACGCTCCACTAACGACTTAAACAAAGTGTAAAGTGTAATTTCATGGATTAGCACCTTATTCACATTTTCCTAAAATAACTAAGCTGGGAATTTAGTAAGGTTTAGTTACTTTAGTATTATCATTATACTTTTAATGAGAATTTATAAGTCCTTGTCCTACCCGTTCGGCTAACGACCCTCCACCGATCAAGGAAGCGGTGGGTGAGAGTGGACACCAATTAAGTTGCCATTTTATAGGCAACAACCTTATACCCCCCCTTTTAGACCGGCTTCGTGAATGAGGCGTACTAGCGGTAAGACGACTTGATCTTATACATATATATATTATTAACTTATAATATTATAAAGTATAAGGGTTGAATTTTAACTTTTAAAATTCTAAGGGTTGGAACTAAAGTTTTAATCATGACTTTACTTGTTCCAAAACTTGAGGGCAAGTTTTGTAAACTTTCAAAACTTTTCATTTCTTATAACTTATGAATTTAATTGAGTATTAAAATGAAGACTTTTCATTTTTCTAACTCTTGTGTTCTTTTAATGGTTTTTAATAAAGTGTGACCTTTGGTTTTCCATAACTTGAGGACAAGTTATGGACTCCATTAAAACACATAATGACCATGAATTAAACTACCAAGTAGGTTACAAAAAATTCCTATGATCATCTAATCTTCATAAGTTCAAGAACATGAATATGAACATTTCAAGAATCATAAAATTACTCATAAAACTTGTAATTTTTTATTATAGCCATTGTAAATGGATTAGCATAAACATTACACCATCTAAAACAGGTTTTATAACACCAAAACAGTTTAGGGTAATGTTTCTAGTCCATTTCCAGCAGCAAAACTCGAAAAATTGGACACGGCAGCCTCTACTCGTCGAGTGCATGAATAGACTCGACGAGTAGCATGCATTTCTTCATGGACTCGTCGAGTCCCCCCATGGACTCGGCGAGTTCATATGGCAGTGAACAAAAAAAATTCGATTTTTAAACTATTTGCGTCAAGTATCAAGTAAACAAGCCTAGGCTCTGATACCACTGATGGGTTTTGAGCATTCTAACACTCCTATGGTATACATGCAACCCTAGAAACCATGGATCTATGTTTGACTAAGATACATGCAAATAATTATTTTTCCAAGGTTCGTATCCTATCTAGCATGGCATGGGGAACTTGAATCAAATAAAGCTAGTAGAATTACTTACCTTGTAGTTGTAGTTGATTGCTTGGAGTTTTAGAGCCTAGCACCAATAGTGTGGATGCCTCAAATGGAAATCACAAATCACCACAAACTTGGAATTTTGAGAGAATAGTAATCACCTTTCTTGAAATCAGCCCTCTTACTTTACTCACCACAACTAGTGTGATTTCAAGAACCAAAGCCTCCTTTATATAGTGTGGTGGATTAGGGTTACATCCATGTAAACCCTAATACCCATGTCTTTTCATTTCCATGAGATCCATAGGTCAAAGCTCCATGGACTTCCCATGCAAGTCTAGCCCATTCCAAATAAGCATTAGCTCACACTATATAAATACAAGAGCCCATATTTAATTAGTCATACTTTTGATCTCTAAATTAATCCTAGATTAATTATAGATCAATACTAATTAAATAATATGATTTTATATTAATATATTAGAACTTATAATATATTAATAAATCATAACTTATACTATTCTCAAAAGATTATCCATAAATTGTTCGGGTGAAGTGCAACCCAAATGGACCATGCCGGGTCGGGTCAAGTACATACCAAATATAGTTATGGACTTAGACACTATATCCAACAATATGTTCAAAATACTGACAAGCGGTCAAAGCTGCCAGTAACATCCTTTAGGCTTTAGAATGTAGCAATATATCTTCATAGGATCAATTCGATCGAACTTTTCTTGACCAAAACAGCTTCCAAGCATTCCTCATAATCCTTCATAAGTTCCAAGCTCCAATTAACTCCAATGCTCCATCAAACGCATCCAAAGCTGCTCCCATAGTACTGCTCCACTCGAATTATTTAAAAATAACATAAAAAACATAAGCAGTATGGGAATTCTAACGAATGACATGGGTTGAACATTATTTAAACTAATTACATGCAAATGTGTAAAATATGATGCTAAATTTTAATAAAAACTACCCTAATAGATGCATAAAATGGCATCTATCAGTCATGATTTCGGTCCTTAATTGATGGTATTGTTAAGGGTGTTGAAGAACATTTGGCTACTCAATCTCAAAGTTTCAATCATGAGATTGAGAAATTACAAGATGTTACTCGTGAGCTACATGACTTGTTTGAGAAGCTACTGAATACTTTTAAAAGCTCGATCGAGTCATAGTTGAAGGAATTTAGTGATTTGTTTTCCAAAGAGGTCAAGAAACTTGATACGTTTTGTGACGAAATTACAAATAAGGTTAATGTTCTGATTGGGGCCAATACTAATTTGATAGAAGATATTTTGTTCTTTCAACAAAGGTTACACTGAAGAGATGAAGCTTAAGAAAGAAAAAGATGGGAACGTGTTTGATAACATTGAGAAGTCTCTCACTGCGTTTCAAGATACACTATCAAATTTTTATTTTACAGAAACAACGTCGATTTCCCAAGAACAAATTTCCTCAATGGTTTCTTCTGTGGAGTCTTGTTTCAAGATTGAGTTGTCACCAATCCTGGATTTAGTCCTTCATATCCCAACCAATGCTCCATGTCCAGTTGCAAATGTGTCATAACGGGGAGAAATGGGACTTGGTTCATCAAAGGATAGTGGGGAAGACAAAGGGAAAGTTGTGGGGAAGCTGATTTCTAACCAAATTCCTACTTATCTACCTATGAAGCCAATAATGACAACTTCTTCGACTACAACATCTATTTCAAATCTTGAAGTAGAATTATCTAAGCTGCAACAGAAGAAAGGGATATGTATTGGGGAAGCAGGATCAAGTTCGTCAACTGCAAAACCTGTGATAACCACTAATCCTAAAGACAAAGGGAAGGGTGTCCATGTCGAACCCTTAGCAGAAGGAAAAAAGAAGCTCCAAGAGTTGGAAATGGAATGACCAGGCAATTGCAATATTACGAGTCAAAGAGCTAATGATCCACTAGGACTTAACAAAGGCGATCCTAACAAAGTTTGGTGCTATGAAACAATTAAAATCACAACTTTTAGTGAAGAAGAGGATTTTATTGTTAAGCCAAAGAATAGCTATGACGTTGAAGATACTGAGTTCAATCAACTGGACTTCCTAGTTAATCATTCATTATTCATCTTTCCTCAGTTCAAGCTTGCAGGAAGTTACAAATATAAGGATGAGTTTAAGAAGATGAAACTTCGTTTTCATGCGGTGCATGGGAAGAATGAGGAAGAAGTTCTGTCATTGGTGAAGATAATCAAGCTTGTGTCGATAACTCCAGATGTTTTGTTTGATGGAGTTTTACAAAATGTTCAATACAATGTTGTGAGGGTGAACAATGTGTTATTTGATTTCACCATTGCAGAGTTTCCTCTGATGAATGACAATGATCTCATCTCAACTGCGAAGCTAATAGGTGATCTGAACAAATCCCAAATTTTAAACAAGGCCATGTATATCATTGGATATGGGCATATCCAGGCTTTCTTAGATGCTTACTTTGCTCACTTATTCTTGACATATATTGATCTCTCCGTTGCCTTCAACATAAAGTCGAAAGTTCCAAAGGCTTTGTTGAAAGGAAAACTGAACATTGAAGAATATGAAGATGGAGAAATTATTCACAAACCATTGGGTGTTGTGTTCCAGGGTAGAGGTAATAAAGGAGGAAGGAAGAAGTTTTTGTTTCGTACCAATGATGTTGAAAGATACTCAAACCAACATCTTTCTAGTATCAAACTTCACATCAACAACTGTCAGAAGAATGAGAATGAACATAGAGCGGAGATCAGGAAGATTATCTTATAGTACATGGAGATTTTCAAAGTTTTGTTGCAGACTATAAAGATACTACCCTCAGTTTTGAAGATTCGTCATTGATCACAAAGGGGGAGAATGTAGAATCTATCTATGTTGTGATATGATGAACCTTAGGTAGTGTCTTAGATGGTGACTAGTCTGTAAATAGCGAAGGTCATCAAGACTTTGTTATGTAATGATTTACTAGGCACTTTAGAGGTTCGCAATGTGATGTTAAATCCAAGTATTTTTTTGTTTCCGTGAGTATCTTATAAATAGGGTAAGTACACTAGCGGCTTGTAACTTTCATAGACTTGTATGCTCTAAGCTTTCTCTCTCATAGCAATACCTCTTGTACTCATTTCGAAAGTAATTAAACTGAAACAAGATCTTATTTAAATCACTGTGTTCAATCCTACTCTGATTTTACTTACGATTGATTAAAACATAATTCAAATATCCTTACAAAGATTAAATACACATTTCAACTCATAAAACCAATTCTCATTTATAAAACTCTATCATCATTTCATCATGAATAGAATCTATATGTATATCAATCAACAAATACTCATAACAATTTAATTTACGTGTTATATCATCAAAAACATCATAATTTAACATTCAAGGACTTAATTCATTAAGTTATATTCCTTCATAAGTTGAATCTATCATACAAATTTCATAATCATTGGTTTAAGTTAAAATCATACTATCCTACATCAACTAACATGTCAATTGCGTAAATCAAGCCCAACCCCTTTACTTAGGGTTTCATCTAAATCCTCAAAATATTGCCCAAATTTCGGAATTAAGATGTTAAAAGTAGTAATCCATACCTTAATCCAACAAACTGAAGCTTTAATCCTTTATCCCCTTCAAAATCGGACCTGGAAGGCTTATGTGTGTGTAAAGCACAACTTCGTATTTTATTTTAATGTCTGATGTGTCGTCATGTCATGACATTTTATCTGTCACTAGTGAGCATCTTTAGTGACATTTTCTCTATATGGAAAACCTAATTTGTTGCTAATAATACAAGGTAACCTACTTTCCCATGTCATTGCTTATCTCCTTCCACGTCGTGACATCTCCAAAGTAGAATGCCATCACTGTTCATTTACGTAACTATTACCATTCTCAGTCACATCGTGACATATTCTTTGTCACGTCGTCAGGCTTTATTATCATGTTTTCTTACTCAAATGTATTATATACAAATCACAAGGTTATACCATTTGGGATTTGCTTGATAACGAGCACACAATACTGTGGCGAACATGATATCTAGACGACTGGCAGTGAGATATAGCACAGAGCCTATTATTCCTCTATACATTGTTGTATTAACATACGTGCCAGTAGAATCAATGGTTATCGTCACGGATGGTGACATTGGGATCTTTGTTGGTTTGCTATCAGTGAAACCAAACTTATTTAGTAGACCAGAGATGTACTTGGATTGACAAATAAAGATCCCATTAGTGAGTTGCTTAACCTGAAGACCTAATAAAAAATTTAGTTCACCTATTATGCTAATTTCAACATTCTTAGCCATGAATTCAGCGAATTCAGTGCTCAACGTCTCATTCGTATATCCAAAAATGATATTGTCTACGTACACTTGATCAAGAATAAAATGTGACCATGACTACTTGATGAACAAAGTGTTATCAATATCCCCGCGCTTGTATCCATTCTCTAGGAGATAGTTCGCCAGAGTGTCGTACCAAATCTCTAGAATCTTGTTTGAGACCATATACAGCATTGTCCAGATGATACACATGATATGGATATACTTCACTTTCAAATCTTTGTGGTGGTTTCAGAAAAACTTCTTCTTGGAGATCCTCATGCAGGAAGGAGATCTTTACATCCATTTGATAGACTTTAAATTTCATGAAAGATAAATATGTAAGAAACAATCTTATTGCCTCTAGTCTTAATATAGGGGAAAATGTTGATGGGTTTTACATGCAATAACGCGGATAAATTCGCATACACATAAGGGTACATGCAACCTATTAGATCTAGTCATAACACTTTTGAAGTAATATTCTATTGAACAACAAGAAACCTATAACCTTAGATAATTTCAAAATTCATATAAGTTTACATAACTTTTGATTGTTGTCGTAAAAAATCAACAATCCTTCTTGAAAACTCTTGGAAGCTAGCACTAGAAATCTCGTGGCTCTGATGGTTCACACCTAAACCCTAGCAACTAGAAAACTTGAAAAAAATGAGGGGAGGGACAAAATTTCGGATAGCTCTTATCTAGAATGATAGGCCGAAAATTGTAGGCTAATGGTCCCTATTTATAGTTCATAAGAAAACCCTAGATAACCCTTACTTGATTAAAATAATAATATCTTAAATCAGGAAATTATCTGGTTTCCTAATTATCTCCAAGGGATATTCTAGAACTTTAGAATCACCCAAAACCGTCCACCCTTATGTGGAAGGTTCTGGAACCCTTTTGTTCAACTATTGAATAATTACAACTCAGGTCCTTGCATTATTAATTAATCCAATTAATCCTAGAATTAATTCTAATTAATTTCTAATTAATTCTTAATTAAATAATACTATTTCTAATTAATATATTATTCTCATAATATATTAATAAATCCTTTTATTGTTATGTATTAATCATATAATAAATCAGTCTCTCTCTCTAAAAAAACATCTTATTCAATTACCAGGTTTGAGGGCAACCTAAAAGGACTTTGTTAATAATTAAAGTATATATCAATTTAGTTATTGGCTTAGACACCTAATCCAACAGTCTACCATTTGGATAAGTCTATAATTACAGTTGACAGTATAACTTCTAAATTATCAACAAAGGGTGCTTCCAAAAGCAACTCCAGTCTCTGATCTGATCATACATTAGTCCTAAGATAAGTGTTAAAATATTCATTCGTTCAACAAGATATCATATGGACACGAGACATGGATTAAAATCAATCTCATTGTCCAAAAAATTTGTTTCCCGATTTCCTGATTTTTGACGAGGTCATAAGACTTCTAATTGAACACATCAATTTAGTCCTGGCTAGGCCCAACACTATAAGTCAACACCAAATCATCGAGGGGCCCAAATATATCGTTTTTCCTGTTAGGTCAAAAGGAACGAATAAACTTTGACTCATATGCTTGTATCCTTTACTAATACGTTTAAT
Source organism: Lactuca virosa (assembly GCF_052849685.1). Lineage (NCBI taxonomy): Eukaryota > Viridiplantae > Streptophyta > Magnoliopsida > Asterales > Asteraceae > Lactuca > Lactuca virosa. The sequence continues at coordinate 92,927,659 of NC_136432.1, read as the reverse complement.
TAATACCATTGTACAATCGACTTGTAAGTTACAACTCATATATCTCCATTTTAAGAATATAAGATATTATCATCTAAAAATTACTCGTGACAGAAATCCATGAAGTAGTTCTCTGAGTGTGGGTTTATCCAATACTCAAATCTCCATTTACTAAGTAATCATGAATATTATAGCAACACAACTGCTATGTCTAAACTCCTTTTAAAATCTACAATCATGTTCATGATAATCTTTATTCACTACTTACTTCCTAAAGTATGAGCGGCTATGGAGTTTCGAATAATTAAATTATTCAGGAAGTAAAACATGCAAAACAAAACATTAGAATACATAATTGACAAAGGCAGTAAGAAAGCTCGTAAATAATCGCTATTATTTAATCACCAAAATTAATTGCATTTATTTTGTTACAAGTTTCAAACTAATCATCTAACTACTAAAACTAATGTCATCTCTCAAAACAATGCTTCTAACATGTTGACTATGCTTAATCCTACTTAGAGCCTTTGTGAGAGGATCTGCAAGATTGTCTTCTGGCGAAACTCTCTTTACTATGAGATGACCTTCTTCCACCCTATGTCTGATATAATGGTACTTTCTATCGATATTTCTGGATTTTTCATGATCTCTCGGTTCTATGGTTAAAGCAATTGCTCCTTCATTATCGCAGAAAAGTTCCATTGGCTCCTAAATGTTCGGAACTACTCTGAGATCCCTGATAAAGTTCTTCAGCCAAGCCGCTTCCTTTGATGCTTCACTTGCTGCTATGTACTCTGATTCATAAGTAGAATCAGCCACCATGTCCTACTTGGAACTTTTCCAAGTGACTGATCCACCATTTAATAGGAACACGCAGTCAGACTGGGAACAAAGATTGTCTCTATTTGTTTGAAAGCTGACGTCACTATACCTACTTACTCTCATTGTATCACTGCCACCAAGGACTAGAATCAGATCATTTTTCCTTCGCAGATACTTGAGAATGTTCTTTACTGTTGTCCAATGAGCTCTGCCAAGATTTCCTTGAAAGAGACTAACCATGCCTAAAGCAAAAGACACATCAGGGAGAGTACATTTCATAGCGCACATGATCAATCCTACAACCGAAGCATAAGGTGATTGACTCATTTCCGCTATCTCTTCATCTGTACTAGGACTTTGAATCTTACTCAACTTGGCATTACTTTGAATAGGTAGGTCTCATTTCTTATAATTTTCCATACTAAAACGTTTTAGTACCTTATCCAAGTATGTACTTTGACTAAGACCAATTAGTCTTTTCTTTCTATCCCTTAAGATTCTTATCCCCAGAATATAGGTTGCCTCTCCTAGATCCTTCATAGCAAAACACTTTCCAAGCCAAGACTACACTTCCTGCAAAGTTGGAATGTCGTTTCCTATAAGGAGTATGTCATAAACATACAATACTAGAAAGGTCACTATACTCCCACTAGCCTTGACATACACAAAGGACTCATCTTCACTCGTAGAGAAATCAAATTCTTTGACTTTCTCATAGAAGCAAATATTCCAGCTACTAGATGCTTGTTTTAATCCATAAATGGATTTCTCAAGCTTACACACTCTATTAGGAATCTTTGCATCTACAAAACCCTCTAGATGACTCATGTAAATATCTCCAGCCAACTTCCCGTTAAGGAAAGCAGATTTGACATCCATCTGTCATATTTCACAATCATGAAAGGAAGCTTTGGCAAGCAATATCCTAATAGACTTTATCTTGGCCACTGGTGAGAAGGTCTCATCATAGTCAATCCTTGGGGTTTGAGTAAAGCCCTTCGCAACCAGTCATGCCATGAAAGTGTGTACCTTTCCATCTATGTCCGTCTTCTTCTTGAAGATCCATTTGCAACCAACTGTCTGTTGACCAGATTCTTGATCAACCAAATTCGAAACTTGGTTATCATACATGGACTTGATCTCGCTGTCCATTACCTCTTTCCACATAGCAACCTCAAGGTCTGCCATTGCTTCCTTGTAGTTAGATAGCTCATCCAAATTTACCAGTGTACCATCATTCATAAACGTGTCACCATCTGACGTTATATGGAAACCATAGAACGTAGGTGGCATGCTAACTCTACTACATCGACGAAGAGGTAATGAATTGTCAGTGGGTTCAACAGGAGTCTCATCCTCTGGTTGAGCGATAGTATCTTCTAAGGTTCCTTCATCGTTGACTCTTGAATCTCTTCAAGGTCAATGGTACTCCTATTGTTCTCTTTTCATATGAGCTCTCTCTCTCTCTCTCTCACTCACTCACTCTCTCTCTCTATCTATCTCTCTCTCTTTCTCTCTCTCTCTCTCGCGAAAGAATCCCCTTCATGCTACAAAGAACACATTCTCACTTGGTCTGTAGAACAAATATCCAAAAGACTTTTGTGGGTACCCAATGAAAATACATCTCTCACTTCTAGGTTCTAGATTGTCATGAGTATCTTGCCTAACAAAAGCTTCACAACCCCAGACCTTGATATGTGCTTACGAGGGAACTTTCCTTGTCCACATCTCATGAGGCGTTTTGGCAACCTTCTTGGTAGGGACAAGATTGAGTATATAGGCGACAGTCTCTAAGGCATACCCCTAGAAAGAAATAGGAATACACTATCGACTCATCATGGAACGAACCATGTCTAACAAAGTCTGATTGCGCCTCTCATCCACACTATTAAGTTGTGGTTTCCTACGAGGAGTCAATTGTGAAACAATTCCACATTCCTTGAGGTAGTCGTGGAACTCGATACTAAGATACTCTCTGCCTTGTGGGGGATCCGAAGAGTCCACACACATCTGTATGTATGAAATCCAACAAACCTTCACCTGTATGTATGAAATCCAACAAACCTTCATCAGTAAATGTCATATAAAATCGATTACCATCCCTTGTGATGGATCCGAAGAGTCCACACACATCTGTATGTATGAAATCCAACAAACCTTCACCTCTTTCACAAGATCTAGTGAAAGGTGATTTTGTCATCTTCCCTAAAAGACAAGATACGCATTCATCATCTGGCCTTAAGTCAAATGATTTCAACACTCCATACTTTTGGAGTTGGGCGATGTGTTTCTTGTTAATGTTCCTAACACGACAATGCCATAAGTATGCCTTGTCTAAACCATTAGACAAATCAATATGAAAAACACTATTACCTAAGCTATCAACACAAACCATAGTTTTATGCACACCATTACAATGTAAAGCTTCAAACATAAAAATGTCATTCTTATAAAACAAAATCGGTCCATTCATATCATTAAACAAATATCAAAAACCTTGTCTAACTAGCGCATGAAAAGAAATAATGTTTCGCGTCATTTCTGAAGAATAGTAAGAGTTAACTAAATCTAATCTAACATCACTGCTGAGCATAAGACTATAAGTTCCAATCTTGGTAACAGGAGAAGATCGTAGATTGCCCATGATTAGATTCATCCTTCCATGCTCTACCTCTTCACTTTCTCTTAGTCCCTGCAAATCAGAACAAATGTGAAAACCACATCCTTTATCAAGGACCCAAGAAAGAGTTGGTTGTGAGTTATTAGTTTGAATAGTGTAAATACCTACCGACAATGGCTTCACTTTTCCATCCTTGATGTCCTGCAAGTATTTGGGGAAACTTCGTTTCCAATGGCCCTTATCATTTCTATAGAAGAAAATGACCTCTTTGGGATCACTAACAGGAGGAGTATCAGAATTGGTCTTTGCTTTTGGGCCATTGCTAGACGGCCCAACATGGGCCTTGCCCTTCCAGTTCTGCTTATAAGCACCTTTTCTTTTCTTTCCTTTTTTTCCCAATGGAAAGGACATGAGCATTAGTAGAGTTAGGAGTTTTATTATTCTTTAGTCCTGAATCAGTTGTTCGCAACAAGTTGTGGAGTTAGGCCAATGTGGTCTCTGTGTTGTTCAAATGATAACCCATAATGAATTGATCATAAAAAGGAGGCAAGGAGTTTAGGACAATGTCAATGGCCAAATCCTCATCGAAATTCACATTGATCCATTCAAGGAACTCCACCTATCTTTTCACTCTCTTCACATGGTTGCAGACAGACTCTCTTTCCTTCAATTTGCAAGCCAGAAGAGCTTTGATGACTTCATAATTTTCTTGACGAGCTCTCTTGTGAAACTTTTCCACAAAATCCAGGTTCATATCGTATGGCCAATAGTCCTCATAGAACTTTTTTCAACTCAGTAATCATGGTGCAACCATGATGCAAGCAACCTTAGTCGTGTCGTCATAGTATTTCTTGTAGGCGGCTATTTCTTCAGGAGTAGCAGTAGCTTCATCGATCTCAACGAGTTATTTATCAATTACATACTCTTTTCCTTCGTATCGAAGATCCATCTTGATGTTACTCATCCAATAATTGTAGTTGGTGCCATCCAATGTCACCTTGGACATGATCGAGAGTAGTGAGATGTTGTGCGGCGAGTTTTGAGGAGCAGAAGCCTCACCAAAAATAAACATCTCTATAGAAAAGAAAATAGTTTTAGTTAGATGACAATAATCCTTAATATTTTAACCCATAGTAAATATTTAAGGCTAGGATCCAAAATAACAATTCACAACTAAGAAAAGGGATGACGTAATCTTATCGCGAATTTATGAAAGTAGGTAAATGAAATTTACCAATTTCAAACTATGAAACTGCTAGATCTTTTGAGATTCATTGAATCTTATCAGTGACATGTTTAATCTCAGATTATGCTCTTCTATTTGTGACTGGGATGCTGAGGATCACAAACAAGATGTGAATACCATACAAACATGTTTGGCACTCTCGATGTCGTTTATCATCTCTAAATGATGTGTCAGTTAACCACACACGCTCCATTAACAATGATAATTTTTAAGATGATCATTATTACTCTTTATATTCACTATTAGTGTGCCTATTAACCAAACACGCTCCAACAACTACTTATAAAGCATAATGTGCAATTTTATGGATTAACGTACTTTTCACATTTTTCCTAAAGTAACTAAGAGTGGGATTTTTGAAAAATAGTTTAGTTAGTTTGTATCATTATACTTATTATTGAGATTATGTCTTATCAAACCTGTTCGGCTAATGACCCTCCACCATATAAGAGAGTGGTGGATAAGAATGGATACCCAATGGCGGTCATTTTATAGGCCGTTTCCATAAACTCTCCTTATAGTATGGCTTTATGAATGAGGCATACTATTGATTTGACTGATTTTGTCTTATACATATAATATATATAAAACTTTTAATTATACATATTGTATAAGGTGTATTTTAAAACTTTTCTAAAATACTAGGTTTAATTTTAAATTTTTGAAATTAATTATAAAATTAATATAATTTAAAAATAAACCAATTATGATTTTTAATCTTTATATTTTAATTAATAATTAATTAAATTAATCAAATCATAAGGATATTTCACAAATTCATGATATAGCATATCAGATTACCAAGATAAATATTTAGGTTTTAAACAATTAAGATAATATTATCTAAAGTAATTATCCTAATCAATTTTGAATTAAGTGAATACAATTTCGTTGATTAGAGGGTTCACCACGTTGTGGGAGACAATTGCCACGTCGTGGCAGAACGAAGAAAAATGTGGATCTGAAGATCCCCACGTCGTGGCAAAAGAAGACCACGATGTGGTGCTGCGATAGAATGATGATTTTGTCTAACTTCCAAGTTTGGTTTTGTTCAAGTATAAGCAATGTACATTCAATTGTTAGACAACCATACGCTATGATACCACTGATGGGTTTTACATGCAATAACGCGGATAAATCCTTATACACTTAAGGGTACATGCAACCTATTAGATCTAGTCATAACACTATTGAAGTAATATTCTATTGAACAACAAGAACCCTATAACCTTAGATAATTTCAAAATTCATAGAAGATTACATACCTTTTGATTGTTGTAGTAAACAATAAAACAATCCTTCTTGAAAACTCTTGGAAGCTAGCACTAGAAATCTCGTGGCTCTGATGGTTCACACCCAAAACCTATCAACTAGGAAACTTGAAAAGAGGAGAGGAGAGGGACAAAATTTCGGCTAGCTCTTAGCTAGAATGAATGGCCAAAAAAATGTAGGCTAATGGTCCATATTTATAGCTGATATGAAAACCCTAGATAACCCTTACTTGATTAAAATAATAACATCTTAAACCACGTAATTATCTGGTTTCTCAATTATCTCCAAGGGATATTCTAGAACCTTATAATCACCCAAAAACTATCCACCCTTATGTGGAAGGTTCTGGAGCCCTTTTGTTCAACTATTAAATAATTACAGCTCAGATCCTTGCACTAATAATTAATCCAATTAATCCTAAAATTAATTATAATTAATTTCTGATTAATTCTTAATTAAATAATACTATTTCTAATTAATATATTATTCTCATAATATATTAATAAATCAGTCTCTCTCTCTCTCTAAAAAAACATCTTATTATTCAATTATCAGGTTTGAGGGCAACCCAAAAATACTTTGTTAATAATACAAGTATATATCAATTTACTTATTGGCTTAGACACCTAATCCAACAATTTTCTCATAATAGTCCAAGCCTTCCAGTCGACAAAAACCCGGAGAAACTAGTCTTTCCTTGTTTCTTGTGACAACTCCATCTTCATCCATCTTATTTCTGAAAACCCAGCTACTGCCAATGATAGTTTTCCCTTGAGGACATGGAACCAACGTCCAAACTTTGTGTCGTTCAAACTCATTCAACTCATCTTGCATTGCCTTGATCCAATCAGCGTCCTTTAAAGCTTCTGCCACCTTCTTGGGTACAATCATTGACATGAAATTAACGAACATGCAGAAACTGTTGGTGGACCTACTATGAGTGAGAAACCCTGAGTTTACGTTTTTGATCATATGAGATTTAGGGTGATCATGATGGAATCTATGGTTTGCATCATTGTTGCTTATTGGTTTATTATTAGAGTGAGGTTCGTCATGATTCAGAATTACACCAGGGTTTGGATCTTCAACATTGTGAGATTGATCATCAACATCAGTTGGCTCCTCAGCTTTATAGAGATGGTTGAGATCAGGGACAATTGGCTTAGAAAGACAGTCAGATGGACTGAGAATAAGCTTGTTAAGAATGTTGGTAGGATGATCAGTTCGATATTGAATGAAAGAGTCTTCATCAAAAGTAACATGAATCGGTTCCTCAACGACTATTCTTGAAAGATTAAAAACTCTGAAGGCATTAGATTCACTTGAATATCCTAATAGGAAACCTTTATCAGCTTTCGCTTCAATTTTTGAATATTGATCCTTCTGTTTCAAGATATAGAAAACACAACCAAAAACATGAAAGTAGGAGATATCATGCTTTCTCCCTTTTAGCAACTCGTAGGCAGTCATTCCATGTCGCTTCATAATGATTTACTTGTTTTGTCTAAACATGTTCTATTGACTGCTTCAGACCAGAAGGATAGAAGAAGGTCAGATTCTACCACCATAGTTCAACCAACTTCCATGAGAGTCCGATTTCGTCTTTCAGTGACACCAATTTGTTGAGGTGTACGTACCGCAAAAATGTTCTGTGAAATCCCTGTAGCGTCACAAAATTCCTCTATAGTTAAATTTCGGAACTCAATGCCATGATCGCTTCGTAGTTTTCTAACTTTGCGGTTATACAAAACGTCACAACGCTTTATGAGAGAAATGATTTCATCTGTTGCATGATTTGTCTTTCTCAAAAATACAACCCAGGTGAATCTTGAGTACTCGTCAATAATAACCAGTGTGAACTTCTGATCAATCACCTTGCCTTCCCTTTTGTTGAAATGAACTTCATAGCCAGCATCACACATTTGGCGGATTGTGATGAGATTGTACTGAAGACCTTTTACATAAGATACATTTTTTAACCCGACGGATTTGCACTTGATTGTACCATAACCTTTTGTGATTCCCTCGTTATTGTCTCTGTATGTTACTGTAGGGCCATCTTTCTTCACATAATCATCCATGAAAGGCTTGAATATTGTCATATGTCTCGAGCATCCACTGTTTAAGTACTAGAGGAACCTTGTAGAGAATTTTCCTTTTTCAATGGATCTCTTAGGAAGGAAAATGTTATAGCGTTCATTAGGAAAACAATTTAGAGAATTTTCCTTTTTTATCCATTTGTGAGCTATGATGTTATCAGCTCTTTTAGTATTCTCTTCAAATGTGTACTCATTGACCTTGTGTGAAGGGTCTCCACAACGATAACATACCCTTATTCCAGTATTTCTCCTTTTAAAACTTGAGTATTGATTTCTTTTAAAATTTGGCTTCCAGTTAGTGGAGTCCTATTCATTTAATTTAAAAACCATTTCTTTTATTCTGGAACCAGATATGTGGCATTGTGAAGAAGCATTGTCATTACACGCTGATGAGTTTAAAGACTCATCAGTTTCAGAAGTGTTTAAAATACAGTCAGTGTCAACGTCACTTAAAGTGCATTAAGGAAATTCACTAAGAATTTCATTCACATAGTGAAATTCACCATTTGAAATGGGATATTTTAGCAAGATTTTAGTTGAAGGCAACACATATTCATGATTTTGAGGTTGTTGTGATGGATCAAGAGCAAAAAAGTGAGATTTACATTCAGTGTGTCCATTTGAGTCAGTGATACAATGTTTGTCAATTAAACTTTTTATAAAGGTCGTACTAACAAATCTAGATTTAAAGTCCTTTTCAAGATCACAAGCAGCGTCAAGGATTCAATATGTTCGAGCATTTTTACAGCGTCATCAATATTGCCACCAAGAATTTTCTCACACTAATCAAGAATTTGAGCGTTTATTATTATGTTTAACTTGAAATGTGAATGTGCCCAATTGTGAACTATAAGTTGTAACTTTTTGGAAAGTTCATTAGATTTTTCTTTTTCAGTGAAGAAGAATTTATTTGATAAAGACAGATTTGTGTTTTCTTTATTCAAAAGTGTGAGAGAATTTTTAGTGGCAATCAGTTTTTCCTTTAAAACCTTAATCTCTTATTTAAGCATGAACTTTTTTGAGTTAGACTATTCAAGATCCAAACGCAAATAATCAAACATATCGAATTTTTCATTAGAGGAGTAATTGACAAATTTCTTAACCTGATACATGGAAAAAGAGTCCCAGTCTTGCATCTTTGAGTCCCCGGCAGCTTGAGAAAGATCAGCGTCGAATGTGTTGGAACGGCTACTGGACTCCTCAGTATGAAATTCATCGATGCGAGCCATTAAACACTTTCCTTTTTTCTTCTCATCTTCAGAAGACTCTTCTTCATCTACCCATTCCTCAGTTTTCTCCTGTTTGGCAACAAGTTCTTTTGGAAGAGAAATGTTTCCTTTCTTCATATGAGCTAGCAGCTTCTTGTACATTACTTTGTAGTTTTCTAATTTTTGATATGTTTTCTTGTACATCACTTCCTATCATCCTTTTTGAAAGCGACATTCTTTCTTGTTGATAAGCTACTTCCTCTAGACTGAAACTTCTTACGCCCACTCGACGTGCTTTCTTCATAGCGTTTAATAATGAGTGAAGCGCTAGCAACTAACTCGTACGAGTAAACATCATCCGAAGTTTCATCCTGATCTGATGCTTCAGAGTCACTGACATACAACTCCTTTCTTGAGAACAAAACCACGAATATTTCCCTGCTGGAGTCCTTCGTGATTTCCTTACGAAGAGCCTTGGTTTCTTCATAGTTACGCAGATTGCCAAACAGTGAGTTAAGATCCATGGTGTTGATCTTCTTGTTGTTCTTGAGAAAATTGGCGTGATGTTCCTAGCTTTTGCCCAAGGAATCCAAGAGCTTTAGGACCAACTGAGACGAGTGTTTAGTGGTACCCAACATGCACATATCAACAACCAAACATTTAAGCTTGTTAAAGGTTTGAGTCGGTGTCTAACCTTTTTGAGTGAAGAAGTGCTCAAATCTCCAGTCCAAGTTCATAATTTGTGTTGCTTGAACTTCTATAGTGCCTTCGTAGGCAACTGTCAGCATCTCCATCATTTCTTGTGAAAATTCACAGGTCTAAACCAGGTGATAAATGTGGTAAGGAAGAGAATTTCCAATGATAGCCCTTGATTTCACATCTAGACTTATGAGTCTTTTATCTTCTTCATCATAGCTAGTCTTTGGCTTCTCCTTCTATCCACCAACGGGTGCATTATCAACCATGTTTTGGTACATGGGAACGTGTGGACCATGATTGACGATGTCGAGCATGTCATAGTTCATGGTTTCAAGAACAACCAAAGCTTTTGTCTTCCACATGGAAAATTATTTTCATTAAATAATGGAATTTTGTTTGCTGTTGAGGATTTAGGATGGTATTGGGATGAAGAAGACATGATATCTTGAATGTATCAAAAAACTACTTTGATACCACTTGAAGGTTCGTAGATCAAATACAAACAAGAAAGAACAAATAATAAAGTTATCACAAAGATGTTTTCACTAAGAAATGATTCTCACAAAGAGAATCAACACAAAGCGACGATTAAGGTTGCAATGAGAACTACCCAGGTACACAAATATAGAGTAAAACTACTAACTATCAATCCTGACATTAAGGGGATTGAATCTAATCTAAGTAAACAGACTGATCCTAACCACTAAGATTAAGGATCAGTTAACCGATAGCTATTATTACTATAATTACAAAATACAAAATAAATACACTAGTACAAGTGATTACACGTTGACACTGGCGCTAGCGCTGGAGCTGATGGTCAGCGTGTATTAGTACATGACTTATCAGATTATAAGATTCGACATTACAAAGTTCATAGTTGGTTATAATTATGGGAACATGTATGAAGTAAGACTAATATGAATTGGGTTACTTGACTCTCATTAGATGAAAGTATGTAATGGGTTGTAACCAAGATTCATAAGTAGTTGTCATAGAACTGGTATTAGACAGACCCACATCAAGATCACCTCATAAATCGTTGTTGTGAGTGATACTTGATAAAATATACTATTTTTGTATCCTTAATATGTAACATCCCAGAAAAATGATCCAAAAATTTCATTTTTAATTTAAGTAAAACAGTATTCCAACATCATCCATACATCCCAAATAAAACAAGAGTATCAAATATCATAAAATCAGAGTGAAATATCAAGTGCGGAATCCATGTGGTGTGTGCGATGCAGTCATCCCGAGCTCTTCCCCTTGGAACTGGAAGTACTTGAAACATAAACTGAAAACCGTAAGCACAAAGCTTAGTGAGTTCCCCAAACTACCCCATACCATACATAATAAATCACATATTGGGCCCCCGCCCGACCTCAGGCCTCACCCAGCATTGAGCCCTGCTCGGTTTATAGATATGTTATTCTCAGGCCTTTCCTGTCACTGAGCCTCACCCTCTACTCACATATAATATATATCACATAGTCATGGTAACACATATAATGATCATAAAGACTAGCATATGTTCCAGTCATCGGGCCTCGCCCGACATCGAGCCCTGCCTGATATACATAGTAGCAAACAGCACATGCAAGGGTCACAAAGACTCCTAGCATCCTAGCATAATCAATAAGGGTCGACATTGGTGCCTTAGACCCAACAAACCCAATGAGGAAACTCACCTCGAATGTTGAATCTCACTAAAATAAATCCCTAGCTGCTGGCCTGACGACTCCCCGAGCTATCAGTACAAAATAACACCCAATTAACACTTGGGCTCCATTCTATATCCAATAATCCATACTTAAGGTAAAATGACCATTTTACCCCTGACCTAATTTAATCCAAGACCAAGGCCTAAATCCACAAACCAAAAGACCCAAAACCAATTGTTTCTCCAAGGCCCACGTATGTCCCAATTTTCCAAATTGGGCCCAAACCTTATATGGATCCTACCCTAAGGCCCAATAAATTTTCCTTAGGAAAAAAGCTTAATTCTAGATGGCCCATTAAGGCCCAAAGCAACAAGGACCAAAGAAGTAACCCCAACCGAGGCCCAAAAGACACGAAGCCCAACAGGCTGAGTATGCGGGGCGTACTCAGCTATACGCTAAGCGTACACGCAACCTGGGTTGTACATCGTGCGTACAAACTTATACGCCCATCGTACGAAGCTATTAAGCCAAAACTGCCTTAAGCTCTTAATGCCTAAGACTAACAACCCAAAATTCAGATCTAAGCCCTAGAGGATGTCTGGAACTATAAAGTCACAGACTTGGTGACTTTGCACGCCCCAAAAGGTCCCAACTTCAAGATAGAGCATCATACTTTCACAAAAATGGCATAACTCATGCATGGATGGATTTCGAAATCTCAAAAATGGCAACTTTAAGACTTAGAAATCTCAAAAATGTCAAGAGGGGCAACTCATAACTTCTGGAATTGCATCAAACCACCAAAACTCACTCATGGGACCAAAATTAACCAAAAACAAGCTACAACTAGATCTATGACACATCAAGATAAGAGCTTTATACCTCTAATGAGTGCCAAATGATGATGATATATCGGATCTACAAGTTCCCACTCTTCCAGTGAAACTTCAAGATGATCTTCTTCCTTCAAAACACCAAAAATACACCCAAAATACCTTCTAAGCTCAAGAACACTCAACTATAGAGTTAGGGTTTTGAGTATAGGGCTAGGAGGACAAGGAGGCTGAGTAAATGAGGGTTTCATGTCCATAAGGATGATTATATAGTGTCCAACCTCGGAAATTAGGGTTTTCAAAAGTCATTGCATACGCCTCGCGTACACTTCTGTACGCCCAGCGTACACCTCTGGATCCCCGATCAGGCCTTCGCATGAGTACGCTAAGCGTACTACATGGTACACCCCGCATACTTGCTTTATAGCTTGTATACTAAGTGTACCTTGTGGTACGCCCCGTGTACAACTCAATGACTAAAAAGGACAATTTAAATAATACAAGGGCAAAAGATAAACTTACCAAGATTCAAGTGTTACATAATACCTGAGATACATAGTGGGACTTAAGTGTAGGGAGTGATATGATTTGATGTGGTCAAACTCTAATCCTTAATCGGGTAGTTATAAAAGCCATTATTAGGTGTGTGGTGTGAATTATGCAAAAGGCTTATGTAGTCAAGATGAGATTTATCTTCTTATGTATTGAGAACTGGACATCTAATGCACCTAACCCACAGTTGAACACCAAATGAGATTAATTGCGATCCAAGTCTCATGTTCAAAAACATGTCTATAATAAAGGGATAACTGATAAACTTACCTTATACATCAATTGTAGATTTGATCTTTTGGGAATTGGATGTTGATGCATGTCATTCTTCGTCGTGTGTTATTAAGGGCAGTGAAATGTTGCAAGATGTTCACCACTGTCAACATCAATCTATGACGAGTCTTGTGCAAGTGGGAGATTGAAAGATCTTTATGCCCAAGAGTCATTATAGAATGACATTTGCTAATGACATATGATCTTATAGGGTCACACCTTAGCAAGTTACTACTAACTGATTATTTATTAGAGTAATTTTGATTATTAATAAATATCAACAATTGTATTTAATTGGAAAACCATTATTTTATGAAAATAATATTTTACCAACATATTGAAAATTACGATTTCCTGGAAATAATAATAATAGTGAACAAACTAATTATATATTTATATGGTACAAATATATATGTTGTGTGTATAAATGTTTTGGACTTATAGAACTTCATAAGTTTATAAAATATACTAGTTAGATCAAATGGTTATGTGTAACACGCTCTTGGTCCTCTTTTTCTTCATGCTGGCCAATTTAAAAATAAAAGTGATGGGTTGCTTGTTTGACTTGCTTAGATAACTAATACCTTCTTACATAACCATTATTGCACACTTAATAAAGGTATGGTCCTATCCTTATGTGTCTTAGTATACAAGAGAGAGTACGGACTTGCAAATCGCTAGTTTTTTCCAAGCATTATTCCTCTATTTTCTCTCTAAATGTCGAAAGCATATAACTCTCTCCCTTCTTTTTTTTGTCTTGCAAATGGTGTGTAGATTTAAGTCTCTTAGTTTCTTCTCCTTTGAAGGTATATTTGATATATAGTTTTAAGGCTTACGAACAACTAATATACAAGTGAAGACTAGCATCCAGTGGTTAGATTTCCTTACTTGGTGGATACTTGTAGAGAGCTTCTTCTTTGAAGCTTCATGCATCACTTCATCAACTTCCATCTCCCTTGAGAATCAAAGACTTCACAGGTTGTAATCTTTTCTTTTCTATGGTTGATTTAATATTTCTTTGATTGCAAAATTATCCTTGGTGGGTTAAAAAATATTTTAAGTTTATTCCTAATTTTAGACTTTCATTGCCATTTTTCGTGTTTTTGGAAACCGATTTTTGACTAAAACCCAACAACAGTCAGTTTGATAAATGGATAAAAGTTGGATCATTTAAGTGTGTGGATTATAAGTAATACAAAATTAACATCATAAGTAAAAAAACCATAATACTTTATATAAATTTTGAAACACTTCATTTAGACACCTCTAATGGTAGTGTGATACATGCTCTTTAACTCTTTAAAATATAATAATCTATAGTTTATAAATAAAACATGATAGAAAATTTAGTGTTATAAGTCCAAATTAATTAATAAATAATAAAAAAGTAAACAACTATGGATTGAAAAATACGAAAATAATATAAAGTTTTACTAACATGAATATACGAATAAACGGTTGGTTTTGTTGTTATGAATTTTATAAGAAATACAATATATTAAAGTTCAAAATATAAAAGAAAGTCAACATATATAATCAGTTTTATATAAAGATTTAAATTTAATATGATATTAATTAATAATAAAAATGTAGATTTATACATGAAATATATGTTGTTAGTGTAGGATATTTTATTTTCAAAATTTGACTTGAAGTTGATTTTTTTTAAATAAAAGAAAAGAAAGTTGTAGAAATCATAGAAAAGTATCATGTGTCATAAAACAATAACACATAAGATATAGGGTTTTTATCTCGGAGACCTAACAAACTTTTACATTAGGTTTTAAAAGACCAATATTGTTTTTTTTGTCTTTATGGACCCTCAAACTCGAAAATTACATGTCTCTCATACCCTTATTCATTTCCAAATTTATTTAGCCGGTAAAATAGGTGACGTGGCAGTGCACTTAGGTGGTTAATTATTAATTGTGCCAAGTGTGTTATTCCAGAGTGTAAAAACGGGTAAAAAAATTTAACTCATTTTCCTTAGTCGTACGTCTTATAAGAAGAGGAATGAAGATTTGAACTAGGGTTTTTAACCATCTTAGCCACTATTGAGATTACACTGCTGACGAAGATATTCTACTCTTTGAAGACTTTTTCACTGTTGCATGGCTGAGAACGATGATGAAGATGTATATCTGAGAGTTCATCTACACTACAATGGTATATTTGTTCGACATCCTTCTGGATATGTTGGTGGGAATTACTTCCTCTTCACTGATGTTGATTGGGCAAGTATGGATGTAAGGGACTTTTTTCCTTTTCTTGATAGAGCTATTGGGGAAGAGTTTCAAAACCTCTACTACTGCTTACCTAACATCCCTTTATCTAGAGGGATTCGTCACATTGTAGATGATTTGGATTTTGCCCCGTTTATAGATACCGGGTATGAATACGGGGAAATTTCAGTTTATGTTGATCATAATGGGAATGGGTTGGACGAATGGTGGGATGATGACATGAATCTGGTTGTTAGTGAAGATAATGAAAGTGGCCTTGAAGATGATGGTGTACCTAGAACTGAAGGAAACACTGCCCCTGATGAAACCTATCCCAATGTTGGTCTTGAAGATGAAGTAATTGACATTGACAAAATACCTTTGAACAAGACGAGTGGGGATGAGTTTCTTAGTATTTTATGTCCTCCAGAAGGTGATACTGGTCACAACGAAGTTGAAGAAGAAGATGTTGAGATCCATTCCATTTTCAACCCTGATTTGCAATGGAATAGGCAAGTACCTATTCTTGGGATGAAATTTGAAAGTCCAAAGCAGTTGAAAAATATATTATGTAACTATGCTGTGGAAAATGGATACCAACTATGCTTCAAGACGAATGACAGTAAAAGGTTGTTGGTGGTGTGTTGCAAAGGAGCTTGCCCATTCAGGTTATGGGCTACATGGATGACGCAGGAGGTGTCATTTCAAATCAAGTCATTGAAGATTGTGCATAATTGTGCTAGAAACTACAAACTATGATCAATTGTCACACACTCTTGGATAGGAGAACATTATACTAAGGAAATTTTGCACAGACAAAAGTTAACAATTAGACATTTGAGATTGGAGGTCATCAGGAAGTTTGGAATACAGGTTAGTTTAAGTCAATGCAGAAGAGCAAAGGCACATGCCATAAATCTTATTGATGGGACCCTTACTGAGCATTATGCAAAATTATGGTCTTATGGGGAGGAAATTAGAAGAATTAATCCAGGTTCAACAGTCAAAATGGATGTCCAATGCATGCCTGATGGTTTGAATTACTTCAGTAAGCTCTATGTATGTTTTGCTAATGTGAAAGTTGGTTGGTTAGAAGGTTGTAGAAAGGTGTTAGGGATAGATGGATGTTTCCTTAAGGGTGTATGCAATGGGGAGTTATTGTGTGTTGTGGGTAGAGATGCTAACAACCACATATTTCTAGTTGCATGGGCAATAGTGTGTGTTGAGAATAAGGAAAACTGGATGTGGTTTTTGGAGTTGCTGAGAGATGATCTTGAACTAGGTATGGGCACTGGGTTCACCTTAATGTCTTACCAACACAAGGGTCTTATGGAGGCAGTTAAGTAGGTGCTTCCTTGTGTTGAGCATCGACAATGTGCAAGGCACATTGTTGCAAGTTTTAAGAAGAGGTTTGTAGGGGCTATTTTTGAGAACCTTTTTTTGGAAGGCTTGTAATGCAACAACACCACAATCTTTCAATGTAATCATGAAAGAAATTGAAAGATTAAGTCTGGAAGCTCATAACTACTTGATGGAAAAGGAACCAAAGACCTGGTCAAGATCATTTTATGAGGTATGGAGGGCATGTGTTGCAGTGGAGAATGGTCTTTCTTAGAGCGTTAATGCAATATTTGTGGATACCAGAAGGAAACCAATAATCACTATGTTGGAGGAGCTGAGGTTATATATCATGGAGAGGATGTTTAACTTGAAACACAAGAAATGGACAAAGGATGTAAGTCCTACAATAAGCCACTTACTGAATGGTTTAAAGATTGAAGCTAGGTACTGGAAAGTGCTCCCAAGTGGACTAAACAAGTTTGAGACAAGAAATGAATGTCAAACTTATGATGTGGATCTTAACAACAAGACATGTTATTGTAGGTTATGGCAACTAAATGGATATGGGTGTGCCCATTCAGTTGCTACAATCTTATTTCTGAATACGGATGTGGACACCTATGTGGATCTTATTTTCTGTAGATCAAACTACAATAAAACATACTTGAATAATATATTGCCTATGAATGGTAGTAACCTGTGCCCAGAGACATCATTCACGCCGCCCTTGCCTCCCCAAAGAAGAAGGATGTCTGGAAGACCCGCATCAAAAAGGAAGAGAGATGTAATAGAGAAAATGGGTAAGCATAAGGTATCAAAATAGGGTAAACCCAGTGTGTGTAGTGCTTGTCATATGCCTGGCCACAACAAAGTGGCTTGCCCCACAACAAATAAGTCAGTTAAGCTCAGAGTGAAAAGAGCAAAGATAACCAAGACTGCACATGTATATTGAAATGATGTTGTCATTTGAGCAAAGCAAATTTGTAAATCTTAATTATTGACATGTTATCTTCTACATGAATCTGTAGGTGAAGGGTCAGTGAATGGTGGTGCAGGAGGTGTGTAAGGCTCAGTGAATAGTAGGGGTGAGCGCGGTGCGGTTATTGGCCAATACCTCACCACTAACCACAAATGTGGTTAATCCATTTTCAAAACCGCTTGGTGCGGTTATTTTTGCGGTGCTGTTAGGCGGTTATTTTTGCAGTGCGGTTTTGTTTTTGTGTGTTTTGGTTATTAACCACATGGATTTTGTGCGGTTATTTTGTGTGGTTTTTAACCGCACTTTAGAGTTCAAACAGTTTTAAAAGTTTAAACATATTACTTGTAATAATAAAAAATCATAAGGTATAAAACAATTAACTTAAATTACAAACAACTAATATCTTAAAAACTTTAAATCACTACTAATTAACAATAAATATCTTAAAATTGTCAAATTTCACCATTTTCCAAAGTTAAACATACGAAAAAACCAACACTTTTGTCTTCTAGAATTTTATCTTTCTTTCATCTATGAAACTTGTCTTATTTTTAATATTTAATATATTAATAATTAATAAAAAAATTTATAAAATATATGCGGTGCGTTGCGGTTTTTTTGCAGTTTTTGAAAACTAATAACAGCACTGCACCGCAAATTGCGGTTTTTGAAAAACAGAGAACCTCACCATCGGTTTTTATTTCGGTTGCGGTTTATGCGGTTTATGCGGTTTTTGCGGTTAATTTTAGTTGCGGTGCGGTTTTTGCTCACCCCTAGTGAATAGTGGTGCAGGAGGTGTGCATGGATCAGTGAATGGTGGTGCAGGAGGTGTGCATGGTGGTGAAGGTGGTGGAGTGCATGGTGTTCGAAAGAAAAAGGTATTTTGAAACTTTCCAAGTACACCCCTAATATTGTTTTAATTATTTTGAATAGAAGAGTAATATGGTGATTTTCTTATTTATAGGTTAAAGCAAAGGGTGTGGGGGTTGCTATTAGAACAAGAAAGCCTTCTGAGAGAATTTTGAAAAACAAACTTGCAAAAGTAGTGTATGGGAAAAATGGTGAAGGCAACTAAACAACAAACGCAGTGGATATAGATTAGGATTTGTCTCTTTAGACATGTGTCGTGTTTTGAACCTTTATGTTATGTACTAGTTTATGTTGTTGTTGCATGGGGAACATTTGTGTCTTTTGAACATTTTGTTAACTTCACATGGATGCAATATTTGTGTGTTTTGAACCCTATGTAATTTTTCTTTATGACTTATTGTTCTAATATCACATGTGATGTTACTATTTTATCAGTATTCAATTCTTATGTTGGTCCACAAATGTACACTCCTCCCAAAACTCAATCATTTTCAATTCGGATTTAGATCCCGTGTGATGTTCCCTTTTATATGTGTGGTCCTCATTTGAATACAATACCCAATGCCTTTTACTTGTATTGGTCCACAATTCATGTTCACTTGTCTGTTGTACCCATGTGATATGAATTATATTCAATTGTTTTGGTCTACAATAACCAATGCCATATATCAGTATTCAATTACACTTAACAAGACAATTCAGTGGAACAGAAGTATAGTAACAGAAAGATGCTTGTTTCCATTAGATACAAAAGTACATGGGGCATACAAAAGTAGCTTAAATTACAGGGCATTTACCAGACAAGGGCATTTACATCCATACAAATAGTAACCTATATCCTACCCACCACAAACCACTAAAACCACAGAAGATCTTCATATCCCCAACCCCAAGTTTACAAAAAGAGAGAGCATTTATACCACCAAAAACCATAAACTACCCCCCAACCCCTTAGCCCCAAGAATCTCTCTCCCACCACCTTTGCTTTCTACATCATCAACACAGCAACAAGAAGCACAAGAAACATCATAGCAATCCTGAACTTCATCCTCACGAACTTCAACTAGCCCCTCAATTGTTTATTTTCTTCAACAGCCATGGCTAACTCACCATCAACAATTTCTTTAGCAGCAGTGGCTTCAACATTCAGGTTCTCCAGCAAAGCTACCCTTCTCTCTAGTCTTGCAGTGTAACTGGTGTCTTTCATTAGTTGCAACTCATACTTAAGATTGTTAAAGCCATTCTTGTAGTGTGGTGTCAGCTCATCATCGATCCACCTGAAGTATTTACACTTCTTAGCTGCCATCTCCACCTAGAAACAAACATACCAACGAAATATTCAGTCACACACACCACAAGCTCGTTCCACTATCGACTTAATCGAGAACAGTAAACCCTAAACTCAACATTATCTCCATTGTTTGATAAACCCTAATTCCACAATGTCGACAACACATTTAAAGAAGATGATGCTTACCAAAGAATCAACACAGTTGCGAAATCTAAGAGCTGGATTCTTATGTGACATTGACATCCTTTATACGCTTAACTTTGGATGACGACAAGCGCACAGGTTCTTGTCACGATTCCTAGTAGCGAGAACAGTTTGGTTCTAAGAGGATGATACAGATGAGTATACCATCGAAGGAGAAGATAATCGATTCTTAAGGTTTCATGACCGGAAAAATATATGTTATAAAGTGGAAATGATCTTGAATATATTGTCTTCATTTAAGGCACTCTTAATAACTTATTAATGAAGCTGATCCGTCACCTGCCAACTGTGTATCTATGTGGACAACATTGTCCACCTATGCAGTAAATTAATCGACAACCGGCAATTGTGGGTAAATTTTAACGTAACCGATAACTGGCAATTGTGGGTAAATTTAATGTAACTGGTCTAAAAGACAGTTAATTTTCGAGTTTTGGGGTCCATAAAGGCAAAAAAAAAAGAACATAATTAGTCTTTTAAAACCTAATGTAGAAGTTAATTGGGTCTTTATGACAAAAACTCAAATATATATATATATATATATATATATATATATATATATATATATATATATATATATATATATATATATATATATGCTTTTTAAAATAGCTATTTTATATGATTATCTCTTTATTTTAAGTGAACTTTTGAAAATATAAGTTATAAACAAATAGAATAAACTATAAAAAGATAATCAAAATTACTGATAATAAGGAATGACAAGTGATCGACAAATAAACAAGTTTTTGGTTTAAACTTAACAAACCAATAATTATGTTTCTTGGATTTTTTTTAGCAAAAGTAGTTTTTAGATATAGTTGGAGACAAAAGATTGTAATATTTATTGATAAAATTAGTTGTAAATTTAAATAAATTATAAAATTATATAAAATATTAATGCTAAAACTAAAATCTATCCATCGTTATTTGAAATAAATTTGAAATTTTTTTTTTGATTTATATATATATATATATATATATATATATATATATATATATATATATATATATAGAGAGAGAGAGAGAGAGAAAGAGAGGAATGATCATTTGAGAACTCAAAGTTTCCTGAGAACCCGGGAACTAAACGAGGACTGTTAGATCAAATTAATTGAAGGTTATGATGCTTTGTGGCATTTTTGTAAATACCTAGTTGAAAAAATACACGGGGCACCTTTTTGAAATCAAACAGGGGCAATTTTAAGATTACATAATCCATACCCCCTTATCAGATTGAATCACGTCACCCTACCCTCTATCTCTCTTCATCCCGTCTCTCTCTTCCTTTCATCCCACCATCCACACTCTCTAATCTCCATCTCGTCGACGATGAATCAAAGAAACAACAGATCGAAAATATGATTTGGATCGAGAGATTGATCGAAAGTATTGTTATGCAATTGAGAGGTGATGAAGAATCTGTTGAAATCGATGATAGATCGGAAAGTGTTGTAATGCAATAGAGAGATGATGAAGAAGCTGTTGAAATCGGTGAGTTTTGCACCTGTGTGATTTTTATGAGATTGTGTCACGATCTTGGAGTATTACCTAAATCAATTACATCTGATCTGATGTGGAGGATTACCTAATTCGATCAATCCACGCTCCTTTATTGGATGTCTATCTTCTTCCTTCGGTCGTCATGCATTCATCACGTAGATCTCTGTATCTCTCCTACATCGATCCGGTTTGATGACCACTTCTTCTCCTTCCTCCACATTGAATGTCTGTAAGAGTTTATCTTAAATTTGTATATGTCTTCAACTTTTCTGTTTCAAATCAGATTTTAGTTACTTTCTTGTATTTTTCTTAGCTAAGGTATTTGTTTATTGATTTCTAGTTTCAATTTGTTTTGAGTTTTTGATCTCATTAAGGTATGTGTTCATGAGTCTATTGTAGAATATATTGCCATGTATTAAAGTGTTCCAGAAGTTATTTCTTGACAATATTGTTATTCTAATTTCTAAATCTAATGAACGACTAAAGATGTCAACAATTCAAAATGTGTAATGTAATCAAACTATTTTTGTTTCCTTTTTCAGTTTGTTTTCATCTATAAGGGTAAAAAATCTAGTTAACAATGTCAAGGCAACTTCAAATTCCACCTCGGTGGCCAATCTCAAAGACACATTTCCCAAATTGTGATCCTAGCAATCAGCCACGGCTGCAGGAAACTGTATCAGAAAGCTTGGTTTTGGGAGAACTGCTAGGCTGGCTAGATGATCTGTTAGTTGATTGTGAACCAGGTTTAAAATTTAAGTCTCATGTAGGGCATCTAGTGATTCTGGAACTGTTTTGGATGGACTTATTGATTTTGAAAAAGATGATAAAAATGGAAGTCCTTCTTCTTTTTCTTCTTCTTTTGGAGCAACGGCATCGACACCCCTGGTGTTGTTGCCCTTATGTTGTTCATATATACTCATCAAAAAACTTTCGTTTACTTTTTTAGGTGTGGTGGTGTCATGGGGAAATATGCAGGAGGGGAACTCAAACCACCTTTTGTGGGTAAGTAGACATGTTATCTTTTGTTTGAATAATTTGAATCGGTTTTTTCAGTTAATAAACTTGAAGAAAGAAAATAAGAGTTATGTTGAACTTTTTTTTTGTATGTATTCAATGATGGCTTCTTCTAGGGGATCTGGAAAGCATCCACGGTTGATTCCATCAACTCCAAGGTGGGCAGTTGCTAATGGTGCTGGTGTGATATTGAGTGTTTATAACTGTAGCTGTTGTTCCTGCTCTTTTACTCCCACCTCCAACAACTTCCATGGATGAACACTTTGTTGCAGGTCTTATAGCTTTAGAACCATATTCAAGGTTGTTCCATAGGTATTATGCAATTGGTAGTCCAAGTGCTACCCAAAGGCTTCTTCTTGGACTTCTAGAAGCACCTCCATCATGGGCCCCAGATGCTTTTGATGCTGTTGTTCAGCTTGTTGAGCTCCTTAGAGCTGCTGAAGATTATGCATCTGGCATGAGGGTAAGTTCAAAATTCTACACATATTTAACCAAAGTTACATAAATATAATTTATAATTTTTTTTTGTAATGTTTTGAAGCTTCCATGAAACTGGATGCATTTGCATTTCTTACGAGCAATTGGAACGCAATGTCCATGAGAGTTGGGATTGCTGTAGATGCTTTACTTTTTCAGATACTTTCTCAACCTGCTTTGCTTTTTCCTCCTCTTACACAAACTGAAGGAGTTGAGCTTCAAGATGAACATCTCAATTGCTACAATTCAAACCCTAAAAAGTAGAGAGAAATGCCAACAATTGAAGCAACAATAGGAGCAACAGCGCAAGGGATTGCTTCAATGCTCTGTGCACATGGACCTGAAGTGGAATGGAGAATCTGTACCATTTGGGAAGCTGCATATGATTTAATCCCATTATGTTCTTCCATAATGAATCTATGATTATTGTTCTTGAAAGGTTCAAGAACATCGCCATCGACACCCCTGGTGTTGTTGCTTTACTAGGTATACATATCATCGATCATGATCATCATCCATCGTGTATCATGCATCATGATACTGTTAATGTAGTTCATAAACTAATTAATGGTGGTTTTCTTGAAACAGGTTCTCATAACGTGGGTAGGACACACTGTGTGAAGTTCGTGCACCGTTTGTATCCAGAGGTTGACCCGGTTCTTGACCCAGGTCATGTTGAGCACATGCTCCATAAGTGTCCGGATGGAATCCCCGACCCCAAGGCAGTTTAGTATGTGAGAAATGATTGTGGTACCCCTATGAAACTCGACAACAACTACTATAGAAACATATTGGACAACAAGGCTTTGTTGATTGTGGATCATCAATTAGCTACAGAAAGATGATATGTCTCATCCATTGACCATTCCACGGATCAACAAATCTAATAGATGTCTGAGTATGTATTCACTTCTTTTCCATCTAATCAATTTCATAGTTTCAGCCGTAGTTTTTAGGGTTGATATGTATTGTATATACAAATAATTAGGAGATGAAACTCCTATTGCATTTATCACTGTTAATTGGCTTGTTAAAATTTCCTTCTTCTTTAATATTAATGTTCATCTTAGTTTTTTTCTCTTAAATAATAATTTTTTGTTTTGGTTTTTTTCGGACGATTGATGGGGATGATGGATTTCAAAATACCCATGAACCAAAACGATGTGAATCTGCAAAATTTAAGATTGATTAGGTAGCTTTTATATTGGGGAAAGTTCACATAATATGGCAAAAATTCACAAGTGATTCACATATGAATTACATGTGATTCACATGTAAATCACATGTAATTCACATGTAAATCACAAGTGAATCACATATGAGTTACATGTGATTCATATGTAATTTACATATGAATCACATGTAATTCACAATTAAATCACAAGTGATTCACATATGAATTACATGTGATTCACATGTAAATCACAAGTAAATTCATATGTGATTCACATGTAATTTACATATGAATCACATGTAATTCATAAGTGATTCACATATAAATCACATGTGATTCACATATAAATCACATGTAATTCACATATGAAACACATATGAAATATTACATGTGATTCACATATAACTCACATGTGATTCACATATGAATCACATGTAATTCATATGTAAGTCATGAGTGAATCACGTATGAATTATGTCTATATACACACATGTATTTTGTGTGAGTGTTCTTCGTTTTTATTTTCTTGTGAATTTCACATTTGAATGTTAAAAGATACAATCACATGTGAATATCACATTATATCATCACATGTGAATCTTACATGGTATATACATATGCATTTTTGTGAGTGTTCTTTCATTAATCATTCTTTTTTTATTTTCTTGTAGATTTGAAAGAATTTGTGGAAAATTTTGAAGATGAAAAGGTGATAAGTTGAAGAAAATATGGAAATTTTGATATGAAGAAATGATAACACTGTGAATCTTTATAGCTTTTTTTATTTTTTATATTTTATTTTGTATCGAATAAAATACTTGTACTATTATGTTTATAGATTGATTAATAAAAATAAGATTTTTTTATGATTTACTTACGAATACTATAGTATAAGAAATATGCATATGTAGCGATGATTAATAAAATTGGAGTTTTTTTTTTTAAATTGCAGTTTTTTTTTACAAAAAATGTAGTATTTTTTTTGAAAAACAATGCAGTTTTTTTTTTTAAATTGCAGTTATTTTACAAAAATTGTAGTTTTTTTTTTGAAAAAAATGCAGTTTTTTTTTCAAAAAAAAAAATTTAGTTGTTTTATAAAAAAATTTGCAGTTTTTTTGAAAAAAAAAATGCAGTTTTTATTCAAAAAACAGTTTTTTAAAAGAATTACGGTTTTTTTAAAAAAATATTTTTTTTCAATTTTTTTTTAAATTAATGTTTTCTGAAAAAAATTAAAAAATCTCCGATTAAAAAAAATCAAAAATTATTTAAAAAAAAATATCTGAAATTTGATTTATTATGTTAATTTGTTCAATAACACAAAAAATAAACATTACATTAGATCGGTAAGATCACGATCATGCCCTTATTGAGTTAATTTTGATCTAACGCTCCACCTTTAGTTCTCAGGTTCTCGGGAAACTATGAGTTCTCAACCGATCTCACCCCTATATATATATATATATATATATATATATATATATATATATATATATATATATATATATATATATATATATATTTCAATTTTTAGTTTATATCCAAATGTCACTTTATGTAATTTTACATGTTTCAAAAACTTCCAACTAATGGTGTCGAATATTCTTATACAAATAAAAACTATAGTTTCCAATTTTCAGCTACATTTTCCGAACAAACCTTATAAGAACAGTAACTTTGTATTTTATACATCTTTATTCATTTATGTTTTTTTTACACATATACCATTCGATGTTCATATGTGTAGAAAAAAACAAAGTGATTAAATATATAACAAAAAAATAATGGCATATATATACCAAAAAACATAAAGATTATATATATATATATATATATATATATATATATATATATATATATATAATCTTTATGTTTTTTGGTATATATATGCCATTATTTTTTTGTTTTTTTCTACACATATCAACATTGAATGGTCATATGTGTAAAAAATACATAAATGAATAAAGATGTATAAAATACAAAGTTACTTTTCTTATAAGAGCGTATTTGGAAAATATAGCTAAAATTCGAAACTATAGTTTTTATTTGTATAAGAGTATTCAACACCATTAGTTGGAAGTTTTTGAAACATGTAAAATTACATAAAATGACATTTGGATATAAACTAAAATTGAAATATAATTATGATAAATTAATTTTTCTAAACTATATTTATCAAAAGTTAAAAGCATCCGAATTTTGTTATCAAGTGTACACGTTAAACCTCTTAATTGGCAAAAACTTTTTTTACACATATTAGTAAAGTAACTTTTGGAACGTCAGAGCTAACCATTTTAACGAGCTTTTTTAAGCTGTCTGTTTGGCAAACCAAAAGTAGTTTATAAGTTAGTTTTTTAAAAAACTATTTAGGCTATGTTTTAGGCTACAACTAGCTGATAACCTAACTTAATTTTTTAAACTTTTTATGTTATCATGTTTAGCAAGTCAAAAAGTAGCTTATAAGCTATCTTTTTTAAAAGCTACTTAAATTAGTTTTAGAAGTTTTTAATTTTCTTTCTAAATATGCCCTTAACTAATTATAAAATACATATTAAAAATTAGTTTATAAGCTAGCTTTTAAGAAGCTACTTACATTGTGTTTGGCAATCACAACTAGCTGATAAAATAACTTATTTTTTAAGTTTTTTAAATTGTCATTTGTAACAAGCCAAAAAATAGCTTAGAAGCTAGTTTTTTGAAAAACTATTTGGATTAACATTTTAGGATACATAAAGTCTTTTGGGCGTGTTCGGCAAAATTAGCTGGTAGCGGGTACTGGGTAGCTTGTAGTTTGTAGCGTTTTGTTAAACGCTACATGAAGTAGCATTTGGATTCGGAGCGTTTTGTTTAAACTAAACGCTAGAATCTTGTAGTGTCGAATGAGAGTTTTTGTTCAAAACGGATCGTTTTGTTAAACGCTAGTTAGTAGAAGCTCTCAAATGCTCCCAAACGCTCCGTGCCGAACACGTCCCTTATATTTTTTTTATATTTTTCATCTAGCTTATCAACTACTTTTCACCAAACGTCATTTTTTGCCAACAAACTTAGAAGTTAGCGGATTAGCTTTTTCAGTTATCAACTAATTTTTTTTATCTAACAGCTAGCTTTTCAACTAGTACATCAAACATAATGTTAAACTAATTTTTCAAAACCTTTTTTAAAATTTCCCAAACATATATCCTCAATTAATTATGAAAATATATATATTCTTCTAAAGCCTAAAACTTATTTGTAAACATACCTTAAAAATATTATACTTTTTAAAACGGTGGAATTTAAAACTCCTAAACTTTTTGTTATGTATTTTAAATTTTTTTGAAGAAAACAAAAGTTTGTTAAAAAAATAAAAGGTGCAGGTGCACTTTCAAAATTCAGAGAGTTAGAGAGAGAGATCCCCCCTCGTGCGGCTCAAACGCTGACCATTCTGTTTGTTCTCTACTTTTACTTTCTTTATCGTTTCCTCTTATTTTTTTTATTTTATATATATATATATATATATATATATATATATATATATATATATATATATATATATATATATTTGTTTATAAAAACTAAAATTATCCACATTAAATTATAGAGTAAGGTAAAAATATTGATTATATATATATATATATATATATATATATATATATATATATATATATATATATATATATATATATTTGTTTATAAAACTAAAATTATCCACATTAAATTATAGAGTAAGGTAAAAAAATATTGATTATATATATCATGTTCAGTTAACATGTTTAGATATCTTCTTATTAAAAATTTATCTTATTGAGTTGTCTTTATCTCATTTTAATACTATAAGTAAAGCACCGCTCATCCTCGTGCACCCTTGTAATTTGTTGCATCTTTGACCAATACTCATCTATGCTATAACTTTTAATTTAACCACAATGGTAAATGATACAGTTTGAATTTATTATTTTATTAATTAAATTTATAATACAACATATACTTTTAAAATTAATAGTTAATGATGTATGTTACAAGTGTATAATTAAATAAGAGAATGATGATGGAACACCAACAGTAACGAGCAACCTGGCTTATCGAAGTTGCTTATCTAATTACGTTTATAAGTAGGAGGAGATAGACTCATGAGACCTCTATATATATATATATATATATATATATATATATATATATATATATATATATATATATATATATATATATATATATATATATATATATAGGGTTAGGTTAATGTGAGACGGCCTAATTTTGTGAGACCGTGAGACGCATTTTTTTATTTATTTTTATTTTTTTTTAGTTAATTCAAGTTCCGAAAATAATATTTAAAATTTTTTTTTGGATTTTTCCATTTATTTTGCATTTTAAAATTATTTTTTAGAATATGTACAGTGTAATATTCTATTAGAATATTTCGCGTATTTTTCAAAAAAAATGGGATTTTTTTTTATCTTTTTTTTAGTTAATTCAAGTTCCGAAAATAATATTTAAAAAAAGAATTTTTAGATTTTTCCATTTATTTTGCATTTTAAAATTATTTTTTAGAATATGTCAGTGTAATATTCTATTAGAATATTTCACGTATTTTTCAAAAAAAACGGGTATTATTTTATTTTTTTTTTTTTATTTTTTTTAGTTAATTCAAGTTCCGAAAATTATATTTAAAAAAAGAATTTTTGGACTTTTCCATTTATTTTGCAATTTAAAATTATTTTTAGATTTGGTCTCATGATCTCACAAAATTAGAATGGTCTCAAGTGAACCTGAACCTATATATATATATATATATATATATATATATATATATATATATATATATATATATATATATATATATATATATATATATATATATATATAGAGAGAGAGAGAGAGAGAGAGAGAGAGAGAGAAAGAGAGAGAGGAATGATCATTTGATAACATATAGTTTCCCAAGAACCTGAGAACTAAAAGTCGAACATATATATATATATATATATATATATATATATATATATATATATATATATATATATATATATATATATATATATATATATATATGGCTAGGTTATTTTGTTTCTTACATTTATTGTGTGCTAGAATACACCAATATGAATTTAATAAATTAAATAATTATTTAATTAAATAAATATAGATATTAAATAATTTCCATAATTATATATATATTAAATGATATCCATAATTATAATTCTTTTTTTATGGAAAGTAATTAAATCCGTCATTAATGTCAGCAATAACATTCTTTCAGAATGAATTTGCATCTATGTTTTTATATATGAGTTCGTATTTTGTTTCAGGACTCACTCACTTAAAATACAATAAAGTTGCATGGAATATGAAGAACGAGAGTGTATTCTACTAGAATACACTCTCATTCTGCTGGAATACACTTTCATTCTTCTATATATGAATTCATTCTGAAAGAATATTATTGTTGACATTAATGACGAATTTAATTACTTTCTATAAAAATGAGTTATAAGTATGGATAGCATTTAATATACATATAATTAATACTAAATTCCTATTGGTGCATTATAGCACACAATGGATGTGAGAAACATTTGAACCTACCTCTCTCTCTCTCTCTCTATATATATATATATATATATATATATATATATATATATATATATATATATATATATATATATATTAGATGTCGACCCGCGTAAAGCGGCAACGATAAATAGTTATTTTGTTAAATAGTTTCTCAGCCGGTAATGTACCTTGCTCATCATTATTCGAAATCTCCATATATCAGTATATTGGGCCTCTAATACCCTTGGTGCTAACACTAGGACAAGACTTTGCACCTGTTGCTGTTGGGTCAAAAATATGGTTTATACTTTGCTTTTCTAAGCATTTATTGTTTTTATTATTTGGGCCAAAAATAGTATAGGATTAATTGTAGCTTGGACCGAGCATTGGATTATTTGTATTTTGGGCTTGGCCTTAGGTCCATATATATATATATATATATATATATATATATATATATATATATATATATATATATATATATATATATATATATATATATAGGGTGAGGAGTGCATGTGAGTGATGAACACTAGAGGAGCTTAAGTGTGTGCATTTTGAAGGTGTTCTAGAGAGAGAAACTAGAGAAAAGAGAGTGTGTGTGAGTGTGTGTGTGAATCTCATGTAAAGGATCATCATTCTATTCATTAATACATTGAGATTCACATTATTCTTCTTCTCCTTCTCTTCTATTTGATCTGACATCATCCGTTTGATTGGGATTCCGCACCATCAAACGGATCTGATTGATACACAAGCAGATTAGGGACTTACAAGTAGTATCAGAGCTTGGATTGTATCACTCATCTTTGTCAGATCTGGAGCCGATTTGATCTTATTTTTGAAAGATTCTTGCGTTTTTGGATAGATCTCTGGAAATTAGGGGGGGGGGGGGTTTGTTCTTCGCGTTTTTGATATAAACGAGTTTTTGATCGAGTTTTGGAGCAAAAAGAGGTGAAAAATGCTGTTTTTCACGTAATCTGCAAAGAGTTTACGGTCTTTGAAGGGTTTACGGTCGGCGGCGGCGGCCGCTAGGGTTTTCCGGAGTTTACGGCCGTAAACGTGTTTACGGTCGCCGGAGTTTACGCTAACCTCGCACCAGGTCTTCGCCTCGCACAGCAGCTTCGCACACACGCCCCGTCCTCGCAAGCAGCAGCCTCGCATTAGCGCTTCAATAAAAAGGGAAACGGACTTGGGGTTGCCGGGGATCGAACCCGGAACCTCTGGTTGATCAAAAACGCGTCTTACCAACTCCTCTAAGCTTCTCCTTGGTTCATTACTTCCGATTTTAATTCAAATACATTGCCATTCGCACCTACTTTCGCATTTTTGTCAAATTTAGCCCAAAATTGATTTTCGTTTAATTTTAAATTCCTTTTTCAACCAAAAAATTTTAGTTTTTACATTTTGAATTTTATTTTTGATTTTTTACTTAAAATTTTGACTTTGACTTTTAAAGTTTGACCTTTGACTATAAACTTTGACTTTCTCGTTTGACTTTTAAAATTTCAAATTTAGCTTTTCGGTTTGACTTTTAAGTTTGACTTTTCAAGTTTGACTTTTGAGTTTGACTTTTGAGGTTGACTTTTGAGGTTTATAGTAAAAGGGCATATTTTTTTGGGTTTGACTTTTAAGTTCTAGTTGTGCTTTAAATGGTTTTTGAGGTCTACAAGGGAATTGAAGACATGAAAGAGAGTCGTCAGGAGATGTTAAGACAAAACTTCAACATGTTCGATTATATCCCTGGAGAAACCCTGGAAGCTCAGTTGCAGCGATTTACCACACTCACTACTGAGATGAATATAGTTGGGATCTTCTTGACTAAATCTGAGATAAACAAAAAGCTATTGAATTCACTTCCGAAATCGTGGGATATGAACGTGGCTGTCATCAAGAAGACAAAAGATCTCAATCGTCTTAGTCTTGCTGATATAATTGAAGAACTTGACGCTTTGAATTGTCATTGTATACATGATCGATCCTATAGGTGAAGCATATGGGAATCGACTCATGTCAGCTATCTCTTCATCATTGCTGGGACTTTGAGTCTTACTTAATTTAGTAACTATGAATAGGCAATTCTCCTTTCTTTGAATTCTCCACACTGAAGCGCTTTAGTATTTTATCCAAATATGTACTCGGGCTAAGACCAATAAGACGATTCTTTCTATCACGATGAATCCTTATTCCCAGAATATAGGCTGCTGCCCCTAGATCTTTGATAGTGAAACACTCCCTAAGCAAAGAACTAACTTCTTGAAGAGTTGGAACATTGTTTCCTGTAAGGAGTATGTCATCAACATACAATACTAGGAAAGTCACTATACTCCCACTAGATTTGACATATACATAGGACTCATATTCACTTCTAAGGAACCCAAACTATTTGACTTTGTCATGGACGCGAAGATTCCAGCTGTGAGATGCTTGTTTAATCCATAAATTGATTTCTCAAGCTTACACACTCTATCAGGAAACTTGGCATGTAAAAAATCTTCTAGCTGACTCATGTAGACGTCCTTAGATAACTTGCAGTTAAGGAAAGCGT
Organism: Lactuca virosa; assembly: GCF_052849685.1. Lineage (NCBI taxonomy): Eukaryota > Viridiplantae > Streptophyta > Magnoliopsida > Asterales > Asteraceae > Lactuca > Lactuca virosa. The sequence goes on along the minus strand of NC_136432.1, from coordinate 92,895,243 downwards.
TCTTAACATCCATCCACCAAATTTCATGATCATGAAATGCAGCTATAGCAAGCATGATCCTGATAGATTTTATCTTAGCTACTGATGAAAAGGTCCTATCATAGTCAATCCCTTGGGTTTGAGTAAACCCCTTTGCAACAAGCCTAGCTTTGAAAGTGTGTACTTTCCCATCCATGTCGGTCTTCTTCTTGAAGATCCATTTGCACTAGACTATCTTTTGACCAGGTACATAATCAACCAAGTTCCACACTTGATTATCGTACATGGACTAAATCTCAATCTCCATTACCTCCTTCCATCTAGCAATCTCAAGGCCTACCATTACTTCCTTTTAGTTAGCAGGTCATCCAAATTTACCAATGTTTGATCACTGATCAACGTATCACCACCCGATGTAATATTGAAACCATAGAACGTGGGTGGCATGCTAACCCTACTGGTCGACGAAGGGGTAATGAGTTGTCAACTGGCTCAACTGGAATTTCTTCCTCAAGTTGAGTGCTAGTGTTATCAGAGGCTCCTTCTTTGGATGGCTCTTGAATTTCTACAAGATCAACAACACTCCCACTATCCTCTTTGAATATGAGCTCTCTCTCTCTCTCTCTCTCACAAAAGACTCCTCTTCGAGCTACAAAGACCACGTTTCATTAGGTATGTAGAACAAGTATCCAAAGGACTTTTTTGGATAGCCAATGAAAAAACACTTCTTGGCTCTGGGTTCAAGTTTGTCATGAGTCTCTCGTCTTACAAGTGCCTCACAACTCCAAACATTGATATGTGCGAGCGAGGGAGCTTTCCTTATCCACATCTCATGAGGTGTTTTAGAAACCTTCTTTGTTGGAGCAAGATTCAAGATATGTGCGACTGTCTCTAAGGCATACCCCAGAAATGAATAGGAAGAGAAGCTCGACTCATCATGGAACAAACCATATCTAGTAAGGTTTAATTACGCCTCTCAGCTAAACCATTAAGTTGTGATGTTCTGGGAGGAGTCAATTATGAAACAATTCTACATTCCTTAAGATAGTCGTGGAACTCAATACTTAGATACTCACCACCTCTATCAGATATGAGCATCTTTATTTTCCTGCCCAATCATCTGTAAACGTCACATAATACCGATTAGCATATCTTGTGGTGGATCAGAATGGGCCGCATACATCTGTATGGATGAGGTCCAATAATCCTTCACCTCTTTCACATGTTCCACTGAAAGGTGATTTTTTCATCTTTCCCAAGAGACAAGATTCACATTCATCATTTGTCCTAAGGTCAAATGATTACAATACTCCATCCATTTGGAGTTGGGCGATACATTTCGTGCTTATGTACCCAAGACAAAAATGTCACAAACATGCCTTGTCCACACCATTCGACGAATCAATATGAAGCACATTATTGCCTAAGTTATCAAAAAATCACAGTTTCATACACTCCATTAAATGGTAAAGATTTAAACATAAAAATACCATTTTTGAAAGCAGAAATTGAACCAATATCATTATCAAAAGTGTATTTAAAACCTTGTCTAAACAGTGCATGAAAAGAAATAATGTTTCGTGTCATTTCTAAGGAGTAGCAACAATTTAATAAGTCAATCATAACATCACTACTAAGCATAAGTTCATAAGTCCCAATCTTGATAACAGGTGAAGATCGCCTATTCCCTATGATCAGGTTCAGTCTTCCATGCTCGACTTCCTCACTTTTTTCTTAGTCCTTGCAAAGCAGAACAAATATGGAAACCACATCCTGTATCAAGAACCCAAGTATGAGAAAGTTGTGTGTTAGTGACTTGGATAGTGTAAGTACCTAATGAGGACGCCTCGATTTTTCTATCCATAAAGTCATGTAAGTATTTTGGGCAGATTCTTCTCCAATGACCCTTTTTACCACAATGGAAGCAAGTGGCCTCTTTTGGATCATTGATCGCAGGAACATCAAAGTTAGGCTTCGTCTTAGACCCACTGCCAGACCCTCCAACATGGGCCTTCCCTTTCCTATTGTATTGAGAAGGAGCCTTCCTCTTTTTACATTTGCCAGATCCAATGGCTAGGACAAGAGAATTTGTTGCATTAGAGGCATGGTATTTCTTCATCCCTGACTCAACATTTTGCAACAAATTATGGAGTTGGGTCAATTTCATCTCTATAATCTTCAGATGATAAGTTAGGACAAACTAATTATAACTAGGAGGCAAAGAGTTAAGGACCATATCAACGTCAAACTCTTCATCGAATGACACATTGAGCCTCTCGAGTTTCTCCACATCCTTTGCATTTTTTGTACGTAAGCATAAATAGATTCTCCTTCCTTGAGCTTGAATTCCAAAGAGATTTGATCACTTCATAGTGCTCTTGTCTGGCATTCTTGTGGAACTTTCCAACAAGGTCAAGACTCATCTCATATGGACAATAGTCCTCATAGAACTTGGCCGGGTCAGGTGCCATAGTGGCCACCATGATGCAAGCAACCTTCATGGTGTCATCAGAATGTTTGTTGTAGGAAGTAGTTTCCTTAGGAGTAGCGATGGAATGATCGATTTCAACAAAAGGCTTATCGAGCACGTATTCCTTGCCATCGTATCGAAGATTCATCTTTAAATTTCTCATCCATTCCATGTAGTTAGGACCAGTGAACTTCTATTTTGACAAAATCGAGAGTAGGGAAAAATTTAAGTTTGAGGAGCCGGTTTGAGTAGTTGCGAGATCGCCGTTTCTAGACATCTATTAAGAGACAAAGTTTTATTTAGTGATATAAATCATTAATATTTTAACCCAAAATTAATATTCAAGGCTAGGATCCTAAATACAATTCACAATAAAGAAAAGAGATGTCGTAATCTAATTGCGAATTTATTAAGGTAGGTAACACAAATTTACCAATTCCAATCTAACATGAAATTACTAGATCATTTGAGATTCATTGAATCTTATCAATGACATGTTTAATCTCAGATTATGCTCTTCATTTTGTGTCTGGGATGCCGATGATCACAAATAAGAGGTGAATAACCATGCAAACTCGCTTGACAACATCTATATCATTTATCATCTCAAATTAATGTGACAGTAAACCACACACGCTCCATTAACAACGATAAATTTCGGTTGTCCGTCACTCAACTTTATAGTCCCAAATTATTGGGTCGGTTAACCACTCATGCTCCACTAACGACTTATAAAGAGTGATGCGCGTTTTCATGGATTACCATACATTTCACATTTTGTCCTAAAGTAACTAGAGTTGGGATTTTATAAAAGGTTTAGTTACTTTATTGTATCATACTTTTAGAGGTTATCTCCTTTCAACCCGTTCGGCTAACGACCATCCAGCACACAAGGGAGCGGTGGGTGAGAGTAGACACCCATTCAACGGTCATTTTATAGGTCGTTTCCTTATACCCCCTTATATCATGGCTTCGTAAATGAGGCATACTAACGATCGACTGACTTGTCATATACATATAGTATATTAAACTTTTAATCATATACATATATATATATATATATATATATATATATATATATATTATACGGTGTATTTTAAAACTTTTCAAAATACAAGGTTTAGATATTAATTATCTAAATTATCATATAATTAATTAGTCAATTTAAACATATTATGAATTTTTAATTATCCTTTAATTACATTACTATTAAATTAATTATTAAATTCATAAAAGATAATTCAATTTTATTTTATCTAATTAAAAATTAGCAAAGAAGGATATCTCCTAATATTTAGGGTTTTAAGGATTATCACACAAGGAATTCTAAATTCGGAATCTTACAGAATTAATACTGGATAATTACCAAAATTAATACATAAATCTGATAAGGAGGATGAAAACCCAAAATTCTGGAAAACGCTAAGCTCACGTCATGAGAACTATCTCTCACGTCGTGAGATCAATATTTCGAAAAAAAAGTGTAGTTCGATTCAAATCATGTGCAATCAATGTTTGACAAATCTAGGCTCTGATTTCGCTGATGGGTTTTATAGATAGAAAATATGTACAATGCGGAAAACAATAAACAATTAATAGGGTACATGCATCATATAAAAGATCTATGTCATACACCTTAATAGCAACATACAATGAACAAGTAAACTAACCTAGCCCTAGTGTAAATCAAAAATCACAATGTTTAGGTTACATACCTTTTGATTTGTTATAGCAAACAAATCAAACCAATCCTTGAAGTTATGAAGCTTGGAAAAACTAGCACCAAAGAGATGATGCCTCTAATGCTTTGTACCCAAACCTTAACAACAAGAACACATGAGGAGAGAGGACAGGGTTAAGGAATTTCGGATCTTAGAAGAGTTCGAAGGCATGGACGAAAATAATGAGACCATAAGGTCATATTTATAGGTGATAACGAATCCTTGGATAACACTCAATTAACTATAATAGTAATATCTCAAATAGGTAGTTATCAAAACCTTTACTTATCCTCCAAGGCTTCCTAGAAGCCTTAGGAACCTTTAATAAAACTGTTCCCTAGAGGGAGGTTCTAAAAACTCTCCATTGCTCAACTTTTGAAAAATGTCACTTTTAATCCCCTCACTTCCAATTAATTTAATTAATCCCAAAATTAATTTCAATTAATTTCTGATTAACTCTAAATTAATAATTACTATTTCTAATTAATATATTAATCACATAATATATTAATAAATTTCCCTCTCTCTCCCAATGTAATTCTTCTCAATTTCTAGTTTTGAGGGCAACCCAAAAATGACTTTGCTTTTAATTCAAGAATATATCAATTTAGTTATTGGCTTAGACACCTAAATCAACAATAACGACTAGGCATAATATCATTCTTAAAGCTTTGGCAGAGTAACTACCAGACATAATATTATCCTAACGTTTGCATGCAGTTTGAAAACTATTGATATATTACAAGTAATAATCTTTTTGTAAAATCATTAAAATAGTTTTATAACATGTATTCCCCCCATAAAACATTTGAAAATGGTAAAAGTGGGGTCGTAAAACTCATCTTAACAGCGTGACTTGAAAGACTCGGGTTATCGCATCAGGAACTTCCAGCCATTTCCGGAGGCAGAGAGGATTCTGAATCGATTCAGAGAGAAAGAGAAAGAGTTTAAGGTGTGGAGATTTGGAGAAGTGAAGGCCTCTATTTATATGGTCAATTTTGACATGCACACGACACAACTATCTATGCGTGTCGTGTATGGGCTTCGTGGCTCCATTCAAAACTTGCCACATGTCACTTTCCTGGTGGTCCGCGTCTCTCGTATCTCAATGAATCTGAGTGTCATACATGCACGTCGTGCGTGGCGCGCATTACGCGCGCACAATTAATGTTTTGTAAAAATTCATATCTTTCTTATATGAATCTTTTTTATGACATTCTTTATATATTTATGTTGCTATTGATGAGTACTACAACTTTCCTTTAGGTTGTCTTGGCTAATTCCAACTTCCATTTTTAGCCGTATTTTATGTTTTTCTAAAAATCATATCTTCTTCGTACATACTCCATTTTTGGCCTTCCTTACCTCTAAGTCCTTTTAATAACTTTGGCAAAAAATCAACCAATCTCTTAGTACTATTTTTACGTTGTAAAATTTATTCACACGATTGATATTACTTTTTACAAAAGTCATAACTCCTCCAATCGAAGTCAGATTTTTACGAAGCTTATATCCTTGAAATCTCCTCACAATATACTTTCCTAATAGGTTACCCTTTATACTAATTAACGCAACTTTTTATGTACTTAATTATGCGATTTGTGTATATCTTGGACTATTTTCTTTAATATATCGAGGTTCTAAGCCTTATGTTTAGATACTTATAATTTCCCGAGCCCTTTTACAATCGGTGACGATTGACAATTGTCGCAATTGTCACATTTTTCCCCCGTTTAAAGAATTTCGTCCCGAAATTTAGATCGTAGAGTTTTTCTTATCGGGGGAGACCGGTTTCTTAATCCTTGTTTGATCCTTCCTAACTTATCCCTCTTTTATCTCCCATCTTTGAGTTTACGTTGTTTCTACATCTAATTCCTTAACTTCTTCTTCTTGGTGTTTATTTATTCTTATTTTTCACCAAGAGGAAACCTAGTCTTAGGTTTTGTTCTTCTTTGTTTTGTTATTGATTTCTGTAGGGATTTCTATGTTCTAATCTCCATGTGTAAGTACTAACTTTTATTATTCTTAGGAATATTATACACATAATTGTATTATAAATAGGAACGTATGTATATTACATTCTTTCAAGGTACACATTTCAAGGATTTCTAATCCTTTCCATTTAATATCCTAAGCATTACACATATATCTTTATAAGGTAATCCTAATATCTCCTTATTAAATTATTTCCCATGGATACTTTGGCTCAAGTATCTCTCCACTGGATTTGTTAGTTCTACAAGACTTTGCGGTGTGCCCTTTTCTACCGCAGCTGTTACAAACTAGTTCTCTATAATTGCCCTAATGGTGATAACTGTAATTGTCACACTTGGGAAGGTTTCCAAAATACTCTCTTTGAAGAATCGGCGATCTTTCTTGATACTTCTTGATGTCTCCTTTCTTCCATAAGGATCGACTTGATTCTCCTTTGGGACCTTCTTTCTAGTTCTTTCTGTGTTCCTTGACTTCTTTCTTACTCTTCCTTGAGTTGAATGGTTTCTTCTTGATCACAGGTTCTTCTAGATTAAAGGCTGATGGTCTAGCATCTTTGTAGTATTGGGTTGGGCTGTGTATATCATCCTTTGAAATCATGTAGCTAGCCCCTTGAGGTATGCTTCGATCTTCCCAATTTCTAAGACGATCAAATCTGGACATAATGTGGCTAGGTCCTCAAAGCATAAGATATAGGTGGACAAACTTATGTTCCTTACAGTCAGGTGATGGAATTCTTTTTCCACTTGAGTCATGTCTTCCTAAGAACAAATATCTCTTATCATTAGCTTCTGCAGTTGTTCCCATGAAACTACATATGCTGCGTCTATGCTTAAGGTCTTGACCTGAGCCTTCCATCAGGTAAGAGCCTTATCCATAAATGTGCAGGTTGTAAACTTTACCCTATAGTCCTTTGCACACTTGATTTCCATTTCTTTTATCTAGTGGATTAATCCATTTACTCCTTCGTCTCCATAGATTGTTCTTGGTTTGCTATTGACAAATTCATGGTAGGTGCTTGTTATCTGCCTATCTTCTTTATCTGCTTTCTCGATATTTTCTTCCTTCCGAGTAACTCCGTAATTTCCTAGGATGTCTGAGACTTGACGCTCAATCATTGAATTGATGGTGGTTGGTTTTACTAAAGCTAACGTTGCCGTGTTTTCGTCCTATAATGAGGTTACTTGTCCTTCTTTCACATAGATTTTACTAGTAAAATTTAAAATTTTTAAATCTTTATGCATTTTTAGAAATGCACTATTCCTCCTACTTGCGTTTTTAAGTTATTTTATGGTCTCTAACTAGTAAATTTCTTAGCAACCTATCTTCTTATCGGCTTATGCTTTTCCTAGATGGCTTGGTTGTCTTTAAATGAGATTCCTAGTCATTTAAGGGAATTACCATGCATAATGTTATTTTATTCCTTTCGCTCTTCATGAATTTGGAAAGGCAAGGTTTCTAAGCTTAAATGGCTTTTTAGTCCTTACGGTGCATAAGTAATAGCTAACATAAATTCGGGGTAAAAAGCGTTAGTTTTTTGAAAATTGGGTGATGCACGTCGGGCATGACGTATGCGCCTCGCGCACCTTCATCAGATCAATATTAAATGATGAATTTTGGCTTTATTCGACACATGCTTCCAATAGTTCGAATGGTCCCCACACTCGACTGGATCCCACACGCGACGAGCACGTTGTGCGTTTGTCATTTTCGAGCATTGATTCTTCGATTCCTCCTACTTTCAAGGTACCTCTAGTGCATATTTTAACTTCTACTTAGTTCATAACAACCAATGATTCTATATTTAGCATTTTTGAGGTTGTATAGTATTTTGCCACTTTGGCTTGTAATACTCGAAATTGATTAGCTAAATGTCTAGTTTAACTACCGATTACTAAACCCCAATGCTTGATTTCTCCTTTAATCAGTTAATCTATCCTTAATTTGAGGCTTCGTTTTTGGGGTAAAACCTAGGGTTTTGCTAAATCCATCGATTCATTGTGTTTTTGATTAAATTGATGGTGTATTCTACTAGTATAAGCTTCACCTAACATTCCCCTATAGATTCTAGGTTGAATTTTGGGCGATTTCGGGGGCTTTTGGTACTGACTATTTGTCGTGTTCTTGAAGCACGTCGGGCATCTTCATTACACGCGACGCATCTTCATACTGCGCATGGTGCAGTTCTTGACACACGCGAACTATATTTTCTGTTATTTTGCAATCCTTTTACTTACAGTACTTTAATTCTAACTATCTTGCCCTATTTTTCTCAGGTTATGTCTCGATCAAGTCGCAGAGGGCTAGTCAGTTATCGCCTAACTAGCCATCCTATCCATTTCTACAGTTCACAGATGATATACCTACTGAGGATCGGAGCTTCTTCGTTTCCCGGTTGATTGCTCTACTGTCCAAACAGTTCAGTATTCCTCAGGCCCTCCTATGACAGACCGTTGATGATCTTGGATTGTCAGCGCGATTGGAGTGGTATCTCACTCGGGTGCTTAGTGATGATAACGGTCTTGGGATTTTTACCTGCCACGGGTGGTATCGGATCTTCACGACTCAAGAGGTCATTTATCACAAGCTCTTATAAGAGTTCTTTGCTACGGTTCGCTTTGCCAGGCGGCCAACGGTCTGGATAAATCAATCCGTCTTTACCTTTCATTTGGGAGGGGTATCCCACTCCTGCAGTATTGCAGAGCTACGATGGCGACTAGGGATTTTTACTGAGGAGGAGGTTGCTACTCCTCATTTTATTTCTTATCTAGACATTTGCATCCTTTATCCACCTCAGGAGTATGAATAGATGTAGGTCTGGGCTCATGCTAGGGGCATCTATGTCTCTAGGGTGGCCAAGGAGTGTTCCTTTAGATCTCCTATCTTCATGCTGATCCATTGCATGATTGCTTCCACTATCTGTCACCGTGAGGAGTGTAAAGGTTCCTTCGGGTGACCTATTCTACATGTGGTGTCTGATCCACATTGAGAATTGCCTCCACCTCCTTTATTCCCTTGCTTTGTACTTATCTTCCGTGGATGTAGGCTCTATGGAAAAGAGTCGAATCTGTGGAAGTCATTAGGCTACTCGTTTGGCTCGTTCCTATGGGATTGACACCAACGTGATGGTTCTGTGCCCCATCTGCGAGTTAGGTGTGACTGATCTGAGGAAGATACGGGCTGTCGTACGGGGAGTTGATCAGATCCCGAGGATCCCTGATGATGATATTGTTCCGCCTCTGAGACAGGTGGAGCCGGAGCCTGTTCATGAGCCCACGTTTGTGAGGCGCTAGAGTGTAGGCACGCACCAGAGGATGCTCGACAGGAGCCTGAGATTGAGGTTTACTTCCACCACTTGTCTCAATGCATGGACGTTCTACAACAGTATAATCAGAGGATCATGACAACCCTTGCCAGGGTGATGGATCATTTTGGGATCGATTATCTACCTTTTGCACGATTAAACCACAGAGCTGGACCTTCAGGAACACAGCAGGGTGATACTGGTGATGACATCGGCGACGATGAGGATGAGGATGACGAGTATGCGAGTGATGATGGCGATGGTGACGAGAGGGTTTGATTTGAATATTTTGTTGTATCTTGATACTTGTTCTATGGATTTGACATCTTTTGATACACTTTATGTATGTTATATTTTTATTTTGTATTGTATGATATATATATATATATATATATATATATATATATATATATATATATATATATATATATATATATATATATGTTCTTCTATTTTACTAATCACCAAATCTAAACTCGGTTAGTACATTGGTCCAGTCAGAATTAAACATAGGTGATCGGTCTACGTTTAGTTGTGGGTTGACATATGTACATTGATTTAGTTAAGATAATTGATTATTATATTTGATGCTTTTGATTTGTGTACTTAAATGTTCTGGATTTGCAATTATTATGTTTGTTTTGTACTTTTAGACTATCAAATAAGGATCAGCCAGATGAGAAGTACCGGAGGACAAGACCATTTTAGCATATAGTCATTCTGAAATCCAAGAACCCAAGCGACAGTTCGAACTAGTCACCTTTCCCATAAGTAGTCTATCAGTAGGGTACTTAATAATAATACTTTTATTTATAGGTTTGAGGACAAGCCTTATCGGAGTATATGCCCTAGTCTATAGTCGTAATTTCTTAAAGGAACACTAGTTCGCTATAACCTTCGACACTGATACCATTCTTTGTCACACCCTTAGCCTGTGGCGGAAATACCGAGCCGTGATAGGGTACGTTTGATTATCCAAATCACAAGCATAGCATGAACAACATAATTATTTTATTTATAACCCATAAATACGTTGATTCTTACATGATAAAATCTAACTAACTCCATGCTTCTTGTCCTTCCTTGAAACGATCTTCTCTTCTTTCGGCTTCCTAGGAATACATGGGTTTTGAACACGGTCAACATAATGTTGGCGAGTTCAAAGGTTTTGAAGATTTAAAATTATTCTTTGATATAGAATCTTTGTTTACGAATATATCCAACACTATAAGTTTCTAGGGAGTATTTTCTTTTACTATCTTTAATTCGTAAGTTATCATGTTTTCGTTTAATGTTTGAATCGTTTCTTCCATATTTCAGGTAGAGATTTGGTTTATACACTCGATTAGTTTCGAGTAGTTATTAGATAAGATACTTAGGAAAGTATCTATCTTTATGTTTTAACATATACCTTATATCTCATTTTTCCTAGGATAAATTACTTCTTTCATTCTTATCCTCTAATTTTTCCTTTATAGATATTTATCTCATTTTCTTATCTTTTTCATACTTTAACTACTTTCTAGGCATTCTCCTGTAGGTAATTTAATTTAATAAGGTTGGTGAGCAATGTTACAATGAGTCCCTATAACTGAGCTATATGATTTGAGATTACCTCGCCATGATGCTTCATTGGGCATCATGAAAAGACTATAAAGTTATGCCTGTCGGGGTTGTAGTTACCAACCGTAGGTGGGAGTCTCAGTCTCGTATAGATCTATACACACCTTTAACACTCACTTGAGATTAACGATTATAGGTCCGGGGTAGCCGAATATCAATCAACTATGGATGAATAATACGTCTCATTTAACACTTACTTTAATAAACGTTTTAAGTATGATTATTTATCTTTTTTATTTTTTTCTTTAGTTTTTCCTTTAATATTCTCTTCTTACATAATTATTCATATATATATATATATATATATATATATATATATATATATATATATATATATATATATATATATACACACACATAACCTTATATACATAATAGTTATATTTACTTTGATATCTTTGATAAGATATTAAGGCATCGTTCAGTTAAGTACATTGCCTACCCTTAAGTTTTCTTTTGATATAGTTTATTTCATAATTATTCTGATACGTATATATATTATACCATATCCAATAAATACTTAATAGGTTCTTGATATTTATAGGATATTAAGGCAGAGTAACAAGTAAGTACAAAGTTTAGCCTAATATTTAGCCAGCATAGCGACTCGAAACTAGGTTATTCTAGGGAATAGGCCAACATAACAACTAGGTATAATACTTTAGTATAATCTGAGGCATTATAACGAATAGGCATAATATCATTTTTAAAGCTTAGGCAGAGTAACTACCGGACATAGTATCATTCTTAAAGCTTAGGCAGAGTAATATTATCCTAACGTTTGCGTGTAGTTTCAAAACTATTGATATATTACAAGTAATAATCTTTTTATAAAATCATTAAAATAGTTTTATAGCATGTATCCCTTCTATAAAACATTTGAAAATGGTAAAAGTGGGGCCGTGAAGCTCACCTTAACAACGTGATTTGAAATATCATTCTTAAGGCCTGTATTTATAGGGTCGATTTTGACATGCGCGCAACACAAATATCTATGCACTTTCTGCATGGGCTTCGTGGCTTCATTCAAAACTTGTCACGTGTTACTTTCCTGGTGGTCCACGTCTCTTGTATATCGACGAATCTAGGTGTTAGACATGTACGTTGTGCGTGTGCGTACATTACGCGCGCACGATTAATTTTTTGTAAAAATTCGTATCTTTCTTATATGAATCTTGTTTCTGACATTCTTTATATATTTGTATAGCTATTGATGAGTACTACAACTTTCCTTTAGGTTTTTTGGCCAATTCTAACTTCCATTTTTTAGCCGTATTTTATGTTTTTTCTAAAAATCGTATCTTCTTCGTACGTACTCCGTTTTTGGCCTTCCTTGCCCCTAAATTCTTATTTCGAGGAGTACTATGACTTTCCTTTTAATAAATTTGGCCAAAAATCAACCAATCTCTTAGTACTATTTTGACGTTGTAAAATTTATTTACGCGGGTGATATTACTTTATACAAAAAGATCATAACTCCTCCAATCGAAGTCAGATCTTTACGAAGTTTATATCCTTGAAATCGCCTCACAACATACTTTCCTAATATGTTACCCTTTTTACTAAATAACGATACTTTTGCGCACTTAATTATGCGATTTGCATATATTTTGGACTATTTTCTATTATATACCAAGGTTCTAAGCCTTGTTTAAATACTTATCATTTTCCGAGCCCTTTTACAATCGGTGACCGGTGAAAATTGTCGCAATTCTCACACTATATCTAATAATGACCTTTATAACTATCTGGTCAAAGAACAACCTTTATCTATATCCACATATAGCAATCCTCATCGATGGAGGTTAAAATGAGTTAGAGATTAGCCACTAGCACCAAACCACAAGCATTATATACTATAAGATTAGGGACAACTCAACCAATTTGGGGATCTAAGCGAACCAAAAATTTGGGGTCATTTGGTCTTTCATCTTAAACATGATTATTGATTATTTGATTAGTAATAACAATCACCATGACAACCACAAATGAACAAACAATAAACTCGAAGTAAATTATTGGATTATAGATTAGAAATACATGTTGCTTAAGAATATAGATAATGAAAAACATATCAGATTCTTAATCTACCCTGAGTTTTTGAAATAAATAGAGAATGAGATCAGTTAATGCTAGAATAAAAAAATAAGTCAATAATACTTATCAGATTCTCTTTTACGAAAAAAAACATATCAAAATCTTAATCCACCACAAATCCACAATCACAGATGAGGAGATAAATAGATAATGAAAAATAGGAAAAATCAAAACTAGAACTAAAAGATAATCAGAATATCAGATAATTGAAACTGGAAACACATAACGTTTCAGACTCTCAGTTCATTAGTTGAGATCTTGCAATGCTGCCTCTGATTTGAATTCGACTGATTGAGAGTGACCGAATCGAATGTCGTTGGCTGTTGGCGCTGGCTGCGTTTCTGCGTTTCAAATTAGAATAGAGATTGGTGGGCAGGAGGAGAAGCCGACGAGAAGGAAGAACATTAGAACATATGTGTTTTTGTGGAAAATGAATCGTCACTTTGATTGTTGATTGTGGTGTCAGGTCAGTTGTGCGACGTGGGTAACAGTCAAGTGATCGATTCTCAGTTTTATTGACTATAATTAGTGAATAAGCTTTAAAATTGGGGCTTTAAGCCCTTGCTTAGTTTGGCAAAATGTTGTAATAATAAATTTTTAGTTTTAGGGTAATTTTAGAATAAAATGTTAGATGAAGATAGAAGCCAAATACGATTTTAAAATTGAACTTTTAGATAAACGAAAAAATTTACACAAAAAAAAAAAGAATTTGAAGAAGATGGAACGAGAGAATATTTGGTCACCACAAGAAATTGAGAAGTTTTAATAGTGTGTGGGAGAAATTGGATTAGATGAATGTATAGACACCAGCAGTGAGCACGACTCAGGTCATTGGATCCCCAACACGTGACATACAATTCGGATATCACACAAGCGGTCACGTGACTTGAGGATTTTAACTTTTAACCGTCCATCAATGAAGGTGTCTTCAAATCTTAAGAATCAAAATTATAAGTATACGATGTAAATGTGTAACATCCTTAAGTTAATATAACTTACTCAATAACCGTAACAGATATGAACTTCTTCGAAGTCGTTAGCAATAAATTGATTTGACTTTTCATGTCAATTGTATGTCATGTGTTAGTCACTTACTCCTGTAATTCTTCTCAAACAAATGTTTACATGATCTGGTCTTAGAAGAATTTTATACTAGACGACATACATACATACATACATACATACATACATACATACATACATACATACATACATACATACATATATATATATATATATATATATATATATATATATATATATATATATATATATATATATATATATATATATATCAGGAACGGTCCAAATATATAGTAGATCGAAGGTGAAAAGAAAAAATGTGCCCCTAAAATCAAAAATAGACAAACCGTTATAAAATTCACAACTAATATTAAAAAACAAAAATATGACCACAACATTATAAAAACAACTAATTTAAAGAAAAAATATTTTTTCATACTATTTTTTGATAAGTTGCTTTTTTTCTCTCAATATATATACCATATATTCTAAGATTTTTGGGCCCGTTAGAAACATGGGCCCTGGGTGACTGCCCGGGTTGCCCATCGTCTGGACCGGGTCTGATATATATATATATATATATATATATATATATATATATATATATATATATATATATATATATATATATAAAAGTTTAATAAAAAAACATTATTAATCAACAAACTAATGAACTAATTCAAGGCGTCAAAATTTAAAGTGATCGACGATCAAAGAAAGGTTGTAAATATGTACATTATACGCATATGCATCAGATTATACTAAAAATTCATTTTTTTTTGTTTATTTTCTTAGGCCATGTTTTTGTTGAAAAAAAAAATCGAATATATAATTGTCCATGATTTTTCGTCTTTTTTTTAAATAGAGATTCATATATTTATATAAAAAACGGATTTGTTTTTTTTTATCAAAAATACTCACTTCATTTTCATTGTTTTTTGAAAAGTTAAGGTCTATATTTATATTACTAAATATATCAAAATTCATATTTTTTGGTATTTTTTAAACATAGATTCCTATTGATGTAAAAAATAATTTTTTTTCCGAAATTTCAGTTCAGATTCACATTGTGAATCTACTCAAATTCACAGTGAATCTATTGAAAAATGATTATATTCAACTCAAATTCACAGTGTAAACAAAAATAAATCAGATTAACATTGTGAATTCTGAAAACTGAATTATATACACTTCAAATTCATAATGTGAATAAATTCACGTGTTGATTTTACAAAACTCATTTATAAGTAATTAAACGTTAAAATATTATGAAATCACATGTAAATATATTTCGATTCAAATGTAAATTTCACTAAATTTATTTCTGAATGATCAAAGAGTTGGAATAAAAAGTCAGATTCATATTATGAATGTTAAAACTAAAATTCATATGATGAATGTTAAAACTGAAATATTTACGGTTCACATTCATAGTGTGAATCTGCACAAATCAAGGTATTTTTTTATATATAAAATAATTCTGAAAACTAAATTATATACATTTCAGATTTATAATTATGAATTTTGTTATATTCACATTTTTTTTGATAAAAACATGACCTAAAAAAATAAACGAAAAAAAGATGGTGGGTTTTTTGTATAATCCGGTGAATATGCGTCCAATGTACAAATCTACAACAATTTCCTTGGCTATTGATCGTTATGATTTCTGACACATACGATGCGTTTATTGGTTCCTTGTTAATAATGGTTCACTATTGTACCTAAGACCTTATTGTTAGAAAACATTTTGTTAAACATTATATTAGCCAAGTGGCTAACCCAACTTTTATATATATATATATATATATATATATATATATATATATATATATATATATATATATATAACGGTCGTTCCAACTAAAAAATTCGTGAAAGCCCAAGAAATTATTAAAATAAAAAAAAAACTTTTTTTTTTTTTTTTAAAATATCAGCCATTAAGTCACTTCTTAAGTATTTAATTAAGTGAATATATATATATATATATATATATATATATATATATATATATATATATATATATATATATATATATATATATATATATATATGTGTGTGTGTGTACCCGCATTTATTTTTTTATTTTTATTTTGCATTTTATAAACACAACTCATATTTATATTTATTTTTATTGTGTATTATATCACATGTGATTAAACTCTAGTATCGTTTTTTTTTACCTGGAAAACCCTAAAATACAATAGGTAAAATCTTTATAGGCATTTAATCAAACAGATAGGATGTAACACCCCGACTCCCAGGTATAAAATTTAAAAGCTTAAAGTCATATTCTTGGACCTACTCGACGAGTTGGTTGCCCCCAACTCGTCGTGTAGAAGTGGATCAGGCCGCGTATGTTATGAGGTCTACTCGACGAGTCGGAGGACCCCGACTCGACGAGTAGGAGCTGGAAAATGAAATCCTAATTTTTAGGGTTTACACCCTCTTTAAAGGACCTTAAGTCCTTTCCTCCAGCCCCTTACCACTTCTTGACGACCGGAAGAAACCCTAATCAGTCTATACCTAGTTCTTGAGTGTTTGTGAGATTTAAAGAGTGATTTTGGTGCATTTTGTGACGAAGGTTTGAAGTCTAAGGAGCTTGGAGCAAAGAGAAGCTTGTGGATCTGACTCTACTTCATCTTAGCTAGATCTCTTCATGCAAAGGTTTAGGGCCATTTTTAGCATATTTGTGAGTCAATTCAGGTAATGGGCATGATCTGAAGTTGTAACTTCAGACCTGGACTCCTCTTGGTCCCTATAGTCATAAAGTTATTAGATTTAGCAAGCATTGGCCCTTCTCTTTGGGTTAAACCTTTCCCTTAGGTTGGTTTTGGCATTTATGAACATGCATGTACGTTTGCAACTTTACGTGGAAACCATGCCCTATGAGGTTGGATATGCAATATGGAGCTTTGGGGTAGCTTAAAAACATCTGGATACGAAATGGATTGAAGGGACTCAACGAGTCGCGTAGCCGACTCGACGAGTCGATTGAAGATTGCCTGTATTGGTTCTGCATGAACTCGGCGAGTCAGTAAGAAGACTCAACGAGTTAGTTAGGGTTTTCCCGACATTTGGACCCTGCATGGACTCGACGAGTTGTTTGGAAACTCGGCGAGTCAATTAGGGTTTTTATGATTTCCTGAGTTCTTAAGGAACTCGACGAGTTGCTAGCTGCACTCGTCGAGTTGGGTCAACATGGACTGTTGACTTTGACCGTTGACTTTGACTTTGACCAAGGGTTGACCAGTTGGACTTTTGAGGGTATTTTGGTAATTTGGGATTCTGATGGACTTGGTCATATTGTGGTTATAGGTGGTTGAGTTCGTGGCAGTGATTCGGGAGTTTGATCCTATCATTACAGTTCGACATCGTGAGGTGAGTTCTTCTCACTATATCAACAGGGTCTACGACACCAAGGCCGGCCCTTTATGATTTGTATCCTGTTATAGGATGGTTGCTATGTTAGTGATCTGTTAGATCGATATATTGGTAATAGGATGGTTGCTAGGTTAGTGATCTGTTAGATCGATATCCTGGTTATAGGATGGTTGCTATGTTAGTGATCGGTTAGATCGGTATCCTGGTTATAGGATGGTTGCTATGTTAGTGATCGGTTAGATCGGTATGGGGGATTGGTTTGAGGCAGGTCCTGGTTTGTGCTGTAGGCCAAGATACCCATGGCGGACCGGATAGACTGCAGACCCGGTTAGGGCATACTAGTCAGGCCGAAGTCCCGGCGAGCGGTCCGGATAGGCTGAAGGCCCTGAGAGGCGGTCCAGATGTGTCGATGGCTCGGAGAGCGGTCCTAATAGACTGATGGCCTGTGAGGCGGTCCAGTCAGACTGATGGCTCATTATGCATGTTGTGTTTGTTTATATGATATGTTTATATCTGTATGGTGTTGGTATTTTAGGGGAACTCACTAAGCTTCGGGCTTACAGTTGTTGATTATGTTTCAGGTACTTCTGATGATCGCGGGAAGGTGAAGGCGTGATCGTGCACCTCTTTATATTTTCATGATTTGATTATGGGGATACTCTGATGTTAAACTCTTTTGAAAACAAATTGTAATAACTTAATGGTTTTAAGTGTTTTAAAAAGTTTTAAATTGGCTTGAATTTTTGTGGTTGTTACAAGTTGGTATCAGAGCCTTGGTTTGAGTGAATTGGAGGAAACACTCGTGTGTATCCAATCTCAAACTGAGGACAAGAATTTTAAAATGATTTTCAAAATAATAAAGGAGGATGCAAGTGTACGATCAGCCGGAGCCAATAAGTAGACCCCAAAATACCTTACAGATTATTTGATTTTGTGATATGTTAGAACAGTATGCTAGTACTACGCTAGGGATCTTCAGGAATTGCATGATATGATTGCTTGATTATATGATGCCTGATAGCCTAGGGTTTTTCCTTATATGAAATTGACATTATTACTGTAGTTTCTTAGTTTATGGATCACGACTGTACATAATTAAGATCTTATAGCCTGAGAATGTTTGGTTTGGCCTTACTTCCTGTTCTTGTTTGATGAAGGGCTTAGGGTAGGATCAGGTATTCAAAAGTCTATAGGGTCGAACGTTATGTATGGCTAGCATACACTAGTGCTGCAGGGTTGGTGGAAGTTTCATGGATGAGTTGTGTGGGATCAGTCCGCCAGTTATAAGATATTTAGCCTTCCTCTAGGAGTGAGGATTGAGCGCATGGCATGCTTACGTATAGTGTTAGGGCGTTGTGATGATAATTGAGACAAATATGGGTAGGTGTAAAAGGTAGTATGGGCCCGTACCACTGAAAGCACAGGACCCATACGCGTAGCAAGGAAGTCACAACCCCTAGGGTTTTGTTGGGAGTTGGTTCCCAGATTATTATATGGAATATCTGATATCTTCCTGGTATATTTTCAGCATGGTGGTTACTCGACGATTTGTGACTGATCCGAGTTAGGATCAGGAGGCGGCGGACAGGTGGCACCAGCAGTGCCCGAGACTATCAGCCATATGGGGCCAGACGAGATGGACGCTAAGATTCGGGAGATCCTACATGATGAGGTTGCTGCGATGTTCCGGGCTCAGTTATCGGAGATGTTTGGGTCTATTAAGACTGCCATGATGGTGTATTTCGATGAGCGTTACGCAGCCCTCACTGAGACGGCTGCCGCAGCAGCTACAGTGACTGTAACAGGGACAGGGGGGAGCTAGTCGGGCATTCCAGTATTGAGACTTTGATAACACGAAGCCCCCGACTTTTGATGGGACTCAGGACCCCATCAAAGCCATGAGGTGGCTTTTTGACGTGGAGGGGTGTTTCTTCACATGTTCATGTCCTACTGACCAGAATGTCAGATGTGCCCTGAACCTGCTGAGGTCCGGGGCAAAGGACTGGTGGAGGTTGGTGACTGGGTCTTACACTGATGATCAGAGAGCCGCGATTACTTGGGAGCAGTTCAGGGATATGTTCCGTGCCCGCTACATCCCATGGGTCGAGCGGGAACGGTTAGCTCAGGAGTTCTTGGAGTTGAGACAGGATGGTAAGATGGTGACAGAGATGACCCGTATGTTCACGGAGATGGCGATGTTCTGCCCGGTGTTGAAGCAAAAAGTGACCCTCTTAAACTTAGCAATCCGCAATCATCTCCTGCTACCGCAACTCTTTTGTCTACCGAAATTACTTTGCTACTACCGCAATCTAAGAAGTGAACCGCAATGAAGACTTATGTTACGTATTGACTTAGCAATAACATACGTTTATCCAATGGACCTTGCATGGCCATATTAGTCAGTAGTTTTATTAGTTGTTTATTCTGAATGTAAGTCTTCGAGACTCTATAAATAGAGTGCTCATGTTTTGTATCAAACACCTCTCTCACTTCTCACTTCCTACTTCTTACGATCTTTTGATCTCTCTGAAATATAAAGATCACTTTCTCATATCTCTGTCTTACTGATCATCATCGAAGACCCTCTTCACTTTAAACTGATCACATATACTAACTCGTGTTTGAATCCAAACCTTGTTACGAATCAACTTAGTGTTTACTTGATATATAACTTGTTGTCATTTACCTTTCCTTTACATTTCAGCACCTTACATTTCTGCAACTAACATTCTAACAAATCTAACTTATTATTGTTGAGCTTTCATGATCCTTTGAGATTAACTTATTCCGCAACTATAAACTTGTACTATCGTTTTTTCAAGTGTTTCCCAAAGTTCTTCTCTCAACAATTGGTATCAGAGCCAAAGTGGTTGCTTTTTTTTAACAAAACTCTGATTTTGAAAAGCCTTCTATACCACTAAAGCTCATCTTTCTTAAAAAAAACAAAATGACACAAGCTTTATCTCTTAATGTTTCAAACAGTGTTGGTGGTTCTAACCGATCCCTAATACTTGCTGTAAGCGAATATCACCTCTGGTCTCAAAGAATGGAGAGGTATCTGAAAAGACTTGGTAGAGATGTGTGGAGATCTGTGGAAGAGGGACCTCATGTTCCAGTCCTTACTCCGGTTCAAGCTGATGGTGGTCAAGCTAGACTAGGTGGAGGTCAAGTTGTAATGAATCGTCCCACTAAAGATGATCTTGATAAAATGGAAAGTGATGTTGTGGCTTTCTATGAAATCCCATGTGGAGTGGCCCTAGATAACTTTGACATCATCATCAACTGCAAATCAGCCAAAGAAATCTGGGATGTTCTTAGAAACTTGTATGAAGGTTCCGAGCAAGCTCAAGACAAGAAACTCACCACTGCCCTCAACGAGTTTAATAACTTCAAAGCTCATCCATGTGAAAGTCTAGAAGAATCATTCAAAAGATTCAATCTTTTTGTCACCAAGTTCTCAAACGATGGCACCGTCCGAAGCAATCATGAAACAAACCTTCAGTTTCTCAATGGTTTGGGTAAGCATTGGACTACAGCAAAGATGATAGTTCAAGGAGATAGGAAAATTCACACACTGTCTCTCTTCAAGTTGTATGGTGAACTTCAGGTACAAGAATCAACAGTGCTAAAAGATTGTGCAGACTTCAGAGGCCCACTTGCTCTCATAGCTCAAACTCCTCAAAGCAAAACCACCCATTCATATGAACCATATCCACTCTCATATGACAACCCACCGCAATCCTATGAAGCCGATACAGAATATGATGATGAAGAAGAATTTCAAAATGCCATCACTCTAGTTAGCCAACAATTCAATAGGCTACCACCAACCTCTTTTCGTAAAAATCAGCAGTTTACCAAACCACCCTTCAACCGTAACTTCAATCCGCAGAACAATCATTCTTGATATCCCAGAAACCCTCACCAGTCTCCGCAACCACAAAACACTCATCAACCCAAAGAGGCACCGCAGTCCATCAAGTCAACTGACTCTGGTACCTCAACTAAAGACAAAAATGATGTTATTATCTGTCACAAATGCAATAAAGAAAATCACTTCGCTAAAGATTGCAAAGCCAATGTTGTGAAAGATAAAGCATTCTATCTGAGAATGGCTCAGAACAATGAAGAGAAAGAAAAGGCAAGGGCATACGTAGCCCAAGTAAAGAGGGATCATCAAGTATGGTATTCCGGAGATGAAGATGAAGATCATAACATCAAGGGAAAAGGAAAAATATGCATGATGGCAACTGCTGATGAGGATGGATCAACAAAGCTGGAGAAAAACTACTACTTCATGGCGAAAGATGGAACTCTAAGCATCATCGAACAGGTAAAACTCATGATCCAATCTAATAACTACAGAATGCATGATTGTCAACTTTTCATGGACAAAATTAATGACACTTGTGTTGCCGTCCTTTCAGACTATAACAAGGCATTAGATGAGAAGAACATAGCGTCCCAAGGAATGTTTCATTTGATAGGATTACTAGAAGATAAGAGACTTAAAGTTGCCATGTTAGAAAAGGAGTTAGTGTTAGAAAGAGATGCTAGAATGCTATGTGAAACTCAATTAGGAATTACTTTGAATCAAAGGGATCTAGCCTAAAAGGAAAATGTACTCTTAAATCTTTTAATCGAAAAATTGTTTAATGAAAGTGAGGCTATTGAAAATCTCGTGAATAATGGGACTGTAGATAACACATACAATTGGGGTTAGTCCAATGGGTTTGCAACCGCAAAGGACTCATCACCTCGATTTAGCAAAGATCGTACATATGTCCCTCCGGATCGAGAGTCTCATTTCCCTGTCAATGACAAAACATTTCCCGAAGACATAAGATGTCACTTCGGTAAACTTCATGAACTGAGTAACAATTGTGTTATTGAGGAAATTCTCCCAGAATCCTCAGATCCAATCTCAGTCACTGACACAAATTGTCCCAACTCTCAATCATTTTTGGATGTAGATAAAGAAATTGTTTTGGAAGGACCAAACTTAGCCAATGATTGTACATCTTTACCTTCCATAGCGTGTCCCAACAATAATCCATCATTGACATACTATGCGGTAGTCCAGACATCCTTACCGCAGACCGCAGTCAAAAGCACTGTGGCCATTCAGCCCATCCATCATGAATTACCAATTAAAAATTTTAAGTATGGTCAATGTTCACAAAATCCTGAACTTTCTAGTTCAGATGATTCCAGTCCTCGGTTTTCAAAACAGTCGAAATCTGGCAAGAAACCGCAGTTGAACATTTCTGACTGCGGTTCTCCAAAAACTCATGCAAAATTGGTTTCAAAGAACATCTCAAGTCTCGAAACAAAAAGCGGGATGATAAATTTGTTGGGTTTTAGTATACTACAACATCCTATGGTGCACATACAACCCTAAATGCATTGGATCTATGTTTTCTCTAATTATACATGTAATAGTGTTTCTAAAGCATTAAGCCTATAACTAGCATGCAAATAACATATATATAATAGAACAATTTTTAGACATACCTCTTGATGTTGTTGATGTTGCTAGAAAGACTTTGGCCTTTAAGAACTTAGTGCCCCAATTGTTGCACCTCAAATGGAATCACAACTCACCTAGGACAAAGGTGACTATTGAGAGATAATTTCCATGCACCAAAAACACCTCCATGAACTCCAAGAACTAGAAGTGGCGTTTTTAGGTTATGGAGCTCATATTTATATGTAGGATTCCAAGAGTCATGGGTGTAACCCAAATCCATACCCATGGGTTTTATGATCCATGGTTCATGTGGCACAACTCTTTATGTATCCATACATAAACTTAGTCCAATATGGATCATAAGCCCAACACATATAAATATAACCAATTACCATAATTAGTCGCCATAGATTTAATTAGTCTCTTTTGATCACTAAATTAATTGCAAACTAATTCTTGATCAATGCTAGCTAAATCATATGATTTCATATTAATATATTAGAGCTTATAATATATTAATAAATCATATATAACCTCTTCTCAAAAGTCCATCCTAACAAATTTTCCTGATGTTATGCAACCCAAATGGACCATGCTACTCTCGGGTCGAGTACATACCAATAATAGTTATGGGTTTAGACATCTAATCCAACAGTCTCCCACTTGGATAAGTCTAAAACTATTATTGCAAATACGACTCCAAAATCCCGACTAGCAATCGTAGGTCTAAAAAGCCGCTGTCGAAATCTGACCTAGTCAATGACGTGTCCATTAGATAATGGATCATATATTACTCCATTCTAGATATCATATGGACTGAGACATGGATTATAATCATTCTCTCTGTCCATCTGTTGTTTCCCGATTTCTGATTTATGATGACCGACTAATTGAACAAATAAAATCAGTCCAGGCCCGACCGAGCACTTATGGTTGTCATCACTAAATCATCGAGGGGCCCGCAGATATCGCTTTTATCCACATGGGGTAAAAGGAATGGATAAACTTCGACCCAAATGCTCGCTTGTACTCACTCATCAAATTACACACAACGATATGTTTTATAACATCCAAGTTACTGGTGCGTTTACATATATCAATGTGCAACCGACTCGCAACTACAACTCACACGTCTCCGTTTGAAGAATATAAGATATTATTGTCTCATGATCACTCGTGATAAAATCCATGAAGTGATTCAAATGAGCGTGGGTTTAATCCAATACTCGAATCTTATTCCAGGAGCACTCATGAATACTACAACTATGTCTAAAACACCTAGACATACTACAAACCCATTCGTGACAGTCTTGCCTCAATACCTACTTCCAAAGTATGATCGACTATGGACGGTTTGAATAACCTAGTTATTCGGGAAGTCAAAACATGCAAAGTGAAACACAAGAATAATACTAATCCTATATGGCCCCAAAACTTTTGAGTCATATTGATTACTCATTATTCATTGTATAATGTTTCAAATAATCAACTTAATACTTGAACTAAACCAATAGTTGTCCCATGCTACAAGCATGCACACTATGTTTACCTATGGTCCATTCTTTGTGGAATAGATCAATTGAAAACATTTCAATGATGCTCATTTCACAATTCCAAATCCTTATGACAAATGTAAGAATACAAGATTCTTTGCTAATATGTTAGAATCTAAACTTATATGCAATGATCCTCTTGTAATGGCTATGTGCAAAAAGTCACAAAGACTTGGCTACAGTCATTACAAAGTATTCCAATGGAGATCAATTCCATGGAAACGAAGTCTCACATTCAAAGTACATTCCTTTGAACATCCTTCTTGCATTAAGATTTCTAATTTTACACAGATTTAAAGAATAACTTCCACTTATGGAAACATTTCCATATTCCCATTTTGATTATCACTTCTGAACAAGAGTTGCCTATTTTTAGAATATGTCAATATGGTCCTTCCAAAATTAACACTATACTTCCAACTGTCCATGAGCAGCCAATCTTTGGTAAGCCTCAGATTGTCCTCGACAATTGCTTAATCATTTTAGTCATATACAGTTCTGGTCCTTTTTCCCTCTTAATGCCCTAGGCATTTGGAAAATTCAGAACACACGGAAATATTATAGCATATGCAATCGATCCTATACCCGAAACATATGGGATACGATTCATAATGTCTCACATAAAGACATGATCCTAGACCAGTGTTTTGCTATAATTTTTCCTATTAGCCATGTTCTCAAAATTCGGACTATGAAGAGGGATGTCGTAATCATAATCGAATATTGAGAACGCAATTAATATTTCCATATATAGAATTTCCTTATGTTGAACCATTCCAACATAACATTCATATATATACTTGACTAAATTTGATTAAAATCTCAATTTAAGCTTTTAGAATTGGAATGAAGTATAATTTCCTCTCCCTTAATTATAGCAAAACAACTTTTCAAACCCTTCAACTTTGCAAATTGAAACTTTTGTTTTCTATAATTAACATTGCTAACTTGCAACACTTAACATAATAATCATGCTCCCACTAACATGATAATTATATTCTTATCAACATAACACTTATGCTCCCACTAGCTTTGACATGTATCCAAAAATCAGCTGGACTTCTAGAAATCAATACTTTATTGACTTTCCTTACCAAAGTTTAGGTTTCTGATACGAGATGCTTCGATAAGATTTTATCTAAGCTTCCCAAAATCATACACCTTTCCTTAGATAGCTCACATGTGTGTCTAAACAATTTTAGAACTATGAAAAGGGATGCCGTAATCATAGTCTCAAATGTTTAGACCTTTGCCATTGCTCACAATTTGAATTATGAAAAGGGATGCCGTAATCATAATTGAATTTGAGAATGCAAATATCACAATTTCTATCTGCTTAAAATCTACTTTGTGAAAGCGTTTCCTCACCATCATTTTCATGAATCGAAGAGAAACCTTATGACACTTAGATTTTATGGTGTATGTGTTCCTATCCATGTGAATTTGTCAAAAACATAACCACAAGAGGAGGTTAGTGACAAATCCAAACTCATATGGACTGAACTTGTTCAATCTTAACTTCTTGCCACCTGGCAGCACAAGGGCCTACCATTGCTTCCAAGTAGTTATGCAAACAACTGAGAACTCATAGAACTCACATGCATAGTCAACTTTAACTGGAATGGGCACAGAAACAAGAATAAGTCAACACGATAGGTTATAAACCTCAAGTCGTGTGCTAGTGATAAACAATACCCTTGATTAGTTCTTGAAACTTTTCAAGATCTTTAATACTCCCACTGACCTCTTGACATATAAGATTCTCATGTCAAGAACCATTCCTTGACAAGGAAAATATTCAAGAGTTAGTGCAGATTCTTATCAAGACAAACACTTCACACAATTGGCCTTAGTTGGTCTTTGTTTTATCCAAAACATCACAACTCACCAATTTCAAATGTACAAAAGTAGAAAACATTTTACTCTACATTTGATAAGTGTTTTAAACCTTCTTAACATTATGTCACTCAAGGCTTGATCTTGGAGTGTTACTCTAAGACTCAATTTTGGAATGAAGTATGATTCATCTTTTGATTTAACCATTTCAACAATTCAGGATTCCTCTTCTTAGTCAAACAATTGCACTAAGATGTCCTTATAGGATCAATTGTGATATGGTTTTCATAAACATTAAGATGATCATAAAACATGATACTGAAGTACTCTCCTATCTTTTCAGATTGGAGAAACTTTTATCTTTCTGCCTAATTTAATTCTTCTCATTCGTCCTGCCATACATTGAAACTTTTCCAATGTTTCAGAATTATACTTAAACTTGTAAGCACAACCATATTTACTAAACTTTAGTAAATCATGATGAATAGCCTTATCATTCTTTGTGGTGGACCTGATCAGCGGACAACCAAGTGTACCCGATCTCCTAGTCCTTCACTTGACTCACATATACATGTGAACAAGGAATTAGTCTTAATTTCCCAAAGATGAAAATTCTCATTCATCATACAATACAAGTTGCATGATTCCAAGTTTCTATCCAACTGAAACTTGGGTGATGAAAATCTTTCCTTATTTGGTAAATTATGACACTACCACAAACGAAATAATCAAATCCATATTGCTAACATAGAAACATACAAACATCAATTTTTCATAAATGCCATTGTAAGGAGATATAATAAAATAAAACAAAAATTTTATGTATTTAGAAAATGCAGAAAAAACTTTTCCTTACAATGAAATTATAAATGAAAACTATGTTATTACATATTTCCTAGCAATCTATCATAACTCCTAAGCAGCAGCTCAAAAATCCGATCATCGAACCATGCGATAGAAATCCATTTTTCGCGATTAAATTCAGCATACCCTTCCTTTAAGCTTCCTTCCCTTTGCATGATCCTACAAAACATCAAAATTCAACCTTGTCACATCATGTATTAAGAATCAACAATTAGGAACTTAATAGAGTTAGACAGTAGACTTACCTGAAGCAGAGTCAAACTTTTTGATTCTACCTTTTCTCAGATCTTTCAGGTAGTCAAGGCAGGTTCGCAACCAATGCCCATTTTCTTCGCAACAGAAACATATGGACTCTTTGGGAATGGTACACGGAACAATATCAGACTTAGACTTTCTCTTTCCCTTGGAAAGAGAAATATTTTCTGGACTTCCAATGTTTCCATTATCAATGTCCATGGAAGTTTGGGGAGTAGATCTTCCCATCAAATTTGCTTTTCCAGTGCGCTATATCATTGCTGATTCAGCAGCAACAAGCAAATAGGTAAGATTAATAAGGGTCATGTCGTGGTCTATCACATAGAAGTCCTTAATGAACTCACTATATGACTCAGAAAGTGATTGAAGAACCCAGTCAACAGCCAACTTCCTTGAGACTTCGACACCCAACTCTCCCAACTTGTCAATATGTGACTTTATCTCCAAGATGTGAGCCCATATAGACATTGCTTGCCAATAGGGATTGAGTGACCTTGTACTTTTCAAGAACTTGTGGGTTTGGGAGAATAATTGGAGGAGGTGGAGGAAGTGAAGTATGATTTCCAGTCCCATTAACGCACAACAAAGGGATTAATCTTTCACCTTGATCTCCATTTGGGATATCATCTTCATTAGGAAAGCTTTATCCAAAAGGATATCGAAGACCATAGTTGTCATAACTAGACATCTATGAGGGAGAAATTCAAGTTTAGTTGATTTAAGTCCTTAATATAACACCAAATATTAAATATTAAGGCTAGGACCCAACACAATATTCTATAACTTGGAAGAGGGATGCCATAATCCAAGCTACAAAATATTTGAAGGTAGGTAAATGACGATTTACCAATTTCCACCATGAAAAACGAAATTTAACATTAGGTTTTAAATGAATTGAAACTTCTAGATCTTTTGAGATTCATTGAACTATTCAATGACATGTTTAAATCTCGATTGTGCCCTTCAAGTTTGTGACTGGGATGTCGAGGATCACAAACAAGGAGCAAATAACCATGCAAATTAACTTGGTACACTTAATGTTACAACCACCTAATCAATGTGCCGGTTAACCACACACGCTCCATTGATCTATGATTAACATCAAGCTACCCTTTGCCACACATTGTCAGTCCCAGATTAGTGTGCCGGTTAACCACACACGCTCCACTAACGACTTAACAAGGTGCAAAGTGCAATTTCATGGGTTAGCACCAAATTCACATTTTCCTAAAGTAACTAAGATTGGGAATTTAATAAAGTTTAGTTACTTTATATTTATCATTATACTTTTAATGAAGGGATAACTAATGTCATGTCCTACCCGTTCGGCTAACGACCCTCCACCAGTCAAGGAAGCGGTGGGTGAGAGTGGACACCCATTAAACTGCCATTTTATAGGCAGAAACCTTATACCCCCTTATAGACCGGCTTCGTGAATGAGGCCTACTAACGGTAAAACTGACTTACTCTTATACATATATATAAACTAGATGAATTCTCGCGCGTTGCACGGCGCAGGTTAAAAATATATTGTTAGAATATAGTTTTCAGACACCTTTTAGTTAATTCGATTCATCAATTTAGGTTCTTTTATTATTATTATATTTAATGTTTTCCTTTTAACTATGTTAAAAAATATATATTGAATTTTTTTAAAACATTGTTTGATATTTTACACTAAAATTTTAAGCTTATTTGATATATTAATGTAGGTTATTTATTTAACTATATATTGAAGTTAAAAAATTAAGTATATCATATTGATAAGTCACAAATTTTTCTATTTATGATAATGTTTAGAACTAAAAGCATATTTAAGTTAATAAATTAAGTATATTGTATGGAAATATGAAAAGTTGGGAGTTTCAAATGAATGTGGTGAAAGAAAAAATGCTTCCTTTATAATATAGTATGATATGATATGATATGATGATTATAGTTTTAATTTTTAAGTCATTGTGATATATATAATTATTTGATAATTTTATAAACCATTTAAAATTGTTTAAATATTATATCAAACGTATGATAATCTATATATAACGAGTAACAAAATGTATGAACAAAAATATGAACTACAACTTTTAGTAACATAAAAATACAAAAATATCTATTATAACATTTGTATTAAAAAAGATATATATACAACGAATAATAAAAAATATGAAAAATAAACACACTAACTTTTAAAAACATAAAAACACTAAAACATTTATTATACCATTTATATTAAGTTTTTATATTTAAATCAAAAATCTCTTAAAATACATTAATGTTTTTAATGAGCAAAACTTTACAACCTTATAAAAGAAAGGAAAATAAAAAGTTATTAGTGATTACTAATTAATAATTATAAGTTAAAAACTCTTGAGTTGTAACTAATAAATATACATAAATTAGAAAACTCTTGAGTTGTAGTGTGAGTTTCAAATGAATACGTTACTTGGAAATGTGTATTTATTATTATTATTATTATTATTATTATTATTATTATTATTATTATATTCGTCTAAATAATTGGTTTTGATGCATCATTTTAATCCCTTCAATTATTAAATATAAAGATATTTAATTATAAATTTATAACATACATAGGTGCATATATATGTTAAACAAATCACATATAATATATATTTTCGTAAATGTCATATGTAATTCTTGTCGTAGTAATATGAATAAATTACTTTCATATGAAGAAAATATCATGATAAGTCATCATAATTACATATCAAATGCTAAAAATTATGTTATCTTTTAAATATTGTCTTGTAAATATGTTGTGTAGGATAACCCAACAAAAAAATAATAGAAAATAAACATAATCAAAATAGAAAAACTACAATCAAATAAATAACAACATTGGGTGGTTGAATATATAAATAAATATGTTACATAAATATACGTTTAAATCAAAAGAAAAAACTAACATTCGTCTACTTTGCTCAAACAAAAAAAAAACCTATATCCGTTTTCTAAATCTTATTTCTTTATTTACACCATTCAACCATAGAAACTTGATGACATATCTTCACTAACCTGCAATCAAAATGTTTTTCTTGAAAAAGAAGAATGAGAAAGATATTCCAAGCAAAACGTTGATGTTTGGAGAGTCACATTCAAGATTAAGTAATACATACAAATCACATATAAAGATCAAATGAGAAATTGAATATATAAAGAAAGAATAGAAAAGCTTCATTTGTTTTGGTTGAAAAAAAAATCATATTACAATTACCATCGATGCGACATAACCCATTTCTTGAAATCATCATATTTGGATCGTGAATGCTTCAACTATATGAAAACTTTTGAATCATAATATCTTCAACCAAATGACGACTTTTTGTAAGAAAAATGTACTAATATAACTACATATATAATGAAGGTGAAAGGGTGTGGGGGTTTCAAATGCATGTAGTGTTGAACTTATAGAGTGTGTGATTTTCTTGGAATGAGATTATGTGTGATTAATTACTTTGAAGGTGAAAGGGTGTGGGAGTTTCAAATGTATGAGTTGTTGGCAATTTTTTATGGGGGTTTCAAATGCATGAGATTCAAGAAAACATGCTAGCTTTATAAGTATGTATGAATATTTTCGTAAATGTCATATGTAATTCTTGTCGTAGTAATATGGATAAATTACTTTCATATGAAGAACATATCATGATAAGTCATCATAATTACATATCAAATGCTAAAAATTATGTTATCTTTTAAATATTGTCTTGTAAATATGTTGTGTAGGATAACCCAACAAAAAAATAATAGAAAATAAACATAATCAAAATAGAAAAACTACAATCAAATAATTAAGAACATTGGGTGGTTGAATATATAAATAAATATATTACATAAATATACGTTTAAATCAAAAGAAAAAACTAACATTCGTCTACTTTGCTCAAACAAAAAAAAACATATATCCGTTTTCTAAATCTTATTTCTATATTTAACACCATTCAACCATAGAAACTTGATGACATAGCTTCACTAACCTGCCATCAAAATGTTTTTCTTGAAAAAGAAGAATGAGAAAGATATTCCAAGCAAAACGTTGATGTTTGGAGAGTCACATTCAAGATTGAGTAATACATACAAATCACATATAAACATCAAATGAGAAATTGAATATAAAGAAAAAATAGACAAGCTTCATTTGTTTTTGTTGAAAGAAAAAAAATCATATTACAATTACCATCGATGCGACATAACCCATTTCTTCAAATCATCATATTTGGATCGTGAATGCTTCAACTAGATGAAAACTTTTGAATCATAATATCTTCAACCAAATGACGACTTTTTGTAAGAAAAATGTACTAGTATAACTACATATATAATGAAGGTGAAAGGGTGTGGGGGTTTCAAATGCATGTAGTGTTGAACTTATAGAGTGTGTGATTTTCTTGGAATGAGATTATGTGTGATTAATTACTTTGAAGGTGAAAGGGTGTGGGAGTTTCAAATGCACGAGGTGTTGGCAAATTTTTATGGGGGTTTCAAATGCATGAGATTCAAGAAAAAATGCTAGCTTTATAAGTATGTATGATATTAAACCTATAATCTTATAATAGTATAAGGGTTGAATTTTAAACTTTTGAAATTCTAGGGGTTGGAATTAAAGTATACATGGGGCGGGGGGTAACTTTACAAATTCGAAAACTTGAGGGTGAGTTTTGAACAATTCAAAAACTTTTAGTTTCCATAACATATGAGTTTAATATGGTTTTTATGGAAGACTTTTCAAGTTGCATAACTTGAGGACAAGTTATGGAAGACATAAAATTATTTTATGATGACATTAAAAAATAAGACCTTTCATTTTTTTTCATAACTTATGAATCTTAATGAACTTTTAAAAGAAAAAACTCTTCATTTTCCATAACTTGAGGACAAGTTATGGAGTTCATAAAAACCATTAAGATCAAATATTCCAATTAACACAATAATCAAATAATTTTTCCATGATCTTGATTAAACTCATAATAACAAGATAATTCATATCAACTATTTACAAGAAATTAGTCTATTACATAAACTAATAAAATCTTGAAACTATGACAATTATCTTTTATTTGGATAAGGATAATTATTTTCACAACATAAAATCGAATTTTTATCAAGAAAACATTTTATAGTAATTATCCAAATCCAAATTAAGCCAAAAAATCGAAAAATATGCCAGACCCGTCACCACCTCGTGGTAATTTTGACCACCTCGTGGTGATCAGGCAGAATCCAATAAAAACGATTTTTTCAAGCTTTGAGAACAAGTAGCATCAAATATGATCGAAAACAACCCTAGGCTCTGATACCACTGTTGTGTTTTAGTATACTACAACATCTTATGGTGCACAAAGAACCCTAAATGCCTTGGATCTATGTTTTCTCTAGTTATACATGTAATAGTGTTTCCAAAGCATTAAGCCAATAACTAGCATGCAAATAACATATGTATAATAGAACAATTGTTGTTGTTGCTAGAAAGACTTTGGCCTTTAAGAACTTAGTGCCCCAAGTGTTGCACCTCAAATGGAATCACAACTCACCTAGGACAAAGGTGACTCTTGAGAGAGAATTTCCATGCACCAAAAACACCTCCATGAACTCCAAGAACTAGAAGTGGCGTTTTTAGGTTATGGAGCTCATATTTATATGTAGGATTCCAAGAGTCATGGGTATAACCCAAATCCATACCCATAGGTTTTATGATCCATGGTTCATGTGGCCCAACTCTTTATGTATCCATACATAAACTTAGTCCAATATGGATCATAAGCCCAACACATATAAATATAACCAATTACCATAATTAGTCCCCATAGATTTAATTAGTCTCTTTTGATCACTAAATTAATTCCAAACTAATTCTTTATCAATACTAATTAAATCATATGATTTCATATTAATATATTAGAACTTATAATATATTAATAAATCATATATAACCTCTTCTCAAAAGTCCATCCTAACAAATTGTCCTGATGTTATGCAACTCAAATGGACCATGCTACTCTCGGGTCGAGTACATACCAATAATAGTTATGGGCTTAGACATCTAATCCAACAAAATTCTAAAATGATTTCAAACATCCCAAAATTCTAAAATGATTTCAAACATCCCAAAGTTTCAAAACAAAAGAATTTTGAAAAACCCATAAATGACAAAAATCTTTCGAAAATCACTGCAGTCAAAGAATTAGACAAAATGGAGTGTACAGTAACAAAAACTTTTTCAAACTCTCCTGCAAAATCCCAAAAGAGAGTCGCATCTTTTCAAAGGTATATTTTTCAAAATTATTCCTTAAAAGATCCAAAATGGAAATGTGTTTTGCGAACTCCTAAGTCTACAAAGTCATCTCAATAACTTCTTAAGTCAAAACCTTGGAGAAATTCACGTGTAAACACTTTTTCAAGTCCCAAGGTGTCTGCAGTCAAAAGTCATTCATGGACCGGACAAAAGAATCAGAATATACCCTTCGGACCATTGAGCAAACCCAGTGTCTGGATAAAGCCTCTTTCTTCTAGTCTTTGTCTTTTTAAAACATCACGTCCAACTCAACCTCGTAACATTCCCAAAGTTACCAAGTATCCAGTGCTAGTTTTAACCTCTAACACGAAACCTGTCCCTGTAACTCACGTGCATGCATCGAGTCAGAAAAATTCCAGTTTGTCCCTGGGCTCCAAACTTGTTTGGGTGCCCAAACTAACCCATTGATCTTGTAGGCAATGTGCAATGAGGAACAAGAAGAGGAGTGGTTAATTGATAGTGCCTGCTCCTTGCACACGCCCGAAAGGTTAGAATACCTTCGGGACTTTAGGCCTATATGTAACAGTGGACATGTCACATTCGACAAAAATATGAATAGTGTCATCAGGGGTTACGATGTGCTGACAACAAGAAGTTTTTCAATCCAAAAGGTTGTTTACGTGGAAGGCCTCAAGCATAATCTCATCAGTGTAGGACAACTATGCAAAGCAGGTCACATGGTTGAATTTGATAACGAATACTGCTACATCATGACAAGCGATTGAAGCACCTGCTTGATCAAATCCAAGTCCGAAGGAACAATGTACCCTTTGGATGTCTCTTTGATAATTGGCAAACCGAAGTTGTGCTTTCTGTCCAAAGCAGTGTCCGAAGTTAGCTGGTTATGGCACCGCAAGCTAGCTCATCTTAACTTTCGGTATATCAACAACCTGGTCATCGAAGAACTTGTCCGAGGTTTCCCCATTCTAAATTACAATAATGATTTTCTTTGCCCAGCTTGTGAGTGTGGAAAGCAATCAAAGGGAAGCAATCCACTGATTATTGATTCTTTGATTTCTGAACCATTAGAGTTGCTCCATATTGACCTTTGCGGTCCTTCTACCATAGCCAATCTTCATCATAAGAAGTACATACTGGTTATAGTTGATGACTATACTCGTTTCACTTGGGTCTTCTTCTTGAGACTCAAATCAGAGACACCGCAGGTCCTGATTAACTTCATCAAAGAGATCGAGCTCCAGATCAAGTTACCAGTCCGAAGAATCAAAAGTGACAATGGAACCGAGTTCACTAATCATCTCTTGAACAATTACTTGGTTTCCAAAGGCATCAGTCACAACCTCTCAGCTCCCTACACACCACAACAAAATGGAGTTATAGAGCGAAGAAATCGTACATTGGTTGAAGCAGCTAGATCAATGTTAAATTTTGCCAACCTTCCTCTATACTTCTGGGCCGAAGTAGTGGCAACTGCGTGCTTTGTGCAAAACCGAAGCATCACTTGCAAGCGTCTAAACAAAACTCCATACGAGGGCCTGAACAACCGCAAACCAAATGTCAGATTCTTTCACATCTTTGGTTACAGATGTTTTGTGATCAACAACAATGATCATCTTAACAAATTTGCACCCAAATCAGATGAAGGAATTTTTCTTGGCTACTCTACCAATAAAGTGGCCTACCAGGTTCTCATCAGATGAACGAGACTGATAGTCGAAAGCTTTGATGTTAAATTCGATGACTATTACGTCTGCAACACTACTCCTTCCACTGAAACCAAATTCATCTTGGAAAGTGATATCCCAGCTTCTTTGGGTCCACTAAACATAGTTGAAGTTAACTATGATAATTTATTTGATCCCGTTGAAATGACATATCTCTCTGAAATTCTTGTGTCTCCAGTAGCTCAACAACAACACGCTGAAGTATGTGGTCCATCTCTCTCTGATGACCTGTCACTCAACACTTCCACCTCGGCGGTTGAGTGGGAAAGTTCAACTGCTGTTCAAACGAAAACCATCGAGGTTCCAGTACTTGAAGATGCAGCTCCGATATCTATTCATAAAGTCCCAATCCAACCAAATGCTCCTTCAGACTCTGAGGAAGAAGATATTGAAAACATTGACACAAGATCAGACTCAAGGATTATCACACATTCATCTTTCCAAGGGGAACCATCTTTAGTCCAGGGGGAACTTCCATCCGCAGTTCCGGGGGAACCTTCTTCCACAGCTGCAGTTCAAGCTCCTACAGTCCAAGATTCTTCTGCAGGCTTCTCTCAAGTCGAGGGGGAACTTCCATCTCCAACCGCAGAATGTTATGATGTTGAAGATATTCCCTCTACCGCAGCCGTTGATCACCTTCAAACTCGTCTTCACATCTGGACGAAAGATCACCCACCAGGACAAATCATTGGTAACCCATCCGCAGGCATACAAACTCGTTCTTCTAGTGATCTAACGGACCACTGCCATTATGCAGCCTTCATGTCCGCAGTCGAGCCACGAACCATTAAAGAAGCACTCATGGAACCCGAATGGATTACATCAATGCAAGAAGAACTTGCTGAGTTTGAAAGGAACAATGTATGGAAGCTGGTACCTAATCCAAAAGGCCACTCAATCGTCGATACTAGATGGGTTTACAAGAACAAGCTTGATGAATCCGGTGCGGTGATAAGAAACAAAGCAAGACTTGTTGCTAAGGGGTACAGTCAACTGGAAGATGTTGACTACGATGAAACTCATACCCTTGTAGCCCGAATAGATGTTGAGTTGGAAATGTTTATGAGTTCTATGTTTTTCATTTAACTTCAAAATCAAAGCACGTTTGTCAGTGAAATTTAGAATAAAGAAGTTTAGTATGTCAAGGAAAGCTAAACTTGAATCTGGTTTGTCCTAAACCGTGTGTTATGATTGTAGGTTAGAAATGATAGATTCACATGGATGGGAATGTATGCACCATAAAATATAGGTGCCAAAGGTATATTCATGAAAATGATTATGAGGAAATACATTTGCTGACAGATTTTAAGAGATTTGATAAAGATTGATATGGATATTGGTTGTGTTAATTGCATTCTAAAATTCACAATATGACTACGACATACTTCTTCTTATTTCAAATTATGAGGAATGGCGTGGAATTGTTTTAACTTTCGATAGATATATCTATCAGTCTTGAAGGGTTTAAACACTTACATATGCTATACAATTAAGGTGTATAAGCTTAAGAAGTCTAGTTGGAGACTTATCGAAGCATCGCGTAACAGAAAGCTATACTTCTATAATAAAGTCAAGAGTATTGATTTATATAATTCAGATTATTCCTTGGTACATGTCAAAGCTAGTGGGAGCATAATTGTTATGCTAGTATTGCATGTCGACAATATTTGTTCGTAGGGAACAATGTCTCCAATTTGCAAAGTTTGGGAATTGTTTCGTTGTAGTAGACTTAAGGGAGAGTGCACTCATACTTCATTTCGAATCTAAAGGTTTGGATTGTATAGTGTAATAGGACTTAGTCGAGGACATATATGAATATCATGTTAAATTGTTTCAACATAGGAAGTTTAATATATGGAAATGTTATAGCAGAAGATTGAACATATATCAAATCCTTATGTGAGACATAATGAATCGAGTCCCATATGCTTCGGATATAGGATCGATCATATATTCTATTATATTCACTTATTCTAATTTTTTCAAATGCCTTGTGCATTTTGAGAAAAAGGATTAGAATTTTGTGTGACTAAAGTTGTTAAACAACTGTCAAGAACATTTTAAGGTTTTACCAAAGGCTAGTTGTTTGTGGATAGTTAGAAGTATGATATTATTTAGGATGGACCATAATGACATGATTTTAGAGTGAGATGATCCTTGGTTAGAATTGATGGTCATATGGAAATATAGAAATGTTTCCATAATGAGAGATGTATGTAAAATCTACATGTGAGTTAGAAACTTTAATGCAAGCAAGGTGTTCAAGGAGTGTACCTTGAATTTGAAACTTCATTACCATGGAATTTTTTCTAGTAACAATGTTCCAGTGGAATGTTCTGTAATATCAAAGACTCGGTCTTTGAGCCTTTGGAATCTCGATAGCATTGAAGATCAATGCATGTAAAGTTAGAATTTCACCACATCTTAGATAGTGATAAGAATTTAGAACTTCGAAATAAGCATCATTGGAGAAATGTCTAATTGATTTGTTCACAAAGGAAGGACCATAGAGAGGGATGGTATGCATGTTCATTGTTACATCCTCAAATTTACGGTCGTTTTAAAACTTTTTGTTTATGCATTAAGACAAAGTTTATTTATGAAATGTAGAATTTGGTCCCGTAAAGTATTTCTGAAAAATGTTTTTCATTAATATTATAAAACCTTGGGATGTCATAAATGATACAAAACATAAGCATAAACGTAGGCCTTACATCATCTTTTATTCTATAACATATATTTTCTCGAATCTCTCATCAGGTCTGAACATCAATATATTTGTAATTCTTCATGTGATACAAATAAACTGAGTGAGTCAGGTTAAGAAACCTAGTGAGTACATAGGGATTTCAATCCCACATAATTATAACATATACATATATATATATATATATATATATATATATATATATATATATATATATATATATATATGAAATTCGTAATATATAAATATCTCTCATATAAGAAATCTACCCCGTCCCGCCGATCCAGAATCTAGGATTCACAAATGAATGGCTTTACCTAATCTATACTCTCGGATCATGAATAAATAATTATATCTAATCCATAATATCGAATCAGGAATGGATGATTATGTCTAGTCCATACTCTCAGACCAGGGAAAAATGATTATGCCTAATCCATTCTCTCGGATCAGTGACATATGACTATACCTAGGCCATGCTCTCTCACCAGGGAAAATTGTCAGAGTCCTACTCTTCATGTATATCGCACATGTATTCTTAAGGAGATACTACCCAATATTAACTTAGGTCTTTTGTGTTAGTCTTGTTATATCTCTGGTAAGACTATGATTCTTTACTCCTAATACTTCTATCATTATTATCATGAAATAATATGTGTATCTTAGCACATATAGAACCGTACTTCGTTCACATATCATATATTATCAAATATGTTCTTAACACATTCTAGGCAATAAGTATATAACTCACATATAAACTCTTTAACATTTATTTAATACTTTAATTAATACTTGTATTAAAATCATGTTCATGAAAGGGACTATGCACTCACTTGATAAAAGTGACTTATGATTTCGGCAGCGCTTCACTTCGTACATCAAAAAGAACTAGACACATAAAGTGCTAAGTCTTAGTCTAGTTTCATAATCCTGGTGACCATAATAATTATATTCTAGATTCCTCACTAATCTTAATGTCTACATCAAGATCTATCAAGTAAGGATCAGTCAGGTAGGACAGTTGGGAAACATGATCATTCTGGCATATAGCCTTTCTGAAATCCAACAACCAAGCCAATGTAAACATTCTAGACATCTCTCCCATAAGCAGATCAATCAGTATTATAACTGGAATTACTAACAAATCTTATTTATAGGTTCATAATAATAACTTATGACTATAAATATAAGTTACACTGAAATAATGATGATTGTAATTTAATTTACAATGATTTCGTAGAAAAAAGGTCTGGAAATTGCACTGCCAGAGCTTCTACTTGCTAGCTACTACTACTTTAAGGATCATAGGGATTCGAAGCAGACTAAAACTAAGGGAAAATAGGCTAAAATCGAAAGCAACTTGAGATAGAAGAACTTGGAGGTGTGGAAAGAGAATAAGCCATTGCAGGCTATTTATAGGCGATTTTTGGGGTGCACGGCGTGCAAATGGGGTGCAGGTCGCGCATTTTGAAGCGACGTCTCCCCATTCACTTTGTGTCATGTGTTGGCCTCTCTTTGTTCCGCGTTTTCACCTTCTAAAAGCACGTGTCGCACACCGCGCGCAGCACAAAATGCAGATTTTGTAAATCCCATAACTTCTTGATACAGATTCTGTTTTTGAAATTCTTTATATACCCGGAAAGCTCCCGGCGAGATCTACAATTTTCCTTTTGACCCCAGCAGCTAATTCTTAATTTATGTTTCATCCATATCTTTATAAAATTAAATGATTTTTCTAAAATCATAGCCCTCTCGTACGGACTCCGTTTTTTGCATTCTTTTTCTCAAAATTCCTATCTTAAAGAGTACTATGATTTTCCTTTT
Organism: Lactuca virosa; assembly: GCF_052849685.1. Lineage (NCBI taxonomy): Eukaryota > Viridiplantae > Streptophyta > Magnoliopsida > Asterales > Asteraceae > Lactuca > Lactuca virosa. The sequence goes on along the minus strand of NC_136432.1, from coordinate 92,855,146 downwards.
GGTGACTTTAGCTAAAGGTCAACCATTTTATTCGTAGATTTTTACGTCACACATTCCTTATGCGTGACTGACTTTTATAACTTATAAAGATCATATCTAACTCATAAGGAGTCAGATTTCTATGAAATTTATATTTTTGGGATTGGGACGACGTGTACTTTCTAAATATTTAATAATATATATGTTTCGGCGCACTCATTTTTATGATTTACGGACAATTCAGTTTATTTTCCTATTTTTCTTAATATGAAACTTATATTATATAGTCTGTAGAGTGCACGACTATAGATTATCCTATTCAAGGATTTAATCTTAACAATTATTACTTATTATGTGTAGCCTGAATTGGCGGTATTACATTCATAACATGGCATGACTGATGTTATTTAATTCAAGTGGTTAGTTGATTATTCAAAACATTATACAATGCATAAATTCATAATTGTTATGGTGATTAAATAATAAGGATTTATTTATATTCAGTAAGTATGATACCATAGTCAATTGGTTTATTATTGTGTTTCACTTTACATGTTTTACTTTCTGAATGATTTGATTATTCGAAGTTCCACAATAGCTCATACTTTTATATGTAAGTAGTGAATTAAGACTGTCATGAATAGATTGTAGATTGTCCATAGGGACTGGACATTGCAATATGATTGTAATGATATTTATGAGTACTTAGAAAATGAAGATTTTTAGTATAAGATAAACCCACGCTTAGAGAAATACTTCATGGATTCTATCACAAGTAATTTTCAGAAGATAATATCTTTTATTCTTCAAATGGAGATATATAATTTTTAATTTACAAGTCAGTTTTGCATTGGTATTGTGAAAACGCATCAGTAACATGATGTCACAAAACGTAGTGTCATCTATGATTTGGTGAGTAAAGGATACAAGTATATAAGTCGAAGTTTATTCGTTCCTTTTTCCTTAAAAGGAAAAGCAATATATTTGGGCCCCTCGATGATTTATTGTTGACATCTGAAGTGCTTGGCTAAGCCCGAACTAAATTGATGTGTTCAATGAGTAGTCTGAATTCAGTCGTCGTAAATCGGGAAATCCAGAAACAAAATCTTGGAAAATAAGATTGTTTGTAATCCATGTCTTATGTCCATATGATATGATGAAGAATGAAGTAATATTTGATCACTTATCTTAGGGTCAACGTCTGATTGGATCAGAGTTCATCAGTGACTTTGGAAAGCACTCTTTGCTGTTTGGTTATACTTGCAGTTGTAGTTATAGACTTATCCAAGTAGAAGACTATTGGATTAAGGTGTCTAAGATCATAACTAAATTGGTATAAAGTTGCAAATGGAAGCAAAAGTCATTTTTGGGTTACCCTCAGAACTAGTAATTATGTAAAATGACTTTTGGAGATAAGGGTTGATTATTGGTTTATTATATGATTAATAAATCTCAATAAATGATTTGTGAATATATTATGAGATTAATATATTAATTAGAAATAACATTGTTTAATTAACAATTAATCAGAAATTAATTAGAATTAATTTTAGGATTAATTGGAATTAATTAAAAGTACAAAGGCTTAATTATAATTTTTCAATAGTTGAACAATAGAGGCAGTTCTAGATTGTTTCTAGGGTTGGATGATTTCTTGGAGCCTTTTAGGGTTTCTAAAATATTGCTGATTGCTGATTGGGATAAATATTTGAATATATTAAAATATTATTATTTTAAAATTCAAATCAGGGTTTATCCTTGTGATCACTTTGCTATAAATATGACCTCTTGATTCATTATTTTCGTGGTCCTCACTACCTAGAAGTTTGAAGAACGAAATTTCCTTCTCGTCTCCTCTCTCCTCAAGTCTTTTTGTTACTAGGGTTTGGGTACAAACCATTAGAGGCATTAGATTTCAAGTATTTGCTTTCCAAGGCTTTTGAAGAAGGATTTGAATTGGTTATCTTCTATAATAATAAGAAAAGGTATGTAAACCCTAACTCACTTGTATTTTCGAAATTACCTACGCTTTGTTAGGGTTCTTGATTTTCATAGTTTATTGCTATCAATAGTGAAAACATATATCCAAATAGGTTGCATGTGAACTTAAGAGTTAATCATTTTTCAGCCTCATCCATAGATTTATAACCTATAAAACCCATCAGTATCATCCTGGGATGGCCAACGTAGTGACCCATGCCTTGAGTCGCAAGGTGATTAGTGCTCCTATCAGATACCTATGCTTGAGAATTATTATCACTTCATCACTGTTGGATTTGATCAAATAGGCGCATATTGAGAGAATGAAGGAAGAGAATTGGAAGAAAGAAAAGATAAGGGGTCAGATTTCTTCATTTGTCAGAGATATTCGGAGTTGGTTGACTGAGGGCAGCAGAGTGTAGGTTCCTGTTTCTGGTGAAGTCACACAGACGTTGTTGGATGAAGCGCACAATTAAAAGTTTTCGATCCATCCGGGCACTACAAATATGTATAAAGATATGAGAATTAATTATTGGTGGCTCTGTATGAATAGTGAGATATCTTTCTATATTGAGGGGTACTTGACTTTTCGGGAAGTCAAGGCCGAACATCAAAGACCCCATAGCAAGATGCAGTCGTTATCCATTCCCATATGGAAATGGGAGGAGATCGTTAGGGATTTCATCACATAGTTTCCAAGGACGGCATGTGGGGTTGATGCTATATGGTTTATTGCCGACAGGTTGAGCAAGAGCGCCTACTTTATCCCAATTCAGAAGAGTTCATCCGTCGAGATGTTAATCGAGATCTATATATAAAGGAGGTGATTTCACGACATGGAGTGCCGGTTTTTGTTGTTTTTGAACGTGATGTCTGTTTTATTTCTAGGTTCTGGAAGAAGTTTCACGAGGAGTTGGGTACTCGATTTCTCTTCAGTACTGTTTACCACCCACAACCTGATGGTCAGAGTGATCAGACCATTCAGACTCTTGAGGATATGCTTCATGCATGTGTATTGGATTTTGGTGGGACCTGGGATACCTACCTTCTTTTAGTTGAGTTCTCCTACAACAACAGTTATCACGTCATCATGGGTATGCCTCCCTTTGAGCTGTTGTACGGGAGGAAATGTGAGACCCTGGTTTTTTGGGGTGAGGTCAGTCAGTGAGTGATGGGGAGCACTACGGTAGTGCTCAAGACTACGGAGTTGATACAACATGTGTGTGGTAGATTTTCGACCGCGCAGAGTAGACAGAAGAGTTATGTCGACCGACTTCATTCCCACCTAGATTTTTAGGTTGGGGATTTCGTACTTCCATGATCCGGTTCTGGAAGTGGGGAAGATCACCACGTCGTGGAAACCACTTTTGGTTCACATATAATTTAAGCCTCCACGACGTGTTCGTGTATTGGCCACGACGTGGTGACACCAGGGTGCTAAACCCGAAATTTTTGGGCTTAAGGCCCTATTTAAAGGAAGTGATGGATATGCTTTCCTCCACCCTCAGCCTCCATCACCTCTAAAGCGCTCTTGATCAAACCCTAGACCGTTGCAAAATTTTGAGCTTATTTTTGGTGTCTTTGTGATCATGGAAGGAAGAAGAAGGAGTTTCTAGTTCAAGATCAAGCAAGCAACTCATCCCTAATCTTTTGTGCATCTTCTGGACTCTTTGTAAGTCCTAAAGTTTCTATATTTTTTGTTCCTTCGTTCTAGATCTAGTTTTTGATGCATGTTCTTCATGCTTTTGATGATTGAGTGGAAGCATTCAATAAATTTTGCGGCTTTATTGATCCTTGAGGTCCGAAAATGGTTAGGTGCTTCAGATCTGAGTTGTTATGAGGTTTTGAATTCATGCATGGGGTTTAACCCTATTTATCCCATTTTTAACCTAGATAAGTGAATGACATGAATTGGACATGCATGTCCACAAAGTAATGATTTTTATGGTCCTTTAGGAAGCAAGGATTCCTTCTGGGAAGTTTGAGCAAAGAAGTTTACGTGTTAAGAGCTTAATCAATTAAGTTGTCTTCAGACAGTAACCACGACATTGTTTGATGTTTGCTACGACGTGGGAAAGGAAGGCATTGCGACTGTTTTGTCGGTTTGTTGCCACGGTGTGGCGGCATGTTTGCGACAACGTGGTGGCAGAGCTTGGTTGCGACTAAGTTGGATAGCCACGACGTGGCCAGTGGTTTTCCACGACATGGTGACCGTTGACCGTTAACTTTGACCTTGTTGACTTTTGGTCAAGTTTCTATTTTTAGAAATTAGTCTAAGGTTTGACCTTGGACGTTTCATTAGATGGGGTGTAGCACAAGTTTCACGTCTGTACGAGTTGGTGTATTTGTCTTAGAGTGTGAGTTTTCTTCTCACTATACTATGTAGGGTGCTAGCTATCTTTGTGACACTTGCATCTATGTTAATCGGGGCCCATTATGTATTTTGGGTGGGGCCCGTTATGTGAATTGGGCAGCGCCCGTTATGTATTATGGGTGGGTCCCAATATGTGTAGTTGGGTGGGGCCTGTTATGTTTGTGGGTGAGGTCTGTATGGTTATGTGGTGTTTTGGGAAACTCACTAACCTTTGTGCTGACGATTTTATGTTTAAATATTTAAGGTACTTCTGGTTCTAAAAGGAAGGGCCCGACTTGATAGCACTGCATCCCCTGGAGTTTTATTCCGCATTACTGATTTTTTATGTAACTCTGATGTTTGAGAACACTTTATACTCTGATTATCTTTTGAACAAATCAACATATGATTTTTGGTGCTTAAAAATGAAATTTTCACTTGGTATTTATGGGACGTTACAAAATCATAATATTTGTTTAAGAGAGGCTTTGCACTAATGTTATAGGATTTTATTAAATAATAGTAAGTTTGGTCCTTCGAACTAGACTAAAAGGATTTGATTGGTACTATTAAGATCTTTACTGATTCAAGTTAATTAGCGGGGTAGAGTATCTATTTATGCTTTATTGCTACTGTGACAATATTCACCATATATGTGCTAATCAAATTGTAGTACCTCTCCACGTGTATCTAGATGTATTTATCCAGATTTTTCGGGTAGGGTACCTCATTACATATCGACCATAGTATGAATTTCAGTTAATGTAGAAAATAAACATTTTTAGGGCTTTATGGGTTGATTCCAATCCATTTATTAACTCCACTAGAGTGTTCTTTGACCCAATATCCACATTACATCATTCCTGAAGCCAGGACCAAATGCAGTTGGTGAATTCAAAATGCACAAACCATTATTAATGGATACATCTTCTTAAGGGAAAAGTTTGGAACTTGAAGGATTTGGTCGGTACTATAAACATCTTCATCTGATTCAGTTTAATTTATCGGGTAGACTATATAGTTATGCTTTATTACTAATGTGGCAATACTCACCATATACATGCCAATCAGCTTGTAGTACTTCGTTGAGTGCATCTATGCATTTATTCGGATTTTATAGGTAGGGTACCCCATTACATATCGACAATAGTATGACTTTCTGTTAATGTTGAAAAAGAAACATTTTTGTTTAGGTCTTTATGGGTTGATTCTTATCCATTTATTAATTCCACTAGAGTGTTCTTTGATTTAGTATCTGTGACAACCCAAAAGATTTGGATCAAACAAGGTCTAAATTGTAACCCTATTACAATAAAACCTTGAAAACCAAAAGGGCATAAGTGCATGTATATGGGTGTATACACTTTGGAAATCATATATAAGATAACCTCTTGAAAGTAAACAAGTTTATGAAGGCAAGACTATACAAATAAATTGGAATAGGAATCATGGATTTAAAATATTGTTTATTAGTATTTAGCCTAGTATCCCACCCACACTAGAACATTTGAAAGCCATAAGTACATTGATTTATAAGCTAACATATACGTATTTAAATATGTGTAAATAAGCTTTGAGGAACCATGTTTAAATGCATTTCTTGGCAAGTCAACAAGATAGCACACAATAAGCATTTCCTTTATGAATTATGGTCTAGAACTCCACTATGGCTGAAAACACCCTGGTGGGGACAAGTTAGGACCAAAAACCCTTTCCATGAGGGACCTCAAGACTGAAATCAACCCAAAAACCAAGCACCATGGCCGAAAACTACCTTAATGAATCATGTTTTAGCCGAAAACTCTAAGGGAAAAGACTTAGAACCGAAATCACCCTTAATGGGCCACACTTTGGCCAAAAACACCTTTAATGGGAGATACATGAACCGTAAACCCTTCCATGGGACACACCAAAACCGCAAACAACTTCATACTAGGCTATTTTAATGAGGTTTGCGGTCCAGAGGAGGAAACAGAAAAAATGGTTGACTTTAGGATGTGATTTCACCCCCATTTCCAATGTAATCACAGTAAACCACAAAGTATCCTCCAAATATCCATACATTACCCTTCAGTTATCCAAGCAAACTTCACATCAATACCACTCATTTTATTTGAACGAGATTAACCTCATAAAGCCTCACCATTTCTTCATTCAACTCCCTGCTAAGTTTCTCATTCTCTCTAGAAAACTATTCCCAAGTGTCCAAGGAATTAAGCCCCAAGTTCATCCCTGGATTTCTTTGGTAAGTGTTTTCATAATACCCTAGTGTTTATATATGATTATATGTTAGTTCCACCATTTTTACACACATATTTGTGTGTTGATATTGTTAGTATAATAATCATTCTTAGAAGTTCATCCACTCCAACCAAGTGCCAAGCTCGAAATCTTGTTCTACTTATTTCGAATCATCCACCAAACCAAACCAAGGTGAGTTCATACCCCCATATTTTCAAGCTTTTTCCATGTTTTAGGGGGGTAATACAAGTAAAACTTTGTTTATCCCACAAATAATTACACATTTTCACCTTTATGTTAAAGATAAAATACTATTTGCGTAGGTTATGGTTTATACTAGTTTTAGTATACATATTTGTGATATACATATTGTTAAAACAAACATAATCTATGTTATAAAATCATAAGAAAAGTTATGATTTGTAAAACTACATGGCTTTTGGGAAGTTTTACTAAAAGATAGCTTTACTAACAAAGAAATGGTTATATTATAGTCATTTATTAATCTAGTGGGTTTTAACCCCAAAATATTATGTTTTGATTTCATATTTTCATGATAGAATACATAATTATATTTATATAAAAGATTATATAAATAGTTTCAAACCAACAAGATAAACTATAATTGGTATAGTTTGGAAGTCACTAACCACACCTTTCAAAGATACATTTAATCATTTAAAGGTATAATTATCTTGTTTTGCAAGTAAAAGGGGTCATAATTCACATAAATCTGTTAATGCTCTTGTGAGACTTTCCTTCACCGTACCTACCTAGAATACACCTTAAGTCCTGCATTATAACCAGAGTCTTCAATAGGGAGAGCGAGACTGTTGTGTATAGATCTATATGGGATTGACAACCCCACACCTCAGCTGTTCGCTACAGTTAGACCAACAAGTCTAGGGTGACAAATGTCTTACCGACTCCGACGCCTGAAGAACGTCGTTTCAGGCATATCAGTCATATTAGTATGGTTATAACAACTCACATAGGGATTAGCAAAACTAATTGGTTTACGGGAAGCTTATACTTCATTAGTTTTATAAAAAAGATATGAAACTATATACTATTTTCTGTACGATATTCACTTCCATCTTGGTCTTAGGGTTTAAGACTATAGTTCACCTTTCAGAAAATACTGGATTTTCTAGAAATATACATTATTACTTTACAAGGAAAAGATACAAAGGAATTACTTATAATTTCAGTCCATATTAAAGAAAATATCGGATTTTATGGAAATATACGAAACCATATTTCGCGAAATAGTTACATACCCTTTTTATGCAAAAATGCTTATGAACTCACCAACTTAATTGTTGACACTTTTTAAAATCACATGTATTCTTAGGAAACCAGTAGACAGGTACTCAACCCTTCTTGAGGGTCGGCGTCGTCGTCTCATGTTTTTCCTACTTTTCAGTTATTTGTATTCAACTTTTGAACAACAGATTTTTGTAAACAATGTAATACTTGAAATCTCAATGTATGAATGTTTGTGTTGCTATGTTTCATTACTATTCAATTGTTATGATACTGTACATAAAGTCACTCCATCCGCCCCCAGACGTTTCCGCCGTTCTGGTTTGAGGGTGTGACAGTATCCACATTACACCGGCCCTGAAGACAATGCACATACGGTTGGTGAATTCAAAATGCACAAACTGTGATTAATAGATACATCTTTTTGAAGGAAAAGTCTGGAACTTAAACTCCCCTTCGTTGAAGTTTATAAGAAGTGAATCATGTTTTTTGCGAGCTTCAATGAAAAATAGTTAACGCAAATAGGAACCTGTTAGATTAGTTTAATACATCTTTTCTTGTAGTGTTTAATGTCACTTTTCATCACATTTTATATATTTATGTTTGTTTCAGTGTAAGTAATGTACATATTATGTTTTTCACCAGAATGCTCGTATCGTTCATGCTTTGATGTCAATTTCAAGTAATTTGAAGTGGACTGCTATTCTAGAGGCATTTTACATGCATCTTGGAGCATATTGTAACATCCTATTTCGAGAAGTTTCTTATTTCGGGATTGTGGACTATAAATGGATCAAGTAAAGGCCTTGGCCTTCAAGGGAATAGGGTTTGGACCCTATTGGATGTTGATAATATTGTTTCTAGGATCTAACCCCTTGGTTTGTGTCTTGAAGTCAAAGGGTAAAATGGGAAAAGTGATGTTTCAGACTTCTTTCATGAGTTACGGATTTAGTTCGGTGTGTTTTAAGTCAAATGTATTAGATATATTTGTGAGGCTTCTCAATACCTTTCTGTGCATATAAAGATCGCCGAAAACAGAGTTGAAATGAAGAAGTTATAACGAGGTGAGACGTAATTCTCACAATGTGAGGAGCCTGTTCTCACGAGGTTAGAAGTAATTCTCACAATGTGAGGAGCCTGTTCTCACGAGGTGAGACATAATTCTCACGACGTGACACTACTAGAAAAACAGCCTTTTACGACGCACAATGCGAGTTGTAAAACGCTCAGACGACGCGCAAATGCATGTCAAGGAAGGCCTTGTCATAATGAGAGACGACACGCGTTTGCGCGTCGTCTATAGAGGACGCGCATTTACGACGCACATTTATGACGCGCATTTACGACGCGCATTGCGTAACAAGGAACCCCTGTCGTAAAGGAAGACGGCACGCATTTGTGTGTCGTAACCTTACGACGCATGTTTAGGACACGCATTGCATGTCATTAAAGCCCCTGTCATAAATGAAGATGACACGCATTTACGTGTCATAAACTTCAGCAAGCATTAACGATATACATTTACGATGCATCTTTACGATACTCATTTACGCATAATACAAAAATATGGAAACAAATATATACCAAAACAATCAATTTCATCCATAGCATCATGTCAAAAAATTGTAATACATTGGTATTAAGGGGAACCGATTGTACGTTGTTATTAAGAGGTTTTCCCTAACTATATAACTTAATACTACATTGCTATTAAGGAACACCTTCTTGTTTCTACTTCTTATTGTTATGCTTCTGTTTCCACATGATACATGTTTTCATCATCAACACATTAGTATTCAGAAAGGCTTCAAGCATCATCAATCTATGTTATAAAATATTAAAATTTAATACACATGTAGTAACATACCTTTTTCCAAGAATCCAATCTTCAATACAGCCCATACCTATATAAAATATTAAAATTTAATACAGATGTAGATTATAAAAGTTAATATGAAAGAGTGAAATAGTGATACTTTCCCAAAAAAAAGCAACACTTTCTATTCTATTATATTATACTGCTTCAGTTAACTTAATATAAACCAAAAAGAATCAAATACAAAATATGAAAGTGAAAGTGAACAAGGGGACATACTTACTTTTAATAAAACACGAAAAGAAAATGGTATAACACCAACAAAGATTTTCTTTGTTCTTGATACACCTCTACTACCCAGCATATCCTCTCTTGGAACTGTCCACTTCACTTCAACCTAATTCAAGAACACATCAAAAAAGCAAAGGAAGTATGTTCTAAATACCAATTAGAGAGAGCAATTTCAATCAATTTACCCAATAATGTATCGGTTTGGGATATATTTTATCTCCAAATGGATACAATGTAATCACTTAGCTAAAGATAAAACAAGCCAAATGGACAAAAAAGTGATGGTTGGTCAGCCCAACTCGACCCTAAAATTTACCCATTTTGTGACCCTAATATATTTCATTTCATATAATATAATCATGAAAAGGTATCTTACTAGTCTACCATCTATGACATGATCTTGCTCCAAGACTTTATCTGCATCAGTAGGATCAGCAAATGTTACAAACCCAAATCCACGTGGTCTCCCAGAAATTTTATCCATCATTATCACAGAATCCATAAGTTCCCCATAATGGCTGAAGTTACTGCTAAAGGATTCTGGATATGAGAAACAAAACATAGATTGATTAGTTATGGAGAAAATTCTTCAGTTATTAAAGGAAGAATTATATGACATAAACATGTCAACATGATATACTAAAGAAGAGTATCATCAAGAAATTAAGTTGCATTAACATACCTTCTGAAGTCTCCCAAGCAATGCCTCCAACAAAAAGTTTTCTACCTGATGTTAACTTTAGAAAATTTAGAAGTTAACTTTCAAACTCATAACACAATGGCCATCTTTTTCATATCTTGGGCGAACACTGGAAATTAGAGAACTAGTCATGAATTCATGATAATGTAATAAAATACATACCAACACATTGAGATATGTGACAAGCATTCCAGACAAGACAACAAGGTTGTCTCGTAAGTCCCTAAATCAAGATAACAAAAAGGAAATTAGCCTCACTAACAATGAAAATACATCAACATTTTATCATATTTGAGGGTTTTGAATGTATTCATGACATAGCTGATGTTCAAGATAAAGATAACTACCCTAAAACATGGCTTTTCCAGTAGAGTTGAACCGGCCCCTTCATATAAAATATGAAAGAGAGTATTCACCACAAGAGTTATGAGGGTCACAACCTGCATAAAAAAGTAGGTCAATAATTCAGAATACCTGCACATACAATTTTATCATTTTTAGGTGTGATGGGAGCATGATAAGGACATGGACATTCGATGAATTTCTATAACAGATAACAATTTTTTTCCAATCCATCACTTGTATGCCTAGTTCATTTATGGACCATAAGAAGACCATCTACAGCAGGGGGAAGAGAAGCATCAGGTTCTTCCTTTCTAGATATCATCACCTTATATAACACGGTCAATCAGTTACATACACATCATCAACACCTAACATTTCTACAAGAAATAGTTATGGTCTTATGGAAAAGAAACTTACAGCTCTTTCTGTTATTATTCCTGGTGGAGCATCAAGAATCTTGATGCGGGCCCCTGTCTCCTCACACATTTTCTTGATGAATTCGCCTTTTCGTCCAATAATACTTCCCACTTTTTGTGCAGGAACCATTATCCTAAAAACACTCTCTCCAGACCAAAATTAACTATGTCAATTGTCCAATGAGGCAGTATAATGGTATAATATTTAAAGTTGGCTCTCGCTGGCAAACCAATCCTACTCAAAATTTGATTTCATATTACATATAATTTTAAAGAAAATGTAGAACTTACAGTTCCATACCTGCAGAATCATATTGTTGAAAAAGGAACCCAACATTTTTGCTTTCTGATACAAACATGCATTGTTCATCAAACATTAGTTTATGAACAACTGTTACAATCATACATCATACAGACTAAACTCTACACCTTTCTGCACTCTAAAATGTGAGAAGAAATACTTAAAATGTATTTTGGTAATAAAAATCTCACTCCTTCTATTCTCGTAGGCATGGAACCTGCTCTACATTTTCTTTAATTCTAGCCAACAAATCTCAACAGTGTGTAACATGGGTTTCTACAAATAAAACTGGAGCAACTTTGTCCAAGCAGGTCCGAACAATCATAAAATAATCACACAATATGTAAATAAAGAAACAATATACAAATAGAAAAATAAGGATTGTGGTACATGTTCAACAATTGATATGACGTCTACATGACAACTTCCTTGAGTAAATCCAGCACCACAATCCCCTTTCGGATTACCAAAGCTAACCAAGCCAACAGATGAAATTTTCCAGCCTTGATCACATGTCAATCGGAGTTGAGGGCTTTGAGAACTGGAATTGGACCATATTTGAGCTGGTTGACCATATTTCTTTTGACATTTGTGTGAATTATAAGTTCCTCTGTAGTCACAATTATATGTACACCCTGTTGCTGGTGAAAGGTAAGTAGACCAGTATCGTCCTATGCTCTGCCCGTTGACCCAAGCTTAATCCTTTCCCATGCTAGAAAGCTTCACGGCCTTCAACAGTGATTTCTCTTCGTGTCCTGTATTCTTATACCTCGCTTTCGTACATTTAAGCAATAGCTGGAGACTCCACGTAGAAGTTCTTCTTGAAAGGAGTCAACCTATGGCATAATACTCGAAATTCAGAAATCCTAGATATATAAACCATGCTTCGTGAACCCCATCGGAACAGATAAGGAACTCATAATCCATGTGGGTTGGCGAAGGAAAAGGGGGGAGAACGAACTAGGGCTAGAATCGAAGGAAATATCTTTAGAATTAAAGACAAAATTTAGTAAATAACCTACCTGAGCAGCATTGTACGAGTATATGGTAGCATCTTCTAAGTCGTTTGTTTTGATTTTTCTTAGATCAACTTTTTCTCCAAACCCTATTAGTTGTTGGTACCGATTTTAAGGTTTCACATGGAACAGGAGAGAGGTGGTGATGGAGAAGATGGTAGGGCAGCGTTGGATGGTAGGAATGGTGGTGATGGTCGATTGTGTTGAGGTTGCAGCTGGTGAGATGTAGGTGCGACGACCATGGTGGTGGTGCAAGATAGTGGTGGTTTGTACCATGGAGGGGAACTGTAGAGAGAGAGAGAGATAGAGAGAGTCTGATCGAGGTGAGCGTTTCAGTGGAATGAGGTAAGGTGAGCGTTCATGTGGAAGGAGGAGACGCAACAGGCAGGGTTTTTAATTTTTTGGATTTCATTTCCCCCTAGCTATTAAAAAACGAAAACGCGTGCTCATAGACTAAAATTATAAAGCGACACGGTAACACGACACGCTTTTTAGGATAGGTGCCCTCCGTGTTTTTAATTTTTTTTGTTGGACACTAATTTTAGGGCACACACAAATGCGTGTCCTCTATCCTTCAAATTTTTCAAAACTGACATTATTTTTTAGGGTACACACAAATGCGTATCCTCTATCAGCACGTGTCATTGTTTGCGCGTCATTAAAGGGCAATTTTCTAGTAGTGTGAGAATTGTGCAGCCTAAGCCCACAAAATATTAAGGTTTTCAAGGGATTTAAAGGTAAGGATTCATGTTTTAGGGTATTTTCTTAGCCCCCATCATATCTAGAACCTCTTGGGAGAAACCCTAGCCTCCATTTTCAAGATTTTAGCCTCCCCTCTCCTTTCTCATCCATTTTTGCAGTTTTAGTGGTTTTGGAGCAAAATTTTCATGCAAGATTTATCCTTAAAGCTTGCAAATTGAAGCACTCAACTTTCATCTACCTTATAGACCTTTGTAAGTTACAAAGTTCCAAGCTTTATTGCATTTCATCTTAGATATGAGTGTATTTGGTGTTTTGGTCCATTTATATGAGTTTTGAGTAAGAGTTGGGAATAAAGTTTGCAACTTTATTACTCTCCTAGGTCCCAAGAACATTGTACGTTTCAGTTATGCAAGTTATCTTCGTCATTTAGAATGTTTTCTTGGACCTCATGGACTAGGAACCTTTTGATCTTTTTTCCTTCCCTTTCATCTATGCAAGTTATCTTCGTCATTTAGGTCATTTTGGTGTATTAACGTTTAGACATTGGAAGCTTGAGGCATTCTTATGAATAAAGTGGGAAACTTTGTCCATCTAAGCATCATGTTGATTCAGATCTAAAGGTTGGAGACTTGGACTTAATGGATTTAGTTGAGAAAGATGCATTCTTGGTTCCTTTGAGACTCAAAGACTAGATATTGGTTGTTTGGACCATCCTAATAGATAAAGTTTGAAACTTTATCCATTATGAAGCTATTTAGGAACTAGACCTGAGGTTATAGGCAAACATTGGTTGTGTTTCCTTGACACGGGCCATGTTCCACCTACGAAGATTGAGTGGGAACAATTTTCATTTTTCTATGATGTCTGTAAGTTGCGCCTGACAAACATGACCTGGCCACAAAACACAAGTTACGAATAATGGTCGTGTTCTAAGGCCATGTTTCTCACCCAAGATGTTTTTTCGATTTTTTTCAAATAAATTTTAGGGTTTATATAATGTGCCTAATTAACACGGCCTAGACACCAATCACGGGTTGTGAATAAAGACCGTGTAATACCCTTTTTCACTTGTAATGGTTATTAATTGTAAGACTTTGTTTATAAAAATGAAAGTGAAACAATGTTGCTTCTTAGCCAAAGTTTACAAGATGAAAGTTGTAGTAAACATCGATACAAACGAGTAGATATAAAGAACATCGAAAACGGAGTTCGTATGAAGAAGTTATGATTTTTATAAATTTTGGTGAATTTATAAAAGGCATCGTCATGATGTCCCCCATGTGTCGCGACGCGGTGAATGAAATGCACCTGACTCATCACATTCAAGCTTCTATGCGCAAAAGAAAGACTAGACAGACCAGTGGGCATGAAGCACCCATTTATAAAGCGTGGCACACTTTTGTATTTTCACCCTATAAAAGGAGGGTCACCCCTCCTCATTTAGTTGCCCCATTCTCTTTCAAAACAATTTCTCTCTCTCTCTCTCTCTCTCTCTCTCTCTCTCTCTCTCTCTCTCTCCCTCCCTCATTTAAGCATTTCGGTCCCTCGTTATTTGACTTCTCGTTCTGTAATCTAGTTGGCAAAGTTATGAAAGTTTCGAAAGGAGATAAGAAAGTAGGCGTCGAATTTCATCTCGTGGTTATTCAGATTTCATCAAATCGAGTAAGTTACACTTACTCCTATCTATAGATGGTTATATTTATAGTTGTTGTTATGAACCGTATAAGAGTTATATTAGTCATTGATTTAAGTTATTTACTTATTGGTCTACTTACGAGAGAGGTGTCTAGGATAGACACATTAGCTTGGTTGTTGGATATCAGAAAATCTATATGTTGAAATGGCCCTGCTTCCCAACTGTCTTGACCGGTTGATCCTTATTTGATAACAATGAAGGTATATTTTTGGGATTGATGAAGGATCTGAGTATTAGCTGTTATGCTCATATATTCAGTAATATAGTATGTTATAAGTTGTTGCATGTTGGTTAAGCTTTCTATAAACCATCTTTCTTAGCTTCTTCGGGACTGTTCAAGTCAGTTTTCTCACTATATTATATATTATCTTATGTGTCCTTTGTATGTGTATATTAGGATGTTGTTATGTTGTAGTGTATTGTTAAGCAAATAGACTAAATAGTTAACTGTCTATTGAAACAACCCAAATTTTCAAAATAATTTTTTTCATTTTTAAATAGTCAAAAACATTCCCAATAAACCATAAAATCTCGAGTACATTTGTTTTCAAATTCATAACATCAACAATATTATTCCAAACATTAGAGTGTACCATAAAAACCGCCTGAGAGAGAGTGCATGTCGCGTCATCAAGCCTTGCCCTTGCCCTTAGGCTCAAATGTACCTGAAACAAATCCACAAACTGTAAGCTAATGCTTAGTGAGTTCCCCAGAGCATACCCCACACAATCAACGTAATCACATAATCATATTAGCTATAAAAGCTACATAAACCACATAAGCCATGCATACAACATATAGGGATGCCCTGGAAACCCTCCAGGGTCTTACTCCGGGTGCCATGGGAACCCCCCCACATGGTCTTAGCCCACTACCATATAAACCAGACATACAAACATATCAGGATGCCCTGGAAACCCTTCAGGGTCTTACTCTGGGATCCATGGGAACCCCAACATGGTCTTAGCCCAGGGATTCCATGGAAACCCTCCAAGGTCCTACACCCAAGTGCCTCGGGAACCCCCCGCGGTCTTTACTAAGGATGCCATGGAAACCCTCCAAGGTCTTACACCCAAGTCCCTCGGGAACCCCCCGAGGTCTTTCATGGAAGTACTACAATCACAACTAGCATACCATATATTCCATAACCAACTAGCATGTCACATAACAGATAATGGGCCAGCCTTGGTGCCTTAGACCCATTGGTATGGTGAGGAGACTCACCTCTCGTGAATGCTGAACTGACAAGATAAGATCAGGTAAATCCCAACGACAGCTCTAATTCAACTGCCTATAATCATCATGTGATTAACTTGTCACAATCCCAAAATACCATAAATACCCTCAAGGTCAACCCTGGTCAAAGTCTAGGTCAACAGTCCATGTTGACCCCAACTCGTCGAGTGCATCCAACAAATCGCCGAGTTACCTGAGTAACTCGTCGAGTTCCTTAATTTCCAGAAGACCGAAAACTCATGTAAACCACAAACTCTAATCCTTCACCGAAATCACTCAGAATCTCGAAAACGGGTAAACCCTACCCTAGTCGTGGAGTTGGCTAAGCAACTCGCCGAGTCCCTTCAGTCCTTTTTGTGTTCAGTCCTTTCCAGTGGAAACCAAGGCTCCAAATTACAGATCCAACCTCTTATGGTGTAGTTACCACGTAAAGTTGCAAACGTTACGTGCATGCAAGGCCTCACAAGGCTCAAACACTGAAACTAGGGTTCTTACAAGGTTTTAGTGCATGGAAAGGGCCTAAGCTGGATAAAGTGGGCAACTTTATGCCATTGAAGACCTAGAGGTTTCCAGATCTGGAACCATATCCTTATGACAAGTCCAAATCTGAGTATGACACCCTTTTTGCACCAAAAATGACCATATTCTTCCATGAAATGAGATCTAAGCAACTAAAGATCAAGATAGTGACTTTATACCTCAAGATGGTCGCCAATATAGAGTAGATGTCGGATCTACTGCTTCTCTCTTTGCTCCTTCTTCTTCAAGCTCCAAAATCCTTCACAACCACACCAAAATCACTCTCAAAAGCTCTCTCTCTCTCACTCAAGAAGGTGCAAGGCTCGAACTAGGGTTTCTTTGGGCTGTAAGAACGATGGAAGAGGCTGTAAATGAGCCATAAATTCTTTAAATATGGTACAAACCCCTGAAAATTAGGGTTTTCCTTTACAGTGCTTACTCGTCGAGTCGGGGCCTTCCGACTCGTCGAGTAGGATCTAAATCTCGCGTCCTCATAAATGATCTCTACTCGACGAGTTGGAGCTCCCCAACTCGTCGAGTCCTAGCACAAAACCCGAAAAACTTAGAGAATTAAATGATACCTGGAACATGCGTTACATCTATTGTGTTGGACTATTGTTTGTATGTTTTTAAAAATGAAAAATTTTGGTTGAAAATCATGACGTTACAAGTTAGTATCAGAGCCGTCTTGGTTTGAAGGATTTGGATGCACATTCGTGCGATTTCAAACTCAAACTAAGTATCTCAGGATTTTTACAAACACTTTTGGAAAATAATTTTTATAGAAAGAGAAAGGATGTGATGCGTACAGTCAGTCGAAGCTCGGAAATGAATGTGATTCCTAATATATATTCATACTTGTTATATCTGTTGAGATATGAACTGATAGAAATGCATGCTAGAATGTCGGCAAAAGATAATTTCAGGAATTGACTGTTAGATAATTATCTGGTATCTAGGATGTATTGTAGCCTTAGAAATTGTTTGTTATGTGCTATTTGAAGCATGTACGAATGTTATCTAATTGTTAAGTTTATGCTTTAAAGTTGTATATAACTATGATTCTATAGTCTTAGACTGAGTTTTATGCAGAAAAATCTTATTATTTTTAAATTTTTTTTAATAAAGTGATTAAAGTCTTAAATGTTTTTTTAACAAAAATTTCTCATTATTTTGGGAAAATCACATAATCTGTCATAACCTCTTAAAATATAAAAAATGATTTTTTCGTTAAATTGGACAAAATGTTAAATAATCGAGACTTTTTTATTTAAAAAATAAAATTTAGGACTTTATCAAAATTTTTTTAAAATAATGACACTTTTCTGCATAAAACCCATCTTAAAATGTTTGATTTAACTTTACTTTTTGTTCCTATTTGTGGTAGGTTTAGTTAGAATCATTTTCTTTCCGCAATTATGGTTCTATAATTATACATTTTTACAAATACTTTTAAAGTAACTTTCATTTTATTTTACAAATTTGTTATAAATTTGTATTTTAATATTTTATCTTTTCCTACAACTTTGTTTTTATGTCTTCTACCGTTATTTATTAATTTATTTATTTATTTACTTACGTTTGTTATGTGTTTCCTGACAACTTTTTTTTAAAACTTTTGTTAACTTTGGTATATTTTCCTCAATTTTTTCCCACCTTTTATTTATCTTTAAAATTAGATTTTTCATAACTCTTTTTGTACAACCTTTTTTCATTTTTATTACAACTTCATTTGTTCAAAAATCATTTCTACCAACTTTTTTTTATTTATAGAAATGATAATTAGAACTTTTTTTTAGCTCTTTCATGTTTTTTTATAAAGATTTTTTGAAGATTTATTTTATACATGTTGTTTATAAAAATATATAAATTGTTTCTATGCGTATATTTTCACGAATCAGAGCAAAAACATTTTTTTACAACTATGTTTTTTTATGGCTCCTAAATTTCTTGTACTACTTTCTTTATATCTTTTATTACATGTTAATATTTTTTATTGATTCATCCAATCTTTTTTAGCAAGTTTTCATCTACCTTTTTTTTTCTTATTTTTTATGTTAGGTGTACCTTTTGGAATTTTTTTCGGACATGGTCTTCGTATTTTTTTTTATATCTTTTCTTTATAATAAAAAAATATTTTTAAAAAAATAATTTCTTACAGAAATCATATTTACTTTGTACTCATATTCCTTTTTGATGTAAGATACAAATTCATTTGATCCATAAGAGCAACCCCATATATGACATTTTTTATATAGGAACTAAATTAAGATGTGATAATATATCTATTACTAATTTATCTTTCATTCTAACACTACTAACATTGACCTGACATTTTTGTATATTAAAAAGGGAAATCTCCAGAAAAGTCCTAAAATTTTATCTTAATTTACGAAAAAGTCCCAAACTAAATTTTGTTAACGAAAAAGCATGAATTACCGGTAAAAATGGCGATTTGACCCATTTTTCCGGTTTACCGATTTTATTACTTACATGTTTCACTAAAGTCTCATTATTTTACCCTAATTTGCGAATAAGTGTCAAAATAAAATTTACTGATGATTTGACCTTTTGCTCTATGTAACATACATTTTACCGATTTCATTGCTGACCCGGACGCCTAGTCATTAAATAAGATGATGAGATGAGTATGTTGAGTTATATAATGCTATGTTTAACATAAAACTTGATATCCTGATGTATTGTATATCTTTTTGGAACATAAAATGCGTCCAACGAAGACTACAATAATTATATAAACTAACAACAATTGCATTATTTTTTACGTTTATAAGAAATATCAAATTGTCTATCTAATCTTATGTAACCCAATATATCAATCTCATCATACATCAACTCATTTTCTGTCCTTTTTTCTTGTATTTTATTGGTTTCATTGCTGACGTAGATACATAGTCACAAATGAGCCGATGAGACGAATATCAAATTTTACAGTAAATGTAACATTATATAACCCATCGTATTCATTTTAGCAGCTAATTTAATGACTAGGTGTCTAAGTCAGCAATGAAACCGATAAAATGTATGTTACAAGAAGAAAATGGCCAAATCATCAGTAAATTTTATTTTGGGACTTATTCGTAAATTAGGATAAAATAATAGGACTTTAGTGAAACATGTAAGTAATAAAACCGGTAAACCGGAAAAAAGGGGTCAAATCGCAATTTTTACCGGTAATTCATGATTTTTCGTAAACAAATTTTAGTTTGGGACTTTTTCGTAAAATATGGTAAAATTTTAGGATTTTTCTGGAGATTTCCCTATAAAAAACAGCACATCGTTAGTATACAAATTTTAATTCTATCATACATAGTCCTTGTGGTTTTCAGAAAGTAAGAAGGGGATATCTTTCGGTGGTGTTACGGTGATGGTTGATATGGTTTCTAAACGTTATGTAGTTGGTCATTTCACTGTTAAATCTAACTTTTAACTTGTTAAATTAAAAAAAAAATTCATCAATGGATCAAATATGGAAATGTAATATAGTAAATGAGTAGTGGTGTTACAGATTTTTTTATTTTTTTTTATTTTTTTTTTAAATTGTATAATCATTTCACTGTTAAATCTAATTTTTTTTTTCAATACAATTTAAAAAAAATAAAAAAAATAAAAAAATCTGTTTTTATAAAACTACTATTTTTTTTTAAATCTTATTGATTTTTTTTTATTGCAACATTGAACTCTCCATTTTCCATTCCAATACAAGAAGTCATTGATTTTTTTTTTACTTTTAACAATGAATAATAATTACACTTTGTAATATATATGGGTAATTACTCTCTTCATCCTCCTCTTCAGATTGCAATAGTTTCATTGATAAGGCATTACCAAAGCTCTATGAGTTTCCTTAATTATTACACTTTGAAATAAAAAGGTATAATGGGTCTTTGAGTAACTCTTTTCACCAGGGGACGTACTTCTCATATGCCCATTACAATTATCCTCCTTGCTTAAAGTTCCCTCCTTAACAAGGTTATGGTTAGACACTATCGAACCTCCATGGGTTTCCTGCAAACAATATATATAAAAGAAACTATGAAAGAACATTTACAATAGGTATAAATCACAAAAGGTTAACATTAGAGAACATGTTCGCGTACTGTAGGAAAAGAAAGGGAGTAAGAGACATGTGCCCAATTCTTACAAATCAGTTAAAAATCACCATTGCTTTTCAGGATACGCCTAAACATTTTTAATTGTGGCTTGGAAAAAAGATGTTAAATAGTGGTGGAGTGGATATATCCTTTTTAGATTCACATTATAATCTTGTGGGTTGCAAACAGGACTTAATTTTGTAAGAACCCATAGAAATATCAAGGTCTCCTTTACAAAAATGAACAGGGAGTAGCACAGGTAACTATCAAAGATTCAATTTTTCTAGATTAGGGTGATGAGAGTGAATTGGGAAGATGAAGAACGTAAGTTTACTGTTACGGAATCCAGACGACACTTGTCAAGAATCAGAATAGATATGATGCCACTTGCCAAGCTCTGATGACTCTTGTTAGGAAGTAATGCGCATAACACACGAAAACAAAAGCACACAAAGATACAATATTTACGTGGTTCGATCAAGGTGACCTACGTCCACGGACAGGAGGGAAGTATTCTTTATTCACGGAGTTCTCAAACAGAGATTATAAGTACAACCAGCAGAGATTCGACCTACTCACTAAGGATACAAAATACACTTTCAAATGACTAGCATGCATCCATATTTATAGACTAAGGATCAGATCTAAACCCCTATTATGCCAAGCCCATTAATCTATAGACCCATGAAAGGTTTCAACCAATCATATTCTGCCATGCAACTGCTTCTGGAAGCTTCATCCTTGAGATACATCACATTGGCGTCAACAATCCACCACTGGCACATCAGGTGTCATTGCATGCCACACCTTGTCACTTAGTGGTACCTTCTATCACTCTATGGCACCTCCACTGCATGACACATCGTCGAGAGAGGGAACCATCAATAAAAGTCACAAAGTATTGGCATCCACCATGAGACTTCACTAGAGAGGGAACCCATAGGCCAGAGTGAACACACTCGAAGAAAGCGTTTAGTATCACCCAAAACCGGAACGGCGGAAACGTTATGGGGTGGAGGACGTCATGTTTAGTATCACAAGGCATGCATCATAGTAAGCAAGGTAATAAACAACCATTTCATTTGAAAGAAAGTGTTTACAAAGTATGTGTTTCACATAAGATAGATTACACAAGTAAATGACAAAACAAGACATGAAGCTACTATGCTCCATCTTCTGAATCCCAGCACCTGTACGTGTCTACTAGTTACCTGAGAATACAAGTTATTTTGAAAGAGTAGATCAGCAGTTAAGCTGGTGAGTTCATAAGATTTAGTGATGTAAGTGAGTAGTAAGAAAGTTGTAGAAAAATGGTAGTAAGTTGTAGTAAGTTCTGTTTAGAAAAGTTTGCCTGTTCCTCCAGAAAATCCTATATTTCCTGCTTTGATGAAAGATAAGTAAAAATGACTCCACAGTCCTTTCTATGAGTATTAAATGGATACAAGTTATATAAGACTCAGAGTAAACAAACAATCGGTTGTGTGTATCTGCCCTAAGCCCACAACCAAACAAGGAACAGGAAATGAGGCGGAAGACACACATCCCATGGTTTGTTAGATCATCGTCTTATATAACCCTGGCGTATTCACTTGGTACTCACGGAGTTAACTGTAATAGTTCCTTTATATTTGATGAAAAGATCCTTTACGAAAACCCTTATTTCTTATAATAAAATGATAACCACGGTAGTTCCTTCTATAATCACTTAGTTTATACTAGTTATATATAATCTAATATCGAATAGATAGTTAATTGTGTGAATCTGCCCTAAGCCCACAACCAAACAAGGAACAGGGAATGAGGCGGAAAGCACACATCCAACTACCTATCAGATATTAATTATCTATAACTCTGATGTATAAACTAAGGGATTATAGAATTAACCACCTAAGGTCCTTTAAGTTATACTGGTTTAATAAAAAATGGATTAAACCCTTTACTGGTAAGTTTCTTGTTTTGTATATCAAAAGTTCTTTACTTGAAAAGTATGACTTGTACTAGAAAAAGATGCATTGAATTAGTGTCCTATGACCTGGCCCATACCTGGTACCCCTTATGATTATTTAGTGTATACGGAAACATATATATATCTAAGATCGGATGGATAGTAGGTTGGGTGTATCTGCTCTAAGCCCACAACCAAACAAGGAACAGGAAATGAAGCGGAAAGCACACAACCTACTACCTGTCGGATTCGATTAATATATATTACTGAATGCATACACTAAGGAATCATAAAGTTAGCATTATAGGTCACCTTCTAACTGAATGTTTATGTTACATGTTTTACTTATATTGAATGTTTTTCTTGTATCATACATCGTGTTTGCTAACCCTGGTACGTTGTATTTGTACCTTTGTTATTGAAACGCGGTATGACGTAAGTGTCATTCTTCAAGTTTGCTAACCCTGGTACGTTGTATTTGTACCTTTGTTATTGAAACCTGGTATGACGTTGTACCTCGTGTTTGCTAACCCTGGTACGTTGTATTTGTAGCATTGTTTGTGCAAACCCGGAATTATATGTTATTACTTCGTATTTGTTAACTTGAATTTTACATATGTTTATATGTTTCTTGTATCATACTTCGTGTTTGCTAACCTTGGTACGTGGTATTCGTACCTTTGTTATTGAAACACGGTATGATGTAAGTGTCATTCTTCAAGTTTGCTAACCCTGGTATGTTGTATTTTTACCTTTGTGATTGAAACCCGGTATGACGTTGTACCTCGTGTTTGCTAACCCATGTACGTGGTGTTCGTACTTTGGTTTATGCAAATACGGTATTCCTGTGTAATTTCATGATTTGTTCTTTTTTTATAGTTATACTATGTTCCTTCTGTTATAGTTATAGTATGTTCCTTCTGAATATGTTCTCTATATTATCGTGTATTGTTCTATATGTTATCGTGTATTGTATCTTCTTTCCTGAGTATATTATATATGTTATTGTATTGTATCTTCCTTCCTGAGTATGTTCTCAATGTAGTATGTTCTAGTATGTAGTATGAACTGAACCTCTAAACCATAACTATTATAGTTTACTATTATGTTTACTTGAACTATTACTGACTTGAATAAAAGTGTCATTTATCTACTAAGTTATGATTGTACTTTAATAACGGAGTTTTATAAACTATAAAGTAACATAACTTATAAAGAGTTTTTGAAATGTTTTGATTACTCCTTATACATAAGTAATCCTATAAAATGATGTTTATAACAAAACATTTACACAATTATCATTGTGTTCAACTTGTATCCCCCCCTAAAAGTATTTAAAACAGTTGAAAGACTGATTATAGGGGTATGAACTCACCTTATGTGGGTGATTCAAACGAATATGCGCGTAAGGATGAGAAGTTCCACGAATGAAGTCCCGAGACTTAACGAGTCCTAAATGACATATAATGGCATATATTTACATAAATATAGTGTTTAGAAGCAACCAAATGCAAGAAAACACCTTACGGGACTAGGAAACACTTTGACCAAGTGTCGGAATCACATGTGATTCACTTAAAGGGAGTGTACGGCCATAACAAGGAGTGTGCGGCCATGGGTGTGGGGCCGCACACTCAAGGTCAAGAGTGCACAAAATCGTTTTCCAAGGGTAGGGAGGCTTGTAGGACCAATTCTCATCAAGTGTTGAAGCTGGAAATGCATTTTGGAGGCCATTTAAGGGTGTTTTGAGGGGTGTACGGCCACACCTGGGTGTGCGGCCGCACACACCATATGATTATGAGTTCTGGGCATTTCTAAGGACTTAATCTAGTGTTCTAAACAAGATTCAAGCATAGGGAAATGGTACTTACGATCCGGAGGCTCGAGAAGGTCCAAAATCGCCAAGAACAAATGTGTGTTCTTGGTGTTCTTGGTGAAATGGATGAAGATTTGAAGATCTAGCCAAAACATGATTTCAAATGGATGAAATCAAAGGATGTAACTTGTTTAAGAAGATTAACAACAAACCAAAGGAAGAACACTTACAATATTGAAGATCTAGGCTGAAAATCGGATGCTAGTTGAGAGAGAAATCGAGTTCTAGGCTTGGAAGGGTGAAAACGGATGAAAGAAGGCTAAGTCTACCCTTTGTACACGTGAGTGTGCTGCCAGGAGAGGGGTGTGCGGCAACACACCCTAGTGTACGACCGTACACTCTTCATGTTGGAGTGTAATGCTCGATTTTGGTGCTAGAAGTTTACGCGATCCATTCCTATGCTCAATGCTTGAATGTACTGAGCTTTGAGCCTTTAAACGGACTCTAAACGAGGCTAAATGATAGCAGAAATGAGTCTGACACTCAGCAGAGTTGACTGGCTGAGCTTTACAAGGCAAAAATTTAAAAAAATTTCGGGTTGTCACATCATCCCCCCGTTAGATGGAATTTCGTCCCGAAATTAGCTTTCTTAGCCGTCCTACAGGGGTTGCGCTCCTCTGATTGGCGGAATACCCACTCGTAGACCTGGCAACTTTGCCTTACTGTTCATAATAGGATTCATACTCGGTCCATCTATCATTACCTCATGTATACAAGTCGTATATAATTAGGATTAGTTAGACGGTCGGATGTGCGACTCTGCCCCAGGTCCACAACCAAACAAGGAACAGGAATTAAGGCGGAATCACTCACTCTAAGTCTGCAAAATCTTAGCTATGCACAACCCTTAATGTACATACTAAGTCATCATAGCTTCTCAGAACGGATCCTTTAGTTCTCTTGAATATTGTGACTTATTTCAATAAGTTAGTTATTATAATTACTTTTAAGTGTCATCCCCAAGTTTTAATCTTATATAAATATAAATTAATTTTTCAAAGTAATTACTATTTCGAAAACGTACCGCTGCTCGCTGGCGACTCCGAGGTCGATTCTCCTGCGGTGATCATCAGAATTCGTCCATCCGCTCCTGAGTTCTTTGTTATCGGGCAGTCCTCCTGGTAGTGTCCAGTCTCACCACAGCCATAGCAGACTTGGTTTTCTTCAGCTCCAGGGACTTGGGAGATCGGTTGAGCCGGTGCCCTGCAGAAACGGACTGTGTGTCCCTTTCTGTGGCAGTTCAGGCACTGCATTTCCCGACACACGCCAGTGTGGTGATAGTTGCACTTTCCACACTTCGGGAGGGTTCCAGCATATCGACTGGCAGGTGATGGAGTAGCAGGTGTTGTGGCGGCGTACATAGTACTTGTTTGTTCCTCCTGCGGGGTGTCATGTGTTGTTCGCTTCTTCTTCCTCTTGTTCCTCGACTTCTGGCTATTGTCCTCTTCCCTCGATGACTCGGGAACGGGGACTTCCACACCATGGCAGACTCCGTGGTCGATGAGTCTCTGGGCCAAGCGTTTGGCACTATCAAATGTGGTTGGGTTAGAAGACAACACATCTCCTTGGATCGGGGCAGATAGACCCCAAATGTATCTTTCTATCTTCTTGCTCTCCGGGGTAACCATCCCGGAGCATAGTGCTACTAGATCACTGAACCGGTCAGTGTAGGTCACTATGTCTGAGCCGACCATCGTGACCTCCCATAGTTCTTGTTCCAACTTTTGAACTTCGCCCCTCGGGCAGTATTCTTCCAGCATTAACTCTTTTAGGTTCTCCCAACCTATTGAGTTAGCCACTGATAGGGTCAGTGACTTAACATGGCTGTTCCACCATGTTAGGGCTCTGTCAGAGAAGGTGCAGGCATCAAACTTCATTTTGCTCCCTTCTAGGCACGAACAGATTTCGAAGACCGAATCTGTTTTCTCGAACCATCGCATCAGAGTGATGACTCCACCATTTCCATCGAAGGAATTGGGTTTGCAGTTCATGAAGTCTTTATACGAACACTCTCTTGGGTGTCCGTGAGTAACTCCGGGGTTGGTTAAGTGAGTACCGCTACCAGATCCAAGGGTACCACTTTCACTGAAGTGAGCTAGAGCAGTTGCCACTGCGGAGGATATCGCTGCTTGAAGAGCAGCATGATCGAATTGTGGCGGTGGAGTTGGATTTATCGGAGTAGTGCTTCTGTTTTATCTGCGAGGAGGCATCTTTGCTAAAAGAATACAAAGATGAGATGAAATAAGTCTAAAGCAATGGACACAAGCCAAAAGCTGAAAAGACAAGGTTATCCTAGTTCTGGGTGTATCGGGTCCTGACTTCCACAGGGTTCTGGAAACAATTCATAAAAGAGTCTATACCAAATAAACTTTATGAATTTTGGAATGACTATCCTCGAATGAATATCTGATACTTGAATAACTGTTACCAGCTGCATGTAAGAAAATAATCCTAACACATAATGTGAGCAGTGTTGCCACTTACTCATTAAGTTAACAAGATTATTATTTATTAGTGTGACGCATAAGACGTTCTGGTTACTTCGGTTGATCCTTCCTTGAAAGCTTCTCATGAACTTGCTCTTGTTCCTCCTTGACTCCTCTGTTGACTGCTATGAGGAAGTGGTTACATCTATCTGGGTTTGTCATGCGAGAATGGAAGTGACTAAAGAATCTATGAGGTTTAAGTGAAACATTATGGGGTGATCCTTACAGAGTCTTTCTATAATTGCACAATGTATACAAGTTGTATATAATTTAAGATTAAATAAACCTTCGAATAAGTGATCCTACTCCAAAACCACAACCAAACAAGGAACAGGAAGTGGAGTATAAATCACAAATTCTAAGTCTATAAAATCTCAATTATATAAAACTTTGGAAGTATACACTCCGGAATCATAGACTTACCAGAAGGGTATTTTAAGTTCTCACATAAGTTGTTTATAGTGCCTAAAATACTCCTATAGTATTTTAATGTATTGAACTTGATATGTTTTATATTTGTTGTTGTCTTATAGTATCATAAAATACACCCATAGTATTTTAATTTTATGTACTAATCTAGAAATTCTTTGAATAAAGTTAGATAAGTTTTAAGGCTGTTGCAACACCACATCACTCCTAAACACATGTCGGTCGCATCTCAAATGAATATAGTTGATCAGGCTATATTGATTCCAGGTGTGATTACATAACTGTCCAGGTTTGACCGCAATGTTCAACCTTTAAATACTTCTGTTCTGTTCTTCTTGTGATACTTGTTCTACTATGTATAAGCATGTATGTATACTTTTATAAGGTATTGCTTATACCTTTAAAATATATTATTATCTAGAGCACTTCGGCCCCATTTTATTTATAGTTGTATATATTTTATAGGTTGATATACTTAGTTCACTATAAACAATGCTCTGATACCAATCTGTCACACCCCAAAACCGGAACGACGGAAACGTTCTGGGGTGGAGGACGTCATGTTTAGTATCACAAGGCATGCATCATAGTAAGCAAGGTAATAAACAACCATTTCATTTGAAAGAAAGTGTTTACAAAGTATGTGTTTCACATAAGATAGATTACACAAGTAAATGACAAAACAAGACATGAAGTTACTATGCTCCATCTTCTGAATCCCAGCACGTGTACCTGTCTACTAGTTACCTGAGAATACAAGTTATTTTGAAAGAGTAGATCAGCATTTAAGCTGGTCAGTTCATAAGATTTAGTGATGTAAGTGAGTAGTAAGAAAGTTGTAGAAAAATGGTAGTAAGTTGTAGTAAGTTCTGTTTAGAAAAGTTTGCCTGTTCCTCCAGAAAATCCTATATTTCCTGCTTTGATGAAAGATAAGTAAAAATCACTCCACAGTCCTTTCTATGAGTATTAAATGGATACAAGTTATATAAGACTCAGAGTAAACAAACAATCGGTTGTGTGTATCTGCCCTAAGCCCACAACCAAACAAGGAACAGGAAATGAGGCGGAAGACACACATCCCATGGTTTGTTAGATCATCGTCTTATATAACCCTAGCGTATTCACTTGGTACTAACGGAGTTAACTGTAATAGTTCCTTTATATTTGATGAAAAGATCCTTTAATAAAACCCTTATTTCTTATAATAAAATGATAACCACAGTAGTTCCTTCTATAATCACTTAGTTTATACTAGTTATATATGATGGGTTTTGAGCATTCTAACACTTCCTAAGTGTACATGCAACCCTAATAACCTTGGATTTATGTTTGTCTAATTATCATGCAAAGTTGAATTCCAAGGTTATATTCCTATCTAGCATACATGGGGAACAAATTTTAACTTGCATGAAAGATAGAATAACTTACCTTGTTGTTGCTTATGATCCTTGAAACCTTGTGAGCCTAGCACCCTAAGTGTGATGCCTCAAATGCTTCACACAACACCAAATGCTTTTGGAATGACTTTAGAGAGAATACACACTTCTAAAATCGGCCTAGCCCTCTTGTTTCTTATGTGCCGCCGATTTTGGTGGAGAATGGGTTTCTTATATAGTGTTGACACATCTAGGGTTACACCATGTAAACCCTAATGTGTCATGACTCTTCATTTCCATGACCCATGGGTTTGTAACTCCCATGGAGCATCCATGGAGCATCCTATGGGTGGAACCCAACTTGATAATCCATGGAGCCTCTTAGCCCACTATATAAGATATGGAAGATTTACATAATCTACCCATATATTTAATTAGTTATCTTTTGATCACTTAATTAATTCTAAATTAATTCTTGATCAAACTAATTAAATAATATTATTAATATATTAGAACTTATAATATATTAATAAACCATAAGTGTTATTTCTCTCATTTTAGTTTATCCAATTGCATGGTGCCATGCAACCCAAATGAACCATGCCAGGTCGGGTCAAGTACATACCAGAAATAGTTATGGACTTAGACACCTTATCCAACAGTCTCCCACTTGGATAAGTCTAATAACTATAACTGCAATACTTCAGGAACCGATCGGCAATCGTAGCTCTTTCAAGGTCTCTCGGAACTGAGAAGATGATGATACGCCATTTAAGATAAGTGATCATATAATCCTCTGTTCGAGATATCAGCCGGACAAATACATGGAACAATGTCTTACTTATTGTCCAGCAGTTTGTTTCCCGATTTCCGATTTGTTTGACAAAGAACTTAATTGAACACATCAACTTAGTTCTGACCGGGCCCGGTACATAGGTCAAAACAAAATCATCGAGGGGCCCAGATATCAGCTTCTAATCCAAGAAGGAACAGATAAACTTCGACTCATATGTTTGTTCTACCACTCATTGATTTATAGACAAGAGCACGTTTTATAACATTGAGTTACCAATGCGTTTTCGTACAATCAATGCATAACCAACTCATAAGTAACAAATCATATCTCTAGGTTTGAAGACTCATATGATATTACCGTCTCACGATCACTCGAGATAAATTCCATGAAGTGATTCCAGTGAGTGTGGGTTGAGTCCAATGCTCAGAACTTATGAGCACTCATGATTGTTGTAGCCATGTCCAACACCTTAGACCTCTGCAATCAATCATGACAGTCTTGATTCATACCTACTTCCGACATATGACCGACTGTGGAGGTTCGAATAATATGATATACCAAGCATAATTATTCTGGAAGTCAAAACATGCAAAAGAAATATAGTAAACGATCGACAAGAGATAGCAACACTTTACTCATAAATAAAACACCTTTTATTCATCATCTAATGTCAATTACACTTTACAAATTTCAAGGTTATCTAACTACTAAATCTAATATCATCCTTCAGCCCTATGCTCCGAGCATGCTGGAGATGCTTAACCCGAGTCAGTCCCTTCGTGAGGGGATCTGCTGGATTCTCATCCGATGATACCCTCTTTGCCACGAGGAGTCCTTCTTCTATTCGATGTCTGATGAAATGGTATTTTCTGTCGATGTGTCTGGATCTCCCGTGATCCCTTGGTTCCTTGGCTAAGGCAACTGCACTTTCACTATCACAGAAAATTTCCATTGGCTCTTTAATAGCTGGTACAACTCCAAGGTCTCCAATGAAGTTCTTCAGCCATATCGCCTCCTTTGCTGCCTCGCTAGCTGCTATATACTCTGATTCGCAAGTTGAATCAGCCACTGTCTCTTGCTTGGAACTCTTCCAAGAAATTGCTCCTCCGTTTAAGGTAAAGACCCAGCCTGACTAAGAGCGGAAATTATCCCTATCAGTCTGAAAGCTAACATCACTATACCCTACAACTCTCAAGTCTTCATTCCCACCGAGGGTACTGACCCAGTCCTTAGTCCTCCGTAGGTACTTGAGGATATTCTTTACCGCAGTCCAGTGTGCCTTGCCAGGGTTCCCCTGATACCTGCTAACCATGCTCAAAGCAAAGGCTACATCAGGTCGAGTACACGTCATAACATACATGATCGATCCTACAGCCGAAGCATAAGGTATTCGACTAATTTCTGCTATCTCAGCCTCAGTACTAGGGCTTTGTGTCTTACTCAATCTGGCGTTACTCTGGATGGGTAACTCTCCTTTCTTGGAGTCCCGCATGCCGAATCTCTTCAGCACCTTATCCAAGTAGGTACTCTGACTAAGTCCAATTAGTCTTTTACTCCGGTCTCTCAAGATCCTTATCCCTAGAATATAGGCAGCTTCTCCTAGGTCCTTCATAGAGAAACACTTCCCAAGCCAGGACTTAACTTTCTGCAGAGTTGGGATGTCATTTCCTATGAGTAGTATGTCATCCACATACAATACCAAAAAACTAACTATACTCCCACTAGCCTTGACATATACACAAGATTCATCTTCACTCCTAGAAAAGCCAAATTCTTTGACTTTCTCATCAAAGCAAAGATTCCATCTGCGAGGTGTTGCTTTAACCCATAAATGGATTTCTCAAGCTTACACACTCTATTAGGGTACTCTGTATTGACAAAACCCTCTGGCTGACTCATGTAAACATCCTCAGCCAACTTTCCATTAAGGAAAGCGGTTTTGACATCCATTTGCCATATTTCATAGTCATGAAATGCAGCTATGGGTAACAGAACCCTAATAGACTTAATCTTGGCCACTGGAGAAAAGGTCTCATCATAATCAACTCCCGGAGTTTGTGAGAAACCCTTTGCAACCAGTCGTGCCTTATAAGTGTGTACATTACCATCCATGTCGGTCTTCTTCTTGAAGATCCATTTGCACCCTACAGTCTTACGACCTGGTACATTCTCAACCAAGTTCCAAACTTGATTGTCATACATGGACTGTATCTCGCTGTCCATTGCTTCTTTCCACTTGGCTGACTCAGGGCCTGCCATGGCTTCCGCGTAACTGTTAGGTTCATCCAGACCTATCAGTGTCTCATCACTGATAAGTGTATCACCTTCCGCAGTAATATGGAATCCATAGTAATGCTCAGGTGCATTCCTAACCCTTGTGGAACGCCTTAGAGGTACAGACTTGTCAATTGGCTCAACAGGAGTTTCCTCCTCAAGTTGAGTGCTAGGGTTTGAAGTTCCTTCACCACTTGACTCTTGAATTTCTTCAAGGTCAACTTGCCTCCCACTGTCTCCTTGGCTTATGAACTCTCTCTCTCGAAAGACAGCCCTCCTAGCTACAAAGACCACATTCTCACTAGGTCTGTAGAAGAGGTAACCAAAGGATTTCTGTGGGTAGCCGATGAAAATACACCTCTCACTTCGAGGTTCGAGCTTATCATGAGTCTCGCGTCTCACGAAAGCCTCGCAACCCCAAATCTTAATGTGGTCTAGTTTGGGTACTTTACCAGTCCACATCTCATGAGGAGTTTTGGCAACTTTCTTTGTGGGAACTAGATTAAGGATATGGGCGGCAGTCTCTACGACATACCCCCAAAATGAGATTAGTAGCGAAGCTCGACTCATCATGGAACGAACCATATCCAATAAGGTTCGATTACGCCTCTCAGCTACACCATTCAACTGCGGTGTCCTGGGGGGTGTCAATTGTGAGACAATCCCACATTCCCTAAGATAGTCGAGGAACTCTGAACTAAGATACTCACCACCTCGATCGGATCGAAGCATCTTAATGTTCGTGCCCAAATGATTCTCGACTTCCTGTTTAAACTCTTTAAACCTCTCAAAAGTCTCTGACTTATGCTTGATTAAGTAGACATATCCATATCTACTGTAATCATCAATAAAAGTCAAATAATAACGATTAGCATCCCTTGTGGCATGTTTGAAGGGCCCACACACATCCGTGTGTATAAGATCCAACAAACCTTCACCCCTCTCACAAGAACCTGTGAAGGGTGACTTTGTCATTTTTCCAAGTAAGCATGATTCGCAACTATCATCTGACTTTAGGTCAAATGACTCAAATACTCCATCTTTTTGGAGTTGGCCTATGCGTTTCTTGGTTATATGTCCAAGACGACAATGCCATAATGATGCTTTATCCAAGTTATTATCATTAACAGAATCAATACACAATACATTATTTCCTAAGTTATCAACCACAGATACAGTTTCATACACACCATCACAAGGTAATGCTTTAAAATAAAGAACATTATTAAAGAAAGCATTAATCGAAGCAACTTCATTATCAAATGAAAAGGTGAAACCTTGTTTATACAATGCATGAAAGGAAATAATATTTCTTGCCATTTCTGGCGAATAACAACATTTATTCAAATCTAAACTAAAACCACTACTTAGCGATAAAGTATAAACTCCAATCTTGGTGACACGTAAAGCTTTCCTATTCCCCATGATTAAGTTTATTCTTCCATGCTCCACATTCTCAGTTCTTCTTAGTCCCTGCAAATCAGAACAGATATGAATACCACAACCGGTATCAAGGACCCAAGAGTTAGAATGTGGTGAGTTATTAGATAAGATAGTGTAAATACCTGCATGGTTGGGTTTAACTTTCCCATCCTTCACATCTTGCTGGTACTTTGGGCAGTTCCGCTTCCAATGTGACTTTTCATGGCAATAGAAGCATTCAGCCTCTTTAGGGTCAGAAGAAGGAGTGACGAAACCTTTCTTGGTTCCACTTGAAGAAGAGCCATCAAGGCTCCTAGCCTTGGTACCCTTCGAAGAGCTCTTCCTCTTCTTCCCTCGACCTTTCCCGATTGCCAAAACTGGGGCGGAGTTTGGAGTAGGAGTGTTAACAACCGACTTACCCTTAAGACCTGTTTCTGCGGTCTTGAGGATTCCCTGAAGTTTGCTGAGTGTGACCTCTTCCTTATTCATGTGATATGTCATGCGGAATTGATCATAGCACGATGGTAAGGAGTGCAAAATGATATCTATTGCAAGCTCCTCAGGGAAGTTCACATTAAGCTTCAGCAACCGATCCACATACCTTTGCATTTTCTACATGTGGCTCGTGACGGATTCCCCGTCCTTCATCATGGTTGTTATGATAGAGCATATGATTTCATACCTATCTTGTCGTGCACTTTGATGGTATCTTTCCATCAGATCTTGGTGCATTTCAAAAGGGTAGAAGTCCTCATAGGACTTTTGGAGTTCCGCTGTCATGGTGGCCAACATGATGCATGCCACTTTTGTAGCATCCCTTTCATGTGCCCGGAAGTCAGCGATCTCCTGGGGAGTTGCAGTGGTCTCATCAATCTCCTTAAGCTCCTTGTCAAGGACATATTCTTTGTCCTCGTAGCGGGTAATCATCCTGATGTTTCTGATCCATTCATTGAAGTTGGATCCATCAAAAATGACTTTCCCACACAAGTTCATAAGGGTAAAGGAGCCATTAGGATTAGAGCCAGAAGCAGCATTGTTTGAAGACATCTGAAAGAAGAGAACAAGATGAGTTTAGATATTAAGAGAGTCCTTAATAAAACACCCAAATGTAATATTAAGGCTAGTATCCAATCACAATATATTATAACTTAGAAGAGGTATGCTGTAATCCAAGCTATAACATATTTGAAAGGTAGGTGAATGACGATTCACCAATTTCCACCATGAAAAATGAAATATAGATATTAGGTTTTTAATTGGTTCTTAGAAATTCCTAGATTCTTTTGAGATTCAATGAATTTTTTTTTCAAAGGCATGTTTTAATCTCGAGTGTGCCCTCCAAGTTTTGTGACTGGGATACCGAGGATCACAAAACGAGGTGTGAAGTAACCATGCAAATCACTTGGTACCCTTAAAGTTTATCACTCAATCGATGTGCCGGTAAACCACACACGCTCCACCGATACTATGATAAACCTTAAGTCACCCTTTACCTACCTTGTTAAGTCCAAGTTAGTGTGCCGGTTAACCACACACGCTCCACCAACGACTTAAACAAAGTGTAAAGTGTAATTTCATGGATTAGCACCTTATTCACATTTTTCCTAAAGTAACTAAAATTGGGAATTTAATAAAAGCATTTAGTTACTTTATAATATTCATCATACTTTTAATGAGAATTTATAAGTCCTTGTCCTACCCGTTCGGCTAACGACCCTCCACCGATCAAGGAAGCGGTGGGTGAGAGTGGACACCCATTAAGTTGCCATTTTATAGGCAACAACCTTATACCCCCCTTATAGACCGGCTTCGTGAATGAGGCGTACTAGCGGTAAGACGACTTGATCTTATACATATATATATTAGTAACTTATAATATTATAAAGTATAAGGGTTGAATTTTAACTTTTAAAAATCTAAGGGTTGGAACTAAAGTTTTAATCAAGACTTTACTTGTTCCAAAACTTGAGGGCAAGTTCTGTAAACTTCAAAAACTTTTCATTTCTTATAACTTATGAATTAATTGAGTAATAAAAATGAAGACTCTTCATTTTTATAACTCTTGTGTTCTTTTAATGGCTTTTATAAAAGTGAGACTTTTGGTTTTCCATAACTTGAGAACAAGTTATGGACTCCATTAAAACACATTATGATCATGAATTAAACTACCATGAAGGTTACAAACAATTCCTATGATCATCTAATCTTCATAAGTTCAAGAACATGAATATGAACACTTTCAAGAATCAAAAATTACACTTAAAAAAAAACTTGTAATTTTGATAATTGCCATTGTAAATGGATTAGCATAAACATTACACCATCTAAAACAAGTTTTAAAACATCAAAACAGTTTAGGATAATGTTTCTAGTCCATTTCCAGCAACAAATGTGCAAACTTTCATACAAGCAGAAAACAGAAAAACAATTTTTTTTCAAGCAGTTTACACAAAAAAAACAACAAACAAACCTAGGCTTTGATACCACTAATGGGTTTTGAGCATTCTAACACTTCCTAAGTGTACATGCAACCCTAATAACCTTGGATTTATGTTTGTCTAATTATCATGCAAAGTTGAATTCCAAGGTTATATTCCTATCTAGCATACATGGGGAACAAATTTTAACTTGCATGAAAGATAGAATAACTTACCTTGTTGTTGCTAATGATCCTTGAAACCTTGTGAGCCTAGCACCCCAAGTGTGATGCCTCAAATGCTTCACACAACACCAAAAGCTTAGGAGTAAACTTTGAGAGAATACACACTTCTAAAATCGGCCTAGCCCTCTTGTTTCTTATGTGCCGCCGATTTTGGTGGAGAATGGGTTTCTTATATAGTGTTGACACATCTAGGGTTACACCATGTAAACCCTAATGTGTCATGACTCTTCATTTCCATGGCCCATGGGTTTGTAACTCCCATGGAGCATCCATGGAGCATCCTATGGGTGGAACCCAACTTGATAATCCATGAAGCCTCTTAGCCCACTATATAAGATATGGAAGATTTACATAATCTACCCATATATTTAATTAGTTATCTTTTGATCACTTAATTAATTCTAAATTAATTCTTGATCAAACTAATTAAATAATATTATTAATATATTAGAACTTATAATATATTAATAAACCATAAGTGTTATTTCTCTCATTTTAATTTATCCAATTGCATGGTGCCATGCAACCCAAATGGACCATGCCGGGTCGGGTCAAGTACATACCAGAAATAGTTATGGACTTAGACACCTTATCCAACAATATATAATCTAATATCGAATAGAAAGTTAATTGTGTGAATCTGCCCTAAGCCCACAACCAAACAAGGAACAGGAAATGAGGCGGAAAGCACACATCCAACTACCTATCCGATATTAATTATCTATAACTCTGATGTATAAACTAAGGTATTATATAATTAACCACCTAAGGTCCTTTAAGTTATACTGGTTTAATAAAAATGGATTAAACCCTTTACTGGTAAGTTTCTAGTTTTGTATATCAAAAGTTCTTTACTTGAAAAGTATGACTTGTACTAGAAAAAGGTGCATTGAATTAGTGTCCTATGACCTGGCCCATACCTGGTACCCCTTATGATTATTTAGTGTATACGGAAACATATATATATCTAAGATCGGATGGATAGTAGGTTGGGTGTATCTGCTCTAAGCCCACAACCAAACAAGGAACAGGAAATGAAGCGGAAAGCACACATCCTACTACCTGTCGGATCCGATTAATATATATTCCTAAATGCATACACTAAGGAATCATAAAGTTAGCATTATAGGTCACCTTCTAACTGAATGTTTATGTTACATGTTTTACTTATATTGAATGTTTTTCTTGTATCATACATTGTGTTTGCTAACCCTGGTACGTTGTATTTGTACCTTTGTTATTGAAACGCGGTATGACGTAAGTGTCATTCTTAAAGTTTGCTAACCCTGGTACATTGTATTTGTACCTTTGTTATTGAAACCTGGTATGATGTTGTACCTCGTGTTTGCTAACCCTGGTACGTTGTATTTGTACCGTTGTTTGCGCAAACCCGGAATGATATGTTATTACTTCGTATTTGTTAACTTGAATTTTACATATGTTTATATGTTTCTTGTATCATACTTCGTGTTTGCTAACTTTGGTACGTGGTATTCGTACATTTTTTATTGAAACGCGGTATGATGTAAGTGTCATTCTTCAAGTTGCTAACCTTGGTACGTTGTATTTGTACCTTTGTTATTGAAACCTGGTATGACGTTGTACCTCGTGTTTGCTAACCC
The DNA here is from genome assembly GCF_052849685.1 of Lactuca virosa. NCBI lineage: Eukaryota > Viridiplantae > Streptophyta > Magnoliopsida > Asterales > Asteraceae > Lactuca > Lactuca virosa. Next base: position 92,817,286 of record NC_136432.1, on the reverse strand, counting down.
ATGTACGTGGTGTTCGTACTTTGGTTTATGCAAATACGGTATTCCTGTGTAATTTCATGATTTGTTCTTCTGTTATAGTTATAGTATGTTCCTTCTGTTATAGTTATAGTATGTTCCTTCTGAATATGTTCTCTATGTTATCGTGTATTGTTCTATATGTTATCGTGTATTGTATCTTCTTTCCTGAGTATGTTCTGTATGTTATTGTATTGTATCTTCCTTCCTGAGTATGTTCTCAATGTAGTATGTTCTAGTATCTAGTATGAACTGAACCTCTAAACCATAACTATTATAGTTTACTATTATGTTTACTTGAACTGTTACTGACTTTAATAAAAGTCTCTTTTATCTATTAAGTTGTGATTGTACTTTAATAACGGAGTTTTATAAACTATAAAGTAACATAACTTATAAAGAGTTTTTGAGATGTTTTGATTACTCCTTATACATAAGTAATCCTATAAAATGATGTTTATAACAAAACATTTACACAATTATCATTGTGTTCAACTTGTATTCCCCCCTAAAAGTATTTAAAACAGTTGAAAGATTGATTATAGGTGTATGAACTCACCTTATGTGGGTGATTCAAACGAATATGCGCGTAAGGATGAGAAGTTCCACGAATGAAGTCCCGAGACTTAACGAGTCCTAAATGACATATAATGGCATATATTTACGAAAATATAGTGTTTAAAAGCAACCAAATGCAAGAAAACACCTTCTGGGACTAGGAAACACTTTGACTAAGTGCGGAATCACATGTGATTCACTTAAGGGGAGTGTACGGCCATAACAAGGAGTGTGCGGCCAGGGAGTGTGCGGCCGCACACTCATGGTCAAGAGTGCACAAAATCGTTTTCCAAGGGTAGGGAGGCTTGTAGGACCAATGCTCATCAAGTGTTGATGCTGGAAATACATTTTGGAGGCCATTTGAGGATGTTTTGAGGGGTGTACGGCCACACCTGGGTGTGCGGCCGCACACACCATACGATTATGAGTTCTGGGCATTTCTAAGGACTTAATCTAGTGTTCTAAATAAGATTCAAGCATAGGGAAAGGGTATTTACGATCCGGAGGCTCGAGAAGGTCCAAAATCGTCAAGAACAAGTGTGTGTTCTTGGTGCTCTTGGTGAAATGGATGAAGATTTGAAGATCTAGCCAAAACATGATTTCAAATGGATGAAATCAAAGGATTTAACTAGTTTAAGAAGATTAACAACAAACCAAAGGAAGAACACTTACAATATTGAAGATCTAGCCTGAAAATTGGATGCTAGTTGAGAGAGAAATCGAGTTCTAGGCTTGGGAGGGTGAAAAGGGATGAAAGAAGGCTAAGTCTACCCTTTGTATACGTGAGTGTGCTGCCAGGAGAGGGGTGTGCGGCCGCACACCCTAGTGTACAGCCGTACACTCCTCATGTTGGAGTGTAAGGCTCGATTTTGGTGCTAGAAGTTTACACGATCCATTCCTATGCTCAATGCTTGAATGTACTGAGCTTTGAACCTTTAAACGGACTCTAAACGAGGCTAAATGATAGCAGAAATGAGTCTGACACTCAGCAGAGTTGACTGTCTGAGCTTTACAAGGCAAAAACTTAAAAAAATTTCGGGTTGTCACACTTTTAGGTGCAACACTTGGGGCACTAAGTTCTTAAAGGTCCAAGGCTTCCAACTACAACAAAAGGTATGTTATCTAACTTGTTTTATTACCCAAGTATCAAGTCTTGTATGCTAGTTAGGGTAATACCTTGGAAAGTTCAAGTTTGCATGTATAATAGAGAAAACATAGATCCAAGGTATTTAGTGTTGCATGTACACCTAAGGAGTGTTAGAATGCTCAAAACCCATCAGTGGTATCAGAGCCTAGGGTTGTTTTCAATTGTACATGATGCTATTTGTTGTTTAAGCTTGGAAAATCGATTTTCTGCTGTTCTAGACAGTGGACTCGCCGAGTCCCAACACAATTCTGAGCAACTCGCCAAGTTTTTTTCTTGCACTCGACGAGTTGGTGCTCCAGAATGCAGATTTTCGATGTTTTTGGCTAGAATTGCACTAGGATCATTACCCTAAGCTATTTTTGAACTTATAAACCTATTTTTGATGTGGTAATGATCATGCTTATCCAATTTATAAGATAATTGTCAAATTTTCATGTTTTGTATTAGTTTATATGATTATGCTAATTACATGAAATTTGTTTGATATGAATTATCTTGTTCATATGAGTTTAATCTAGATCATGGACATTATTTGACATGCTTGTTAGTTTATTTGATGATCTTTATGGCCTTTAATGTACTCCATAACTTGTCCTCAAGTTATGGAATGTGAAAAGTTTTCTTTTAAAGAGTTCATTAAACTCATAGGTTATGGTCTTGAAGAGTCTTTTTCCATAAATGTTTTTATGAACTCCATAACTTATCCTCAAGTTATGGATTTTCAAGAGTCTTTTCATTAAAGTATACAATAAACTCATATGTTATGGATTCCAAAAGTTTTTGAATAGTTCAAAACTTGTCCTCAAATTTTGGAATTTGTAAATGTAAAGGTTTAACTTTTGAAACATTTAATTCCAAACCCTAGAATTTTAAAGTTTAAATTTCTACCCTTATACTATTATAATATTATATGTTTAATATATATATATATATATATATATCTATATATATATCTATATATATATATATATATATATATATATATATATATATATATAAGAACAAAGTCAGTCTTACCATTAGTAGGCCTCATTCACGAAGCCGGTCTATAAGGGGGGGGGGTATAAGGTTACTGCCTATAAAATGGCAGTTTAATGGGTGTCCACTCTCACCCATCGCTTCCTTGACTGGTGGAGAGTCGTTAGCCGAACGGGTAGGATAGGACTCTAATTCTCCCTAGTATAATGATAAATGTAAAGTTACTAAACACTTATAAATTCCCAAATCTTAGTTACTTAGGAAAATGTGAGTATGGTGCTAACCCAGGAAATTGCACTTTGCACCTTGTTAAGTCGTTAGTGGAGCATGTGTGGTTAACCGGCATACTAATATAAACTGACAGTGCGTGGAAAAGGGTAGCTTGATGTTAATCATATATCAATGGAGCGTGTGTGGTTAACCGGAACATTGATTAATTGGTTGTAACATTCGGTGTACCAAGGTAATTTGCATGGTTATTCACACCTTGTTTGTGATCCTCGGCATCCCAGTCACAAACTTGAAGGGCACACTCGAGATTTAAACATACCATTGAATTGTTCAATGAATCTCAAAGGATCTAGGAGTTTCAATTCACTTAAAACCTAAATTTTTTTTACGTTTTTCGTGGTGGAAATTGGTAAATCGTCATTTACCTACCTTCAAATATTTTGCAGTTTGGATTACGGCATCCCTCTTCCAAATTGTAAAATATTGTGTTGGGTCCTAGCCTTAATATTTCATTTGGGTGTTATATTAAGGACATAAAACAACTAACTTGAATTTCTCCCATTGTAGATGTCTAGTTCAGACAACTATGGTCTTCCCAAATCCTTTGGAACAAGTTTTCCTCTTGAAGATGATGTCCCGCGGTTGGATCATGGAAGTCATACTTCACTTCCTCCACCTCCTCCAATAATTCTCCCTAACCCACAAATTCAAAGACTTGAAAAATTCCAGGTCACTCAAGCCCTACTAGCAATGAAACATGAAGATGGAAGGCCTGTGTATACTCACGTCTTGGAGATGAAGTCACATATTGACAGGCTCAGAGTATTGGGTTTCGAAGTCTCAAGGAAGTTGGCTGTTGACTGGGTTCTTCAGTCACTTCCTGAGTCATACAGTGAGTTCATTAATGACTACTATGTGACAGACCACGACATGACCCTTATTGATCTTAACTATTTGCTTGTTGTTGCTGAAACAGCAATGATGTGGCGCATTGGAAAGGCAAATTTGATGGGAAGATCTACTCTCCAAACTTCCATTGACATTGACAATGGAAACATTGGAAGTGCAGAAAAGATTTCTCTTTCCAAGGGAAAAAGAAAGGCTAAGTTTGAGATTGTCCCGTGTACCATTCCCAAAGAGTCTATATGTTTCTATTGCCAAGAGAAGGGGAATTGGTTGCGAAGCTGCCCTGACTACTTGAAAAATTTGAGAAAAGGCAGAATCGAAAAGTTTGACTCTGCTTCAGGTAAGTCTACTATCTAACTCTATTAAGTTCCTAATTTTTGATTCTTAATACATGATGTGACAAGGTTGCATTTTGATGTTGTGTAGGATCATGCAAAGGGAAGGAATCTTAAAGGAAGTGTATGCTAAATCTGATCGCGAAGATGGATTTAAATCGCATTGTTCGAAGATCGGATTTTTGAGCTGCTACTTAGGAGTTATGATAGATTGCCAGGAAATATGTAATAACATAGTTTTCATTTGTAATTGCATTGTAAGGAAAAGATTTTCCGCATTTTATAAATAAATAAATTTTTTATTGATTTTATCTTATCTTATATCTCCTTACAATGACATTTATGAAAAATTGATGTTTGTATGTTTCTATTGTTAGCAATATGGATTTGATTCTTTTGTTTGTGGTAATGTCAAAAATTTCCAAATAAGGAAAGATTTTATCACCCAAGTTTCAATTGAACAGAAACTTGGAATCATGCAAGTTGTATTGTATGATGAATGGGAATTTTCATCTTTGGTAAATTAAGACTAATTCCTTGTTCACATGTATATGTGAGTCAAGTAAAGGACTAGGGGATCGGGTACATTGGGTGTGCGCTGGTCAGGTCCACCACAAAGATCGATAAGACTATTCGTCATGATTTACTAATGTTTAGTAAATATGGTTATGCTTACAAGTTTAAGTATAATTCTGAACATTGGAAAAGTTTCAATGTATGGCAGAGCGAATGAGAAGAATCAAATTAGGCAGAAAGATAAAAGTTTCTCCTATCTGAAAAGATGGGAGAGTACTTTAGTATCGTGTTTTATGATCATCTTAATGGTTATGGAAAACCATATCACAGTTGATCCTCTAAGGATATCTTGGTGCATTCGTATGGCTAAGAAGAGGGATCGTGAATTGTTGAAATGGTTAAATCAAGAAGATGAGTCATACTTCGTTCCCAAAACAAGTCTTAGAGTCATACTCCAAGATTGTAACCTTGAGTGACATAATCTTAAGGAAGGTTTAAAACACTTATCAGATGTAGAGTAAAAGGTTTTCTACTATTGTACATTTGAAATTGGTAAGTTGTGATGTTTTGGATAAAACAAAGACCAACTAAGGCCAATGGTGTGAAGTGTTAGTCGTGATTAGAATCCGCACTAACTCTTGAATATTTGTTTGTCAAGGAATGGTTCTTGACAAAGTGAATCTTATATTTCAAGAGGTCAGTGGGAGTCTTAAAGATCTTGAAAGTTTAAAGATCTAATCAAGAGTAAACCTATTGTTAAACACTAGCACATGACTTAAGGTTTGTAACCTATCGTGTTGACATATTCTTGTTTCTGTGCCCATTCCAGTTAAAGTTGACTATGCATGTGAATTCTGAGAGTTCGTAATTGGTTGCATAACAACCAGGAAGCAATGGTAGGCCCTTGTGCTGCCAGGTGGCAAGAAATTAAGATTGAACAAGTTCAGTCCATATGAGTTTGGATTTGTCACTAACCATGTCTTGTGATTATGGTCATGACAAATTCACATGGATAGGAACCCATACACCATAAAATCTAAGTGTCAAAGGTTTCTCTCTGATTCATGAAAATGATTGTGAGGAAACTCTTTCACTAGGTAGATTTTAAGGAGATAGAAATTGTTATATTTGCATTCTCAAATTTAATTATGATTACGACATACCTCTTCATAATTCGAATTGTAAGAAATGGAAAAGGTCTAAACATTTCAGACTTGTTGCTGTAAGTTCTAAAATTGTTAAGTCACACATGTGAGCTATCTGAGAAAGGTGTATGATCTTGAGAAGCCTAGATAAAGTCTTATCGAAGCATCTCGTATCAGAAATCTAAACTTTGGTAATGAAAGTCAATAAGTATTGATTTCTAGAAGTCCAGCTGATTTCTGAATACATGTCAAAGCTAGTGGGAGCATAAGTATTATGCTGGTAAGTTAATAATTATTGTGCTAGTGGGAGCATAATTATTATGGTAAGTGTTACAAGTTAGCAATGTTAATTATAGAAAACAAAAATTTCGATTCGCATAGTTGCAGGGTTTGAAAAGTTGTTTTGCTATAATTAAGGGAGAGGAATTCATACTTCATTTCAAATCTAAAAGCTTAGATTGAGATTTTAATCAATTTTAGTCAAATATATATGAATGTTGTGTTGGAATGGTTCAACATAAGGAAATTCTATATATGGAAATGTTAATTGCGTTCTCAAAATTTGATTATGATTACGACATCCCTTTTCATAATTCGAATTGTGAGAAAATGGCTTCTGGTATAGGATCGATTGCATATGCTATAACATTCTCGTGTTCTAATTTTCCAAATGTCTAGGGCATTAAGAGGGAAAAAGGAATAGAAACCGGATATGACTAAAGTTGTTAAACAACTGTTAAGGACAATCTAAGGTTCGCCAAAGATTGGTCGCTTAAGCACAGTTGGAAGTATAGTAATGGATGAACCATAGTGACATTATTATGATTAGACAGGAGTCTATTAATAATGAGTTTTCATATGGCAATATGGAGTGTTTCCATATTGGGAGTTGAAGAATAGATGAGAAAGTTAGAAACTTTTATGCAAGAAGGATGTTCAAAGGAATGTACTTTGAATTTGAGACTTCATTTCCATGGAATTGTCTTGTAACAATCTCCAAAGGAATATTTTGTAATATCATTGGTCAAGTCTCTGTGACTTTTGGCACCTAGACATTACAAAAGAATCATTGCATGATAGTTTAGAATCTAACACTTTCTAGCAATGACAAGAATTTGGAATTCTTACACTTGCAATAAGGATTTGGAATTTTGAAATGAGCATCATTGAAATGTTTTTCAATTGATCTATTTCACAAAGTAAGGACCATAGACAAACATAGTGTGCATGCTTGGTGCATGGCATAACTATTGTTTAGACAAACATAGCGTGCATGCTTGGAGCATGGCATAACTATTGTTTTAATTCAAGTATTAAGTTGCTTATTCGAAACATTATACAATGAATAATGAGTAATCAATATGGCTCAAACGTTTTGGGGCCATATAGGATTAGTATTATTCTTGTGTTTCACTTTGCATGTTTTGACTTCCCGAATAACTAGGTTATTCAAACCATCAATAGTCGTTCATACTTTGGAAGTAGGTATTGAGGCAAGATTGTCATAAATGAGTCTGTAGTTTGTCTAGGACAAGGTGGCTGCAGTGTTCATGAGTACTCCTGGAATAAGATTTGAGTATTGGATTCAACCCACGCTCATTTGAATCACTTCACGGATTTTATCACGAGTGATCATGAGATGATAATATCTTATATTCTTCAAATGGATACGTGTGAGTTGTAGTTGCGAGTCGATTGCACATTGACATATGTAAACGCACCAGTAACTTGGATGTTATAAAACATATTGTTGTGTGTAATTTGATGAGTAAGTACAAGCGAGCATTTGGGTCGAAGTTTATCCGTTCCTTTTACCCCATGTGGATAAAAGCGATATCTATGGACCCCTCGATGATTTAGTGATGACATCAGGCCTGGACTGATTTGATTTATTCAATTAGTCGGTCGTCATAAATCGGAAATCGGGAAACAACAGATAGACATAGAGAATGATTATAATCCATGTCTCAGTCTATATGATATCTAGAATGGAGGAATATATGATCCCTTATCTAATGGACTCGTCATTGACTAGGTTGGAGTTCGACATCTTTTAAGATCTATGATTGCTAGTCGGGTTAGAGTCATGCTTGCAATAATAGTTATTAGACTTATCCAAGTATGAGACTGTTGGATTAGGTGTCTAAGTCCATAACTATTATTGGTACGTACTTGACCCGAGAGTAGCATGGTCCATTTGGTTGCATGGCACCGGAACAATCTGAAGGATGGATAATTGAGAAGAGGTTATTTATGGTTTATTAATATATTATAAGTTCAAATATATTAATATGAAATCATATTATTTAATTAGTATTGATCAAGAATTAATTTGGAATTAATTTTGTGATCAAAAGAGACTAATTAAATATTTGGGGATTGATTATGGAAATCATTTATTCTTATAAAGTGGGCTTATGATCCATAGTTCTTCATGTTGGGCTAAACCCATGTGGTAACCCATGGATACTCCATGGAGGTTTTAACCCATGGAGCATGAGGGATATGGAAAGTCATTAGGGTTTACATGGTGTAACCCTAGTTTGCCACACTATATAAGAACCCCTCTAGCTCATGAAATTGGCTCTAAGCAAGACTTAAGTGGTGACTAGTGGTTACACAAGAGGGAAAGCCGATTTCAAGAGTGTTAGTAACCTCCTCTCAAGTTCCTCCATTTTGTTGGTGGTGTTGTGTGATTCCCTTTGAGGTGCAACACTTGGGGCACTAAGTTCTTAAAGGTCCGAGGCTTCCAACTACAACAAAAGGTATGTTATCTAACTTGTTTTATTACCCAAGTATCAAGTCTTGTATGCTAGTTAGGGTAATACCTTGGAAAGTTCAAGTTTGCATGTATAATAGAGAAAACATAGATCCAAGGTATTTAGGGTTGCATGTACACCTTAGGAGTGTTAGAATGCTCAAAACCCATCAATATCTACAAAAGAAGCCCTTCTCGCTCATATATCCGAACTTATGATGCCACAACTTTCGTTTATCATCATGTCGATCCAAGGATTGGGATACAGTCATCGTTCCTCTAACCATACAGCCTTCTAGGAAATAAATCCCATGATTATCTTCCATTTCATAACCACAAGATCATCCTTGGAGACTCTTAGCTGGTCACTTTTTCTAGAATACTTCATTCCATCCTTCGCTAAAGGGCCAAGAAAGATCAGGTTCTTTTGAAGATTCGGGACAAACCAACAATCGAACTTCATGACCATAGCATCGTGCATCTTGATTTGCATTGTGCCACTGCCCTTGATACTGCTAACCCAATTATCACCCATCTTGACTACACCATTCCACTCTTTGAATTAGTCGAACTAGTCACGATTGTATCTCATATGATACGATGCTCCAGAGTTGAAGACCGAAGCATCAACAAATCTAGTTGTACATAGATTCAAAACTTCAGTTTCATCCCCTTCATCAGAATTTCCTTGAACCACAACAACATTTTTTTGTTTCTTGATTCAACCCCAGTATTCCCTTTCTTAAGCAATGGAGAATCTCTTCTGAAGTGCCCCTTTTCCTTGTAGTTATAACATCTAATATTGGCTTTAGATTCGGAACTCTACTTCCCTTTGTTACCTCCACCTCTATCTGTTGTTCTTCCTCTGCCCGTGAACAAACCAGAACTGGAAACTTATTCTCCAACTGAAACTTTTCTTTTTAGTCCCTTGGACATCAAAGAGTCCTTCATATCATTCACAGTGATTGTTGTCCTACCATACAACATGGTATCAACATAATTCTCATAAGAATTCAACAGTGTACATAAGAGGATAAGTACTTGATCTTCATCTTCAATCTTTACGTTCATACCATGTAAATCCAAGATGATCCTATTGAGGTTTTCCAGGTGATCCATCACTTGGTCACTTTCAAATATCCTAAGAGCATACAAACATTGCTTCTGATACAACCTATTCGTCAGAGATTGTTCTGATACTTGTCACACAATTTCTCCCAAATCCCAGACGCACTTGTGTTATCCACGACCTCTCTTAGTACTGCATTTGTCAAACTCAACAAAATATCGTTATGTACTATTTCCAGAACATCCACCTTCCTTTCAGTCACCATGTCCTTTGGCATTTTCACTTCTCATTCCAGTGTCATTGCACATCCTTGTTGAACCAAAAGATGCTTCATGTTCACATTCCAAAAAGTGAAATCATTTAAATAATTGAACTTCTCCCAATGGAATTTGTGAGATGTCATCTTCAATCAACAGAACACGAATCACAATTCTGATACCACTTGTTAGTGAAAGCAGACAACATTTTTCAGGAATCAGAATAGATCCGATTCGATTTGCCAAGCTCTGATGAACCTTGTTAGTAAGTAATGTGGATAACATATGAAACCAAAACCACACAAAGACACAATAATTACATGGTTCGATCAAGGTGACCTATGTCCATGGGAATGAGGAGAGTATTATTTATTCACAGAGTTCTCAAACAGATATTACAAGTACAACCAGCAGATATTTGACCTACTCACTAAGGATACAAAGGACACTTTCAAATGACTAGCATGCATCCTTATTTATAGATTAGGGATCAGGCCTAAAACCCAATTATGCCAAGCCCATTAATCCATAGGCCCATGAAAGGTGTCAACCAATCACATTCCGTGCAGCCGCTTCTGGAACCTTCATCCTTGGGATACATCGCATTGGCATCAACAATCCACCACTAGCACATTAGGTGTCATTGCATGGAACACCTTGTAACTTAGTGGTACCTTTTATCACTCAGTGGCACCTCCGATTCATAACACATCGTCGAGGTGCCATGATGACACATCAGTGTAACATTGAGTGATACCTTCACACTTGGTGGCATATCCTATGCATGGAACGTCTTGAAGATACCATTGAGCGGCATCTCCTATGCATGGCACTTCTTCGAGTGTGATCACACCCAAGTGTGTCATCGCATCCAAGCGTGCTATCGCATCCAAATGTGTCATCACATCTAAGTGTGCCATCGTATGCTAGTGTGTCATTGTCTCGAAGTGTGCCATCTCATCCAATTGTGCCACCGATTCCAACTATGCCACCAAATCCAACAGTGCCATGAGAATGTTCCAAATGCTCAAATCACATTTAACATTTACATTGTGAATGTGGGGTGTGCGACGTATTTTAGAATTTTAGTTTAGTTTTCTATTATTTACATAAATGGTCAAGGGTAAAGTCATTACATAAACCTTGTTTTTAATAAAGTTAGGCAAAAGGATTAATAATGTTTGATTTTGAAACCACAAGGACTATCGATGTAAGGCCAAAGAAAAAAGTTTTGATCTTGTTACTTTTTGAAAATCATAAGGACCAATTTTGAAATTTTGTCTACAAATTTGGTTGGAAAATGTATTTACTTTTCTAATTTACAAATTTTATTATCAAATAATATTTATAGCGAAACATAACAACCCTTCTTCGCTGACATTATATGAACAAAGATTGTGTGATTGAACATGATTAGAGAATGCGTAATAGACGACAAGGGGGTAGGGCTTCAAACTCCAAGATGAACTCTTAGTAAACTTTATGGGTTCCTTAAAATTTGCAAAAAATAAGCCAATATTAATTAAGGCGGTGTCAAATTAACTTGGCCATTTAAGCATAACAACTCCTACTACTACCTACCTATGAATCACTTCATAAAATACACACTAAAATAATTAATGCACAGTTTTCATTGGGTTTTTAGAGTAGTTGTTGAATCTTGTTGCCATGTTGGTCTCTCTCTAAACCGGGTTTCCTTATTCATGTCTTTCAATATATATATATATATATATATATATATATATATATATATATATATATATATATATATATATATATATATATATATATATATATGGAAAAGTGAATATACCCTTAAAGGTATAGAAGCTTAGGTACCCAAACTCATAATAATACGTCGTTTTGTTTGATATATTCATTATAATATTGTTAAACTTCAATCCTTAACTTGATTTATATTCAATATTTTTAAATTTTCACTATTATCTTCCTCTTACATCACATCTTTTTGTCGAACACTTACTAAGCTATATATATTATTGTTGAAAATGACAATTATGTAAGAGGAAGATAAATATGAAATTTATAAAAATCTTTGAAGTAATTCAAGTTAGAAGTTGAATTATAAGAACATTGGACGATTACAATGTCTATATATGATACAAAACGATGTAGTATGGTGAGTTTGGGTACCTAAGCTTATATACCCTTAAGGGTATATTCACTTTTCCCATATATATATATATATATATATATATATATATATATATATATATATATATATATATATAGGTTCAAATGTTGATTGACATCTATTGTGTGGACGTGTGGATAATGCTATTCTGTGATAATTACAAAGAAAATATGTTATTTGATAATATGAATACGTTCAATCTTATATAATTATTTTAATTATTAAGCATTTTCACTAATTAAATCGTCTATAAGTTTATTATACACTTTTTTTAATTATTCTCATTCTGTCAGAATGTTATCAGAATTTTTATTGAGTCGTATTCTGTAAAAATTAAAATAAATAAAAAACGATGAATGAGAACAAAAATGAATTACAATTGCTGAGAATCCATTAAAATAACAATAATTCTGTAAGATTGAACGTATTCACATTACTAAAAAACATATTTTCTTAGTAATTTTCATAAAATAACATTATTCACACGTCCACACAATAGTTGTCCATCCACATTATAACCTAGCCCTATATATATATATATATATATATATATATATATATATATATATATATATATATATATTATATATATATATATATATATATATATATATACTATAATATATATATATATATATATATATATATATATATATATATATATATATATATATATATATATATATATATATAAGGTGAGGTTCAATAGGGAACCATAATTAACCAAGAAACGAATCTTTTTTTCAACTTTTAGAACTTATTTTTTATCAAAAAAAAAAAAACCAAAAAATACAGAAATTCATTACTTTTTATCATTTATCCACTGATATCAAATTCGATAAATTTTTTTTTTTTCGTCAAATTCACAATGTGAATCTTTGAAGATTTACAATGAGAATCTAAATTCACACGGTGAATCCGAAAAATATATTTAACATTCACAATGTAAAGTTATGAATTTAGATATTTTTAGTTTTTTTTCTATAAAGAATAAGCTCTAGAACTTAAAAAAAGATTTGGTTCCTTAGAGAACCAATAATTATGGTTCTCTATTGAACTTTTCCATATATATATATATATATATATATATATATATATATATATATATATATATATATATATATATATATGAAAAATGTCATTTTAACCCAACGAATTTATCATATTTGTTTTAAAATGTCACCCAAGTTTTTTATTTTATTTTTTATTTTTTACGTTTATGGAATGAAGTCCGAGTTTACCGTTATAAAAGGTTACTACTTAACTTATTGTCGAAAATTGGTAAAATGTTGAGAATGAGAGAGGTAAGTTCAGTTAAGAAAATTGGTAAAGTTTTTTATTCTATATATATATATATATATATATATATATATATATATATATATATATATATATATATATATATATATATATATATATATATATATATATATATAGAGAGAGAGAGAGAGAGAGAGAGAGAGGTAAGTTCAGATAAGAAAATGTTAGTATAATGTCTTCGTTTTCGTCCTTGAAAGGTTCATGTAAAGAAAAAATTAGATGCAAACGATGTGGCTGAGGCTCGAGTTGGACTCGATTCCCTTAAACAGATTCGCCGTCTGTTCCCAGGGTACAACAACCTAAACAGTATTGTGTACTGCCGGATATCACCACTTGCCTGAAAGAATCGCCGGAAGCAGGAGTGCAGAGAAGGAAGAAGAAGAAGAGCAATTTCATTCGTGTGTTTGAATGAGACGGCAAGGTCTTCTTTTATAGTGGAATCGTGAAACGGAAACAAATCACTAATTGATTGAGCGTTTAATGGCAATAAATGTCATTAATTACGCAATTAATGCATCCGTTACAGAATTCAAAAATAGGGACCAAAACTGTCAAGTTTAGCAAAAATGAGGGTAGCTCGAGCCCGAGTTTTTGGAGCTGCATTCGTGTCCGCAGGTCGCGCCCATGCACGAGTTCGGTGTTTTTGGTCTACGGTACCAAGATTTTCACCCCCCCCCCCTGCGCACGGGTAGGAATTGTAGCATAACCATAGACACAAGCTTGTAAGCCTTCCATGCAATGAAGCTTATAAACCTTGTTGAGTTTGGTCTCTCTACCAATGTGGGACTCATTCCCACATTCCTCTCTTTTGCTAAACTTATTCTCAAATACCCATCTTTGAGTATCGATATCTCATTCACTTATACTCTATTTTGGACATATAATATATCGTTTCGAAGTCCTCATGGAGGAGAACACAAACCCACTTAGAGTTCGTTATATATACAACATATGTATATATTTATATATGTCCAAAGTTAGTAAAAATATAAATATTTATACTAAATTTCCAACAATCCCCCACATGAATGGAGATCGATCTCTGCACATCCAATTTCCAGACGAAATTTTCAACAGTTGAATCCTGCATAGGATAGGTAGGTATTACCCTTTGAACCCTCCCTTAAGAAGTTACACTTAATCTCCTAGCAGTTAGTAGATTTCGATGTCTTTGAACTAAGCTGCCATTTATCTAGACGACAATGTAAATCTCACAGGACTCTCCCTGACAAGGTCATATCCTCATAGACGTGTTCGTTTTGGTCATGAACGCTAACCTGGTTCTGCAAGAGCTTTAGGAATTTTTGCCCCTATAATTCCCTTCGAAGCGACCCCACTTCTCTCTTACATAGGTGATTCCAAGAATCATTAATAACCATATGTTTAGCCTAATTTTGTCACTACATAAAGGAATGGACTAGGAAGAAATGTTAACTCCCCCCACAGTGACCTGCCCCACTCATACAATTAGGTTATCCTTTTGAACCCAGATCTTGGGATCTCCAGTCTTCTAGGTAAGGTTTCCTTCGTATGAATTTATTCATTCATGGGCTTTAGTCTCATTCCTCTTGACAACTTATAAACTACATTTCTACTCAAGCCTTTTGTAAGCGGATCCGCAATGTTATCCTTTGACTTCACCCAGTCAACCGTGATAACCCCCGTAGAGATTAGTTGTCGTATCGTTTTATGTCTACGTCTAATGTGCCTTGATTTCCCATTATACATTGTACTTTGAGCTCTACCAATTGCCGATTGGTTATCACAATGTATACATATGGCCGTTACCGGCTTAGGCCATTCGGGAATGTCCTCTATAAATTGACGTAGCCACTCCGCCTCTTCAGCACAAATATCTAAGGCGATAAATTCAGATTCCACCGTGGATCTAGATATAACTGTTTGCTTGGATGATTTCCATGCTACAACAGCACCTCCAAGTGTAAACACATATCCACTTGTAGATCTGGAATCTTTTATGTCAGATATCCAATTTGCATCTGTGTATCCTTCGATAACTGCTGGATGTCTGCCATAATGCAGTCCATATTCTCGCGTGTATCTCACATACCTCAGCAACCTAGTAATACTCTTCCAGTGTTCAGAACTGGGTTTACTAGTGTATCTACTTAGTCTGCTCATAGCATATGCTAAGTCAGGTCTGGTACAACTCATTAGATACATCAGACTGCCAATAATTCTTTAATATTCCACTTGATTAACACTATCACCTCTATTTTTACGTAGATGTTGACTAGTGTCAATTGGAGTTCTAGCTATGCTAGTGTCTCCCTTAGCAAATTTTTCAAGAATTTTATCCACATAGTGTGTTTGACTTAATATCAAACCACTTTGGGTTCTTGTGATCTTCACTCCACGAATCACATCTGCTAAACCCATATCTTTCATGTCGAACCTGGATTTCAACATATCCTTTGTGGATCTTATTATCTTGTCATCACTACCAATGATAAGCATATCATCAACATACAAACACAAGATGACATAACCATGAGTGGTGTTTTTCACATAGATACACTTATCACACTCATTGACTCTAAAGCCACTTTCCATCATGACTTGATCAAACTTTTGATGCCATTGTTTAGGAGCTTGTTTTAATCCATATAGAGACTTAACAAGTTTACAAACCTTGTTCTCTTGTCCTGAGGCAATGAATCCCTCAGGTTGCTCCATATAAATTTCTTCTTCTAACTCCCCATTTAGGAAAACCGTTTTCACATCCATTTGATGAACTTGCAAGTTTCTGATAGCTGCAATGGCAAGAACTAATCTAATGGATGTTATCCGCGTTACCGGCGAATAGGTATCAAAGTAGTCTAGACCTTCCTTTTGTCTATAACCTTTGATTACTAGTCTTACCTTGTATTTATCAATACTGCCATCAGGTTTCATCTTTCTCTTAAAAATCCAACGGTAACCTAGTGGCTTGCTACCTGGGGGTAGATCCACTAGTTCCCATGTATGATTTTGTAAGATAGATTCTACCTCATTTTTGATGGCTTCTTTCCATTGAGGTCCCTCAGAAGAAGTTACCGCCTCTTGGTAGGTTTTAGGTTCACTTTCCACCACATAGGTGAAAAAATCATCACCAAATGATTTTTCAACTCTAGCCCTCTTACTTCTTCTGGGTTCTATCTCTTCCTCCTCGGATTGAGCTTGTTCTTCCTCTCGAACAGCTTCGTTATTTGGTAAAGATGGGCTTTCAACTTCCTTGTTCAAACAGGGAAACACATCTTCAAAGAATGAAGCATTCCTTGATTCCATTATGGTATTCTTGTGTATTTCAGGATTCTTAGAATCATGCACAAGGAACCGATAAGCACTACTACTTTGTGCATACCCAATGAATACACAATCCACTGTTTTAGGCCCTAACTTTTGTACCTTAGGTGGTGGCACTACAACTTCAGCTAGGCACCCCCACACTCGTAAGTACTTATACGATGGCTTTCTTCCCATCCAAAGTTCATACGGTGTTTCATTCTTTTCTTTGCGAGGTATCTTATTTAAAAGATAGTTAGCCGACAAAATAGCTTCCCCCCACATTGACTGGTTTACACCCGAACTAATTATCATGGCATTAACCATTTCTTTCAAGGTACGGTTCTTTCTTTCAGCAATTCCATTGGATTGAGGTGAATAGGGTGATGTGAATTCATGACGAATTCCATTTTTAGCACAAAAATCAGCATAGGGAGAAACATATTCCCCACACCTATCACTTCTAACCACTTTAATTCTCTTGTTGAGTTGATTCTCAACTTCAATTTTGTACAAGACAAACTTGTCTATTGCTTCATCTTTACTCTTAAGTAAATATATATAGCAATATTTCGTGCTATCATCGATGAATGTAATGAAGTATTTTTTCCCACCTTGAGTAGGAATTGACTTTAGATCACACACATCAGTGTGAATTAAATCAAGAGGTTCGGTGTTTCTTTTGATTGTTTGGAAAGACAATCTAGTTTGTTTGGCTTCAACACATCTGGGGCATTTGTGATTTGAGTCAATATTAAGTTTTGGTATGTATTCTAGTTTAATTAATCACTTAATTGAATTGTAATTTACATGTCCTAAGCGACCATGCCAAACATTTGAACACTCAAGGAAATAAGCAGAACTAGAACTTTCATTATTCATTTTGTTTTTCACCATTACATTCAATTTGAACATGCCATTCAAGGCATATCCTTTTCCCACAAACATACCATTTTTGGACAAAACAAACTTGTCCGACTCAAACACTAGCTTAAAACCAAATTGGTTCAACAAACCTCCCGACACTAGATTCTTACGAAGTTCAGGAACATACAAAACATCCCTAAGCTTCACTTCTTTCCCCGAAGTCATTTTTAGAATGACATCACCAACACCTTTGATATCCGCGGTAGCTGCATTTCCCATGTAGAGCTTTTCACCATCTTCAACTTCTTTGTAGGTGTTGAAAACACTCTTGTCATGACACACATGACGAGTGGCTCCCGTGTCAATCCACCACTCCTTTGAATTTGTATTCATGAGATTCACTTCAGAAACCCTAGCCGTGAGATCAGTTATCATGGCCACCAACTCCATGTTATCATTCACCATGTTTGCTTGATGGTTTTCCCTCTTAGGTTGAGGGAGCCTTGTGACCCCGTTGGCCACAGTTGTAGCACTTGAACTTCTTCTTGAAAGTTCCTGCCTTGGGGCCTAGGTTTTTGCCCTTTGCTTTCCCTTTGTGAGGTCCCTTGCCTTTGCTTTTGGAAGTTTGACCAGCTTCCACCATATGAACCTTAGAAGATTCAACTTCACTGCCTTTCTTCAAGGCCATTCTATTATCTTCTTCAATGCGAAGACGCACCACCAGTTCCTCCACAGACATCTCCTTTCGCTTATGCTTAAGGTAATTTTTGAAGTCTATCCAACCAGGAGGAAGTTTTTCAACCATTGATGCAACATGGAATGATTCATCAAGATCCATCCCTTCTGCATTGTTATCATGTATGATGACCTGAAGGTCTTGGACTTGACTCATAACAGATTTCGAGTCAACCATTTTGTATTCCAAGAACTTAGCAACAACATGCTTCTTAGTTCCAGCATCTTCTGTCTTATACTTCCTTTCCAACGACTCCCATAGTCCAACATCTTCTGTCTTATACTTCCTTTCCAACGACTCCCATAGTTCCTTAGCAGTTGCAACTTTACAATAAACATTGTAAAGTGCATTTGTTAGCCCATTCAACACATAGTTGCGGCACAGAAATTCTGAATGCTTCCATGCATCCACTGCATTCACAGATTGAGCATCAGCCTGCCCCTCAGCAATTACAGGAGCAGTTTCTGTTAGTAACCGAGCCAGGTTCAAGGTGGTCAAGTAGAACAGCATCTTCTGTTGCCACCTCTTGAAGTTCAGACCAGAAAATTTTTCAGGTCTCTCAGCATGATTAGCCATGATGTTTGGAACCGGTGCATTTGGGTTCACAGCAGGGGCAGCACCAACAGCAGGAGTTCCAGTACCAACGGGAGTTGCAGACATTCTGAAAGAATCGCAACCATAATCAAATATATCACAGGAAGAAAAAAAATCGATACAAACTCGATTTTAGAATAAAAAAACAGAAAACGAAAGTTTTAGAACAAAGAATAAAATCTGTTTAAGACTGTTAGTATAATGTCTTCGTTTTCGTCCTTGAAAGGTTCCTGTAAAGAAAAAATTAGATGCAAACGATGTGGTTGAGGCTCGAGTTGGACTCGATTCCCTTAAACAGATTCGCCGTCTGTTCCCTAGGGTACAACAACTTAAACAGTATTGTGTACTGCCGGATATCACCACTTGCCTGAAAGAATCGCCGGAAGCAGGAGTGCAGAGAAGGAAGAAGAAGAAGAGCAATTTCATTCGTGTGTTTGAATGAGACGGCAAGGTCTTCTTTTATAGTTGAATCGTGAAACGGAAACAAATCACTAATTGATTGAGCGTTTAATGGCAATAAATGTCATTAATTACGCAATTAATGCATCCGTTACAAAATTCAAAAATAGGGACCAAAACTGTCAATTTTAGCAAAAATGAGGGTAGCGCGAGTTTTTGGAGCTGCATTCGTGTCCGCAGGTCGCGTCCATGCACGAGTTCGGTGTTTTTGGTCTACGGAACCAAGATTTGCACCCCCCCCCCCCTGCGCGCGGGTAGGAATTGTAGCATAACCATAGACACACGCTTGTAAGCCTTCCATGCAATGAAGCTTATAAACCTTGTTGAGTTTGGTCTCTCTACCAATGTGGGACTCATTCCCACATTCCTCTCTTTTGCTAAACTTATTCTCAAATACCCATCTTTGAGTATCGATATCTCATTCACTTATACTCTATTTTGGACATATAATATATCGTTTCGAAGTCCTCATGGAGGAGAACACAAACTCACTTAGAGTTCGTTATATATAAACCATATGTATATATTTATATATGTCCAAAGTTAGTAAAAATATAAATATTTATACTAAATTTCCAACAGAAAATTAAAAAGGTTGAGAATGAGAGAATCATTCTCAGCCACTCATTTATTTTTGCCGCAAAAGTCTCCATCGTACCAGCGGAAATGGGAAAGGAATACACATGTGTTTCCAACAAAACATGTTTCCTTAAACTATGCTAATCATTACCTTAATATATACAAAACATAGTTTTTTTTTCGTTTTTTAAATTTTTAAGAAGTTATTTATATCGAAAAATGATTTTAAATATACCAAAATTTATGATTTTTTATTCTCTACAAATAGACATACATATTGATATAGTTTTAAGATAAAATAATTTTTTTTTTAATATTTTCAGCTATCGTTATTCATAAGTGAATAAAAATGAATCAGATTTTTAGTACATCATATTTGTTATTCACTTATGAATAAAAAATATGATTAATTTTTTTTACAGATTAAATATCATTCATATATAAATATACCATATAATAAACTTTTTACAGCTTACATCAACTCTCGTTACATGTTATATTCATATATGAAGAAAACGTGTATTGACTTTCCTTACAAGTTATATTTATATACGAATAACACATTTATCATAATTTTGTTACAACTCATTTGTTATTCCTATATGAATAAGTAGTTCAAATTTTCAAAACACTTCATTTTTTTAACATACTACTTATTTATATATGAATAACAAATGAACTGTAACAAAAATCTTAGAAATGTTTTATTAATATATGAATATAACATATGACGACAATTAATACACGTTTTATTCATATATAAATATAACATGTGACGAAATATAATGTAAAAAAAATATATTTCAGGTAAGAAAACTTTATAACGTGTTATATTCATATATAAACGATACTTAAATTGTAAAAAATTTTAAGAATGCATTTTATTCATAAGTGAATAACGAATGTACTGTAATAAAAATCTGATGCGTTTTATTCAATTATGAATAACGATAGTTGAAACTATGAAAAAAATATTTTTTTTATTTTGTCTTAAAACTATATCAATATGGATGTCTATTTATAGAGAATAAAAAATTATGAATTTTGATATAAATATACATAAATTTTTGATAAATATAGTAATCTAAAAATAAAAAACACAAAAAAATATGTTTTTGTTTATTTTAAGGTAATGATTAGCATACTTTAAGGAAATATGTTTGGTTAGAAAAACACATGTGTATCCGTTACCCATTCCGACGGTACGTTTAAGTGTTTTGCAGCAAAATAAATGTGTGACTGAGAATGATTCCCTCATTCTCAACATTTTTTTTCTCAATTGAACCCTCCTCTCTCTCTCTCTCTCTCTCTCTCTATATATATATATATATATATATATATATATATATATATATATATATATATATATATATATATATATATATGTATATATATATGTATATATATATATATATATATATATATGTTATGAATTAAGCGTAATTAATGTAACTATAAATCAAACCAAACTAGTAAACTTTGATAAGAACTTTAATTGAGAAGAAAGAATATTTAGAGAGAATATGAAAGTTATATCTCTTATAACCTTTTGGTGTGTTTCATTCTTTACAATGGAGGGGTATTTATACTACAAATTTTACTAAAATATAATTGTAACTAGTTAGAAATGTTGACAAATTTACCATGTACCAATTATTATGTCATCCACCAATTATTTACAACACCACCAATTATTTACAACACTCCCCCTTGGATGACATAATTTTAGCATTCAACTTTGACGTACTGCCTCATTAAAAACTTTGCTAAAGAAAACCCAGTGGGAAAAAAACTTTAGCGAAGGGAAAAAGAGTGCAGTGTATAGTTGACTCCCCCTTATTTAGATATCCGTCACATTATATTCTATGCACATGTTGCATTCTGATGCCATAGACATGTTTCCTGAAGATTGCAGTAGGAAGTGCCTTCGTAAAAAGGTCTGTTGCATTGTTACTGGATTGAACATATTTGATTTCAACTTGATGGTTCTTTATAAGCTCTTGAGTGTAGTAAAAAAACTTTGGAGGTATATGTTTTGTCCTGTCGCTCTTGATATATCCCTCTTTCATTTGAGTGACACATGCTGAGTTATCTTCATAAATTAAAGTTGGACATATATCCTTTTCAAGTCCACATGAAGTTAAAACTAGTTGTGTCATCGATCTTAACCATGTACATTCTCTACTAGCTTCATTTAGTGCAATTACTTCAGCATGATTTGAGGATGTGGCAACAAGTGTTTGCTTTTGAGAACCCCATGAAATTACAGTACCTCCATTCATGAATACATATCCAGTTTGAGATCTAGCTTTATGAGGATCAGACAAATAACCTGCATCTGCATAACCAATCAAGCCTTGTTTTGAATTGTTAGGGTAAAATAACCCTAAATCACTAGTTCCTCGAAGGTATCGAAAAATATGTTTGATTCCATTCCAATGTCTTTTTGTTGGGGCTGAACTAAATCTTGCTATCAAGTTTACAGCGAAAGAAATGTCAGGTCTAGTACAATTGGTAAGATACATAAGAGCTCCAATTGCATTTAGATATGGTACTTTTGAACCAAGGACTTCTTCATTTTCTTCGCATGGACGAAATGGATCCTTGGCAATATTTAATGATCTAACAACCATTGGAGTGCTTAAAGGATTTGCATTTTCCATATTGAAACGTTTCAAGATTCTTTCTGTGTAATTTGATTGATGCACAAGTATTCCGTTAGGCATATGCTCAATCTGTAAACCAAGACAATATTTGGTTTTCCCAAGATCTTTCATTTCAAATTCTTTCTTTCAAAGTTCAATCACTTCAAGGATTTCTTTATTCGTTCCAATGATGTTTAGATCATCAACATAGACTGCTATGATCACATATCCAGATGTTGTTTTCTTAATAAATACACATGGACAAATAGTGTTATTTTTATAACCTTTACTTGTCAAATAATCGCTTAAACGATTGTACCACATGCGCCCAGATTGCTTTAACCCATACAAAGATCTTTGTAATTTTATACAATACATTTCTTTGGGTTTTGCACTTAACGCTTCAGGCATTTTAAATCCTTCAGGGATTTTCATATAGATATCACTATCAAGTGATCCATACAAGTAAGCTGTAACAACATCCATAAGACAGATCTCTAAATTTTTAGATACTGCCAAGCTGATCAAATATATGAAAGTGGTTGCATCCATTACCGATGAATAAGTTTCTTCATAATCAATTCCAGGTCTTTGAGAGAAACCTTGAGCACCAAGCCTGGCCTTGTATCTTACAATTTCGTCTTTCTCATTTCTTTTTCGTACAAAGATCCATCTATATCCCAATGGTTTCACAACTTCAGGTGTGAGGATAATGTTCCCAAAAACCTTTCTCTTGTTAAGAGAAGTTAATTCAACTTGCATAGCTTCCTTCCATTTAGCCCAATCATTTCTTCTTTGACATTCAATGACAGATTGTGGTTCGGGATCATCATTTATAATATGACATGCAACTGAATAAGAAAATATTGCACCTATATTGTCAGTTTCATTTAGGTCACATATTCTATTTGTCTGACCATAATTTAATGCATCATCCTCCTTTCCTGGGGGAATTTGAATAATTCGTGTTTCTCCAGGAACACTTTCATCGTGATCTAGTGCATTTTCTGCTCCTGTTCTTTTTCGTAGGTTCTTATCCTTAGAACCAAACGGCCTTCCACGCTTCAGGCGTGTTTTAGACTCTTGTGTGACTTTATCATCAGATTGTCCATGTGGAATGTCAATTCGAGCTGGAACATTGACAGCTGGTATATATGATTTAGTCACCCTTTTTGTGTCAGTAAATGCATCAGGTAATTGATTTGCCATTTCTTGGAAATGCATTATCTTTTGAACTTCCATGTCACATTGCTTTGTGCGAGGGTCAAGATATGATAAAGTAGGCTCATGCCATGACACATCCTTTTCTAGAATCTTCTTTTCTCCACCTAATGATGGGAAATTTGCCTCATCAAATTGACAATCTGCTAGGCGTGCTGTGAAAACATCACCTATTAATGGTTCAAGATATCTTATAATAGAGACTGACTCATAACCAACATATATTCCCAACCTTCTTTGAGGACCCATTTTTGTCCGCTGAGGTGGTGCAATAGGGACATATACTGCACACCCAAAAATTCTCAAATGGGATATATTTGGCTGACCGAAAGCAAGTTGTAGTGGACAATATACATGATATGAACTTGGTCTCATGCGTATCAATGATCCAGCATGTAAGATTGCATGGCCCCAAACAGAAACATGAAGTTTGGTCCTCATTATCAATGGTCTAGCTATTAGCTGGAGACGTTTAATCAGTGATTCAGCTAAACCATTTTGTGTGTGTACATGAGCAACTGGATGCTCAACAACAATTCCTACAGACATACAATAGTCATTAAATGCTTGTGAAGTAAATTCACCAGCATTATCAAGTCTCACTCTTTTGATAGTATAATTAGGGAAATGTGCCCTTAATTTAATAATTTGGGCAAGAAACTTTGCAAATGTCATATTACGAGTTGATAATAGGCAAACATGAGACCATTTGCTGGATGCATCTATTAAGACCATAAAGTATCTAAATGGTCCAGATGGTGGGTGAATCGGTCCAGATATATCACCTTGAATTCTTTCTAGAAATCTAGGGACTCCCTTTCAACTTTCATTGGAGAATGTTTTATAATTAACTTTCCAAGGGAACAAGATGCACATGGTTTTATGCTATTGGATTGAGGAAACTTTTGGTCCTTCAATGGATGCCCGTGTGTATTCTCAATTATCCTTCGCATCATTGTTAATCCTGGGTGGCCCAACCTATCATGCCATAAACTGAATGTCCCAGGATCACAATGTTTTCCTTCTACTACCATATTTGATTCAATCATATGTATATATGTATAATGCAGACCGGAATCAAGTGTTGGTAGTTTTTCAAGCACATGGTTTTTGTCTATAATATACATATATTTCTTATTTTCAATGGTCACAGTTTTTGTGTCATAACCTTTGAAATATATGTCATTGAAACTTAATAAGTTTCTATTAGACTTTGGAGAAAATAAGGCATTTTCTATACAAAAGCTTGTACCATTTGGTAATATAAAATGGGCTTTCCCGGTTCCCTCTATCAAGTCTGCAGGACCTGATATTGTATGTATGACTGTTTTTGTTGGTACTAATTCTGAAAAATATTTCTTTGATTTCAGAATAGTATGTGTACTACCACTATCTGCTATACAAAGATCTCCAATCTTTTCTTGTTGTTGTGCTCCAATTGGACTCATATTAAACTTCACATATAAAAGGAATAATAAGTAAATAAACATAATCATAATTATTATTAAAAAGAAAGTTCATTTATTGTAGGAAAGACATTACATGAAAACAAACGAAGGAAAAACAGTTTTACTAGAACAATAATAGATTTTTTTTTATTTTTTATTTATTTTTTAGTTTATGTCTTTCATGTCATTACAGAAATCAACAACATTTAGCGGAGTGAATTCAACATTATCAATGAGGTTTGCTTCTTTTCCTTTTCCTTTAATGGACTCTTGATAAAGTTGACAAAGATGTGCAGGTGTGCGACAGGTCCTTGACCAATGGCCTGTGCTACCACATCTATAACATGAACCATCAGATTTTTGTGATGTCCCAGTGTCATGCCTTGCCACTTTGGCCTAATCTTGTGTGTGGACATTGTTTCTTTGTGAATATTGGTAATTATTTCTTTTCTGGCCACGACCACGATTATTACCTTGTCCACGACCAGAATTATGGTTCTGATTATGGCTTTGGTTTCGATTAAAATAGCCACGGCCTCTCCCTCGACCACGACCTCACCCTCGTCCACGTGTATTGTTTTGATGACCATCAATATTTGTAGCATTTGCTTCAGGAAGTGCTACTGATCCTGTTGGACGAGATTCATGGTTGTTCATTAAGAGTTCATTGTTTTGCTCTGCAACGAGCAGACATGCATTCAGTTCAGAATATCTTGTGAACTTTAGCATCCGATATTGTTGCATCAAAGTAATGTTTGTTGCATGAAATGTTGAGTAAGTTTTCTCCAACATATCTTCATCAGTAACCTCTTGTCCACAATACTTGAGTTGTGAACATATTCTGAACAAAGCTGAGTTGTATTCATTTACTTTCTTGAAGTCTTGAAACGTTAGTGTTCTGCATTCATCTCTAGAATTTGGAAGTATAACTTCCTTTTGATGATCAAATCTTTCTTTCAAAAGATTCCAGAGAATACTTGGATCAGTAACATCAAGATATTCAAATCTCAACATTTCATCAATATGCTTACGAAGGAAAACTTGTGCTTTTGCTTTGTCTTGTGCCAAGCAATTATTAAATTCATATATAGTATTTGAGATACCTATGGATTCAAGATGCATTTTTACATCTATCATCCATGGCACATAGTTTTTCCCACTAACTTCAAGTGCTGCAAACTCGAGCTTTGCAATGTTGGACATAATGTAACTATAAATTTTAAACAAAATAAAAATTAAAATTAAAATACATTTATTTCAATAAATATTACACAAAAAAGAAGCGGTAAAGCTAACATTGCATACAAGCCTAAAAGTAAATGAAATTCCATATTATCTTCGATGTTAAGGATTGGGATGAAAAGTAACATGACTATTATAGTCATGATTATCACAAAAGGATGAATCATCTTGAAGCTTGATTTCTTGAAATTGATTTATTTGATAGAAGAGAGAAATATTTGTTGTGGGTAAAATAAGCAGGGTAAAGATGTTTATTTATGGTAAAAAAAAATATAGCCGTTGTTTTTGCTGTTTATAACCGTTGCATATATATTCCCGTTGTGTATATATGTATATGTATTTTATAAATCATATAATAAGACTTATAACTAATACATAACTTTACTAATTAGAAACATAAATAAATATTAGTAAATGTTTAAATAAAATTATTAAGAGTATCTAAAATATAAATAAACATTGACATGTATAAATAAATATAATTTAAATGTTAGTATGCACAAATAAAAGTTAGTAGCATAATATAAATGTTAGTATGCATAAATAAAAGTTAGTTGCATAATGTAAATGTTAGTTTGCATAAATAAAAATTAGTTTCATAATGTAAATGTTAGTATAAAAATTAGAATACATAAAGAAATGTTAGTATAAGAAATAAAAATTGTTAGTAGTCTATAATGTCCATAATATATAAGTTTCATTAATTCATTAGTATTATTATTATTTTAATATTATTGAAGTTTTTATAATTAATAGTGTTTTTAATAAGTAATACATACCTTGATTAAGATAGATGTGATTTTCCACTTGTTTAATAACCTTGATTAGAGCTTTCGTGCTGATAACGTGTTATGAATTAAGCGTAATTAATGTAACTATAAATCAAACCAAACTAGTAAACTTTGATAAGAACTTTAATTGAGAAGAAAGAATATTTAGAGAGAATATGAAAGTTATATCTCTTATAACCTTTTGGTGTATTTCATTCTTTACAATGGAGGGGTATTTATACTACAAATTTTACTAACATATAATTGTAACTAGTTAGAAATGTTGACAAATTTACCATGCACCAATTATTATGTCATCCACCAATTATTTACAACACCACCAATTATTTACAACTATATATATATATATATATATATATATATATATATATATATATATATATATATATATATATATATATATATATATATAAGAAATAGTTTTTGTGTAAATACAAAAGAACTAGTTTTAACCATTATATTGGATTAATCAATAACAATCATATTTAGGGAATTAAAAAAATAGAAATTAAAAATATAATAGACATGAAGGGGTATTATAGTAAAACCTAGTTTCTTATTAATGGAAATTGTATCATTAAATTAAACTGTCATTATCTCAAAAATCTTGCACAATGCGTTTCAAGTAAAAGTTAAAGCGTTTTTTTTTGGTTTTTTTTTAAAGTTTTGATTCTTTAATCGCTGGTTATATTTCAAAAAAATGAAGTTGGTTATCAAATTGTCTCGATTATAAGCAACATTAGTGTAGTTTTTAAGAAAAAATGCAAAGTAGAAGAAGAAGTTCAAGATTGAAGACGAAATTGTTTGAAAACAAATTTTTAAACAAGAACACATCACCTATATGTATTGAAGACGACCATTTTGTAAATCCACCCAGAGATCAAAGTAAGTTTCATATATAATTACTATAGTTTATTTGTTGTTATTTTAATTTATTGTTGTTTGTAAAATGATGATTGTAATGTTTTACAGAACTCAGTCCTAATAGTTTCTTTTTTGAATATTTTGTTATATTTTTGTTATTTTGATTTATTCTTGTTTGCAAAGTGATGATTTTAATGTTTTACAAAAGTAGGTGTCATTTGTATAATTCAATCCAATTGGATGTTTATAAAATTTATTAGACATGTTATACATTAAAAACGGTAATTACCTTCCTATTGTGATTATGGTACAAAACATATTATTTTCAGGGTTGATTATGGAAGAAGAAAAAAAAGGAAGAAAATAGATGAAATTACTCATGATGTGGATGAAGAAGAAAAGAGAAATGGAAAGCCACCGATTGAGAGAGATTAAAAAAAGTAAAGTAAGTGAACCACTGAATCCATTAAAGAAAATAAATTCTAATCATTTTCACAAGATTAGCACAAGAATGTCACCAAATGCTTTATACCTAGCTGTGAAATCATTATCTGGTGAGTAAAGGATATTGTTAATAGATAATTGATTTGGAGATTTGTTAAAGATTCAAATGACAACATTACCAACACATCTAGCATACTATTTGACTGATCATTTCGACGATGTAACATGTTCTATAAGACTAGAAAGTAAGAGGTTATACATAGGTAAGGAAACAATATACACAATGCTTGGAATACCATTAGGCAATGTAGAATTCAATAATCTTTTTGAATGTGATATTGATGATGAAGAGTATATAGAATGGAAACAACAATACAAATGAGAAAAAATCAATAACGGGAACTACCTCAAAAGGATAAGGGCAACGGATAAATAAGACAACAACTTTAGGCTGAATTTTATAACTTTGTTCATAAACAACTTTGCAGAGATACATAAATGAGTGGATCATAAAATACTTCTTTTATTAGAAAGCTAATAAAAGTTATTGAGTGGAAGATAATAGATTAGTATGGCTATATTTTAGCTTGTTTGGAGAGGACCAAACTAAAATGGAGACCATTCGACAAAAAACTAGTATTATACTGGCCCTTTGGACTTGTTAATGGTATGTTTTAAGATATTAATTTTTCTTACAGGTAATTTATTACATCCTATAACTAGATATATAGCTTGTTTATGTAGATAATGTTGTTTGTGAGGATGTGAAATTGAAGAGATAAAGACCATTCATTAAAGAATTGGATTCCGAGCACTTGAGAGTTCTAGAAGAATATGATATAAATAATGGAGGTTTTGGATCATTTTAACTCAGAAATGAAAAGATTGCTAGAATCAAAATTAGTTACAATGAAGAAACTTTTGAGGTTGTAATCTTTACATAATTATTTATACAAGTAGTACATGGTTTTATTATTTCTTCAAATCATTTTTTAATTATATGTGAATAACAGTCAATATATTGTGTAGGAGTATAATAGAATTTTGGAGAATGGATTAAAAGTGGGTGATTAACAAAGGTTGTTGATGAAAAACGCCTTACACTATGCAATGTTGACTTCACCAGATAGTATACTCATGACAAGATGTTTGGATACTTATGAATCATTTTTTTTCACAAACAAAATTCAGAAGAATTAAAGAATCTTTTACAATTATTGTAAAAAAAATACTCTTAGGGGCATCTAGAAATAAAGAAGTTGGTCAAAATAAATACAATGGTAACAGATTAATGAAAAAAGATTGTGGAATTGAAGTAAAAAGTACATCAAGAAAAGTTGGACATGACCACACTAGAAAGAATAGACAAGGTGATATGAGTAACATGGGATCTCATAAAAATATGGATGATTATTTAAGAAAGGCAGCTTTTATTGTTAACTCTGTAGTGAGAGATCTGCAAAAAGAGCATTGTTCTGGTTTGAAAGAATTAGGTAGTGAAGTTCAAGAAAATCATGATGTAGTGCTAATTGAAGGATTGGTGAAATGTGCACAAGAGGGATACATGTAGGAAAGTAACTGTTGTAATGTGAATAAAAAGTGTTCTAATATGAATTGTTATGGAAAGATTGGTGGACATGTGATGAATGTAAAAACATTGGATAGTTCTCGCTTGAAAAAAGTGAACATTACTGGTTTAAAAGAAGTCATGATTGATAATGTAAAAGAGACGTTTGTTGAAGGAGAACCTAGTTCTATTGATTGATAAAGAAGTTGTGGTGTATAGTGATATAGATGTAAATTCCTTAACAAATCGGAATTATAAAATGTCAGATATGTATTCAACACTGAAACACCTAATGAGATCTAATATGTTAGAATCTAGACTTGCAGAAGTGTCTCCTTGGACAATGAGCTTCACAGATGAAGTTGTTATGTTAGAGAAGAGTACTTTAAAACAAAATCTAACTGCTAAAATAGAAAATGATTCAAATAAGAATGTGGTGTATACAAAAAGGTGAAAAGGAAATGAAATTTCAAAAAATTACAATGAAGATATTGGAGAAAATGTTAATTTGGTAGAGAAGAGGATTGGGGAAAATTGGAAAACAATTACATTCACTATATATCAATCGTGGTTGTGATTTGAAAGAGAAAGTTACTATGGAAGATATAATCTTGTGGAAAACTGTGTTAGGAACAAATTTGAGCGATATGTAATTTCTTCTAAAAGACTTATATTTTATATGTTATTATTTCATAATATGGGGAATAACATTGTGTGTTGCATAATAGTACAATCATATGGGAAGATGAAAAAGGATATGCATATATGAAGTTAAAATGTGCATAAACATTAGCACCATGCGTCGATACTCATCCTAGAGTTGTTGACACCTGGGTAGTGGTTTTGAACAAGCTAGATGTTAAAAAGACTAAATTATCATATTTAAGAATATTCTTCCCTACTTACATGCTGGTTAGTTAACTATTAATATTGGTATTATATCTTGTATCTAAATTAGATTATGATATCATAACTAATAATATTTTAACATTGATTACCATAGAAAGATCCTCAACTTGTACAACGAACAAAGCGACAATTCAAGTACACAAATTTTTTTTGAATCAATAGAATCATGTGTGACAGGAGTAACCAAGGGAGACGATCTATCAAAAATAGATTAGGTAAATATATTATAAAACAAACTTCATAAATATTTTAAATTACCTTAAGATTACAATATGTGTAATATTTTTTGTGAACTTATCAACATGTATTCTTTCCATTTTATGATGATCATAAAAGGTATTTAATATGTTTCAATTTGAGAAGGTGTGCATTCCTTGTCTTTTATACAAAAGTTCTTCAAGGAGTTGGAATTACTTCATATGGGAAAATTCCATTCATCATGGTAAAATAATATAATGTGTCCATTACATATAATGTAAATATTGATTATTTAATTTAAATTTATGAAACTTATGTTAATGTTATATGACTTTTAATGATATAGATCACAAGAAAACACATGTTCTTCATAAAAAACCAGAAGTTGTAGCTATTAAGTGCCTATCAAACGAATATACACAAAATTCTAGAGTGTTGTTGATGAGATTCATAGAAGCTTAAATGGGAGAAAGAACATATACTTATAGAGATTGAAGTTCATCAACTGCTAGTGATAACTATGTGGAGAAAGGACATATATTTGTAGATATGAATCGAGACCTAGAAACCTGTATGATGAAGAAGAATATGGTGATCAAGATTTTCTACAACTCCTTGATCCAGTCAAATGAGATTGAAAGCATCTTCAACCGCCTAGACAAGGTTAATCCTTATACTAGAAGGATGAATGCATACATTTATCTTGAAGAGTCTTACAGGAAGGAAATTACTCTTAGAAACTCAATCTTGGTTATGGTTGAGTTTCTAAATAGGAGAATAAAAAAGATAATGGATGTGATCAAGGTGTTCACAAGTACCTAGACAATAAAAAACAACATGCTGCTTTTTGGATGTTTAACACAAATTTTGAATAGTTTTTTGTGATATGATATTATGTTGAATGTGTTAAACATATTAAAAATTATGGTATGTATTTTGTGTTTGAAAGGTTTTTAATATTATTGTTAAAATTAACATGTGTTTTTATTTAATATAAAATGTTATTTGAGCATATTTAGGTACCATAAACCCTAATGAATGAACAATATAATATTATAGATTCTGCTTTATTATGATTATATATATTACAATCCATTATTCAAATTATAATATTCGTTAACAAATATTAATTTTATAAAGATACTATTAAAAATATTCGTTTATTGTGTTTGGATGGTTCAACCTAGAATACACATTTAAAGAAAAAACAACATATAACCAAATGT
Source organism: Lactuca virosa (assembly GCF_052849685.1). NCBI lineage: Eukaryota > Viridiplantae > Streptophyta > Magnoliopsida > Asterales > Asteraceae > Lactuca > Lactuca virosa. Next base: position 92,784,821 of record NC_136432.1, on the reverse strand, counting down.
TCCAAACATAAAACGACCAATTTAAACTATGTCAAACCATACAAAATTCGTCCATGCAAACCTGAAAGGATTAAACAAATGCTATAAAAATAAAAAATAAGTTTCAATATTCAAACCAAAACAAATTACCCTATGAAATTTAACTACTCAAAAGTTTTTTTTCTTTGCTGGACAATTTCTGACATCGTGATATGAAGGTTGATTACACAACATGCAAATTTACTTTTGGCCGTTGATTTTCTTTTCAATCATAATTTCCTTTGCACTCTTAATCATTGTGTGACTACCACTTCCTTTGTTTCTTATACCACTTGGATTCTCAATTTCAACCACCGATGGAGTTGTTATACAAAGGAACCTATCACATTCAGAGGATTTGTCTTGTTTTTTGTTAAAAGTTTGTTCATCAAAAAAATTGTAACGCCCGGTTCCTGGTATGTATTTTAAATCAGTTTATTCATTTTTGTATAGGAACTCGACGAGTTGGAGGCCCCAAACTCGTCGAGTAGGAATGAATTTTGGACGCGGGATTTGAAGCATACTCGTCGAGTCGAGAGCCTCAACTCGACGAGTAGGGATGCTAGAATGAAACCCTAATTTTTAGGGTTTAGCACCCTATTTAAACACCTTAACCTCCAAAGGTTGGCCTCATTTACAGCCTCCATCAACCCAAACCCTAGCCAAGAAACCCTAATCCACTTTTGGAGAATTTTGAGCCATTTTGTGCATTCTTTGTGATTTTGAAGCTTGTGAAGGAAAGAGAAGCTTGGGGATTCAAGAGGAAGCCAGTAGATCTAGAGTTGGAGGTGCATTTCTGACTCATTTGAGGTATAAAGTTGATACCTTGGCTTTCTATTACTTAGATCTTCATTTAGGGTAGTATGTTGTCACTTTTGGGCCATATTGAAGTCATTTTCGGGATTTGAGTATATCATGAAGTTTTGACTTCAGATCTATGCACTAATGAGCTTGTGAGGCTTAAAGTTTACAACTTTATCAAGCCTTGGCCCTTCCCCATGCCCTAGATCTCTTATATAGCTTAGTTTTGGTGTTTCTAGCTTCATGACACCATGCATGGACGTAAGTAAAGTTAGCAACTTTACGTGGTAACTTAGTCCTAGAGGACCAGATCTATGGTTTGGAAGCGTTGAACTCGATTGGAAGTGACTGAATGGATTTAGAGTAAAGGGAACTCTATGAGTTTTTCATCCAAATCGGCGAGTTGGATCGTGGTCCCCCAACCTTTTCCAGTTATTAAGCAAACTCGGCGAGTCTAGGAGATGACTCAACGAGTTGGTCATGGTTTTTGGGTTTTGAAGATTGAAGAACTCGACGAGTTCAATGAGGAACTCAACGAGTTCTAGTGAAATGTCCCGATTCTGTTGATAGGAGAAACACGACGAGTTCATGCAAGAACTCGATGAGTTGGATCACAATTTAAGAGGTTTATGATTTATGGGACTCAACGAGTTGATGGACCAACTCGGCGAGTTGAGTCAACCCAGAAGGTTGACTTTGACCAAAACATTGCCTTTGACCAAAAGGTTGACTTTGACTTGGACTTTGACCAGAGTTGACTCTTAAGGGGTCATGAGTATGGAAGGGTAATTAAAGGAGATTTTATGTGTAGGAGTTGAGTAGAGTTGATTTCAGAGCTAAGGACAGTTCAGCTACTTCACGCCATTTGAGATGAGTTACCTTCCAGTAGAAGTGGGTCTAAGGCACCAATGCCAGCCCACTAGTAGGTGATTATAGTTGAGATGATTGTCTTTGTGATAATTGTCTGGTATGCTACTATCTGTTATGCTTTATGTGCTATTATGCTATGATATTATGTGATAGTAGTAGGAGGGGTGAAATAGTCCCCGGTTATCGGTTGAAAGAGACCGAAGGGGTAGACATTACCCGTATATGCCTAGCAGTATGTTTATGATATGTTATTATGTGGTAGTGGTAGGGGTGCAATAGTCCCGTAACCGGTTGAGATAAACCGAAGGGTAGGTCGGGCACCCAGATATTCCTGATAGGGGTAGGTCGGACACCTCGTTATATCTGACAGGGGTAGGTTGACACCCCGGTATGCCTAACAGGAGTAGGTTGAGCACCCTGGTATGCTCAGCAGGGTAGGTCGGGCACCCAGATATGCATGAAAGTATGTTTATTGTATGGTATGTGGTATGATGGGGGAACTCACTAAGCTTCGTGCTTACGGTTTTCAGTTTTGGTTTCAGGTACTTCTTCTTCAAAAGGAAAGGAGTCGGTATGATCGCAGCGCATCACACTATGTTTTCCGCACATGAGATCTTTGGGATTATACTCTGATATTTTTTCATTATGACATGTTTTGATTAGTGACATACTGGTTTTGATATGGGATGACACTATGGATGTTTTTATACTATTGGTTTTATAATAATTTAATTAAAAATGAAATTTTTGGTCTTGAATTTTGGGATGTTACAAGTTGGTATCAGAGCCTTGGTTTGAGGGATTCGGACACACCTTCGGGGGTGTTTGGACTCAAATCGAGGATTTGAATAGTTTTTACAAAAAAATAAATTTTCTAAGAAATAAAAATTAAAGGTTTTGAGAAAGAACAAGGATTGTGACGCGTGCAATCGGCCGAGCTCAAGTACGACTTCCCCAAGATACCCATACATGTTATGTTATGATATGTTATGATTATGAGAACTGCATGCTAGATTAGGGCTGAGGATCTAGGAAGGATGCGTTATATGTCAACTGTATGTGTATGAGAACTGCATGCTAGATTAGGGCTAAGGATCTAGGAATATGCCTTATGTGCCTGCTATATGTGCTTATTGAATTACATGCTAGAAGTGATTAGTCAGTGATATGATGGAATGAATAGGATATGCTTGGTTTGGTTACTCAAAGCCTGAATGCTGTTTGCTTTGTGTTTTTAGGAGTTCTAGTTATCTTTAATTAACTAGTAAACAAATACATTAAGTAACATATTACGAGGACTAAATAATTTCAGAAGGTTAGGTCTAGCCTATTTCACAGCTCTTGTTTGAGTCCAACCGTTGTAGGGTAGGACCTCTCATTCGAAGAATTATCTGGTCTTAGTAATATGTAATGATATTCGCGAGCTAGTTAGGGAGAGATAGCAGGGACTTCTTATGCAGCTGATGACAGAGAGTAGGTCGGAGATTACCCTCGGGAAAGCCTAGGATGAGGTTAGCATGGAGAGCAATAGTAGTAGAAGGGACTTGGTGAAGTCAAGGAAATCCTTGAGGAAAGTACGAATAGATGTGGAAGGTAGTATGGGCCAGTACTACTGAAAGCAAAGGATCCGTACTCGAGTCGAGGAGGGGTGAGATAGAACCAGGGAACTTGTAGTATGTGTGTGAGACCTCTCGAGGTTAAATATGACCCTGACGCTTATGTGTTTTGTTTCAGAATGGTGGTGACACGTCACGAAGCAGGAGGTTCAGGGTGTATGTCAGGATCAGGTTCAGGTTCGGGTTCGGAATCTGAGCCAGTTGATGACGGATTGTGCGAGTTCATAGCATCCGAGATTACGAGAGGCATCCTTGAGTCGACCCCGGTGATTTTCGGGTCGATCAAGGAAGGGATCATTGAGCTGATGGAGGATCGCCTCAGGGCATTCCGGAGCAACATGGCACTGAGCCAGTCAGGGACTCGCACGTTCTCCTTGAAGGGTTTCAGGAGATGTGGTGCGCCAGACTTTCACGGGGTGAAGGACCCCATGGTGGCCCGGAGATGGATTGCAGACATCGAGTCTGCACAGTTGATGAGCTTCTGCCCTGAGGGGTCGAAGGTCCGGTATGATGCGGGATGTTTGACAGACAAAGATAGGGACTGGTGGGAGGCAGTCAGTGATACATTAGGAGCCCCAGCCATTGAGGCTATGACTTGGTCAGACTTTGTGACCAGGCTTAGGTCTGAGTTTGCGCCGGCTGTGGAGCTTCAGCAGCTGGCCAGGGAGTTTGTGGTTATGAGGCAGACTACTGAGTCAGTGGCGGAGATTACCGCCAAGTTCAGGGAGAGGGCATTGTTGGTGCCTCTGTACGCGGGGGATGAGGAGATGATGAAGACCCGATACGACGATATGTTGAGAGCTGACATTCGGAAACATGTCAGCTACTCGACATGCCCGAATTTGGATGACATGATTGCGAGGGCAAGGGAGAGGGATATTGATATAGAGCACATCAGGAAGAGGAAAGCGGAAACAGAGCAGGCGACTGTGGTTTGTGGGAAGAAAACCAATAGGTTTGACTCAAGGTCGAAGGGCCAGCAGGGGCGGAGCCGCTGTGGGAAGTGCGGTAAGACGCATGAGGGATTTTGCAGGTTGGGGGCATCGGGTTGCTATAAGTGCGACAAGCTTGGGCACTTTGGCAGAGAGTGTACTGCTCCTACTCCCACCTTTCATACATCAGACCTAATTTGCTTTCATTGCAATTGGAAGGGCCATAACAAGGTCAACTGCCCGAGATTGACATCAGCAGCGCCAGTGGAGGCACAAGCTCCAGCGACCCTGCGGATCACAGATGGCCGACAGGGCAAGTCAGATTCTCTAGTGGTGAGGAGCCGAGCCTTCCATTTGACCGCCGAGGAGGCACATGCCACACTACATGTGGTGACGGGTATGTTTCTTATCCTTATCTCTTATATTATGTCAGTTTTTATATTTATGTTTCATGTTTCATGTATTATGTTAGGATCGTTCCATGTGAACGGTATTCCAGTATTGGTGTTATTTGACTCGGGGGCTACCCGATCATTCGTATCCATTGCACTCAGTAAGAGGTTTGTTGATTCTTTAGGCACACTGGATTTTCCATTAGAGGTCGAGATTACGGACGACCGATCCGTCCGGGCATCAGAGGTTTTCAGAGATTGCGTTTTGAGGTTGTACGACGAGCGTTACCTCATGGATTGGTTCCCATTCCATTGCGTGGGAATAAGGTCATCATAGGCATGGACTGGTTGAGCCCTAATGGGGCGATGATCGACTGCGAGCAGCAGTTGGTTTGGGTTAGGACCCCAAGCGGTGGAGAGCTAGTGATTCAGGGCGAGTGGCCGCAGCGTGGGCCGACTTTGTGTTCAGCAGCGAGGGATAGGCGCTACCTTCAGCAGGGTTGCGCGGGATATGTCGCTTATGGCATGGATACACGGGAGGAGGGTAAGGCAACTGTGAGCGATGTGCCAGTTGTATGGGAGTACCCGGATGTGTTTTCAGAGGAGTTGCCTGGAATACCTCCATAGAGACAGGTGGAGTTCCGGATTGACCTAGTTCCTGGTGCGGTGCCGATAGCCAAGGCACCATATCGGTTGGCTCCTCCCGAGATGCAGGAGTTGTCTACACAGTTGCAAGACCTGTTAGACAAGGGATTTATTAGGCCGCGCAGTTCGCCTTGGGGAGCCCCAATCCCTTTTTGTGAAGAAGAAGGATGGGTCACACCGTATGTGTATAGACTACCAGGATCTGAACAAGGTAACGGTGAAGAACCATTACCCACTCCCGAGGATTGACGACCTCTTCGACGAGCTACAGGGGGCATCTTGGTTTTCAAAGATCGATTTGCGCTCAGGATATCACTAGATGAGAGTCAGAGATGAGGATGTACAGAAGACTGTTTTCCAGACTCGCTACGGTCATTACGAGTTCGTGGTGATGCCCTTCGAGCTTAACAATGCTCTTACCGCGTTCATGGACCTCATGAACCGCGTATACAGACCGATGCTGGATCGGTCTGTGATAGTCTTTATCGATGACATCTTGGTTTACTCCAAGACGCGGGAGCAACACGAGCAGCACTTGCAGGAGGTGTTGGATACCATGAGGAGGGAGAGCTTGTATGCCAAGTTCTCCAAGTGTGAGTTCTGGTTGCGCGAGGTGCAGTTTATGGGGCACCTTGTCAACCAGAACGGTAATTTGGTCGACCCGGCCAAAGTGGAGGCCGTGATGAGATGGGAGGTTCCGAAATCTCCATCTAAGATCCGGAGTTTCCTTGGTTTAGCAGGCAATTATCGGAGATTCTTTCAGGATTTCTCCAAGATAGTTGTACCCCTGACCAGGCTAACGAAGAAGGCTGTTGTTTTTCGTTGTGGGCCTGAGCACCAGGCAACGTTCGAGATGTTGGGACAGAGGTTGTGCGAGGCGCCGATCTTATCCTTGCTAGAGGGCATTGATGACTTCGTGGTATACTATGATGCATCCATCTCAGGTTTGGGCGCAGTGCTAATGCAGAGGGGGCACGTTATTGCCTACGCTTTGTGGCAGCTGAAGCCTCATGAGGAGAACTACCCGATGCACGACCTAGAGTTGGGGGCGGTTGTTTTCGCCCTCAAGATTTGGCGACATTACCTCTATGGGGGCCATTGTACCATTTACACGGACCACAAGAGCTTTAGGTACCTTATGGATCAGCTGAATCTGAACATGAGGCAGAATCAGCGGTTAGATATGGTGAAGGAGTACGACTGTGAGATCCTCTACCACCCGGGGAAGGCCAATGTTGTGGCCGATGCACTTAGCCGCAAGGCATTCGCAGCCCCGATTAGAGACATCTGTCTGAGGATGACAGTAGTGACTCCGCTTCTGGAGAAGATCCGGGAGGCCCAGCAGTTGGCTGTGAAGGAGGAACATCGGAAGAGCGAGCGTATTGTGGGTCAGGTTTCCTCCTTTGACTATGATAGTCGTGGGTTGTTGACACTCCACCGTAGAGTGTGGGTTCCATATCATGGGGATGTGCGCCAGGTTTTGATGGAGGAGGCGCACAAATCCAGGTTTTCTATCCATATCGGGGCGACAAAGATGTACAGATATCTTCGTCCTGATTATTGGTGGCCCTGCATGAAGCGGGATGTAGCCTGGTACAATAAGAGGTGGTTGACCTGCAGGAAGGTGAAGTCCGAACACCAGAGACCTCACGGAAAGACGCAGCCATTGGATATCCCTGTGTGGAAATGGGAGGATATTATTATGGATTTCATCACGAAGCTTTCCAGGACTGCACGGGGAGTGGATTCGATTTGAGTCATCGTGGATCGGTTAACAAAGAGCGCCCATTTTATTCCGATTCAGGAGAGCATTTCGGCCGAGAAGCTGGCCGACATCCACATCAGAGAGGTAGTAGCTCTTCATGGGGTGCCAGTATCCGTGACTTCTGACCGAGATGTACGGTTCACTTCCAGATTCTGGAAGAAATATCATGAAGAGTTGGGTACTCGTTTGCACTTTAGAACTACTTTTCACCCATAGACGGATGGTCAGAGCGAGCAGGCCATCCAGACCTTGGAGGATATGATGTGGGCATGCGTTCTAGACTTTGGTGGTAGCTGGGATACCTACCTTCCCTTGGTAGAGTTTTCCTACAATAACAGCTACCATGCCAGCATCGACCGCCCTCCCTTTGAGATGCTTTATGGGAGGAAGTGCAAAACCCTGATATGTTGGGGTGAGGTTGGACAGAGGGTCATAGGGAGTACCGAAGTGGTACTCAAGAGGACAGAGAGGATCCAACAGGTCCGGAGTAGACTCCAGACGGCCCAGAGTCGGAAGAAGAGTTACGCAGACAGACGACCATCAGACCTGGAGTTTCAGGTAGGAGCTATGGTCCTCCTGAAAGTGTCACCTTGGAAAGGTGTCATCTGGTTCAGGAAGCGGGGCAAGTTTGGCCCCAGATACATCGGACCGTTTAGGGTTATAGCCTGGGTGGGCAAGGTTGCATATCGACTGGATCTGCCAGCCGAGCTTAGTTAAATCCACAACACCTTTCATGTCTCCCAGCTACGGAAGTGCTTGGTAGATGACTCCACAATGGTGCCCTTAGAGGATATTCAGGTGGATGACAGCCCGAACTACATCGAGCGACTGGTAGCCATCCTTAACAGGAAGACGAAGGATCTGAGGACCAAGAGGGTAGAGTTAGTGAATGTGCAATGGCAGCACCGCAAGGGCTCGAAATGGACTTAGGAGTCGGAGGATGAGATGAGGGAGCACTACCCAGAGCTATTTCTAGACGCAGCAGACTTCGAGGACGAAGTCTAAAATAAGTGGGGGAGATTTGTAACGCTCGGTTTCTGATATGTATTTTAAATCAATTTATTCATTTTTGTATAGGAACTCGATGAGTTGGAGGCCCCAAACTCGTCGACATTGGTGCCTTCGACCTGTTAAACACAGTGAGGAGACTCACCTCTAGCTGCTAAATCACTTAACTAAATCTCTGACTGCTGGCCCGGAAAATCCCAGCGCTATCAAAATCAATAACATCCAATTATTAATTGGATTATGACCCATAACCAAAAGTCTAAGCTATTTGGCCCATAACCAAGGTGAAAGACCATTTTACCCTTTATATAACTTGGCCCAAAGCCAAGGCCGAACTCAACTATTCAAAAGGCCCAAGTCCTAAAGCCCAATTTATGGCCCAATCTTCCAAATTGGGCCCAATACCCATTATGGGCCTAAAATCCAAGGAAGCCCAACATGTTAGCCCTAAGCCCAAAACAGTGGCCTAATGGCCCAACTAGGCCTAAACTTTCAAATCCACACTATGGCCCAATATCGAAAATAGCCTAGCTCGTACGCCTAACGTACTCCCCTGTCCTCATGTCTTTTTCATTAGGCACTTAAACAGTTAAGCCCTTTCTCTAAACTCTCAGATCTGGTCCCTAAAGGTGACTTATCACGTAAAGTTGGCAACTTTACATACATGCATGGCTTAATGGGGTCAATAGCTCAAAAAGAGCTTAACAAAGGTCTTAATACATGCATAGGTCAAAATACTCCATAAAGTTGACATTTTTATGTACATGAGACTAAAAGGAGCTAAGATCTAGCATCCATTGCTTCTAGAGTAGATCAAAAGCTAACCTTTAACACAAAAGAATCAAAAGTGCACAAAATACCCCATAAACTAGATCTAACATATATGATCATCAAGGTTTGAGCTTTTTACCTCAAAAAGCTTGCAAATGAGAAGGTAACCCTGGATCTACAAGCTCAATCTACTCCTCCAAGTGTTCCTCTTCTTCTTCTCCTTCACAAACGATCAACAAACTCTCTTTCAAGCTCTAAACTCACCAAATCACTTTAGGGTTTCGATTTCTGGGCAAGGGGAGGTGGAGTCTGCTCTAAAATGTCTAAGAGATGATTTTAAGTCGTTTAAATAGGACAGAAACCCTAAAAATTAGGGTTTATCCCAGCCTTGCGTACACCATGTGTACTCCACGTACGCCCCGCGTACGTGGATGGAATCCGCGATCAACATTAGGATAGTACACTAAGCGTACTCATAGAGTACACGACGTGTACTAGAAAGGGACCAAATTGATAATAAATTGCATTAATGGTTGAAAGAGAAACTTACCAAAACTTGAATGTTAAAGTCATTATATCCTTTGTACTCTTGAACTCATTTCAGACTTGAATACGAACTAACCATATTATATTTGGATCTTGTGTTCTTAACTGTTTTCTGAGTTTCATTTGTGTTTGTAATCAGTTCTAACTCACATCATTTGGTATCAGATCAGGATCCGTCCAATCGATTGCAGTTTTCTCATGTTTTTCATTTTTTTGAATCACTATTTTTGATTCAAAATCTTCCGCAATTTGATTCAGGAAACTTGATTTGATCGATTGTTGTGAATAGATTATGCACTCTGCATGTTAGATCGATTGATTTCTAATCAATCTTTGTTTGATTACCTTCTCAAAATTTCCTTTTAAATAAAAAAACCTCTTTCTTCAAAAATCCGTACAACAATGTCGAACTTCAATCTGAACACAATGACAAACTTCTCTCACTTGCTTGGATCATCAACTAAGATTCCGATGCTGATTCATGAGTACTACGAGCAATCGGCTGATAGGATGGAAGACTATCTGAAGGGAATCGATGAAGACTTTATATGTTCCATCAACAAAGGTCCATTTCTTCCAGAGATGCTTGTTACTCTAGGAATTGCTGCTACGAATGATGATATGATCACTCAAGGAAATAAGATGAAGGCGAATGATAAGAAATGTCTACGTGAACTATGTGGTGCTCTTCCACCAGTAGTTTACAACTATGTTCATGGATGTTCTACAGCCAAGCAGATTTGGGACACCTTGAAGGAGAAGTATCAAGGCAATGAGAAGACGAAGAAGTGTTCTGCGAGGTAGTGTTTGTTAGAATTGGGTGAGTTTAAGAAAAAGGACAATGAATCTTTCGAATCGTACTATGATCTATTGAATGAAATGATTTTCAAATGTTCTCGTTACGGAGTGACTCATTCGTCCTTCGAGTTCAATCTCACTTTTCTTGTGGGATTGATAAAGGAGTGGAGAAACATAAGCTTGATGATCAAAACTCAAGAAAGTTTTGATGGTTACTCTTTGGAAATTTTGTACAATGTTATGAAAGCTCATAAAAGTGAGATTATAGAAATTCATGAAGAAGGCAAGTTAAGTTTGGGAGGACCATTGGCATTGATGTCAAAAGTGACTGCTAAGGAATCAGAAGTCGAATCTGATGAAGGAATCAAAAATGATGAAGAGTATATATTTCTTGGTAAATTTTGATAAGGAAGCAGTCGCATATTATTCGAACAACAAGATGAAGAAATTCTTCAAGAAGCCTTTCAATGGAAAGTTTTAGAACAATTCTAAGAATAATGGTGTGACTTCGGCTGGAAAGAATGTGCAGGTTGAGTCGAATGAGGAAAATAAATATGTGAAGAGTTCGGTAGAGAAGAAGGATATGAAATTAGAAGGCGACTCAGGTTACAACAGTAACTATTGCAATGGGTCGAACCATCTAAAGAAAGACTGCATGCTCAGAAAGAAAGAAGAAAAGAAGGAGAAAGTCAAGGATGAAGCATACTATGCTGAGAAGATAGAAGAGATTCATGCTCAAACCAAAGGAAAATCTTTGATGGCCAGAGGAGGTGATGAGGAAGAAATCACTTATCAGATATGGTCGTCTGGATCAGATGACGATGAGATGAAAAATACGACTCACAGAGCCATGTATGCTAAGCTAGAGGAAGATGATGAGGAGAAAGTGAATGTGGAAGAGATGAGTGATGAAGAGATAATTGGCCGGTCTTTTGTGTCCACTTAATAAACGAAATCACCAATGTATGCTAAGGTACGTGATCTTATTAACTCATTTAAAACCCTTCATCTTCTTATACTGATGTTATGGATGAATTTGATAATACTTGTGCTTATCTTAATGACATTTTAATCTCCATGAGTAGTGAAGTAGAAAGGTCCAATTCCCTTTACTATGAAGCTAAAAACAAATTACAGGAAAAGAATGGTGTAATAGAAGCTATAGATTTAAGGATCAGTAATTTGTTAGTTGATAAAGATTCTATTCGTATGGAAAACATCATGCTTGTTAAACAATGAAATATTTACTGAAATTTTGCTAAGAGATTGTATGCTAAATTACTAAATTACATCATTATGCTAAAATTTGTAGCAAACAGCATCATAAACTACTTCATTTTCTTGCTTTCAAAAGAGAACAAATAGACAAAACTACTTATGACTATGAAAGTAAGATAGCAGATTATGATAAGGTTCCAAATGACTCATATGCATATGGAATTGTAAATATTAATGAACATTTGAATGTTGATGACCTTGTGCATATTGTGAATAAGACTTTAACTAAAAATGAACAAGTCAAAATTTTGAACATGACTAAGAAGTCGATACTTGATTCTCAATAAAATTTTGCTAATATTGAAGATGATTATGACAATATCGGTGAAAATGAGGTTGAGAAGTATGTCGATTGCTCATGATTGTCTGTCATTAATGTCGATTCTCTAGCTAAAGACAAACAAATTTTTCATGATTCAATGTTGAAAGTAAATAGTGATCAACCTTCCACATCCAAAGTCTGTGATCCTGTTAATCATGTTGTAGTTGAAGACTATGTGAGTGATGAGGATGAAGTTTCGAATGAGAAACCTATTCCTAGAGTTGTAGTCGAACAAGTCTTTGAAGAGTCAAAGGAATACACGAAAGTGTTGAAAGATAAAGGAAAACATTATCTTGAATTGAAATGGTGATAATGTGGATCCATAATTGAACAAACTGGTCAAGGAAGACAATAAAGGAGTAACAAAAGAAGGTTTTTATTCAAATCAAAATACCGTCAAAAATTGTTTGAACAAAAACTAAACAACAAAAATCAAAACGTGTTGGGACATGAAAACTGAAATATTAGTTGTTGATAATAAAATAAAGATAAAGGTGTTCACTTTTTACCTAATGATTCAAAACATCAAAAGGTGAAGACTCAAATTTTCAAAGGAAAAGTAGAGAAATTGGCTTGTGAGGAAGGATTTTTGAAATCAAAAGCACAAAATAAAGAATATTAAAAAAATGTAAAAGCTTTTCATAAACAAAAGGTTTTTAAACAAAAATATTCTGAAAGTGTTCAGACATTTTCACAAAATAAAATGACATTTCAAAATAAACCATCTCAAAAACAAAATGGTTTTCAAAAGAGTCGAACCAATGTTCAAAATTAATTTCGCCCACATGATTTTAAAAATCATGGAAATGGAAGCTATGATCAAAATCATAATCAAAGAAGTTTTGGTCAAAGTCACGACAATTTTGTTCAAAACATTGAAAAAATGACTTTTTTGTAACGTTTGGTCCATGTAATATTTATTCTAACCATTTTAGGGTTTTGGGCTGGAACTCGACGAGTTGAGAAACTCCAACACGTCATATAGGGATTTATTTGGACGCGGATTAAGGACTCAAATCGACGAGTTGGGGAGCCCCAACTCGACGAGTAGACGCTGGAAAGAAGAACACTAATTTTTAGGATTTGCACCCTATTTAAAAGCCTTAAGTCTCATTCTTAGCCTCCCTTATTGCCCCTTTCGTCCAGAGAAACCCTAGTTCGTGCTTTTCCTACCATTTTGAGTGTGTGAGAGCTTGAAGAGTGCATTATTGGTGTTTGTTTGAAGAGGCTTGAAGTAGGAGGTGCATAGCTGAAGGGAGAGGCTGTAGATCCTGTGTTTTCTCTGTTGGAACAGCCATATTGAGGAATAAAGTTGATACCTTGGTCATTTATTTGCTAGATCTCTTCATGTGGGAGTTTATGATCATTATTAGCTTATTTTGGGATCATTCTTGGATTTGAGCATGTCATGAAGCTATGACTTCAGATATGGACATCTCATGGCCTATTTTGACTTAAAGTTGCCATCTTTATCAAGTATTAGCTCTCCTTCATGCCCTAAATCCCTTAATAAGCTACAATTAAGTATTTTAGCCCCCTTCATTCCATACATGGACATAAATTCAGCAACTTTACGTGGTATCTCAGCCCTAGGGGATCAGATCTATAGTTTAGAGCTTTAGACTCACATAGAAAGTGGCTGACTGAGTTAAGATTGGGAAAACTCGACGAGTTGCCTTTCCAACTCGGCGAGTTGGTCCGGGGTTTCCCCGATCTTTTGGAAACTGTTTGAATGAGTTGCCTTTCCAACTGACCGATCCTGTTCGTGAAGAAGAAGGACGGGTCACACAGGATGTGCATCGATTATGGGGAGCTGAACATGCTAACAGCGAAAAACCATTACCCGCTTGTTGAGAATGCTAACGGTGATTTCCCCCTTGTTGGATATGATCAAAGAGGCTCAGGTGGAGGGTTTGAAGAAGGAGAACTAGAAGATAGAGCGGATTCAGGGTCAGATTCCCTTGTTGTTCGGGATGGTCGGGGTCTTTTGACACAGTGTGGCCGGGTGTGGGTGCCGGCATTCGGGGGTGTGAGACAGAAGATCTTGGAAGAGGCGCACAAGTCCAAGTTCAATATTCATTCGGGGGCCACAAAGATGTATATAGATATGAGGTTTAGTTATTGGTGGCTCTGCATGAAGCGGGAGGTCGCGTGGTTTGTGGACCGGTGCTTGACCTGCATGAAGGTCAAGGTTAAACATCAGAGGCCTCACGACAAGGTTCAGCCGCTACCCATTCCTATGTGCTAATGGGAAGAGATCACCATGGACTTCATCACAAAGTTACCAAGGACGGCGAGGGGTGTGGATGCCATTTAGGTCATTGTGGACAGATTAACGAAGAGCTCCCATTTTATTCCGATCCCCGAGAGTATTTATGCTGAGAAATTAGCAGATATCTACATGCGGGAAGTGGTGGTCAGGCACAGGGTGCCAGTGTCGGTAGTCTCTGATCGGGATGTCCGTTTTACATCCAGATTTTGGAGGAGGTTTCTTGAAGAGTTGGGCACCCAGTTACACTTCAGCACCGCTTACCAGCCCCAGACAGATGGCCAGAGCGAGAGGACGATCTAGACGCTCGAGGATATGCCTCGGGCATGCGTACTGGATTTTGGAGGGAGTTGGGATGCATACCTCCCACTAGTAGAGTTTTCATATCACAATAATTATCATGCTAGTATCGACCGACCCCTGTTTGAGATGTTGAATAGTCAGAGGTGTAGGACCCCAGTTTGTTAGAGTGAGGTTGGGCACCGAGTCATGGGAAGCACCGAGGTGGTGCTTAAGACTACCGACTTGATCCAGCAAGTACGCGACAGACTGCAGGTCACACAGAGCCGTCAGAAGATCTATGCTGACCGGAGTCGCTCGGATCTCGAGTTCCAGGTGGGAGACTTTGTCTTGCTGAAAGTGTCACCATGGAAGGGTGCCATTAGGTTTCGGAAGAGGGGCAAGTTAGGGCCCCGATTTATTGGTCCGTTCAGGATTTCTACCCGGGTGGGCAAGGCGGCTTACCGTTTGGATCTACCGGTCGAGCTTATCCAGATCCACAACACCTTCCACATGTCCCAGCTTCGAAAGTGTTTAGCTGACGAGGCCGCAATCTTTTCCTTGGATGATATTCAAGTTGATGAGAGCCTCAATTATGTGGAGAAACCAATATCGATTTTAGATTGGAAAACAAAACCCCTACGGAACAAGGAAGTGAGGCTAGTTAAGGTGCAATGGCAGCACCGAAGAGGCTCCGAATGGACCTGGGAGTCGGAGGATGAGATGAGGAAGCATTATCCAGACCTTTTTGCATCAGCAGACTTCAAGCATGAAGTCTAGTTCAAGTGGCGGAGATTTGTAACGTTTGGTCCAGGTATTATTTATTCTCAACATTTTAGGGTTTTAGGCTGGAACTGGACGAGTTGGGAACTCCAACTTGTCGTGTACGGATTTATTTGGACGCGTATTAATGATTCAACTCGACGAATTGGGGAGCCCCAACTCGATGAGTAGACGCTGGAAAGGAAAACCCTAATTTTTAGGGTTTGCACCCTATTTAAAGGCCTTAAGCCTCATTGTTAGCCTCCCTTATTACCCCTTTCGTCCAGAGAAACCCTAGTTCGTGCTTTTCCTACCATTTTGAGTGTGTGAGTGCTTGAAGAGTGCATTTTTGGTGTTTGTTTGAAGGGGCTTGAAGTAGGAGGTGCATAGTTGAAGGGAGAGGCTGTAGATCCGGTGTCTTCTCTGTTGGGACAACCATATTCAGGTATAAAGTTGATACCTTGGTCATTTATTTGCTAGATCTCTTCATGTGGGAGTTTATGGTCATTATTATCTTATTTTGGGATCATTCTTGGATTTGAGCATGTCAAGAAGCTATGAATTCAGATATGGACATCTCATGGCCTCTTTTGACTTAAAATTGCCATCTTTATGAAGTCTTGGCCCTCCTTCATGCCCTAAATCCCTTAATAAGCTACGATTGAGTGTTTTAGCCCGCTTAATGCCATGCATGGACGTAAAGTTAGCAACTTTATGTGGTATCTCAGCCCTAGGGGATCATATCTATAGTTTAGAGCTTTAGACTCGCTTAGAAAGTGGCTAAATGAGTTAAGACTGGGCAAACTCGATGAGTTGCCTTTCCAACTCGGCGAGTTAGCCTGGGGTTTCCCCGATCTTCTGGACACTGTTTGAACTCGATGAGTCGCTACGATAACTCGGCGATTTACCTAGGGTTTTCCCCAATTTTCTGAGAACTGAAGGAACTCGACGAGTCAGTAGGTGCACTCGATGAGTTGGGTCAACATGGACTGTTGACCTTGACTGTTGACTTCTAATTTGACCATGGTTGACCAAGTTTCACTTTAAGGGTATCTTTGGTATTTTGGGATTTTGATGAAGTTAGTCGCATGGTGGTTGTAGGCAGTTGAGTTCGAAGCTGTGAATTTGGATTTGATCTTACCAGTTCAGCATTCATTGAGAGGTGAGTCTCCTCACCATACCAATGGGTTGAAGGCACAATTGTCGGCCCATTCAGTTAGTTGTGATGATTATTGTGGAATCATTATTGATATGCCTAGTATGTGTGTATGTGAATATGCTAGTACCTTATTGGTTAGACATGCAAAGATCCCGGGGGGAGCCCGTGGAAGTTGCATATCAGACCATGGGAGGGAAGCCCATGGCATTCCAGGTAAAGACCATGGGGGAGCCCATCACATATAGGTATAAGACCCTGGGGGAGCCCACGACATCCTGGAGGGAGTCCACGGCATCCCTATATGTGTATATATGTGTTATGTAGTATGCTAGTTATTTATGTGATATGTGGTATGCTAGTTGACTCTGTGTTATTTGTATGGAAGACACCGGGGGAGCCCGTGGCAGTCGTATATCAGACCATGGGGGGAGCCCATGGAATTCCAGGTAAAGACCATTGGGGGGAGCCCATGGCATATAGGTATAAGACCATGGGGGGATCCCACAACATCTTGGAGTAAGACCTTGGAGGGTTTCCACGACATCCTTATATGTTTGTATGAATAGCTTATGTGGTTTATGTAGCTGAAATGGCCAATATGGTTTATGTGATTATGTGGATTGTGTGGGGTATGTTCTGTGGAACTCACTAAGCATTAGCTTACAATTTGTTGGTTATTTCAGGTACTTCAGGATCTAAGGGCAAGAGCCCGACGTGATGGCGCGACATGCACTCTCAGGCGTTTTATTTGTTACACTCTGATATTATGAATAATTTATCTGATCTTATGGATTTTGAAAACAAATGTGATTGGAATTTTATATCTTATGGAAATGATTTGGTTATTAAAATGAAAATTTTTATTGGAAATTTGGGCTGCTACATTTGTTCAAAATAATGGATGAAGGAATTTTATTCCATGTCATGTACAACAAAGTTTTGATCAGAATCGAAAAGTTTTTCAACAAAATGGTGTTGGTTATCAAAACAAATATCAAAATTCTTTTCACAATCGTCAAACAAGATCATTTCCAGAAAGAGAATTTGAAAAATTAGTAGTTAAAGGAAAGCAAAGTGAACCTTTCAAACCTAAAAATCGACGTTCTCCAAATCCTGATTCGAAACAGAAGATGAAAGCATTATTTGAAAAAGGGAGAAGTGATGTTAGGAACATCAATCATTGGCTTGAGGGAAATGAAAACAATATAAATAAGGAAAGTATTCTCAAGAGAAAATCTAGTCTGCTTATGAGAAGTAATTGAATGATTCGATGTGTGGAAGTACTTCATCTGAAGAATATACTCCCATAGTGCGAAAGTTGAAAGAAATTCCAAAGTAGAAAGTTGATGGATTTCAGAAAAATGATGAAAAAGTGAAAGTCAATGTTAAACCTTTTCCATTGAATGATTACATGTTGATGCCTAAAGCCAATGAAATTGACTTATTTGACAGTTTCAAGTCGAAAGTTCGTAGTTGGGTTATAGATTCTTCGTTGCATAATGGGTTCCAAACTAATGTCCAAGGACTCAAAAGGTCTTGGGGACCTAAATTCTTCTAACTGATCGCAGGTTCTTTGTGATGGGAAATATGACAAAAGCTGGTATATTAATAGTGGATGCTCGAGTCACATAACTGGAAGGAAGGAGAATTTGCATGATTTTCGAAAACCAGACAATGTTGGAGTTGTAAAGTTTGGAAACAACAACAAGTGTAAAGTCAAAGGATGTGGAAAAGTAACAAATAGGAAATTCATTATGAGTCGAGTTGCATATGTTGAAGGCTTAAATCATAACATGGTTAGTGTTTTGTAACTAGTTGGTGGTACTGAAATCAGGTTCTCTTTGATGAGGAAGGAAGTATTATTTCCAACAAGGAAACAAAGGAAATTCTACTGAAGTCGAAACGAAAAGGAGATATGTGCACTCTTGACTTGAAAACAATTGTGGGTGTACCTTTAGTATGTTTGCTATCGAAAGCATCCTCTGATCTCAGCTGGTTATGGCATCGATGTCTTTCTCATCTTAACTTCAAAAATCTTAACAAACTTGTACTAAATGATCTTGTTCGAGGTTTACCTGTATTAAAATTTGACAATGACTCATTGTGTGCTGCATGTGAACATGGGAAACAACTTCGTCAAGGTCATCCGATAGTCATTGATTCAAAAATCATCGAACCTTTGCAACTTCTTCACATTGACTTGTGTGGACCTTCAACTGCTGAAACTCTCAATAAGAAGAAGTACACATTAATCATTGTTGATGCTTTTTCTAGGTTTACTTGGGTTTTCTATCTTTGACAGAAGTCTGAAACTGCTCAAGTGAGGATTGACTTTATAAAGAACATAGAGTTGAGTTTAAAAAGGAAAGTTTGAAGGATAAATAGTGACAATGGAACGGAATTAAAGAATCGAATTCTAGATTCATTCTAGACCGAGTTGGGCATATCTCATAATTTTTTGTCTCCTTACACACCGCAACAAAATGGTGTTGTGGAAAGGAGTAATTGTTCCTTATGTGAAGCTATAAGAACAATGCTTACTTATGCGAACTAGCCTCAATACCTTTGGGAAAAGGCTGTTTCGACTGCTTGCTTCACACAAAATCATTCTTTCATTCATCGTCGTTTTAATATTACACCTTATGAAGTAATAAACAAGTGGAAACCTAATATTAAATTTTTTCATGTTTTTGGGTGCAGATGTGTCATCATGAATCTCAAGGAAAATCTTTCTAAATTTCTGTCGAAAGCTGATGAAGGAATCTTTTTTGGATACTCTCACAACTCTGTAGCCTATAGGATGTTGAACAAATGAACGAGGAAGATCGAAGAAACTTTCAATCTCACATTTGATGACTATTATGTCAAAAGAGTCGAACAGTGTTTCGTTCAAAAACCTATTATGGCTAAACCAAATGTTGAATCTGAAATCATGAATTCTTACGATATTGATATTGATTTGATTTTTGGAGTTTCTGATAGGGCCATTGATGCAGAAATCCATGCTGATGATAATCATGTTCCTGAAGTGACGAAACACTCTGATGATTCGACAGTCACAAGTGAAGAAAATGATGTTCATTCTTCATAAATTCAAGGGTAAATATCGAAAGAATTCTAGTTTCTACTGGTGATCAAGTGGAGGGGGAGCACATAAGTTACACATCACACAATGAAAACCATGATTCTACTGTTGAGGGGGAGCATATGCTAACTACATATCATATCGAGGGGGAGCGTATGCCTAACAATGTTGATGTTGATGGGGAGCATCACATCTCAAATCTATTGGTTGAGAGGGAGCCAAGTGGATCGATTCATGATAATATTAATATTCAAAATAATGATTTTTATGACGTAACTGATAATATCTCGATTGCAGGAGAAGGTTCAGAAGCAGATGACATTTTGGAAGATGCGCCTTTAGACTTTGATCTTGCATATCCACCGATGGATAAGTGGACAAGAGATCATCCAACGGAACAAATTCTTGGTGATCCAAATTCTAGTGTCTTGAATCGAGCCCATATTCGAGCTAGAAATGAAGTGTTGAATGTTCATCAAGAAAACTATATGTTTAATGTGATCATTTCAAAACTAGAACCAAAAACAGTAAAGGTTGCATTAGAACACTTTGATTGGGTTATTGCAATGCAATCTGAAGTTGCTGAATTCGAATGAAACAAGGTTTGGAGATTGATTCCTAAACCTAAGGATGTTTCATTAATTGGTCTAAAATGGATTTTTAAAAATAAAATGGATAAAGAAGGCAATATTATTCGAAACAAAGCGAGACTACTCGTAAAAGGTTAGTCTGAACAAGAAGGCATCGATTATGAGGAAACCTCTACCCCTGCCGCAAGACTCGAGGCAGTACAAATTTTCTTGCTTATGCAGCACATAAGGACTTCTACGTCTATCAGATGGATGTCAAATTTGCATTTATCAATGGTGTTCTGGAAGAAATGGTATATGTCGAACAGCCACCTGTTTTCGTTAACGATAAGTATCCTGATCACTGTTATATATTAGACAAGACAGTCTATGGGTTGAAACAAGCACCTCGTGTCTGGTATGCAACTCTATCAAATTTTTTGAAAATCGCTAAATTTGAACAACGATCAGTTGGACCTACTTTATTTCGAAAGAAAGTAGCGCATCACCTGATGCTTGTTCAAATTTATGTCGATGACATTATTTTTGGTTCGACTGATCCTTCATCTAAGGAATTCGGGGAACTCATGAAAAGTCAAATCGAAATGAGTATGACGGGGAAAATCAATAACTTTTTGGGTTTGCATATTCGTCAAATTATTGAAGGACTTTTTATAAATCAAGAGAAATATACTCACAATCTACTTGAAAGGTTTGGCATGATGAATAACACAAAAGTTAAAGTACCTATGGCAGTTGGCACACGCTTGAATCCTTCGTTGGATAAGCCTGTTGGGGATCTAACGACGTATAAAAGCATGATCGGTTCGCTTTTGTATGTAACTGCAAGTCGACCTGATATTATGTTTGTTTTATGTAATTATGCCAGGTACCAATCGAACCCAATAGAACCCCATCTCAATGCAGTTAAGAATATCTTTGAATGCCTCAAAGGAACAATTTCGTTGGGATTATGGTATCCTTCGAAGACATGATTCTTTATCCAAGTATTCTCTGATGCGGACTTGGGTGGATGTCAACTGGATCGAAAGAGCACAACTGGAGGATGTCAATTATTGGACGGAAAGCTTGTGAGCTGGCAATCAAAAAAACAAACTTGTGTTTCGATTTCGACTGCAGAAGCAGAGTATGTGGCTGTTGCTGCGTACACATCACATGTAATGTGGATTCAAAGACAATTGCAAAACTATGCAATCAATATGAAGAAAATACTTTTGTATTGTGATTCAAAAAGTTCTATTCGCATTTGTCACAATCTGGTGCAACACTCGAAAACCAAACATATTGCTCTTCGATATGATTTCATAAAAGACCACGTTGAAGATGGAAATATTGAAGTACATTTTGTTAAAACAACGGATCAACTTGCAGATATTTTCACTAAGCCTTTAGATGAAAAATCATTCCTAAGGATTTTGATAGGACTGGGAATGATGGAAGAAAGCTAGGTTCCATGTTCTTCTTGATTTTAAAAAATCAATCTCGACTGTTTGTGTTCTATTTAGAGGTTACTATTCACGTTTAACGTCCGACTACGTTCACATTCGACTTCTCTCTGAACCATTCAGAACACAATTTTCTTTTGATGAAATTCATTCTATGTACAACCCATGCTTGATGACTACTAGACTATGGGTCGAACGTATTTGGGTAACAATTTACAGTTTATTTATTTCTATTTGATATTTTTCAAAAATTAAAAATCCAAAATTATTTTCTTATTTTTGTGTTTGATTTCTTAAAAAAAAATCCAAAAATATTTTCTTATTTTTGTGTTTGTTTTCTAAAAAAAATCCAAAAAGATTTTATTATTCTTGTACTTGATTCTCAAACTAAAATCCAAAAAGATTTTCTTATTTTTGTGTTTGATATTATTTTCTAACGATTCAAGTCTCATTGTAACAACATGATGCTATGATGCATGCTAAAGGAACATATCCATCAACAGAACATATATTCATTCGAACTGATGTACTAGTTAAGTGTCCCTAGAAGCATGCTGTTGCAGGTTGTCTTCAAGCCTCAAAGACTCTATGTATTCGAAGACTTAATGAAACTCTCACTATGAAATTTTTCTTCCCAATCAAGCTGGATTCATATTAGTCGAAAAGCTACCTTTCTCTTCTCATATTGAGTAATGGGATTTCTGCAAGGTCCATATCTTTCGAAGAGGTACAATGAGTTCTTATAACCAATCTTTTTCATCACTACCAGGATGTAGATTGACAAAACTCTGTGTTTATGGTCCTGAGTCATTCTTCCGTGATGATGATGAAACCTAATGAACCCAACAATCAATTAATTGATGGTAAATACTTTTGTTCAAGATTTTAACGAAACACTTGTTTCTGTACCTTTTTGAAATTCACAATCTTATTCCATTTACATTGCAAGATCTTGATAAACTGTTCTATCACCAAAAACGTTTTTGCCCAAATTGATCCAGTACTTTAAATTTATTTTTGGAATGAGAAGTCTGTCTGAATATCTTGTTAACCTTTCGTCACTTAAAATCATATCCAACCATACTTGTTCTTGACTACACTGGTCATCCAATTAATTTTGCTCAATTTGATCACAGTTATGTTAAGTTGTGATATTGTGCAAAATTGAAGCTACCTTCGAAACCAATGAAAAAGACGCCCTTCAATGCTCATCAACGAGTATCCGATTGTAGTTCACGGGATACCACATAATCATTTCTTCACCTCTCTTGATGTCGAATGAAGAGATCTTTGCCTTGGATCATTCTACTTTCATATCAAAAGAAATTTGATATTACTATATCCATATATATTTTTTAATATTGCTTCTTTCTTATCCTTTGGCACACAAATGCACTAAAATCCTTGAGGTTTTGGGTACTACCAACTCGAAACCTAGATTTTGCGAAGGCTCGCATATGATTTCGCTTCCATATCCCAAAAGTGAATGAGCCTTGCCTCCATGCCAAAGGAATGATCGTATCTTGGTGTCGAAATTACTTGGTGTACTTAGTTGCGGTTCAAAAATTGTGACGATTCTTATTCAGTTGGGAACAACGAAAGATCTGATGGACATGATGGTTCAGGATTTTCATGGGAATCAAGGAAAACGTGATGATCACTTTTATGGCGTGGAGCTTTTTACAGTGCCAGTTAAGTAACCAACAAAATATGTGGCACTGTATTACTGGATACCGGTTCAAATTCAAAAAATACCTTTGCTTATAAAAGGAAGTTGATAATTTCATTATCAAACTTTATGCTCTCAGATTAAATTTCCAAAAACCCTAATTGTTCATCGTTTCCAAATTCTTATACATTCTCTGCAAATGCTGCTCCTCATCACACTGTTGATCCTACAACAACAAATGAAGAGGAAGTTTCGCAACTGATGATAAAGATTCAAACCACTAACCTTCATTTGGTTCCATCGATTGATCAATATCCGGAGCCATTACAGATGCTTGTACAAACCCTGAACAACTCTGTGTTATCAACTGCACTTTCATCATCGTTTGTAGTTCCGATGGAATGGCTTTCTCTTGCTGGTTCAACTGCTGTCTTTCATAAAACTACTAAGGTGGTCACGTTTCAATTAACGAATTCAAAGACTAAGAAGCTTACTCAGAAGAAAT
Organism: Lactuca virosa; assembly: GCF_052849685.1. Taxonomy (NCBI): domain Eukaryota; kingdom Viridiplantae; phylum Streptophyta; class Magnoliopsida; order Asterales; family Asteraceae; genus Lactuca; species Lactuca virosa. The sequence goes on along the minus strand of NC_136432.1, from coordinate 92,761,296 downwards.
TTGCCTAAATCCTGAAGTTACAGTGTCAGGTACATTCTATGATGTTTCGACTGATCAGGTGCTTCATATGTTTAATGAAATGGGGGCATCAACCAATTCTTACTAGAATAAGTCACTTTATGAAGTCAAGTCTTCCTTATATGTGGAGTTTTCTGTTTGGGATTGTGTTATGCTGTTTAACAAGATGAAGCTCTAGGCTCGAGAAATCCAAGCTTGAAGTATATTCAATCATCGCATGACTGTATTACGGTCTGAATGTGGATTATGCTACACATGTCTGGGAGGAGTTTGGAACTTCAATTACACACACCAATCTCGCTAATGGTGTTTCGAGTGCTCATTTTTGGAGCTTGATTTTACAAGAAGTTTTTCGTCAAGAGGATATTTTGGTTCCTCTGACGTTGAAACTGTTGACTTTCCGATTACGGCTGCCCCATGGATTTTTGTTGATGATCCAGTTGTGTTTCCAACTATTGCTCGCATTCCTGATGAAATTCTCAAGCTTGCTGATCCCAAAAATCAGATTCTTGTGCAATATTTGGCTTCGATCGAGTCTTCTACACCAACTGGGGTTCTTCCACAAAAGGGGGCAGAAGGATCTTCTAAACTTCAAAAGCTCGAAAGAAGAAGAAGCAAGTTGAAAAACCACCAACTATGGAGGAGGAAGTTATGAAAGAAATCATCCCATCGAAAGCGGGATACTTTTCATACGCATCCTTGATTTGTTGTTGAGAAAACTTCCCTGACTGAAATGATTTTCCTTTTCCTTCAAGCCAATGATTAATGTTTTTCACATTTGACTTGCCTTTGACATACAAAACTTTGGGAACATGTTTCATAGTAGGATTTGGGAAATGTGGTTAAGTGGGTTTGAAAGTTACATCCCTTTTTGATTGGACTTTATCCAACTTTTGAGTTGAAAATACCGGTTTCGTTTGATAGGAAAAAATATTTTGAACATTCGTTGGTTTATTCAAAAATCGGTTTTTTCGTGAAAAATGATTTTGTTAAAACTTTGTTTGTTGATGTGAATTAAAATTCCTTGATGATTGTTGATTCGTGAACTGCTTTTCATTTGATGTTTGACATTTTGTTTGAAAATATAATTTTCACTTTTGAGTTTTAGACTTTGAAAAATCATTTTGTGGTTTGTTTGGAGACAAATCTTTTTGTTGTAGAGCAAGATTTTTCTTATTTTCAACTTTCTTTTGAAAAGAAGTCTGAAGCGTTTTAGACTTTTTCTGTTCAGAAGATTTATTAAGCATAGCATTTTGTTTCTTTCGAGACTCAATGGTTTGCCAAAAAACCTTCTTCCATGCTTGTCTCTTTGAAATACCACTTTCTTTCGAAAATTTATCAATTTGTTCCTTAAACTCTTGAGAGTTAATTTTGACATTTTGAGAAACAATGTCATCTTTCTTTGAAACATCTTTTGATTTTTCAGATTTTTCAACCCAAACACGTTGTGGTTTTTGTCGTTGAAAAGTGTAAGAATTCTTTGTTAAATTGTTTTCGACAATACTTTGGTTTGAGAAAAATCCATATTTTGATGCTTTCTTGTTATCTTCTTCAACCAATTTATGAATCTCAGGTTTAATATTATCACTATTTCCTGTTGTGACAAAAACCTGATTCGGAAAGATAACCTCATTTGAGCATTTAAAATTCAGATACACAACTGTATTGGTTTCAAGGTAATGAGAACCTTTTTCCTTCATTATTGTGTCGAATTTCTCTGTTTAGTCAAAAACCTGATCAACAACAACCCTTGGAATTGTCGTTTCTTATGAAACATCTTCATTTTCATCATCGTTGTCTATTTGACTATCTTCGACGGTCACATAGTTATGATCATGAACTTTCGAAGTTGAGGGTTTGTCAGTGTCAACTTTAACATGAGAATCATTACATTTTTCTTTACCTTTAGCCATTGAAGTGGCATTAATGACAGACAACTGAGAACAATCAATAACTTCCTCCTCTTCAATTTCACTAATATCATCAGATCATCTTTGATGTCTGTAAAATTAGTTTGAGGGTCGGTTTTCGAATTCTCAGTTCTTTTCAAAATCTTAATTTGTTCATCTTTGGTCAAGGTTTCATTTACAATATCAACTAATTAATTAGCATTCAGACATTCATCAATTTTTACTATTCCATATGCATATCTATTATCTGGAACCTTATCGAATTCAACAATTGTTTGTTCACAATCAAAGGAAATAGAGTCAATTTTCTCCCTTTCGAATGCTAAAAAGGGCAAAAGTTTCCTATGTTGTTCCTTGCTAATGTCCGAAGAATGATGTAATGCTGTCAATCTACCATATAATCTTTTGGCAGAGTTACATTAGATATTTCGTTGTTTTAATAACATTTTAACATCTGCACTTAAGCTATCTCTATCACACATCATATTTGTTATTTGCATATCTAAGTATTTTACTTTCATTTTCTTCGAATCCAACATCCTCTGAGTTTCTAAGAGGAGTGTGTTTGACTTCTTAGCATCATTACTAGCAGAAATAAGTAGATCGTTAACGTAAGTAATAGCTGCATCAAACTCAGAAAGAATCGAATCATATGCACTAGAGGGAATGTTAAAACATTGTAAAAGAGAACGTACCTGGGAAGTCATTGGAGACTTGTGTGAAGATGTTGAAACAAAGCACTTCCCGGTTATTTTCTCTTCCTCTTCTTCCTCAAACTTCGCGAACATAGCCCCGTGTGTAGGGTTTCACATCTCGTCGTCGTCAGAACGAGATGACCAAATCTGGTATGTACCGTCTTTGTTATCCATACCTTTGGCCACCAGCGACAATCCCTTTGCCTTTGCACGAACCTCTTCCAACCTTTCAACGTAATAAGCTTCATCTTTTACCTTGTTCTTCTTCTCATCACGCTTTCGAAGCATACAGTCACTTGCCATATGATTCGCTCCATTGCAGTAATGGCAGTCGAATCCAACATCACCTTTTAACTTTCTCTCTTTCTTCTCTTCCTCAGCATGAACTTCTTTCTTCTCAACCTTCTTCTCATCACTCCCAGATTTTCCAGCAAAATTTCCCGTCACATCACCTGTTTTCAACTTTACATTGAATGGCTTCTTGAAGAATTTCTTTACTCGATTATTAGAGTAAAATGCAACAGCCTCATCATCAGAGTCTACAATCAACCCTTCATCAACCAAATTTTCCTTCTCTATAGCCTCTTTCTCAGCTTCCCTTCCAGTAACTTTCAAAAATAAAGCAAGTGTACCACCCAGACGGATCTTCGATTCTTCATCTATTTCACTAACTTCGGATTCATGAGTTTTCAACAAATTGTAAAGATCATTCAAGGAGAAATAATTGAAACTCTGTTGAGTCTTCACCATCTAACTAACATTTCGCCATTCTTTGCGAAGCCCCATTATGAATGTGAGATTAAAATCCATAGTTGACTTGGTGATCTCATAGCGATTGTACTTGTAGATAAGCTCATTCAGACGATCATAGTACAATTCGATGGATTCACCTTCTTTTTGTTTAAATTCTCTTAATTCAACCATAAAATTTTTCACTGAATTGATTTTTGTCTTTTCACTCCCTTGATAATTTTCCTTCAGAGTATTCCAAATCTCTTTTGCAGTTTTACAACTACGAACGTAATTGTAAACAACACGACGTAGAGAACCTCTGATTCCGCTCATGCACTTCTTCTCATTCTTCAACAATCTTTCAGTTTGTTCATTCACATTTTTATTGTTGGAAGAAGTTCCAATACTCTAAACAACAGGAGGTGGACGAACATCATCGAGAATACACTTCCACAATTCTTCATCGATTACGTTCAAGTAATCCTCCATACGATCAGCCCATTGATCATAGTACTCGAGAATCAGCATCGGAATCTTCATTGATGAACCAAGGAGATGAGAGTAAGATGTCATCGTGTTCATGTTGAAGTTCGCCATTGTTGTACGAAAAGTTTTTGAGAAAAGCTCAAATTGGAATTAGATCAAACAGCTAAAACACTCAGAAAACACCAATTGAACACTCGATTTTACAACTAGAACGCATAATCGACTCACAACAGAAGATCTAAGATGATTTTCTGAAGCAAAAGAGCGAAAAATTGAGATCTAACACAAGACTCAAAACTTTTGCAAAAACTCAGAAAATTAGAAAATTTTTGTATGAATCCTGATCTGATACCAAATGTAGTTGTAATAAAATCGAGTATGTATTACGAGATCAGAGTAAAGAATGAATGATGAACACAAGATCTAAATAATATCTGTTCGGCTCAATTAAGCTTTCAGTGATTATAGAGTGTTTTAGAAAATTACACGAAAAAGTTCTTATCTAACTCTAGTACACCTCCCTATTTATAGGGAACATGAAAGCGAACAAAAAATACAAGGGACTAGACATTGTAAGTTTCGAAACATAACATGCCCTTGTAATAAAGTTACAAACTATCGAAAATAATAATGACATTCGAAGTGCAGTGCAAGTGTCACAACTATATTAGACATCTACAACTAATACTCCAAGTGCAGTGCAAGTGTCACAAGGGGGAGAGAGAGAATTGGAGGAGTTGGTTCTTCAAAGGATTCTGATAAAGAGAAAGGATTTGTAGTTGGGAAAGTAATTTCTACTCAAATTCCGACTTTACTTCCCATGTATTTGACCACAACTAACACAACAACAACAAGAGCTTTAAGTAAAGGAATTTCAATAAACGAAGGAGTTGGAGGTTCGAGTTCAAGTTCGATTCCTAAAAATTCAACTTCGAATGATGATTCAAGTGATAAAGGAAAAGCTATTTTTGTTGTTCTATCAGAAGAAGAGAAGAAAAAGCAACAAACTCTTGAAATTGAGAAACAAAGGCAGATCAACAGTATTTTGAGGTGAAGAGCAAATGACCCACCTGGCTTGAACAAGGGTGATCCAGAAAAGCAGTGGTGTTATGAAACAATTGAAGATATTGTTTCGATTGGATTGAATGATTACTTTCGAAATGTGCCAAAGGAGAACTATGACATTGAAATTTTCGATTTCAATCAGCTTGATTTTCCGATCAACCACATGTTGTTCACTTATTCTGAATTCAATATTGTCGAGAATTTCAATGATAAAGAAGAATTCAAAAGAATAAAGATTTGCTTTCACGCAGTCTTGGGGAAAAATAAAGAAGAGATATGGTCTCCTGTGAAGATAGTAAAGGTGATGACCATCATTCGTGACAACTTGTTCGAAGGTCTGCTACAAAAATTATGTTACGTAGTCTTAAGAGCAAATAATGTTGCTTGTGAGTTCACAATATCATATTTTCCGTTAATGAACTTAAATGACTTGATCACTGTGACAAAGATTTTGAGTAATGTGGATGTGTCGAAGATAACAGAGACCAACAAGGATGATTTCATCATTGGTTTTGCGCATATCAAAGTTATCATAGACAACTACTATAATTACTTGGCAATAACTGATATTGAGCTTGCAACAGCTATCAAGAAACCTTCGAAAATCCCTCAGTCTTTGCTAAGAGGAAAGCTTAACATCAATGATTATGAAGATGGTGTGATAATTCATCAAACTCTTGGTGTCGTGTTTCGAGGAAAGAATAGGAATTGTCGAATGACGAAGTTTTTATTTCAAGTGAGTGATCTTGAGAGGAATACGAACTCTCAGTTTACAAATCTCTTTATTCGAATTAACAACTGCAAGAAGAATGAAAGTAAAGACAAGGCAGAGATTCAAAAGACCATTTTATGGTATATAGAGATACGGAGTGTACTTCTTCAGACTCTAAAGGTGTTGCATAATTTCGACTTCTCTCACTAAGGGGGAGATTGTAAGGGTCGAAACGTTAATAGTGAGGAGTCGAATAGGTCTGAGTTTGTAAAGTGTTAAAATCCAAATGATTTCGACTCTCTATCAATTTTACAAGGCATTGTTGTATTCAAAGCTTGGATGTTTAGTCCAAGTAATTTTGTGTGCCTAAATGCACCAATGAGAATTCAAGAAATAATAAATAATTAAATAAATCATTTAAGGGTATTTTGGACCTTTTGTACTTTTAATTATGGAAATCATTTATTTGAAATCCTACAATTAAGGAAATAAAGTAAATATATTTGACCTACTCGTGTGTGGTAGAACACGTCTCTGACTTGCTCAACAGTTGTAGCCGCCTCCGACTTCATCCACTGCATCACATTCGTCCACCATTCACCGGTGATGTCGCAACCAGCCGATCACTGTCCACCAATACTTCCACCTCCCGCCTCCATCAGTGTCGTGAGTTCCTCCATCACCACCGATGAAATCAATTTTATTTTTTCTCAAAATTTTATTTTTTTAGATTCTATCAGTTGTTGAAATCGATTTCTTTCTTCACAAAAATTGATTTGTTGAAATCAATTTTATTGCTTCTCTTCCCATCTGTTAAATCCATTGATTATTTGAAATCGACGTTGAAGGATTCAGAATCGGAAGTCACAGGTTAATCAAATCGTTAAGAGTTTCAGTCTCAATATTGAAATCGATTTGGAAGTTCTGGAATCGGAATTTGAAAACGGTAATCATTCAGAAGCAAAAACGAAACTGAAATTGGAATCGGAGCTTGCAAGCATTCGGTGATGTAGGCTCGTATGTTACAACCGATTCACATTCAGAGTTTTGGAATCAGAACTTAAAATCCTTCGAATCAAAATCGATTTTGACTTTTACAAGTCAACAGCGTGTTTTAACAGATTAAATGAAGAAGATGACTCCATTTACAATTTCAGCCCTCGGAAGTTACAAAGATTGGCAGAATTGTCCCCGTTTCTAAATCCTTTACTAATCCATGGTTTTAACCATTCAGGACCTCCTGCTGGATGCGGTAATGAATGTTTTTGTAAAATTCTTCTACTTTCTTTTAGTTGGCATTGACATATTGGGAACGTTTGTGCTTGAAATTGGAATGATTTAGTGCTAACATTCTACTGTTACTTTTTTTGGAATGATTTTAGTGCTAACTTGCTAGTGTTAATTTTACATTCCAATATTCTATCTTTGACTTCAAATTTCACCATTCTGCGCATAAACTTTTTTTGCTATTAATTTTATTGTTCTTTTCATTGTCGACTATTTATTTTTTAGTTGTAATCTAAGTTTTGTATTATCTATGAAAAATGAATAGTATGAATATTTGTTTTTGAATCTCGAAATTGTAGCTAGTTGGTTTGTTTATCAACCATAGTAAATTTAGTTTATTCAACATGATATAGGTTTTAATTGCTACCTTACCTCTTTGTTTATATAATTTAATTTTATTCTTTGAATTGTCTTTTACTTTGTTGTGGCAATTTATGAACTAACAACATCACATGGTTGAAGTTATTTGCTAATATATGTATTTCTTGAGATTTTACATAATTTTTCTGTCCTCTAAATGTTTGATGAAATGTCTATAAAATCCCATCTCTTTCATTGTCGTTTTAGGATTACATTCTATTCTGTCATATTCTATGTATTCAACCAGAATATATAAAGTGATAGTTAATTGCAAGTAACATGTTTTTAACCATTATTAGTTTTTGTTGTATTTGTGATAGGAATGGCTGGAAGAATGCGTTGAAGGCCTAATAGGAATAACTTGAAGAATGAATAACGTTTGATCATACTCACAATTTTAGAATGTTGTTATTTTTTTAGAATTTTATTCATTTTTGTTGATATTCTTTTAGAATATGTATAATTATATTAAAATGTATAAGGCTTTTAATCAGTAAGAATATGTATGAATTTGTATTTAAGTTCGGATGTATAAGAATATATTAGAATGTTGTTATTTTTTAACCTCGGATTCAAGAAAGTTGTTATTCTTCAATAATATTCTAATAGATTAAAATTCTGAAAGAACATCATTGTAACAAAAAAATATTCTGGCAGAATAAAATCGGTTATGTATACAAATTACGTTAGAATTAAAATTGAATTAATTAAAAAAATTCAGATTTTTAAAATTATGAGAATTAATTATCCATAAATATCCGAAAATTTCCTTTTATAAATGTAGTTAATTGTCCAAAATACCATTTTGCTAAAATTTGTGTGATTATATGGTACATGTTATCCCATTATAATATCATACACCCTCAAATCATATCCATTGATTAATTTAATCCGTTGGTCCAGATCTGTGAATTCTGGCACACAATAATTACTAAAAACAAAATAACTTAAGCATATATATATATATATATATATATATATATATATATATATATATATATATATATATATATATATATATATATATAGTTTCAGGTTCATTTGAGATCATGCTAATTTTGTGAGACCGTGAGACCAAATCTAAAAATAATTTTAAAATGCAAAATAAAAGGAAAAATTTGAAAAAAAAAATTTAATTATTATTTTCGTCACTTTAATTACCTAAAAGAAATTAAAAAAAAATTACCGTTTTTTTTGAAAAATACGTGAAATATTCTAATAGAATATTACACTGTAAATATTCTAATGTGATTTTTAGAATGTTAGAATATTTTAATAGATTTGTCAGATATGTAGAATATTCTAATATTGTATTGGAATATGTAAAAAAAGATATTTATTATTTATTTACTGTTTTTTTTTGGTATTTTTTTATGGTATTTTTTTTTTGGAAAATATAAATCCGAAAATAATATTTGAAAATTTTTTTTTCGAAAATTTTTAATTATTTTGCATTTTAAAAATGTTTTTTTTATCTATCAAATGAGTGGCTAGGATTGCGTCTCACGGTCTAATAAAATTAGACGGTCTCACATGAACCTTACCCTATATATATATATATATATATATATATATATATATATATATATATATATATATATATATATATATATATATATATATATATATATATATATATTCGCTGTTTCTAAAAAAATCAATCTACCAAAATCCGTCACATAACCAATTTAAAAGTAGGGCGTTTTTTCCGTTCGAATTTTTGTAGTAGTGTGCGGATTACAACATTATGGCTGCCAACTAATTAAAATAATGTTACGTTATAAAACAAATATGATATAAGTCTTTTATAGAAAAAGCACTCTTCCACACTTCGAACAATCGGGAATTAATGGGAACAAGATCAGATTAATGGAGGACACATTAAAGCATGGAACTCAATAATTGATCATAATGTAAGACTCCACTTAATTTGGTCTCCTTAATCGAATCAACATTTCTTAATTGCTCAACGATGCCTAATTTTTTTTCCTTTAACTGCACCCTCATTATCCTTCGTCATAGAAAAGTGATGATCGAGTTAAATAACATGCATTTATATACCGATGAAGGAAAATTAGCCTAGAAGAAACATGTCAGTTGACACTTACAAGCTTTTAATTGGATATACAGTCCTGTAAACGTTTAAGCCCATAAATCTGTTTCTTGTTAATTAAATTTTTTGTACAGCTTGGCTAAGCACTTCTCTAGACTTTTAATGATAATCTTGACGTTCAAAAAAATGGTACCATTTAACAATTTTTTTTTAGATGAAAGTAACAGATTCGATTTTATTTTGCTTTCCAGAAACAATGTCCATAAACTTGACACAAGATTTTACAAATTTTATTCCCCACCACGCCCTCATTTTAGAAGCATGTATATACATATATAGAATACGTGTTTAATTTACTCTCGGGGTTTAATATGAAAAAGATAAAAGAAACATTGTAATTATTTGAGATTTCGTGAAATATAAAGTGAAATGTGTCGTATATTTTTCAAGATGGCAAAATTTTAAACTTGAATTATAAATTCCTTCATATATATATATATATATATATATATATATATATATATATATATATATATATATATATATATATATATATATATATATATATATATGTGTGTGTGTGTGTGTGTGTGTGTTCATTTGAGACGAACATAATTTTGTGAGACCGTGAGACCAAATTTTTTTATCGAAATATTCTAATATTCTATTGTTCGTAAAAATAGAAGATTCAATATATTCTAACATTATATGTTTTACAATATTTCAATGTAAAATATGTTAAAATTATTGATTTAGAGTATTAGAAAATTACACATATTTAATTTTTATGAACACTAGAATATTAGAATATTTCATTAAAAAAAAAGTGGTCTCACGGTCTCACAAAATTAGACCGTCTCACATTAACGTAACCCTATATATATATATATATATATATATATATATATATATATATATATATATATATATATATATATATATATATATATATATATATATATATATATATATATATATATAGGGAAGGGTTATATTTCACCGAAATTGTTAAAAAGATCTGCGATTTTTTGATGTGTAAACTCAAAAAAAAAAGTTTTGTGATCTCTAAATATTTTTTTAGGCATTTTTGTGATTTTTAAGGTTTTTTTATGGTTTTTTTTTGTTTTCCATACAACCTATATATATATATATATATATATATATATATATATATATATATATATATATATATATATATATATATATATATATATATATATATATATATATGTGTGTGTGTGTGTGTGTGTGTGTTTGTGTGTGTAATTTATCTATGTATATTATTGTAATAAAATCTAATGTCAATTTTATATTGTATTTATTAATCTATTCATTGCTTGACCTAAAATTAGGGATACAAAATTTATTGCAGAATAATAAAATAAAAATAATGCTTTTACGTTTTCATTTTAATTACTATATATATATATATATATATATATATATATATATATATATATATATATATATATATATATATATATAGGAAGGTTCACTTGAGATTCTAAAAAAATAGAGATGATGTGTGTTACAAATGATTACGAACACAAATGAAACTCAGAAAACTGTTAGGAACACAAGATCTAAATTTAATTTGGTTGGCTCGTATTCAAGTCTGATATGAGGACAAGAGTTTGAGAGTACACATGATAGAATGACGCTCAAAAGTTCTTACTCTACTCTAGTACCTATCCTATTTATAGGATACAAAACAGACTTACACAAAATTACTTGGACTAAACATCCAAGCTTTGAATACAACAATGCCTTGTAAAATTGATAGAGAGTCGAAATCATTTGGATTTTAACACTTTACAAACTCAGACCTATTCGACTCCTCACTATTAACGTTTCGACCCTTACAATCTCCCCCTTAGTGAGAGAAGTCGAAATTATGCAACACCTTTAGAGTCTGAAGAAGTACACTCCGTATCTCCATATACCATAAAATGGTCTTTTGAATCTCTGCCTTGTCTTTACTTTCATTCTTCTTGCAGTTGTTAATTCGAATAAAGAGATTTGTAAACTGAGAGTTCGTATTCCTCTCAAGATCACTCACTTGAAATAAAAACTTCGTCATTCGACAATTCCTATTCTTTCCTCGAAACACGACACCAAGAGTTTGATGAATTATCACACCATCTTCATAATCATTGATGTTAAGCTTTCCTCTTAGCAAAGACTGAGGGATTTTCGAAGGTTTCTTGATAGCTGTTGCAAGCTCAATATCAGTTATTGCCAAGTAATTATAGTAGTTGTCTATGATAACTTTGATATGCGCAAAACCAATGATGAAATCATCCTTGTTGGTCTCTGTTATCTTCGACACATCCACATTACTCAAAATCTTTGTCACAGTGATCAAGTCATTTAAGTTCATTAACGGAAAATATGATATTGTGAACTCACAAGCAACATTATTTGCTCTTAAGACTACGTAACATAATTTTTGTAGCAGACCTTCGAACAAGTTGTCACGAATGATGGTCATCACCTTTACTATCTTCACAGGAGACCATATCTCTTCTTTATTTTTCCCCAAGACTGCGTGAAAGCAAATCTTTATTCTTTTGAATTCTTCTTTATCATTGAAATTCTCGACAATATTGAATTCAGAATAAGTGAACAACATGTGGTTGATCGGAAAATCAAGCTGATTGAAATCGAAAATTTCAATGTCATAGTTCTCCTTTGGCACATTTCGAAAGTAATCATTCAATCCAATCGAAACAATATCTTCAATTGTTTCATAACACCACTGCTTTTCTGGATCACCCTTGTTCAAGCCAGGTGGGTCATTTGCTCTTCACCTCAAAATACTGTTGATCTGCCTTTGTTTCTCAATTTCAAGAGTTTGTTGCTTTTTCTTCTCTTCTTCTGATAGAACAACAAAAATAGCTTTTCCTTTATCACTTGAATCATCATTCGAAGTTGACTTTTTAGGAATCGAACTTGAACTCGAACCTCCAACTCCTTCGTTTATTGAAATTCCTTTACTTAAAGCTCTTGTTGTTGTTGTGTTAGTTGTGGTCAAATACATGGGAAGTAAAGTCGGAATTTGAGTAGAAATTACTTTCCCAACTACAAATCCTTTCTCTTTATCAGAATCCTTTGAAGAACCAACTCCTCCAATTCTCTCTCTCCCCCTTGTGACACTTGCACTGCACTTGGAGTATTAGTTGTAGATGTCTAATATAGTTGTGACACTTGCACTGCACTTCGAATGTCATTATTATTTTCGATAGTTTGTAACTTTATTACAAGGGCATGTTATGTTTCGAAACTTACAATGTCTAGTCCCTTGTATTTTTTGTTCGCTTTCATGTTCCCTATAAATAGGGAGGTGTACTAGAGTTAGATAAGAACTTTTTCGTGTAATTTTCTAAAACACTCTATAATCACTGAAAGCTTAATTGAGCCGAACAGATATTATTTAGATCTTGTGTTCATCATTCATTCTTTACTCTGATCTCGTAATACATACTCGATTTTATTACAACTACATTTGGTATCAGATCAGGATTCATACAAAAATTTTCTAATTTTCTGAGTTTTTGCAAAAGTTTTGAGTCTCGTGTTAGATCTCAATTTTTCGCTCTTTTGCTTCAGAAAATCATCTTAGATCTTCTGTTGTGAGTCGATTATGCGTTCTAGTTGTAAAATCGAGTGTTCGATTGGTGTTTTCTGAGTGTTTTAGCTGTTTGATCTAATTCCAATTTGAGCTTTTCTCAAAAACTTTTCGTACAACAATGGCGAACTTCAACATGAACACGATGACATCTTACTCTCATCTCCTTGGTTCATCAATAAATTACATGTGATTCACATGTAAATCACATATAAATTACATGTGATTCACATGTAAATCACTTATGAATTACATGTGATTCACATGTAAATCACATATGTATTATATGTGATTCACATGTAAATCACATGTAATTCACATATTAATCACATGTAATTCACATGTAAATCACAAGTGAATCACATATCAATTACATGTGATTCACATGTAAATCACAAGTGAATTACATGTGATTCACATGTAAATGACAAGTGAATCACATATGAATTACGTCTATATGCACGCATGCATTTTGTGTAAGTGTTCTTCGTTAATTATTTTTTAAAATTTTCTTATGAATTTCACATTTAAATCTTAAAAGATACAATCACATGTGAATATCACATTATATAATCATATGTGAATCTTACATGATATATACATGTGCGTGTTCTTGCATTAATCAATTTTTTTTTATTTTCCTGTAGATTTTGAAGAATTTTTGGAAAATATTGAAGATGTGAAAAGTGATAAATTGAAGAAAATATGGAAATCTTGATATGAAGAAATGATAACACTGTGAATCTTTGTTTTTTTTATATTTTATTTTGTATCGAATAAAATACTTGTATTATGTTTATAGATTGATTAATAAAAATTAGATTTTTATAATTACTTACGAATATTATAGTATAAGAAATATGCATATATGCATTTGAAAAAATATGCATATATGCACATAAAACGTTATTTTTTTGTTAAAAAAATGCAGTTTTGAAAAAAATTGCACCTTTTTTTAAAAAAATCGCAGTTTTTTTTTCGAAAAAAATGCAGTTTTTCTGAAAAAAAAATGCAGTTTTTTGAAAAAAAAAATGCCGTTTTTTTGAAAAAAAGAATACAGTTTTTTTCTAGAAAAAATGTAGTTTTTTCAAAAAATGCAGTTATTTTTGAAAAAAAAAATGCAGTTTTTTTTTGAAAAAAAGATGCAGTTTTTTAAAAAATATTTTTTTTTTCATTTTTTTAAAAAATTCATGTTTTTTGAAAAAAATTAAAAATCTCAATTTATTAAAAAAATCGAAAATTATTTTTCTTTTAAAAATAAATCCAAAATTTTGAGTTATTTTGTTAATTTTTAGACATTTATATTAATATATTAAATAACACAAAAAAATTAAACATTAAATGAGATTGGTAAGATGACGATCATGTCGTTAACGAATTACTTTTGATCCAACGCTCCACTTTTAGTTCTCGGGTTCTCGGGAAACTTTGAGTTCTCAACCGATCTCAACCCTATATATATATATATATATATATATATATATATATATATATATATATATATATATATATATATATATATATATATATATATATATATATATATATATATATATATATATGTTCTAGTGAGAACAATCCTTCATTTGAGAACAACTGAGAACAATTTCAGCCACATGTTATAAATTTTAAAATCTATTAAAAAAGTTTGTTATTTATTCATTCTATTAAACTCTATCGTCTCCTATATCTTTCACTAAGACCACCGGAACTTCACCGGTGTACCACGAGAGCGCCATCGGAAAACTACGGGAACTCCGCCGGAAAACGACGGGAACATCGCCGGAACCACCTCCTTCTTGCCTCATCTCCGATCTAGTACGAAACTACCTTGTCTCTTATCTGATCTCATTTTCACCGGCCACTAGTTTCACCATATCTTGATCTGCACTTGAATCTCAGGTTAGTTCACACAATTGCATACGTCCGTGTGATTATCTTTATCATTTTCTCTGTGCTTGTCATTACCCTTGTGACTACCCCTATCATCTTCTTCTCCTCACCAATGTCTTGTTGTCTCCCCTCTCTCGCTTCCATCTCAATATCCCATTCCAATCCCTAACCATGTCCTTAGTATCCCAATATTCAAAGAAGGAACTCGAATTTAGTCCATTATCATCCATCTTATTAGTTTCGGTATCAGATTTAGATTTCATTTTGGGAGGTAAAATCGCATGAATGATCTTTAACAAAGAGTGATCAAAGTAATCAGGCATATCAACCCCGTTTTCTTTCAATTTTCCATAGGGTTCATCCACCATCTCACACTTCCTGCATCGGTAATAGATTCCGCCAAAACTATATGCCAAAACTATATGCCAAAACCCTAAGTGAGAATCAAGCTCAGTACAAACCTCCGATACCAACGAAAGATATTTGAGATTTTTCAAACTAGGTTGCTTCGTCGATTGAGACATCATCTTCATATCACACAGATACAATTAAATGGGAAATCAAACACATATGTATGTGTAAAGATAGATTAATAGATTAAAGTGATGAAACTATAGATTTAGGGTTTGTGATTCGTGAAGCTATCCACAGGGCTATGCACAACAGTGACAATTGTTAAGAAAGATATACGATGAAAAGAAAAGGAAAAGTCAAAAGTCAATATACAAGCTACAAAAGAAATCCTCCTCTATAACCCCATTTGTGAGTTTTGATTCCTCCTAATTATGTTCTCTCTTTCGTATTTGTTTTTAATAAATAAAACAAAATTAAATATATCAAATATTATTATAACTTTATTTGACCATTATTGATGTAAAT
Organism: Lactuca virosa; assembly: GCF_052849685.1. Taxonomy (NCBI): domain Eukaryota; kingdom Viridiplantae; phylum Streptophyta; class Magnoliopsida; order Asterales; family Asteraceae; genus Lactuca; species Lactuca virosa. The sequence goes on along the minus strand of NC_136432.1, from coordinate 92,745,578 downwards.
GTTTTTCTGGTAATTTGTAAATAAAAATTAAGAATAACTATAGAAAACAATTTTGTTCATTGTTTATATTAAAAATGTTAATATTTTGTAACACCCATAAAATTCAAGCCAATTTAAAACTTTTTAAAACGTTTAAAACCGTTAAGTTATTACAATTTGTTTTCAAAATAGTTTAAGCATCAGAGTATCCCCAGAATCAATCATGAAAATATGAAGAGGTGCACGATCACACCTTCGCCTTCTCGCGATCATCAAAAGTACCTGAAACAAAATCAACAAACGTAAGCCCGAAGCTTAGTGAGTTTCTCCCAAAATACCAACGTCGTACAATTATAACCATATCATATAATAAATACAGAACCGCATGCATAATGAGCCTTCAACCTGACTGGACCTCCTCGCAGGGCCTTCAGCCTATCTGGACCGCTCCCGAGCCTTCGGCATGATTGGACCGCCTCGCAGGGCCTTCAGCCTATCCGGACCGCTCACCGGGTATGTTGGCCTTCAGCACAAAGTAGGACCGCCTCAACCAAACCCCCAATCAACAAACATGTGCACATAAATATCATACGCTAGCTCATATCATATAATAGTCAAACCGATCTATCAGATCACTAATCATAGCAACATCCCACTAACCGGGATACAGACCTAACCGGTCACTAACATAGCATCATCCAATAACCAGGACACTGACCTAACCAGGTCACTAACATATCATCGTCCTATATACCAGGATACCGATTTAACAGATCATAATAACATAACAACATCCTATCTATCAGAATACCGATCTAACAGATCATAATAGCATAACAACATCCTATCTATCAGGATACCGATCTAACATATCATAAATCATAGCAACATCCTATAACCAGGATAACGACCTAACCAGGTCACTAAGCATATTACCATCCTAATTACCAGAATGTAAATCAATAATCATATCATGCAATAAATCCGGATACAAATCTGATAAGGGCTGGCATTGGTGCCTTAGACCCTGTTGATATAGCGATGAGAACTCACCTGGCACTGCTGAAGTCCTGCGGATAAAACTCCAGCTGCTGGTTGACAGATTCTCGAGCTGTCAACATCAACAACATCCAATTAAGAATTGGGTTCCAAGCCCAAGGTCGAACTCACACTCCAAAGGCCCAATAGTCAACCAATGGGCTAAAGCCCAACATATGGCCCAATTTTCCAAATTGGGCCCGGACCTCTACCTGGTCTTTCCTTAAGGCCCATCCAATTATTCTAGTCCAAACTCTTGGTATTCCCATGGCCCAATATCACATAATCATAAAGGCCCAATTATGGCCCATCAATGACCCAATTATCCAAATTGGGCCCAAGACTCTCACATTGGTCTCATCCTAAAACCCATATAATTATTTAGTCCATTTGCTTATTCTTGGAAAGCCCATTAATAGTCCAATCATCAAAGCCCAATAGGAAGGCCCAAATCAAGGCCCGAGTGAGATTAGGTTTTCACATGAAATGATGATTAGGGTTAAGTGTTTCTTACTTAACCCATTAGGGACTTAATCCATTAAGTCCAATATTGCCTTAGGTTAATTTTTCCAGTGATTATTAATTAATATTTTAACTCTACTAAATAATTCCCGTGCGTGTCCCGATCAATCCTCAAAATTAGGGTTTTAAGCCATTAGGGTTTCCTACCCAATACTAGCCCATTAGTCAATTGGTTAGGCTTTTAGGTCACTTTGGGCATCATTGGGCCCATTAGGGTTTTATTAGGTCAATTAGGGTTTCCTTGGGCCCATTAGGGTCTCATTGAGCCCACTAGGGTTTCATGTATCCCAAACGAATCAAACACAAGGCAAAGCACACCGCCACCCGACACGGCGGCCGGTGGCGGCAGGAGGCGGCAGCCACCACCCTATGGTGGTGGTTAGGGTTTTCTTTTCCATTATCCTTTATCGATTACATCATACAACACAAAACCCAATTAACACACATACTAAGCTAACACACCCACACACACACAGCCACCTCGTGGTCGCCGACGGTGGTAGATGGTGGCAGTGGCTTTTCCGTGAACTCCGGCCAGGCAGTACACCATACACGACCAACACAAAAACCGAAGAGTCGTACACTTGCGTCTTGCTCGAAAAGCGAACCCCCACCCTCCTGTGGTGGGCGGCGATAGCAGTGAGTGAAACAGCCGGCAACAGCGAAACAGCCGGCAGCAGCATCAGCTAACGGCGGCCATGGCCAGACCCGCCTCACTCTCGGCGTCCCACATTTGATCTTCCTCATCTTCCACGACAGAAACAACGACGACCGATGGCAGCGGTGGTGACACAACTCCCGCCTGGTGGTTCTCCAATGGCGAAACGGGAGCGAATGTCTTGATGGCGACACAGCAACGCTACCGGTGGCGATTGATCTCGACCCAAGTGGCTGGAGAAAGAGAAGGAGAAGATGGCGACGTTCCTGTGGTCGCTTGAGGCCGCCGTTGATCGGAACAAGGTGGAGTTTGGTGACGACGGCGCCGGAGACGAAGGGGCTATAAGGTGGTGGCGGCTGGATGTGTTTATCGTTAGGGTTAGGGGGGTGACGGGAATGGCACAGTTAAATACCCCGAGCCCTTATGAATGTATCCCATAATGACCAAAATGGCCCCTCCTTCCCATACTTTTTTCAAAATAAATCCAATATTTACCATTTTAACCCCTGCCATCTAAATTCCCTTCAAATTAAGCCTATTATATTACTGAACAACCCCTGTCTTCTGAATTCATTACAGTTCAGCTCCATATGTTACCATTTAGTCACTGCCTTCAAAAATACTTACGAAACCAATCCGAACTTACACTTTTAACCCCCAACTTCTAAATTATGCCGATTAACTCCTCGAAGTCACACCTTGCTCTATAATTATTAGTTTTAAGGCTACTATACATTCATTAATTTATTTATTTATTTATTTAAGAAACGGGGTGTTATAACTCTCCCCCACTTAAATTAGATTTCGTCCCCGAAATCATTCCTTACCCTTCCTTACACACCTAAACCACTTTAGTAACATGGTCACCATCGTGGGCACACCCTAGCCTTCCTAGGGTAGCCATGACCAATCTACTCTGTCTGAAATCTGCTGTCTTGAGATGGTTTGATTCCCTGACAGACCACTCAGACTGAATCATTATCGATGGAACCCGCCTGCTTATCCCTCAACTCACTACTCAACTTCTGATAACTCGAGGTTCCCACTATAAAACAGGGTCACAAACCCAATTATCCTTGCCGACCACTTATACTTGGCCAAGGCTCAGATATTCCCGTTGTGAGTGACTTGTCACTCCCCAAATCCTCTAGCTATTACGTCCGTACTCGCAACCTGAAACACAAATGCTAACACTGCCCAAACGCTGAAACTGCTTGAACACTGAACTGCCTGAAGCAGTATGTTGCTACATAGCTGCTTCCCAAAATCCATCGAGACCTTCCTGGTCTCGATTCATCAGTCAGAGATCTGAATTATCGGCTTCCACCCCAACTGCGGGGCCAAAGACTCACACGCAGTCGCTCCATACGACTTCTGATCGAAATCCTCCTCTGGAACTAGTTGCCACTAATTATCATGCCACTGCGGCTCTAACAATCTCCCGCCTGGTGGTTCTTCGACGGCGAAACGGGAGCGAATGTCTTGATGGCGACACAACAGCGCTACCGGCGGCGATTGATCTCGACCCAAGCGGCTGGAGAAAGAGAAGGAGAAGAAGGTGACGTTCCTGTGGTCGCTTGAGGCCGCCGTTGATCGGAACAAGGTGGAGTTTGGTGACGACGGCGCCGGAGACGAAGGGGGTATAAGGTGGTGGCGGCTGGACGTGTTTAGGGTTAGGGTTAGGGGGTGACGGCAATGTTTTAAAAACCGATTTTTTAGTTGAACCGGTATGGAGACCGGTTTCCGGTTCAATCAGTTTAACTGGTTCGACCGCCGGGTGAACCGGTTTCTATATTTCTCATGTTTTTTTCTATTTTCCTACACATACATACATATATAAATCATGAATTTGATGTTTACAAGTTTAAACATTAAAAATACACATAAAAATAAGTTGTAGATGAATCCAAATACATTAAAATAAAACATAACCATAAGTTTTAGTGTTTTACATCAATCCATATACGTCAAAAAGAAAATAAAGTATAATACCGAAACGAAATATAGTTTTAGATGAATACAAACACATAAAAAAACTTTATAATATTTACCATATGTTTTTATTTAGAGAAAAACTAAATAGATTTGAAAAAAAATCACCAAAGTTTATTATGTAAATGGTTCTTTTTTATGTGTTTTTATTCGGTTTAAACGGTTCAACCGGTTTATTTTGATCGGTTCAACCGGGTTTTTCTAAAAACCGGCCGGTTCAATCCGGTTCAAAAATCAATGTAAAACCGGTGATAGTTGAACCGCTCTCTCCTCCGGTTCTCGGTCCAACCGGTTCGACCGGCCGGTTCAAACCGGTTTTTAAAACATTGGGTGACGGGAATGGCACAGTTAAATACCCCGAGCCCCTTATGAATGTATCCCATAATGACCAAAATGGCCCCTCCTTCCCATACTTCTTTCAAAATAAATCAATTATTTACCATTTTAACCCCTGCCATCTAAATTCCCTTCAAATTAAGCCCATTATATTACTAAACAGCCCCTGTCTTCTGAATTCATTACAATTCAGCTCCATATGTTACCATTTAGTCCCTGCCTCAAAAATACTTACGAAACCTGAAAGAACCCCTTTCTAAACTTTACAATATTATTACTCCAAAAACATGCTACATGCATATTCATAAACATATTTTACATATATGGTCTTATTACAAAAGACTGGATACAAACCGACTATTAAATTTTTTTTACAAAGTGTTATATATTACATAATTTCCCAGGAATTTATACACTAAATACAAAAGCTATATTATTATCTATTCTACATCTTCTACCAGTACAAAACTATACTGGATGCTTATAACCTACAATAATTAAACACTAAGAGGGATAAGCGGGTGACGCTTAGTGAGTTCAATAACAGTTACAATATAACATTATACCATATACATATCAATATGACAGAAGCAAAGAGGGACAAAGAACAACAAAGGCAAATGAATATCATATGACATGCTTTCCATATCAACAGATGATATGATTCAAAGATTTACAATCAATGAGAAACAAAAATTTCAATACTTGATATACATCAATAAGACTTCAGCCCAAGTGGTGCAGAAAATAGAATTTCAGAATATCATTTTGCTAGAATACACAGGCTTTCAGCCCTATCTTAGCATTCTGCCAATGCCAAAGTGATGCTTATGTCATACACTTCATGGCTAAAGGCTACATACATGTACCCAAGTGATGCTTATGTCATACACTTCGTGGTCTAAGGTATAACTGATTATCATAATAACACAGGAAAGCACATTGAACATATAACACATAACATACAATTGTCCCTATATTGAACTCACCGTGAAATAACCGAAGGAATTGATGAATCAAAGAATCGAGTATTGAATTAATCAGAGTATGAATTCAGGTAAAAATGCGAGATTGAACACCAGATGTAAATATGATCTTGTTTCAGCTCTATTACGCTTTCGAATGTTTACAGAGTACAATAGACAGGTCTGTAAAAACTCTTTTCTAACTCTAGTAAATATCCCTAATTATAGGGAACCGAAAGCGTACAAAAAATATACTAAGGCCTAGACACTTAAGCTTCAAATAAAAGCGCCCTAGTAAAATACATTACAAAACATTCGAAGAGTTCAAAATACATTTCGACTAATTACAACAATTCGACCCTTACAATCTCCCCCTTTGTAATCATAGTCGAAGTACTCAATTAGTAAGAAGCTGGATGGAATACAGCATCACTCTTCGAATCTCCGTGTACCAGGAGATAATCTTCTTCAGTTCTTTCTTATCTCCTTCATTGTTCTTCTTACAGTGATTCATACGAATAATTAAGTTCGTATATTGAGACGTTGAATACCTTTCCACTTCGCATGCCTGGAACAAGAACCGTTTTGCTTTACGAGCCTTGTCTTTTCCTGCGAAGACCATTCCAAAAGGCTTCAGGCAAATTTCACCATCAACATACTTCTTCAATTCTGCCTGAGTCTTCGTAGGAGCCATCGAAACTTTAATTTCCATACCTTTAGCTGTAGCTAACTCCACATCTGTAAGAGTCAAGCACTCATAGTAATTTTCGATGAAAATCTTGATGTGAGCAACGCCAAGCTTGAATTCATCAGGTTCTGTGTTTTGAAGGTATGAAAATGATTTGTCTTTTAAAATTAATGCAACTTGTATAAGATCATACAAGTTCATCAATGGAAAATCTGCAACAGTAAACTCATAAATATTTCCATTTGCCCTGGCAACCACATACTTGAAATTTTGGATTGTGTTTTCGAATACCACATCCTTTTTCATACAGATCATTTTCTTGATTTTAATCAATGACCACACTTCCTCAGGGGCTTTTTGCAAGAACAGCATGAAAATGAATTTTCATGTGTGTACCTTCATCCTTTCCTTTAAAATTTCCTTCAGCTTTGAACTGAGGCATGATGAACATCATTTCGTTTATTGGAAAATCCAGCTGGCTTGTATCAGTATTCGTGACCAAATAACTTTGTTTTGGTTTCTTATCAAATGAATACATGTGATTATATGCTACCTTGGCCTCGATTGTTTCGTAATTGTAGTTTTGGATGGATCACCTTTATCCATACCTTTCGGATCACTAGCACGCTGAGCCATAATACTTTGAATCAACCTCATTTTTTCGATTTCAGCTTTTGCTGCAACCTTCTTTTCTTCTTTTGACAATTCCACTACAATCGATTTCCCTTTATCTTTCAAAGCTGGATTGTCAATTGCCTCTTTTGGTTTCGAACCACTCTCACCAGTCTCCATAGATTTACCAATTACAATTCCTTTCGAAATAGGTCTTGTAATAGGTAGCGTTGTAACGACTGTTGAAGTAACCATCCCAGCAGAAACTATAACTGGCTTTGTTGTTGGGATCTTCGAAGAAAAAACTTTTCCTATAACTTTTGCATCTTCACCACTAGTCTTCGACTCTCCAGTTTTTCTTTCTCCTCCTTGCACCCCTGTGAAAACAGGTGGGGCATATGTGGTTGGAAGAAGGCTTGATATGCAAAAGAGAGGAGCAAGTTGATTGTTGAGAATGGCTTCGAATTGGATAAACTTTTGTGATAAAAATTCAGGAGTAATCAGGGAAGAAGAAACCGGTCTTTCTGAAATTTCTTTTAACTCCTTAAGCAAAGTAATCACTTCCTCAAAGTTTGCACTTTCGGATGTTGAAAGTTGAGTAAGTTGAGGACTCAACCTTTCATACAATTTGACAAATTTGGTGACAGCGTCACAAATTATATCAACCTTTTGATTCAAGGATGCATAATCTTGTTGAACAGAAGCAACTTCTTTTTGCATGTCTTCACGAAGTTCACGAATTTGCAAATCAACATCCTCCCTTACTTTCTTCACTTCCTGAACAAAAAGAACATGCCTTTCCTTTGTGACATTCTTCAACTCTTTCACATCACTTGTAAACTTTGAATTTTGAGAATTGATCCGAAGTTCATTATTTTGATCATTATGATCAACTTTCTCCAAAATTCTTGATTCAGAGTCAGTAAGCATTCCAGATACTTTGCTCACAACTCTGGCTTCGAACGTCTTCAACATAGTATCAACCTCCAAACTTGAAATAGATGAGCCACCCCCCAAATCAGCTTGAGATTGAATTATCGAATTCAACTTCTGATTCAGAATTTTAAATTGCTTCATGTTCATTAGCATATGATCTGGAAACTGCTATTCTTCATCATGAAATTCCAATTCCTCAAACGTGCCTCCAAACCCCTCTGTATCAGTTTCTGTCTCAATAAAAATGGTTTCTTGAACATTCGAAGTCGGTTTGGGTGTGTCAGTGGATTGAGAAGAAAAAATAGAAGTGAATGGTTGATTGATAATGTGTTCGAATGTAGGAGAATCAGTGGTTGAAGTAGTGGGAATAATGAATGGTGGTAAAGAAACAAGACTTTCGAAGGAAACAGAAGTAGATTGACCTGGATCTTCATTCTTCGCATCTCCATCACCCATATTGACATTTGCATCCGTATCAGATACGTTTGTAGGGATGCCTAAAGTTCGTACCTCCTCAGAAACTGATTTGGCAACCGAATCTTCAGGTGGTATGACAACTGTCTGCTCAGGAGTTGAACTTCCTTCGTGAGGAGTGAACTCTGGTGTTTCTGGAATTCTTTCATCATCATCTTCTGTTGACTCAGTAGAAATCACAAGTTTTCGAGTCTTCTTCTTCTTCTTCTTGGACAAATGTTTTGCCATATCCTCAGCCCTTCGTTTCTTGGACACCGGAGAAACAGGTACTGGCACTTCTCTAATTAAAACACCTTGATGAGTGATTTGAGGTTTTCGAACCACTTTATGTATAGGAGACTTGCTTTTATGGGTTGACTTCATTTTTATTCTTCGAAACATACCAATCTTCGAAGGAATAACTACATTCTCTTGTGTTTCTTCAATAATAGGCTCAATCACTTGAGTTTCAGCAACAGACACTTCAACTGTTTCAGGCTTCTTCTTTGGAGATTTTGAAGATTTTAACTCTGTTTCAGTCTTCTTCATCTTCTTAGATTTCTTATCGTCTCTTCCTAATAGTATGCCAGTTTTGATTATAGAATCAAAGGTCTTCAAATATGCCACCAAGACAGAATTTGAAGGATCAACTCGTTTAAGCATTGCATCAGGAATACGAGCAACTGATGGAAAAACTTTAGCATTATCTATGACATCCTTCGGATAATGATACGATTGAAAAACGGCTCTTTCTTCATCATTGAGTACCAAAATCCCTTCCTTGCTGTAAAAGTATTGCAAAATCAAGCTCCAGTATCTTGCACACGAAATACCATGAATAGCACTCGTGTGTCCAACACCCTTTTGGAATTCCTTCCATAATTGTGTAGAATAATCCACTTGAAGATCATAATAAATTCCAACAACCATTGCATAAACTTCCATTCTTCCTTTATCTAGACCAACTGTTCTCACAGTTAAACATCTTAGAAAGATTCCAAATAAGAAATTCCATAGTCGTGGAAGACCAGATTTCTTAAAATCACTGATCTTGGACAATGGATGCTGATATCCCATCTCATTAAACATGTTAACGATTTGAGGGAATGTGAAAGCAACATATGGAGGTTAATTCGGAATTTCAAGAATTTGACAAAATAGTTTCTTGGATAGCCTGACCTTTTTGTCGTTCACCAGATGAAAAGTAATCGTATCAGAAGCTTTGTTGTAAGTAGCAGTTGATCCTGCTTGAGAAAGCCAGGACATTGGAACAGAGAATGAACTGAACATCGCCTTAGACAAAACAGAGTTCTTCAAGGCAACGATTAGCATCTTCAATTCTTCCGGGTATTGAGAAACATCACCCTCCAAGTGATAGTTTGATGCTTGAATCTTCATTATTGGTAATGAAGAGGCATCTTCAGTGGTATGAGAATCAATATGAGTAGAAGTCGCCATTGTTAGGGTTTGAAGATTTTGAAGATCAGAGAATTTGGGAATTGTTCTTTTTGATCGCGTAAACTAATAATGAACCCTTGAATGCCCTTTTATATGTAACCGTGAAGTTTGAATTTGAAGCGGGATAGGTATTTAATGATATCCGACGTGGCATCTTGAAAATCGGACCATTACTGCATAAAAGTAGCCATGCGTCAAAAAGTAGCTGTCACATCTCCTTGAAAATCGGACATAATACCATACATCATGTATAGACAGCCTTTATTGTTATCCCCATGATGATTGTAACCGTTAGAACCCTTCGTATGGAAGCAAGGCTCTTTCACTTTTGGGATGAAAAGCGAAGTCATATGCCAGATGTTTGAAATCATCAGCCTGAGTTGGTATTACTCAGAACCTCAAGGATTTCGTGAGTGCAGTGTTCCAAAGAATGTAGACAAGAAACAAAGATAAGAAAAATTTGGGATATTGTGATGTAAAACAATTGACACAAAAGCAGATGAAATCCCGGGCAAAGATTACTTCATTAATCATTAAGAGAAATGATCAATAGCTTGTGTGTGCTCCCGTGAATTACAATCAAATACTTGTTGATAAGTATCGAAGAGTTTCTTTTATAATGCTTCGTGGGTAGGAAAAAAATTTCGTTACATATCATCCTAAACATAAGGTGAGAAATTGTAACAGAAATTACTTGTTTAACTAGTGTAGTAATTGACAAGTGTGTTTTGGAAAATTTTAAGTGACATGGATTTTCATATGAAACTCACACGAAAATCATATTAAAGAAAAAAATTTGTGCTAGATCTTGTTGGGTAACAAACATCATTGTTTTCGAATGTTTGATCAAGACCACTCATTTGAAATGAATATGAATTGGAGTTTCGAATTTTGGTACTGAAACAAATGTTTCGTGAAAAACTAGAACATTGTTCCCCGTCAATTCCTTAAAAGTATATTGAAAATTGGGTTTCACTTTCATACGGTCTCATGATGTCAGATCATAAACACAGATTTTTGATATGTCTAAGTCTCGATGGGTTTGATCAGAGACCTCTCGGACATATGTCTTCGTGTGTGATCGTGTAAGAACTTTATAGGTGAAAAAGATTGATGTAAGACACGAAAAGTACCTCTGTTATTTTTGGACCAAACAGTAAACTCTTAACTCATTTTGAGAAGAGTAGGTAGCTCAGAGACTAATGTGAATATAAGCCTGATTGGGAAGAAATTTTCGTATGAATAATTTCATTAAGGCTTTCGTACACACACATTGAGTCATTGGAGGCTTTTGGACAACATGCAGCAACATGCTTCTAGGGACAACTTAACTAGTTCAAATGATGAAAATTTTATCGATTCATACGAAAAATGTACCTGACCCTAGAACTGCAAGCATAATCCACTCTGAATCTTCATGATTATCTGCAACAAAATACTAAAAAGAAATAAGAATCAAAATATTTTTGTTGTTTTGAGTTTTCGAAAGTAAAGAGAGAACAAATGAATTCAAAGAATCGAGTATTGAATTAATCAGAGTATGAATTCAGGTAAAAATGCGAGATTGAACACCAGATGTAAATATGATCTTGTTTCAGCTCTATTACACTTTTGAATGTTTACAGAGTACAATAGACAGGTCTGTAAAAGCTCTTTTTGGAATTTTGAATTTTCGAAAATTTAAATGACAAAACAAACGAAAATCTTTTTGGATTTTTGAATTTTCGAAAATCAAATGACAAAACAAACGAAAATCTTTTTGGATTTTTGAATTTTCGAAAATTAAATGACAAAACAAACGAAAATCTTTTTGTATTTTTGAATTTTCGAAAATTAAATGACAAAACAAATGAAAATCTTTTTGGATTTTTAATTTTTCGAAAATGAAAATATACAGTACTTGTTGCAAAAATGCGAAATTTTATCATCCCCTTATAAGTGACAAATATACGAATTCGAAAGGGTCGAAGCGTTGACTATGAACAGTAACCTCTGAATCAACCCTTAAATTTAGTGACAAATTTACGAATTCGAAGGGGTCGAAGCGTTGACTATGAACAGTAACCTCTGAAAGCTGACGGATATTGCTTTGTCTTTCATTCAGCGCCTCTGAATCATTCCTGATCAACCATCATTCTCCTTTTTCGCATGGAACTGAATTTCCATCGATCATTCCAAGTCCTTCTATTATTCTCACAAGGGATTTTTCATCTAAAGGTTTCGTGAAAATATCAGCTAACTGATCGGTTGTTTTCACGAAATGTACTTCAATATTCCCATCCTCCACGTGATCCTTGATGAAATGATAACGAAGTGCTATATGTTTAGTCTTCGAATGCTGCACAGGATTAAGACAAATTCTTATTGCACTTTGAGAATCACAATATAATGGAATCTTTTTCATATTGATTGCATAATCACGCAATTGACTTTGAATCCATATAATTTGTGAAGTGCAAGCAGCAGCAGCCACATATTCTGCTTCAGCTGTTGAAGTGGATACACATGTTTGCTTTTTCGATTGCCAGCTCACCAATTTGCCATCTAGAAATTGACATCCACCACTTGTGCTTTTTCGATCAAGATTACACCCACCCAAGTCTGCATCCGAATATGCTTGTACAAAGAACCCAGTTTTCGAAGGATACCACAATCCTAACGAAATTGTTCCTTTAAGATAATGAAATATATTCTTCACAGCAGTGAGATGTGGTTCTCGTGGATTAGACTGATACCTTGCACAATTACACACAGACAACATGATATCAGGTCTACTTGCTGTAAGATAAAGTAATGAACCAATCATGCTCCTAAAAAGAGTTATGTCAACTGCAGGTTTATCTAACGAAGGTGTCAACTTTATGCCAGTTGTCATTGGAACTCGTAACTTTGTGCTATTCGTCAATCCAAACTTTTCTAGCAGATTCTTCGTATATTTTTCTTGATTAATAGAAATTCCTTCTCTGTTTTGACGAATATTCAAACCAAGAAAATTATTGATTTTTCCCATCATGCTCATTTCGAACTTACTTTTCATCAAATCTTCGAATTTTATAGATAAAGCAGGGTCAGTTGAGCCAAAAATAATATCATCAACATAAATTTGAACAAGCATTAGATGATTCCTAACTTTCTTTCGAAATAATGTGGGATCAACAGATCCTTGTTTAAATTTAGATTGTTTCAAAAATGAAGTAAGAGTTGCATACCATGCTCGTGGTGCTTGTTTCAAACCATAAACTGCCTTATCTAAAATATAAACATGATTTGGAAATTCCTCATTAATAAAACCTGGGGGTTGTTCCACATAAACAGTTTCTTCAAGCTCTCCATTTAAAAAGGCACACTTCACGTCCATTTGATAAACATCAAAATCTTTGTGAGCTGCATAAGCCAGAAATATACGAACCGCCTCGAGTCTTGCGACAGGGGCAAAAGTTTCTTCATAGTCGATTCCTTCTTGTTGTGAATATCCATTAACAACAAGTCTGACTTTGTTTCGAACAATATTTCCATCTTTGTTGGTTTTATTTTTATAAATCCATTTTAACCCGACAATCGAAACATTTTCAGGTTTAGGAATTAATCTCCAAACCTTGTTTCGTTCAAATTCAGACAATTCATATTGCATTGCAACAACCCAATCTGAGTGTTCCATTGCAACCTTAACTGTTTTTGGTTCAATTTTAGAGATGAAAACATTGAACATGCAAAATTCTTGATGAGTATTCAATACCTCATTCTTTGCACGAATTTGAGTTCTTGTTAAAACACCCTCTTGTGGATTCCCAATCACTTGATTCTTCGGATGATCTCTTGTCCATTTTTCCATTGGCGGATATGCTGGATCAAATTCCAAAGGTGCATCTTCGTATATATCATCATTCTCTGAACCTGCAATCGAACAAACATCATCAAAATCATTATTATTCTCAATGTTCTCTAAATGCTCCCCCTCAACATTATGCTCCCTCTCAACATCATGCTCCCCCTCAACATTATCATTCACTTTTCCATTCTCCCCCTCGAAAGAATGCTCTTCCTCAACTAGAGTATTCGAATCCAATTGCTCCCCCTCCACTGGATTGTTTTGCATGCTTTCGCCTTTCTCTAGAGAAGTTGATGTTGAAACATCAGTAAGCTTCGTTATTTCAGAGAGATGATTATCATTTTCTTTTATTTCAGCATCAACTACATGATCTGAAATTCCAAAAATTAAATCATAATCAATATCTAAGGTTTGTGAGAATTCAGATTCATCTTGTATGTTTTTCAGAATAGGATGATTTTCAAACTGCAATGTAGTTTGTTTAATGTAATAATCATCAAATGTAAGATTAAAAGTTTCTTCAACTTTTCGTGTTCTTTTGTTCAACACTCGATATGCGACTGAATTATGCGAATATCCCAAGAAAATCCCTTCATCTGCTTTAGCTTGAAATTTCGTAAGATTATCCTTGAGATTCATAATAAAGCACCTGCATCCGAAAACATGAAAAAATTTGACGTTAGGTTTTCTGTTGTTGAGAATTTCATATGGAGTAATGTTAAAACGACGATGAATGAAAGATCTGTTTTGTGTGAAACATGCAGTAGATACTGCTTCAGCCCAAAGGTATTGTGGAAGATTCGCATATGCCAACATTGTCCTTGCCGCTTCGCATAGAGACCTATTTCTTCGTTCAACAACACCATTTTGTTGTGGTGTGTATGGAGATGAAAAGTTATGCGAAATTCTGTTGTCCACCATAAATGAATCAAGAACCTTGTTCTTAAATTCCGTTCCATGATCACTCTTAATTTTTCGAACAATCTTCTTCAATGTTGTTTCCATCTTTTTGATAAAATCAATCATGATTTGTGCAACTTCGGATTTAAGCCTGAGAAAATAAACCCACGTAAATCTGGAAAAGTCATCAACAATAACTAAAATGTACCTTTTCTTGTTGAGAGTTGAAATGGTTGAAGGACCACACAAATCAATATGTAAGAGCTCCAATGGTGCCACAATTTTCGAATCAATCGTAATTGGATGACTTTGTTTATGTTGCTTTCCAACTTCACAAGCTGCACATAAAGAATCATTGTCAAATTTAAGTAATGGTAAACCTCTTACCAAATCTTGTACCACTAGTTTATTGATGTTTCGAAAATTGAGATGAGAGAGTCTTCGATGCCAAAGCCAACTTAAGTCTGATGTTTCTTTCGAAAGAAGACATATAGCAGGTTTCCCTACTATCGGATTGATGTCCAAAGTGAACATGTCACCTTTCCTTTTGGATTTCAGTAACACTTCTTTTGTGTTGACATTCGAAATAACACTTCCTTCTTCGTTAAAAAGAACTTGATTGCCAGTGCCCACAACAAGTTGGGAAACACTTATCAAGTTATGTTGAAGACCTTCAACATACGCCACACGATTCACTGTGAATTGTCCGTTCGTGATCTTCCCATATCCTTTGACTTGACATTTTTGATTGTTCCCAAACTTCACAACTCCAACATTTTTGAGACTTCGAAAATCACGTAAATTCTCCTTCTTCCCAGTCATGTGACGAGAGCAACCACTATCAATGTACCATTTAGTATCATATTGCTCGTCACATAGTACCTACAATCAATGGAAAAATTTAGGTACCCAAGGCTTTTTGGGTCCTTGGAAATTAGATTTCAATTTCGAATGAAATGAAGAACTTTTAACCCAATCACAAACTTTGGTTTTGAGACTATCAATTAAGTTTAAATCTTCATTTAAAGAAACCGAAACATAAGTTTTTGATGGTTTCGATTGTTCACTGACATTACCCTTAGAATTCTGAGTTTGTGAATGAACATTCTTTGCTTTTATTACTGGTTTCCAAGCTTTGACTGAAATGTTCGAATCCTTAGAAGATGAACTGCCGTTTGATGAAGTATTCACATACTTCTCATAAGCTTCGTGCATTTGCTCCTTTGAAAATGTATTCGACTGATACATCTTTCCTTTGCCTTCAAGCCAATGATCAATGTTTTTCCTTGAAGTCATTCCTTTTTCTCGTGAAATTTTCATAGTTTCTTTCTTCGTTTGATTTGGAAAATTTGGCTTTTGAGGAACAAAATCAACTTTTGGTTTTGTTATAAAAGATTGAGCATATGATTTATCAACTGTTGATTTAAAATGTTGACTTTGAAGAAATTTTTGATTTGGATTTGAGTTATTTGAAAATTTTCTTGGAATATTAGTTTCTGAAACTTTTGAAAACCTTGGTTGTTTATTCACTTCAAACTTTGAATGATTTGATTGAGATGAATGTTGAGGTTTTGTTGAAAAAGATGAATTTTTAGCTTTGAAAACATTTTTGGGTGATTGTGATTCAGACACCTTTTGAGACTCAACATTTTGCCAAAATATTTTCTTTCTTGCTTGTCTTTTTGAAATGTTATTTTCCTTCGAAAATCTGTCAATTTGATCTTTAAATTCCTTGGAGTTTAGTTTGATAGCTTTTTCACTTTCCTTTTCAACTTGTTTTGAATTCTCTTTTTCAATTTTTGATTTTTCAACCCATTTTCTTTGTGGTTTTTGACGTTGGAACACATACGAATTCTTTGTTAAGTTGTTTTCAACTGTGCTTTGATTTGCGAAAAAACCTTCATCAGTTGTTTTTGAATTATCCTCTTCAACTAACTTCTTTAATTCTGGTTTGATTTTCTCAACATTTCCAGTAGTTACGAAAACTTGATTTGGAAAAATGACATCATCTGTACACTTGAAATTTGGATAAACCACTGTATTCGTTTCAAGATAGTGTTCACCTTTTTCATTCATTATTTTTTCAAACTTTTGTGTATCACGATACACTTGATCAACCACTATTCGAGGAGTTTCTTCTTCCTTTCAAGATTTCTTTTCCTTCGAAATTTTCTCTTCATCCTCATCATCACTATTATCAGTTTGACTGTCTTTGAGATCCACGAAGTTCATATCATAAACTTTCGAAGTTGAGGGTATATCAGTTTTATTTTCAACCATCAAATCCTTAACTTTTTCTTTCCCTTTAGATGTTGATGCAACATTAACAACAGACAACTGAGAACAATCAACATCTTCAAGTTCACTAATTTCACTAATATTGTCAGAATTATCTTCAATATCAGCAAAATTAGATTGAGAATCAGATGTTGAATTCTCAGTCTTTTTCAAAATTTGAATTTGTTCAGATTTAGTCAAAGTATCATTCACGATGTTAACTAATTCATTCGCATCAAGACATTCATCAATTTTGACAATTCCATATTTATATCTATCATCAGGAACTTTGTCAAAATCAGCTATTATTTGCTCACAATCATACGAAATATTATCTACCTTAGCTCTTTCGAATGCTAGAAAAGGTAGTACTTTTCTATGTTGCTCTGTACTTATGTCACATGAATGATGTAAATAAGTTAATTTGCCATAAAGTCTTTTTGCAGAATTACAATAAATGTTTCTTTGTGCTAGCAAAAGTTTGACTTCACTCGTTAAAGTATCCCTATCACACATAATATTTGTAATTTGTAATTCCAAACATTCAATTTTGCTTATTTTCAAGTCTAATATCTTTTTGGCCTCTAATAACTCCATGGACAATTTGTTGGCCTCATTGCTAGCAGACACAACAATTGAATCAAAATAAGTAACCGTCTCATCAAAAGATATTAGTTCAGAATCATAAGCATGTGTAGGAATATTAAAAGATTCGAGAATTTTACGTACCTTTGTTGTCATTGGAGATTTGTCTGCCGTTTTGGATACGAAGCATCGTCCTTTCACTTCGAATTCCTCATCATCTGAATCCTCCACCATTTTCGCATACATTGCTCCATGTGTTGGATTTCTCATTTCTTCATCGTCTGATCCAGATGACCAGATTTGATAAGTTCCATCTTCATCATCATGTTCACCCTTTGCAACCAATGAACAATTCTTGGCTTTCGCACGAACCTCCTCAAGCCTCTCTGCATAATACGCCTCATCCTTGACTTTATTCTTCCTCTCGTCCTTCTTTCGAAGCATACAGTCATTCGCAAGATGATTCGCATCGTTGCAATAATGACAATCTATTCCAGCATCACCTTTCAGCTTTTTCTCAATCTTTCCTTCAGACATTTTCGAATCTTTCCTTCAGCTTTTTCTCAATCTTTCTTCACAACTTTCTTTTTCTCCTCAACTTTCTTTTTCTCCTCATCAGCAGTTTTACTCACAACACTTCCTTTTACCTCAGCAAGTTTAGTTTTCGGATTGAACGGCTTCTTGAAAAACTTCTTAACCCGATTATTCGAGTAAAAACCTATTGCCTCATCATCCGAATTCATGATGAATCCTTCTTCTTCCTTAGAATCACCATTTTCTGCTTCTTTCTCAGATATCTTTGATACAAGTGCCATTGGACCTCCCAAATTTAGCTTCGTCTCTTCAGCAATTTCATTAACCTTAATTTCGTGTGTTTTCAACTGATTGTACAAATCATTGAGAGTTGATGTATCAAAACTTTGCTGATTCTTCACCATCATACTTACACTTCTCCATTCTTTTCGAAGACCCATCACAAAGATGAGATTGAATTCCATTGAAGTCCTGGTAATTCCATAGCGATTACAATGATAGATTAACTCGTTCAGTCGATCATAGTAGACTTCGATTGTTTCACCTTCTTTTTGTCTGAAATCTTTCAGCTCAACCAAACACTGTTTGACTGAATTGATTTTCGTCTTCTCACTTCCTTGAAACTTATCTTTCAGATTGTTCCAGATCTCCTTTGCAGTTGTACAACTCCTAACGTAATTGTACACAACTGGAGGTAAAGCACATCGCAGTTCCTTCATACACCTTTTCTCCAGTTTCTTCAGACGATCAGATTGATTATCAACATCAGAACTTGTGGAAGAAGATCCGATTGGTTGAACATTCACTGGAACATTGCCATTTCCAGTGATACATGACCATAATTCTTCATTAAGACCATTCAGATAATCCTGCATACGATCAGCCTACTGATCATAGTATTTAGGGTTTAGCGTTGGAATTTTGGTTGATGATCCTAACAGATGAGAAAACGAGGTCATCGAATTAAGATTGAAACTCGCCATTGTTGTACGGAAGTTGATTTTGAAAATTCTTAAGAAGATTTGGAAATTTGAAAACAAACTAGTTGAATCAAATCGAAATTGCTAGAAGAACACTCGATTCAACAATTCAAATGCAAAATCAAATCACAGACTAAGATCTAGACAAATTTTTCACGATCAAAAAGTGCGGAAACTTTTGAACCAAAAATTTGATTCAAAAACTTTTTGAATGAATGAAAATCAGATCACAGATGTGATTCCTGCTCTGATACCAATTGATGAATCAAAGAATCGAGTATTGAATTAATCAGAGTATGAATTATGGAAAAAATGCGAGATTGAACACCAGATGTAAATATGATCTTGTTTCAGCTCTATTACGCTTTCGAATGTTTACATAGTACAATAGACAGGTCTGTAAAAACTCTTTTCTAACTCTAGTAAATATCCTTATTTATAGGGAACCGAAAGCGTACAAAAAATATACTAAGGCCTAGACACTTAAGCTTCGAATAAAAGTGCCCTAGTAAAATACATTACAAAACATTCGAAGAGCTCAAAATACATTTCGACTAATTACAACAATTCGACCCTTACAGGAATAAATGATAATTTGGGGAGTACTTCGACTCTAAAAATGACTTTTTGTGACGAAACCGGGGATTTTAGTTGAACACCGGGCCTTACTCGGGCATAATTTCGACTAGTAAGATGATTTTCTCGGGAATTTCGGGGCTTCAGAATCTGCTTCGGGTGTCGGGGATGATACTAGGACTTCGGGGGTTAAAAGTAAGCTAGAGAGAGGTTTTATAGTGAAAGAAATTGAAAAATGGCAACCAAAATACGGGCAGCCTCGCATTCTATTTATAGGGGACCGAATCACCTGATTACGTTGGGCGTAATTCCTTGTTACGCTGGGCGTACTGCCTGGCGGTCTACTACGCTGGGCGTAACTTCGTACGTTGGGCGTACGAAGTAGATCAGCTCGGATGCGTCAAGCCTATGACACGTGGCACTCATGCGAAGAAGTAGGGAGGGTGACGGACTCCGAATCTCTTACACGGGTACGCTGGGCGTACTCATGTACGTTGGGCATACTCATGTACGTTGGGCGTACTTTGATTTATCAAACTTCTAAAATCCATCTCTTTTGCATACGAGCTCCGTTTTTGACGTTCTTTATATCCATGCGTAGGTGAGATGATACTCTACAACTTTCGTTTAGACTCCGTCGGCTAATTTTGAATTCATTTTTAAAGTTATATTTTTAACGGGCCAATACAGGAAAAGTCCGTTAAAAATTCATAACTTCTTCATCTGACATCCGATTTCGTGTGTCTTTTTACCGTTGTACTACTATTAACGAGATCTTCGATTCTCGTTTAGGTTGTGTCGGCTAAAAATCACTCGATCTTTATTTCGAGTTTTTAGCTAAATACTGCTATATTGAAACTTAGAAAAATCATAACTTCCTCATACGAAGTTAGATTTGGACGTTCTTTTTATGAAAATTCTCGGTTTAACGAATACTACAACTTTCATTTAGATCACTAAAGCTAAAAATTAGTTTATTGAAAACTCACTTTTTACGTCATTCGATGTTGTGTCAGTTCTGTCGCGAATCTTTAAGGAGTCATAACTTCTTCGTTATAACTCATATTTCGATGAGGTTTTCACATAAATGTTTGTAACGAGATAATCTACAACTTTCAATAACATTATTTTTTATTTATTTCCAACTTTATATTTTCGTTAGTTTCGATAATTGACTTTTGATTGGAATCTCATAAGAATTTCAATACTTTCCGAATGATTCTAAACATAGTTTTATTTCAATCTCATAAAACGATCTTGTTAGAACTCAACACTCAAAATCATATATTATTTAATAATATTCATTTTTAAACAAAACACGATAACTAAACGTGTATGATACAAACACCTCCTCCTTTTGAGGATTTCGTCCACGAAATTTCAATGATTTAAACAAATGGGGATATTTCGCTCTTATCTCATTCTTATTTTACCAAGTATAATTTGGGCCTCGATGGTGTTTCCACTTGACAAGAACCAACTCCACTTGTTTATTACGTAGATTAGTCGTTCTTTCGTTTACGATCTCTTCATGCTCTTCTACATATATTAACTTATTATTATCAGTTTCACCTCGGATAACGGGACCATTTCATCGTATATGCTTAAACATTTACGTAGATTACTCACATGAAACACATCATGAATACCTGCCAAATCTTCAGGCAATTCCAGGCGGTATGCTTGTTTACCAATTCTCTGGATGATTTTGAAAGGACCAACAAATCTAGGACTCAATTTTCCTTTCTTCCCAAATCGCATAATGCCTTTCCATGGGGACACCGTCAGCATTACAAAATCACCCACCTAGAATTCTATGGGTCGTCTCTTCTTTTCTGCATAGTACTTCTGTCGATCCTGGGCCGCTTTCATTCTTTCTCATACAATTTGAATCTTGTCAGTGGTGTCTTGAATCATTTCAGGGCCTCCAAGGATTTTCTGTCCTATATCATGCCAACAAAATGGAGTACGACGTTTCCGACCATATAATGCTTCATATGGTGGCATTTTGATTGAAGCGTGGTAACTGTTATTATATGAAAAATCGACAAGAGGTAAATACTTATCCCAGTTACCACCGAATTCCAAGACGCATGCACGAAGCATATCTTCTACTGTTTGGATTGTTGTCTCCGTCTGGGGATGATAAGCTGTGTTGAGAGCGATCCGAGATCCTAATTCACGTTGCATACTCGCCCAGAAATGAGAAGTAAATCGAGTATCACGATCAAAAATAATCTTTAGTGGCACGCCATGTCTCGCAACAATTTCATCTAAGTACACTTATGCGTATTTCTCCATTGGGGCTGTTTCACGCATGGCAAGAAAATGTGCACTTTTAGTCAGACGATCGATAATTACCCAAATGCTATCATTCTGTCTCACAGTCTTTGGCAATTTGGTAATAAAATCCATGGACAACTCCTCCCATTTCCACATAGGGACATTAAAACCTTCTGGACTACCATATGGCTTTTGGTGTTCCGCTTTGACTTGTAAACATACTAAGCATGCCTGCACATATCTTTCAATGTCCCTCTTTAATCCAGGCCACCAATAATCAACACGTACATCATAGTACATTTTACTTGTACCAGGATGTATTGAAAGTTTAGACTTATGGGCTTCATCTAAAATATTCCGTCTTAATCCACCAATCTTTGGAATCCATAGCCGATTTTTAAACATCTTCAATCCACATGGGTCATCGAGTAAACTATCAGCATAATGTACCATCCCTTCTTTCTTCACATTTTCTGGCTTTAAGGCCTCTTCTTGCCATTTCTCTAGTTCATCAAGAATAGTGAACTTTAATGTAGTGTGGGTAATAACATAACACACACTATTACGATAAACCTTCCTGCTAAGTGCATCGGCAACTACATTGGCCATTCCAGGATGATACAAGATTTCACAGTCATTATCTTTGATCAGCTTCATGGCTTAATGTTGTCTCATATTAAAATTTTGCTGATTGAATATATACTTGAGACTTTTGTGGTCGGTAAACAATTGGCATTTTGTACCAAAAAGATAATGTCTCCAAAGTTTTAGGGCAAGTACTACTGCAGCGAGTTCGAGGTCATGGGTGGGATAATTCTTTTCATACTCTTTCAGTTGTCTTGAAGCATAGGCTATTACTTTACCACGCTGCATCAATACACAACCGAGTCCCAACCTTGAAGCATCGCTATACACGGAAAAATCATTATCACCTTCTGGAAGTGATAAGATCGGAGCATGAGTCAAAAGATCTTTTAGTGTTGAGAACGCTTTTTCTTGAGCTTCATCCCATTCGAACTTTGCTTCTTTTCGTGTAAGACTTGTGAGAGGTACAACTATACGTGAAAAATCTTTAATGAATCTCCGGTAATACCCCGCGAGACCGAAGAAACTAAGAATTTTAGAAGCATTACGAGGCGCTTCCCAATTCTGAATGGCTTCGATTTTGATAGGATCTACGGATATACCGTCACCAGAAATCACATGACCGAGAAATTGAACTTGGCGAAGCCAAAATTCACATTTCGAGAATTTAGCATATAGTTTCTCCTTTCAAAGAAGTTCTAATATTTCACGAATATGAATGGCATGATCAGATTCAGACTTGGAATAGATTAGAATATCATCAATGAATACTATGACAGATTTATCGAGCATTGGACGGCATACCCGATTCATCATGTCCATGAATACGACAAGAGCATTTGTCAAACCGAATGGCATGCCAAGGAATTCAAAATGCCCATAACGAGTACGAAAAGTAGTCTTCGGAGCATCCTGCTCGTGTACTTTCAACTGATGATAGCCAGATCTCAAATCAATCTTCGAGAAATAGCTAACACCCTGAAGTTGATCAAATAAATCGTCAATGCGAGGTAGTGGGTACTTGTTCTTGATAGTTACCTTATTTAGCTCACGGTAATCAATACACATTCGCATCGAACCGTCCATCTTCTTGACAAAAAATACTGGAGCACCCCAAGGAGAGGTACTCGGTCGAATAAAGCCTTTGTCAAGTAATTCCTGCAGTTGGATCATCATTTCTTTCATTTCAGCTGGCACAAGACGATAAGGAGTCTTTGCAATCGAAGCAGCACCAGGCACAATATCAATTCGGAATTCTACTTTCCTATCCGGAGGAAGTCGAGGCAAATCTTCGGGGAAAACATCAGGATATTCATTAACAACAGGAACGTCATTTACAGTTATCTTCTCCTCTTTTGAGATATCAACGGTGTAGGCTAGATAAATAGAACATCCTTTCGATATGAATTTACGAGCTTTTAGGAATGAGATTATTTTTAAGATTCTTTGTTCACCGTAGATATAAATAGGATTCTCCCCTTCAATTGGAATACGTACTATTTTCTCATAGCACAAGAGTTCTGCGATGTTCTTTGACAACCAATCCATGCCGAGAATAATATCAAAATTGGACAAGGAGATAGGAATCAGGGTAGCAAGAAAATTATAACCTTCAATTTCTATGACACAATCTTTATAGACTTTATCAGCAAGTAATGGTAATTTAGAATGCACGGTATTTAGCTTTTGGCACCTACTCCTTTTTAGTTGGAGTACTCTTTGGTTGTTGAACATGAGCTTGACTTCTCGCCGGTTGTTGAACAGAAGGTTGACTCCCCGCCACCTGACTAGTAAGAGTAGGACAGAAGCGCTTCCTGTGGCCAGTAATACCACAAGAAAAACATGTAACATCCTTCATTGGGCAAACGGGCTTCTTGTGGCCTATTTCTCCACATCCAAAACAGACCACTGATCCTTTTTCTATTATGCATTCGCCCGGATGATTCCTTCCACAATTTCGACACGATGGCGACTGTAGAGAAAACGATTGTGACCTTCCGCGGCCACGAAAGGTATTATGAGATTGCACTTGCTTGGTAGGTTCAGATCGAACGAATTGAGCTGGTGGAATAGAGGAAACAGGAACAGTTTGATCAATATGTGGATGCTTCGGAACAGAAAGAGTGGCACCACGTATTTCTAAGTCATGCTCACGCTTTCGAGCATACTCAACAGCTTTTTCAAATGACAGAACATCCCGATTGCTCACGAAATTGTGGATTTCATATTGTAATCCTCCCAAGAATAACTGAATTTTATCGTCTTCAGTTGGAATATACTTTGTAGCAAACCGTGCTTTTTGATTGAATTGAGTTTCATATTCATTCACGGTCATTCTTCATTATTTAAGTTCAAGGAATTCTTTCTCCAATCTTCTCCTCATGTCTAGAGGACAATATTTTTCTAGCACGCGATTTTTGAACATCCCCCAAGATAAATTCTCCTGGTCATACTCGTTGAGAGCTTCAAATGTTGCTTCCCACCAGACCAAGGCTTCTCCGGTGAACATTGCGGAAGCATAATTGACCTTGTCTTCATTTATCACATGAGAGATACGAAATACTTTTTCCGTGTTCTGGATCCAGGTAAGAACAACAATAGGATTATGGGCACCTGAAAACTCCGTAGCACCACTACTCTTGAAAGTTTTAAATGAGGGACGTTTCGCCTCTGCTTTTAAAGATTCTCCGATGGCTTTCTCTTTACCTTTATCACCATTCTATTTGTGTTCCTCGAGATTCTTCCGAATAATACCAGTAAGTTTACCCAAGAGTCATTCCCCACGAGGGGATACTGGAGTATTTACTTCACCAGGTTTAGGATGTCCACCCACTTCTGGTGTATGGCTACATTCCTGTTCAGCCATTCTTCTGAAAATTTGGAGCAAAAAAGTATTTTAGAATATTAGGATTTATTATTACCTAATACTTTACTTAAGTGTTTCCTATGGTTTGTATCCATATACTTATAATGAATCTGTTCATATATTGAACTTCCGACGGTTTAAGTCTAAATACCAATCTGTGGTATTTAGTTCACTTAAACTACTGCTCTGATACCATGATTGAAAGAACCCCTTTATAAACTTTACAATGTTATTACTCCAAAAACATGCTACATGCATATTCATAAACATATGTTACATATATGGTCTTATTACAAAAGACTGGATACAAACCGACTATTAAGATTTCTACAAAGTTTTATATATTACATAATTTCCCAGGAATTTATACACTAAACACAAAAGCTATAATATTATCTATTCTACATCTTCTACCAGTACAAATCTATACTGGATGCTTATCACCTGCAATAATTAAACATTGAGAGGGATAAGCGGGTGCAGCTTAGTGAGTTCAATAACAGTTACAATATAACATTATGCCATATACATATCAATATGACAGAAGCAAAGAGGGACAAAGAACAACAAAGGCAAATGAATATCATATGACATGCTTTCCATATCAACAAATGATCTGATTCAAAGATTTGAAATCAATGAGAAACAACAATTTCAATACTTGATATACATCAATAAGACTTTAGCCCAAGTGGCGCAGAAAATACAATTTCAGAATATCATTTTGCTAGAATACACAGGCTTTCAGCCCTATCTTAGCATTCTGCCAATGCCAAAGTGATGCTTATGTCATACACTTCATGGCCAAAGGCTACATACATGTACCCAAGTGATGCTTATGTCATACACTTCGTGGTCTAAGGTATAGCTCATTATCATAATAACACGGTAAAGCACTTTGAACATATAACACATAACATACAATTGTCCCTATATTGAACTCACCGTGAAATAACCGAAGGAATAAATGATAATTTGGGCAGTACTTCGACTCTAAAAATGACTTTTTGTGACGAAACCGGGGATTTTAGTTGAACAGCGGGCCTTACTCGGTCAGAGTTTCGACTAGTAAGATGATTTTCTCGGGAATTTCGGGGCTTCGGAATCTGCTTCGGGTGTCGGGGATGATACTAGGACTTCGGGGTTAAAAGTAGGCTAGAGAGAGGTTTTAGAGTGAAAGAGATTGAAAAATGGCAACCAAAATACGGGCAGCCTCGCATCCTATTTATAGGGGACCGAAGCACCTGATTACGCTGGGTGTAATTCCTTGGTACGCTAGGCGTACTGCCTGGCGGTCTACTATGCTGGGCGTAACTTCGTACGTTGGGCGTACGACGTAGATCAGCTCGGACGCGTCAAGCCTATGACACATGGCACTCATGCGAAGAAGTTGGGAGGGTGACGGACTCCGAATCTCTTACACGAGTACGCTGGGCGTACTCATGTACGTTGGGCGTAATTTGATTTATCAAACTTCTAAAATCCATATCTTTTGCATACGAGCTCCGTTTTTTGACTTTCTTTATATCCATGCGTAGATGAGATGATACTCTACAACTTTCGTTTAGACTCCGTTGGCTAATTTTGACTTCATTTTTAAAGTTGTATTTTTAACGGGCCAGGACAGGAAAAGTCCGTTAAAAATTCATAACTTCTTCATCTGACATCCGATTTCGTCTGTCTTTTTACCGTTATACTACTATTAACGAGATCTTCTATTCTCATTTAGGTTGTGTCGGCTAAAAATAACTTGATCTTTATTTCGAGTTTACGTGAATACTTCTATATCGAAACTTAGAAAAATCATAACTTCCTCATACGAAGTTAGATTTGGACGTTCTTTTTATGAAAATTCTCGGTTTAACAAATACTACGACTTTCATTTAGATCACTAAAGTTAAAAACTAGTTTATTGAAAACTCACTTTTTACGTCGTTCGACGTTGTGCCGGTTCTATCGCGAATCTTTAAGGAGTCATAACTTCTTCGTTATAACTCAGATTTTGATGAGGTTTTTGCCTAAATGTTTCTAACTAGATAATCAACAACTTTAAATAACATTATTTTTATTTATTTCCAACTTTATATTTTTGTTAATTTCGATAATTGACTTTTGATTGGAATCTCATAAGACTTCCAATACTTTCCGAATGATTTTAAACTTAGTTTTACTTCAATCTCATAAAACTATCGTATTAGAACTCAACACTCAAAATCATATATTATTTAATAATATTCATTTTTAAACAAAACACGATAAATGAACGTGTATGTTACAAAACCAATCCGAACTTACACTTTTAACCCCCAACTTCTAAATTATGCCAATTAACTCCTCGAAGTCACACCTTGCTATAAAATTATTAATTTTAAGGCTACTGTACATTCATTAATTTATTTATTTAAGAAACGGGGTGTTACATATTTTTTATAATTTTCAAATACTAAACACTAATTATATAGATAAATATTTATAGTAGAAAATTGTTATAAATTGGATTGTTAATATGTGTAAAAATTATATTTAGTTGAATCGAATGGGTGTAAGATAGAAAAAAAAATTAGTTTTTTTAGTATATATTAGATTGAATCTACTTCCTAATAAATAATTTCAAAATACATGAGAAAAATTATTCGATCGTCAAAAAGAATCTTGTTCTAATTAATCATATGTGATTATATATATCTAATCACATATGATTTATATGGTCACAATTCGTTTTCGCGTTCTCATGTATTTAATCAAATATGATTCGTATGGACAAAAAAGAATTTGTCCATATAAATCATATGTGATTAGATACATATAATCACATGCGATTATATACACGAAAACAACTATAGAATAAAAAACGTGAAAAAAACTTTTCCACACAAATCATATGTGACTAACTACATATAATCACATGTGATTAAATACACAAGACCAACTACAGAATCATATGTGATTAGATACATATAATCACATGTGATTATATATATCTAATCACATATGATTTATGTGGACAAAATTCATTTTCGTGCTATTGATTCAATAGTTGTTTTTAGCAACTTTAATTATATGTGATTAAATACATTTAATCACATTTGATAAAATACACGAGAACAACTATTAAATTAATAGCACGAAGATAAATAATGTACACAAAAGTCATATGTGATTAATATAAAATAACATTTATTTTAGTTATTCATGTTCTTTACACGTAAAGTTTATATGTTAAAATATGTTTTTTTATAAATAAATTCTCATGAGAAAGTAAATTTAAATAATCACATATATATTTAACCATACGGGATTATATATATTTATATAATCACATGTGATTAAATTAATGAGAAAAATTATTGAATTGAAAACGTGAAAACAAATTTATCCATATAAATCATATATGATTACCTACCACCACCTACAACCACTATAAACCTACTCTCACCCACAACCCTCATCACCTACGACCCACCACCACCACCACCACCCACCACCACCCGCCACAACTATACCCGCCCACCACCACCACACCCCCACCACCACCAAGCGTCGCCACCATACGACCACCACCCACTATATACAACCACTAACATTATATGTGATTAAATACATATAATTACATAAATCATGTGTGATTATTTGTATTATTTATATGTATTTAATCACATGAATCATATGTGATTAAATACATATAATAACGTGTGATTATATGTATCTAATCAGATATGATTTATATAAACAAGATTCGTTAAAACAAATCTTTTCCAAATAAATCATATATGATTAAATAAATATAATCACATGTGATTAAACTCAATACCTACCACCACCACCCTCCACCGTCACCCACCACCACCACCACCTGCCACAACTATACCCACCCACCACCACCACACCCCCACCACCACCAAGCATCGCCACCATACGACCACCACCCACTACCTACGACCACTAACATTATATATGATTAAATACATATAATTACATAAATCATGTGTGATTATATATATTATTTATATGTATTTAATCACATAAATCATATGTGATTAAATACATATAATCACGTGTGATTATATGTATCTAATCAGATATGATTTATATAAACAAGATTCGTTAAAATAAATATTTTCCAAATAAATCATATATGATTAAACACATATAATCACATGTGATTAAACTCAATACCTACCACCACCACCCTCCACCGTCACCCACCACCACTACCGCCACCTACCACTCATCACCCACCACCTATCAATACTCACCACTACCCACCACCCATTTTATTCATATTTGATTCAATATTTGTTTTCGTGCATATAATTAGATGCGATTATATATGTATTTCATTACATATGATTTATATTGAGAAAATTCATTTTTGTCCATATAAATCATATGTGATTAGATACATATAATCACATACAATTAAATACACGAGAAAATTTATTGAATTGAAAGAGAAAATATAAATCTTGCCCAAATAATGATATGTGATTGGATACATATAATCACATGTAATCACATATGATTTATGTAGCTAAGATTCTTTTTCGCGTTCTCGATTCAATAATTGTTTTTTTTTTCCACTTTAACCATATGTGATTAAATGCATTTAATCAGATGTGATGATATGTTTCTAATCACATATGATTTTATTTGGAAAAAACAAATCTTGTTATTTAAATCATATATGATTAGATACATACAATGTAATTATATACACGAAACAAATATTGAACCAAGAATGCAAAAACAAATCTTTAACCAAATTAATCATATGTGATTAAATACATATAATCACATGTGATTATGTGAATCTAATCACATATGGTTTATGTGGACATAATTCATTTTTGCTTTGTCAATTCAATAGTTGTTCTCATGTATTTTATCACATGTGATTATATGTATAATCGTATGTGATTAAGTACATGAGCACAACTATTGAATCGAGAAGGAAAAAATGAATCTTGTCCACCTCAAATCATATGTGATTATATACATATAATTACATGTGATTAGTTACACAAAAGCAACTATTCGGTCGAAACCGCAAAAATAAATATTGTCTACATAAATCATATCTGATTAAATACATATAATCACATGTGATTATATGTATCCAATCATATATGATTTATGTGGATGAGATTCATTGTCACATTCTCGATTCAATAATTGGTATTTGTCCACTGTAATCATATGTGATTAAATACATATAATCATATGTGATTATATGTATCTAATCACATATGATTTATACGGACAAAAAATAATGATGTTTATATAAATCATATGTGATTAGATACATATAATCACATATGATTACATACACAAGAGCAACTATTGAATCGAGAACACAAAGATAAATATTGTCCACATATATCATATGTGATTAAATGGATATAATCACATGTGATTATATGTATCTAATCACATATAATTTATGTGGAAAATATTTATTTTCGCGTTCTCGATTCAGTTGTTGTTCTTGTGTGCTTAATTACATGAGATTATATGTATCTAATTAGATATGATTTATATGGATAATATTAATTTTCACATTCTTGTTCAATAGTTGTTCTTGTACATTTAGTCACATATGATTTCTGTACACAAGATTCATTTTCGTGTTTTTGATTAAATAGTTTTTCTTTTTCCACATTAATCATATGTGATTAATACATACAATCACATATGATTAAATACATAAGAAAAAAATATTGACTCATGAATATTATAATTATAAATCATATGTGATTTGATACATATAATCACATATGATTAAGTATATGAGTACAACTATTGAATTGAGAAAGAAATAATGAATCTTGTCCACATAAATCATATGTGATTAAATACATATAATCACATGTGATTAAATATATTAGAACAACTATTGAATCGACGCAAGAATAAATATTTTCCATACGAATCATATATGATTAAATATATAATCACATGTGATTAAATACACAAGAACAACTATTGAATTAACACGTGAAAACAACTATTGTCCATGTAAATCATATGTGATTAAATACATATAATCACATGTGATTTAATACACGATGGGTGGTGGTGGGTGGTTGCAAGTGGTGGTGATTGTGATGGGTGGTGGTGGGTGGTTGCAAGTGGTGGTGATAGTGATGGGTTGTGGTTTAGGTGGGTGGTGGGTGGGTATGGGTGGTGGAGGTGGGTGGTGGTGGCCGGTGGTGCTGGTTGGGTGGTGATGATGGTGGGTGGTGATGGTGGTAGCGGGTGGTGGTTGGTGGTGGTGGTGGTTGTGGTGGGTAAGTGGTGGGTGGTGGTGGTGGCGGGTGGTGGGTAGTGATGGGTGGTGAGTGGTGGTTGGTGGTGGTGGGTAGTGATGAGTGGTGGTGGCGGGTGGTGGTGGTGGTTGTGGTGGGGGGTGACGGGTGGTGGTTGGTGGTGGTGGGTAGTGATGGGTGGTGGTGGTGGTGGGTGGTGGTTGTGGTGGGGGGTGGCGGGTGGTGGTGGGTGGTGGGTAGTGATGGGTGGTGGGTAGTGGTTGGTGGTGGTGGGTAGTGATGTGTGGTGGTAGGTAGTGGTTCTTGGTGGTGGTGACGGGCGGTGGTGAGGGGTGGTGGAGGTGGGTGGCGGGTGGTGGTGGTTAGGTAATAATGGTGGTGGCGGGGGGTGGTTGCTGATGGTGGTGGTGGGTAGTGATGGGTGGTGGTGGTTAGTGATGGGTGGTGGTGGTTGGTGGTGGTGGGTAGTGATGGGTGGTGGTAGTGGGTGGTGGTGGCGGGTGGTGGTGATGGGTGGTAGGTAGTGGTTGTGTGTGGTGGTGGCAGGCGGTGGTGATGGGTGGTGGAGGTGGGTGGTAGTGGCAGGTGGTGGTGGTTGGGTGGTGAGTGGTGATGATGGTGGCGGGTAGTGGTTGGTGGTGGTGGGTGGTGGGTGATGGTGGTTGGTGGTGTTTGTGGTAGGTGGTGAGTAGTGATGGTTGGTGGGTTGTGGTGGTGGCGGGTGGTGGTGGGTAGTGATGGGTGGTGGTTGATAGTGGTGGTTAGTGATGGGTGGTGGTGGCGGGTGGTGGTGGTTGGTTGTGGTGGTGGTGGGTGGGTGGAGGCGGATGGTGGGTAGTGATGGGTGGTGGGTAGTGGTTGGTGGTGGTGGGTGGTGGTGGCGGGTGGTGGTGGTGGGTAGTGATGGGTGGTCGTGACGTCTGGTGGTGATGAGTGGTAGGTAGTGGTTGTGGGTTGTGGTGGCAAGCGGTGGAGGTGGGTGGTGATGGTGATGGCCGGTGGTGGTTGGTGGTGGTGGTGGGTAGTGATGGGTGGTGGGTAGTGGTTGGTGGTGGTGGTGGTGACGGGTGGTGGTGGTGGGTGGTGTTGGTTGAGTGGTGAGTGATGTTAGTTGGTGAGTTTTTTTTAATTGGTTGTAACTATTTTTTGATTTATATGAATATTATTTTATAATTTTAATTAAAAAAATTGTGTGGTCCATATTTGTTCTCAAATGTTCTCGCGATAATAAATATTCTCGATTGAACGCTCCGATATATATATATATATATATATATATATATATATATATATATATATATATATATATATATATATATATATATATATATATATCAAAAACAAACCAAGCAAGGAGCTAAGTTTGAGATTACATGAATCATAAAAAAGAAATAAAAGCAACAGGAAAAAAAGAAAAATTTAAAGGATATATATATATATATATATATATATATATATATATATATATATATATATATATATATATATATATATATATATATATATATATATATATATATCAAAAACAAACCAAGCAAGGAGCTAAGTTTGAGATAACATGAATCATAAAAAAGAAATAAAAGCAACAGGAAAAAAAGAAAAATTTAAAGACGATAAACACTCCATTCCATCCAATTTATGCTACACTTCCCTCTGTATTTGGTAGATTGATGGATTGTCGGAAATCTATCTGTAAATAACTAAATTTACATGGATTTAGTAATTTTGTTGTTTATTTTGTTTTTAGTAATTTTGTAGTTTTTTGTAAATATTTGGATAAATTTTCATGGATTTAATAATTATGTGGTTTGTCGCAAATATGTTAGAAGATTAGAGGTGGGTATGTAAAATTTTGAAATCTACGGGTAATATTATATAAATAAGTCGTTAAAAATAATCCGTTGAAAATCTGTCGCAAATCCGAAATTTGTTAGAAATCCGTTGAAATGATCAGTCGATATTTATGTCAAAAACTTGTAACAAAAACTGAAGAAAATCTATCGGAATAAACTACATATGCATTTTCAGTGATGTAGTTTTTCAGTCGGAAATCCGTCCGCATTCCCATTTCTCGTGAATTACTAACATTTTTGGCTGTTGAATGGGTTAGTTTTCTGGTAGTGGCATGATCTTTGTATCTCAACCTTTTATCAGTACATCTTATAGTTTTTTGAGCTACAACAAATGTTTATTATTCGAAAAAAAGTTGGTTTTATGAAATAACCTCTAAAAATAAAGTCTTAACACATTATACAAATTAGTTTAATGCATCCTTAAACACATGCATGTTGTGTGTATAGTTGCGTGCTTTTTAATTTTAATACAAAATAAATCAATTTGATTTTAAAAAAATAAAAAATATTATAATAAATGTTGTCTGTTGACAATTTCTATCATATATTACTTAAAAAGAGTTTTTTTTGAATTGTTGTTACGAGAGAGCTTCTATGTCATGTGAGATTGCCCTAATGGGCTTGATTTTGGTATAATTGTGTATGAGTTGTCTTTGTATTATGAGATGTCGTTGGATTGTAGATGCTTCTTTCGTTGGTCGTTGGTTGAAGTTATAGTTTAACTTTGGATGCTTTTGACCTCCCAATTTCATTGGGGGGGGGGGGGGGGGGAGGGGGGGTTACATGACGCTTCTTGTTAGGAAGTAATGATGATAAAACACGAAATACAATAATAACTCACAAGACACAATATTAACATGGTTCGGTCAAGGTAACCTATGTCCATGGGCATGAGGGGAGTATTCTTTATTCATTAGTAGTGATGAGTTTTATGCAAAACAAATAAACTTAAACTCCTAAGTGTGCATGCAACCCTAATAAGGATCTATGTTTTCTCTTATTGAACCTATAACTATGAACATTAAAGGAAATCCTAATAACCCTAGTATATTTTCGAAAATACTAAGGGAGAGGAATTAGGGTTACATACCTTTTAGTTGTTGTAGTAGAAAACTAGAAATTCTCATTTGTTTATCTCTTGGAAGCAAGTACCACAAGTGTCGTGCCTCGAATGTAATCACACCCAAACTAGCAAGAGGAAAAATATAGAGAGAGGGGAATTGAGAGCCAAATTCGTCTAAGGATTGTAGAGGAAGGAGTCGACGAAAATGTAAAGGGATAGGTCCTTTATATAGCCGAGGAAACTTGGTGCCAAAACTAGGGTTTAAGGGAGAAACTTTAGATTCCCCAGCTTGGTGACCAAGCAGCCCATTCCCCTTATCCAAGGGGCTTGGACGAAAACTCTTGGGCTTGCCCAAGTGATTTTCATCCACCTCATCCAACAAGGTCCTTGGGCCTTCCTTCTTCAACTTTCAGTAAATAACCAAACAGACCCTGCACTTTTAATTAATCCAATTAATCCCAAAATTAATTACAATTAATTTCTGATTAATTATTAATTAAAAAATATGATTTCTAATTAATATATTATTATCATAATGCATTAATAAATCATTTATTTCAATTTATTAATCACATAATAAATTTTTCTCTCTCTCTAAAAGTTATCTGGTCCAATTGCTAGGTTTGAGGGTGACCCAAAAGGACTGTGCTATTATCAAAATGGTACGACACAATAGTATTATTGGGGCAGATACACAAATCACTTTCAATAGAAGAATTCAGGTAGGCGGATTGGTCTGATTGAAAAAGAAGCAGAAAAAATGAAACTGATAATCTTTTCTGGAGATATCCATTTGCCTGGAAAGACAAATAAGGCATTTTGATTGATATCGCCAGGAGGGGGGAAACCAAATTCTAGTATACATTCATAATGATCGACTTTACGAAGATCCCATTGTATTCCAAAAGCTCGTAGCATGGGTCCCGACAAACCCCAATTTATTGCTTCCTCTCCACCAATAATGCCTACTCCTACAACTCGTTCTAAAAAATGGGATTCCATGTAATAAGTTTCTGATATTCAACAATTACTGTTATTATAGTTATGGCTTAGACACCTAATCCACCAGTCTTCCACTTGGATAAGTCTAATAACAATAATTGCTAGTATAACTTCTAAACTAATCAGCAAATTGTAGCTTTCAAAAGTCGTTGTCGAACTCTGACCCAGTCAGTTACGTGTCATGAGATAAGTGATCATATAATCGTCCGTTCTGCAAGATATCATTCGGACATGAGACATGGAACATAATCAATATCATTGTCCAATACTTTGTTTCCCGATTTCTAATTTGTGATGATATAGGACTTCTAATTCGACACATCAATTTATTCCTGGCTGGGCCCGAAACTATAAGTGAACACCAAATCACCGACGGGCCCAAAGATATAACTTTCCCGTTATGGCAAAAGAAATGAAAAAACTATGACTCATATGCTTGCATCTTTTACTCATCAAATCATGTATGAGAATACATTTTATAACATCAAGTTACTAATGCGTTTACGTATTACCAATGTACAACCGACTTGTAAATTACAACTCATATATCTCCCTTCCAAGATCATAAGATATTATCGTATCATAATTACTCGTGATTAATTCCATGAAGTAATTCTCTGAGCGTGGGTTAATACAATACTTAAATCTTCATTTCTAAGTACTTCTTTTGAGCGTGATTAATTCCATGAAGTAATTCTTTTTGAGCTCAAAGTCCCATGCAAGCACGTAAAGTTTGTAACTTTACGTGCTAGATCGATTATAGAAGCTTGGATCTATCTTTTGATCAAAGGTTGTACATCAGAATTCAAGGATTTAGAGTGTGGACATGACTGACTCGGCGAGTCCGTTCTTGGACTCGACGAGTCAGAGGCTTTGAGCCCCATATCTGTTGAGAGTCAAAGGAACCCAGTTGAGTGTTAGAAGGGTTGTAATCGGACAGGAAGAGTTACCTAATGTATTGGACGTGATTTTAGACCTGGAGTTCATGGGACTCGACGAGTGCTAGAAGAGACTCGGCGAGTCCAAGGCAATCTTCTTAAGGATGAAGATGAACTCGACGAGTTGTTCATCAACTCGGCGAGTCGAGGACAGAACTTGTTCATCAGATGAAGGTGAACTCGACGAGTTGTTCATCAACTCGGCGAGTCGGATGAGTTTCATGCGATGTTCATGTGAGGGAGGAACTCGTCGAGTTGACGGCCCAACTCGACGAGTCGGGTCATGGATAAGGACGAGTAAAGGGTGAGGGACTCGGCGAGTTGACGGCCCAACTCGGCGAGTCGGGTCAACTTAAAGTTGAATTTGACTAGACTTGGACTGACCCTGTTTAGGGTTGTACTGGCTGTGTGTTGACTTGAAGGTCGTCGTGTAGGGATCGAGGAGTCGAAGGGAGTCGACTTGTGCGCCGAGGATAATTCAAATACTGCACGACATTGAGGTGAGTTACCTTCCAGTAGGGGTGGGTCTAAGGCCACAATGCCGGCCCACCAAAGAGGAGTATTTGTAAGATGATTGTCTTTGTGATAATTATCTTGGTTTGGTTATGTGCTTTGGTCACGAGTATTATCTGCATGATATGTTATGTGTATAGTAGGGATTAGGATCCCTGACATCGGCCCTTAGGGCTGTGGGGTAGGTCAGTACCCGGATATGCCTGACTGTATGATTGTACCTTGCTGTTGTATGCTAGTGGTAAGGGGTGGAATAGTCCTCAGTTATCGGTTGAAAGATACCGATGGCAGTTACCGGTTGAAAGATATTGATGACAGTTACCGGTTGAAAGATACCGATGATGGTTACCGGTTGAAAGATACCGATGACGATTACCGGTTGAAAGATACCGATGATGGTTACCGGTTGAAAGATACCGATGACGATTACCGGTTGAAAGATACCGATGTTGGTTACCGGTTGAAAGATACCGATGATGATTACCGGTTGAGAGATACCGATGATATTGTATGGTATGTGGTATGATGGGGGAACTCACTAAGCTTTGTGCTTACGGTTTCGGTTTTGGGTTTTAGGTACCTCTTCGTCTAAGGGGAAGGAGTCGGCGGCGTAGCATCGCATCACACACACATATGATTCCGCATGGAGTTTTTTGAGATTGTACTCTGATATGTTATTATTCTATGGCTTGGGTTTTCAGACATGATACATTGTTTTATGAGATGATGTGTTTTCACAGTATTTTCTTATGAATGTTTTTATGTGTTGGTTAATTAAAAAGAAATTTTTGGACCTGAAAATTGGGATGTTACACCCGTACTACTGAAAGCACAGGATCCATACTCGAATCGGTGAGAGTCTTGGAGAATCTCAGAATCTTATGGGTAGGAGAATTCTTGGTTATGCTTTGATCGTGGGAATAGCTGCTTTGCAGAATGAGGATGAGCACGTATGGGAAGGATCAGGGTTTGGTCCCGGCTCCGGTGGTGAGCCAGTTAGTGGAAGGACTGCCAGGGTTTTGAGTTCGCCTTGGATCTCTTGTATCAGGCGGCAAGGATTGATCGAGTGATCTATTGCACTTTCGGGACCGGAGACTATGTCTTGGGGGTAATTTGCAGCCCGGTTTAGAGCAGAGGTTGCTTCAGCTATTGCAGTTCAGCTATTGACGATTGAGCTGGTGAGTGTGTCAGGGTGCGAGACCCTGAATGTTGTGGATCCCTGAGCCCGAGGACGGAAGATTGATTAGGAGTACCTCAATAAAAGAGGTTCAGGTCAGGTGAATTTATTGGAGGGTCTCGGGCGGAGACCCAAGAGTTTGGATCAACACTTGAGAGGCCATCAGGGTCGTCTCCAGTGCAATGTTTGCAGAAACTGCGCCATAAAGTTTTTTTCCAAGGGTTTGGACTGTCATTGAGATCGGAATGAGGAGTTACATCATGTTCTCAGGGTGTTCCAGGTATCACAAAAGGAGGTGGTCAGGATTCCTTTAGATGTTCGTGGATATGCTAACTTCGGCCATTCCGGTGGATATTGGGTAATTGTATCGCTTGGGCATCGTGAGAAGCTGGATCTCGGGTCGTCTGCTATTGTCTGGGTTAGCAAGGGATTTCAGATGTCATTCAACATGTCGAGGAATATTTGAGAGATCTTCAGACGGACGTATCTCGCGGAGCAGATACCTCGTATACCGTGATTGCTCCGAGTCGTTGTCGGAATCTGTTTAGTGATCTGGGTTGCTATGGGTGTAGCAGGGATTGGTCATGTTTTCATGGATTTCCCACAAGGGGCAAGCCCATTATTTTGTTGCGATCAGAAGGGTGACAAGGAGGTCGACTGTTCGAGAATCAAACAGGAGCGATGAGTGCATCCGCTCCGGCTAATTTGAGGATCACCATTGGACGAGAGGGTAGAGTCGGAGCCCAGCAGGGAGGGGCCCCACTTTGCAGGGATAGGTAGGGGAGATCGGAACTCCAGCAGACAAGGGTGCGAGGTATGTACCCTTTTTGCATCCCCAACAGCGTTGCCTGTATCTAGTAGCGGTTATTTCTCATCAGCATGAATAGGCGTATCATTGGTTGTTATCTCTGGCGGTGGTTGGGTTGGACGCACCTTCAAGAAGAGCTATATGCCATTTGCATATTGTGAATTTGGGTGGATTAATACGGGGTCATCTACTGATATATCGCGGATTTTCCAGCAATTGAGTGTTATTTTGAGTATGGTCGGGGTTGGTTCAAGGGTTCGTAAAAGGGGATTTTGGCTAGGTTTCAGTAACCTTGGCAATTATGTTAGGAAAGCCTCTCAGAGTTGCCGAGGGAGAGAGAGGGATAAGCTGTCGCTGAAGTATTATGGAAGCATTTGACCTTTGGACTCCGAGATCTGAGTGTGATATCAGTGTGACCAGCTAGACTCATTGGCAGTGTTGGGATATAAGATGTGTTAGTTGGTTTTCGGGAATTGTGTTGTTATGGAAGGGTTATTCATGGTGTTCTAGCTTTGGTAAGCACCAATCATCAGCAAGGTGAGCATTGGAACGTAATGAGGATTGGGAATCGTTCAATTTTGTGCAGAGCGGACTTAGTTGAATCTAAGTGTGGGAGAACCGCCTAGGTATCCAGGTCAGAAGCGAGGGTGAAAGTGATGTAAGACTATGGGGGAGCCGTAGCATTCACTAATGGTCGGTTAGGGTATAGTGTTGAAAGACTGCGGGGGGAGCCGCAGCATTCACTAGCAGTAGAGAGTGTTGTAAGACTATGGGGGAACTGTAGCATTCACTAGCGGTAGAGAGTGTTGTAAGACTGCGGGGGTGCCGTAGCGTTCACGGATTCTTTCAGGTGATCTGGAATAGGGTAGGCTAGTTCCCAGGGTTGTGGGAGCGCCACAACTTAGTTAGGATCAGGACCGGAGGTGAATGATCGATCAGTTATCCGGGGGTGAGCCCAGACGTGTATGGGAGTTCAGGTTGGAACCGGTAGAGATCGCTGAGCTAAGGGTTGGACCTTGTGATACAAGATCTTGTGATCGAGCAGTGCATGTTTTTGTAGGGTTATGGCTGGGTAGCCCTGTTATGGGTTCTCATAAGAACCTGGTGGTTGGACCGGGTGCAAGACTGGAAGTCTCAGGGAATCGGCTAAGGATATTTAATTAATCAGTCGAGTAAAGGATGACGGGAACTCATGGGGCAGTATGCAAATGCCGATTCGAGGATCTCTTGATAGGAGCGGAGTAACAATTCGGATTTGGATAGGAACCCAAATCGAAATTCGTGCAAGATTTTTTGCTTCAGTGAGATGGGATGTGGGGCATCTATATGGCAAGGGCATCGAGGGCAGAATTCCGGGCCGGTGAACGGGTTGGTTGATGGTGGTTTAAGCCATTGTGATGTGTCTCGGGTGGCTCTATTTGTAATAGAGCCACGACATGTCGGAATCAGGAAATGGTAGATCGAAGGAGACCGGGTATGATGCAAGACTACAACTATTTTGGTAGTATTCGCCGTTTTGCGTCGGATTCAGTGGTGACTGGTTGTCACCCTATCCCGATCAAATGGATCAATCGGATGGAAGGAGATAGGACAATCATGGTTAGACGAGGCATCCTTCGGAGGTCGCAGGGGACTGCTGAGTGTGTTTTGGCTCAACAATCGGGTAGGTGTCAAGTGTTCCGGATTGTTGGCAGATAGGTTGGGATTAAGGGGGTCCCCGATTGTTATTCATGAAAGCTGTCATGTGGCAGCACTTGCTTTCGGTTAACAATTAAATACATATATGTATTTAAATTAGCGATTTCGTTAGATAAAGTGTTAGAAAAAACACTTGCTTTCGGTTAAGGAATGTTACCGGGACTTGATTGAATCGAGGAAAGTGGGTTTTCAGTCTAATGCATCACTTAGGAAGTGTTTACGGCCGTGAATGGGGTTTACGGCCGTGAAGGGAGTTTACGGCCGTGAACGGTTTACGACCGTGAACTGCCTCTCGAAGGGTTTACGGCCTTTCAGTGATTTGGGGTCTGGGTGTGGAATTGCTTGTTAATCATTAGCCGCAATAGATCGATGACTTTGTTCATTGGGAAGCCTCAAGGTATGGTGAGTGGGAAGTATTCTATTTGGGCTGGTTTTCTTGTGGAACCAGTTCGATGATGGTTCGAAGGGGGCAATGTGTCCGGGAGATGGACCATCTCGAGACTTCAGATTTCAGATGGATGAGAGCCGGAACTATATTGAGAAGCCGGTTGTGATTCTTGATAGGAAGACAAAGGGTCTTCGTAATAAGGAAATAGGGCTGGTAAAGGTGCAATGGCAGCATCGAAGGGGCTCCGAATGGGCATGGGAGCCGGAAGAGGAGATGCGTGAGCACCATCCCTATTTTTTTGAGTCAGCAGACTTCGAGGACGAAGTCTAGTTCAAGTGAGGGATACTTGTAACACCTATTCCATGTATTATTGGATCTATTTGATTTTAGGGTTTTGGCCGTGGACCCGGCAAGTTGG
Source organism: Lactuca virosa (assembly GCF_052849685.1). Taxonomy (NCBI): domain Eukaryota; kingdom Viridiplantae; phylum Streptophyta; class Magnoliopsida; order Asterales; family Asteraceae; genus Lactuca; species Lactuca virosa. The sequence continues at coordinate 92,704,402 of NC_136432.1, read as the reverse complement.
AGGATCAACTCGTCGAGTAGAAGTATTAATTTCGGACGCGGGATCGGGACCTACTCGACGAGTCGGAAGGCCCCGACTCGGGGATTAGGAGTTGTAAAGAGAAACCCTAACTTTTAAGGGTTTGTGCCCTATATAAAGGACTTATGGCTTATTTGTGGCCTCCTTCAGCAATTTACTACCCAGAGGAGAGCATTTTCGGCCGTAAACCCTCTTTTGGTGAGAAAAAGAGCCTTTGTGAGCATCTTTTGGAGGATTGTGGAGATTGAAGGAGAAAGAAACAGGAGAGGAGCTATAGATCCAACATCTATGTCATATTGGCCATCAGTCTAAGGTAAAAAGTCGTGGCCTTTACCTCTAATTGCTTAGATCTCCTTTCTTGGAAGTGAATGTCCATTTTTGGGAAAAAAATGGAGTCAAGCTTGAATCTGGACTTATGGTTCCAGATCTGCACCTCCTTAGGTCCCCAATGGCATAAAGTTGCTCCATTTATGCAATTCAACCTCTTTCCATGCAGTGAAACCTTGTTTGAAGGCTAGTTTTGGTGTTATGGCCATGAGGGGCCTTGCATGCATGTAAAGGTTTCAACTTTACGTGACATCTACATTACAGAAAGTTAGATCTGAAGTTTGGGACGCTAGATCCCACTGGCAAAGGCCGAAAACGAGTGGGACTAAAGGAACTCGCTGAGTCCTTTAATCAACTCGGCGAGTCTGCCAAGGAGTTTACGACCAAGGGATTTTCAGCTGGATGGGTTTTCTGTCAGGATTTTACGGTTGAGAGTTTGCGGCCGCGAACATTAGGGAACTCGACGAGTCACTCAAGTGACTCGGCGAGTTGACGAGTTAAGCAAGAACTCCACGAGTGGCTGGCTATACTCGACGAGTTGAGGTCAGCATGGACTGCTGACCTTGACGGTGGACATTGACTTTGTCCAGGGTTGACCTGAGGGTATTTATGGGTTTGTGTCAAGTTAATCACCTGGTGATTATGGACAGTTGAGTAGGAGCAGCGTGTGGGATATGTCTGACTTCAGCTATGAGTTCAGCATTCGAGAGGTGAGTCTTCTCACCATACCAATGGGTCTAAGGCACTAAGGCTGGCCCATTTATCTAGTTGTGATGATTATTGCGAATGTGCTATTGATACATTATGTATTTATGTGAAGACCATGCGGGGGTTCCCATGGAAAATAGTTATATATGCAATATGCTAGTTGATTGTGAGGTATTTGGTATGCTAGTTGCGTTTGTGATACTTGCATGGAAGACCCCGGGGGGTTCCTGAGGCAGGTGGACATAAGACCATGTGGTGGTTCCCGTGGCTTTCCAGGCTAAGACCATGTGGGGTTCCCATGACAGTGGGCGAAGACCACGTGGGTGTTCCACTGGCACCGGGTGTAAGAACTTGGAGGGTTTCCAGGGCATCCTTATATGTTTGTATGTTTAGCTCATATGTTTGTATGTATATTTTGCATTATGTCTTATTTGGTAGGAAGACCTTGTGGGGGTTCCCAAGACAGGAAGACCATGTGGGGGTTCCCATGGCAGATAAGATCACGTGGGGGTTCCCGTGGCACTAGGAGTAAGACCTTGGAGGGTTTCCACGACTTCCTTTCATGATTATATGTATGGCTTATGTGGTAGAGATAGCTTTTACATCTAATATGATATACGTTATGTGGATTGTGTGTGGGGTATGCTCTGGGAGACTCACTAAGCTTTGTGCTTACGGTTTACAGTTTCGGTTTCAGGTATCATCGATTTTGAAAAGAAGAGCTCGGATTGATCGCAGTGCACACACCTATGATTTCCGTAATGAATGATTTTGGGATGAACTCTGATAAATGTTTTACTTAACGATGATTTGAAATGTTCGAAATAAATGGTATCAATGTTAGCTATATTAAAAATTAAATTTTTACCCTTGATTTTTGGGTTGTTACACGAAGCATATGAGATTTGACTCATTATGTCTCACATAAGGATTTGATATCTATTCTGTCTCTTGCTATAATATTTCCATATATCGAACTTCCTATGTTGAACCATTTCATATATGTCTATGACTAAGTTCTATTAAACCATACAATCTAAACTTTTAGATTTGAAACGGAGTATAAGTGCCCTCTCCCTTAAGTCTATTATAGCGAAACAATTCCCAAACTTTGCAATTTGCAAATTGAAAAACTTTGTTTCCTACGAATAGTATTGTCAACATGCAATACTAGCATAACAGTTATGCACCCACTAGCTTTGACATGTACCCATAAGTCAGCTGGAATTATGGAAGTCAATACTCTTGTCTTTCTTACTGAACTATAGATTTTTGTTAAGTGATGCTTCGATAAGTCTTCAACGAGACTTCTTAAGCTTATACACCTTCATTGGATAGCATATGTGTGTGTGTGTGTGTTTAAACCATTTCAAAACGCATAACTATAAGCTTGAAAGTCCAAACAATTCTTTCCCATTTCTCACAATTTTAAATATGAAGAGGAATGTCGTAATCATATTATGAATTTGAGAATGCAATCAACAAAACCACTAACTATGTTGATCTTTATCAGATCTTTATAAATCTACTAGCGAAAGTGATTACTCATAATCATTCTTACAAATTAGAGCGAAACCTTTTCCACCTAGATTTTATGGTGTATACGTTCCCATCCATGTGAATCCATCATTTGCAACCAACAATCATAAGACAAGGTTTAGGAAAAAACCAAATTCAAATTTAGCTTTCCTTTCGTGGACCGAACTTCTTAATTCTAAATTTCTTGCCCACTGGTAGCACAAGGGCCTACCAATGCTTCCATGTTGTTAGCAGCTCACCCATATTGATCAATGTACTTTCACTGACCAACGTGCCTTTTGTTTTTGCTGTGAAATGAAAAACATAGAGCTCAAAAGCATCGCCAACTTATCTGGAAGGTGCACAAAAATAAGAACGTGTCAACTTAACATGATAGGTTATCAACTTCAGGTCGTGTGCTAGTGATAAGTAAAAGGTTTATTGTCGACTGACTCCTGAAACTCTCAATGTCAATAAGACTCCCATTGACTTCTTTACATATGAGTTTTCACTCGAGGAACATTCCTTGATGACTAAAACAAATATTAAAAAGTTTGTGTGGATTCTCGACAAGAAAACACTTAACAGAATCTGTCTCAGTTTATTCTTTGTTTCTCGATTAATGAAAAACATCACAACTCTAGTTCTATGTGTGCTAGTGTAAGAAAAAAATCTTTACTCCACATATTTCAAAGTGTTTTCAACCTTCTTAGTTAGAAATGAGCCTCAAGATACGATTTGTAGTAACTAGAGTATCAATCTAAGACTTGATTGGAAACGAAGTATGATTTATCTCTTGATTGAACTATTTCGACAATATCTAATTCCTCTTCTTAGTCATAAAATTGTACTAAGATTTTCATTGAGGAGTCCGTTTTGATATAACATCACAATTACTAAGATGATCATAAAACGTGATACTAACACATTCTTCTTTTTTCTCAGATTAGAAAATATTTTATCTTTCTTCCTTACAGATTCTTCTTATTCTTTCTGCTACTCTTTGAATATTTTCAAAGTATCAGAATTATGCTTAATCTTATAAACACAACCATATTTACTGAAACATCAGTAAATCATGACAAATAGAGTTATCATCCTTTGTGGTGGATCCGAATAGTCGATATCAACATGTATTGGATCCATTAGTCATTCACTTGACTCACATAAACATGTGATTAATGAATTAGTCATAATTTTCTAATGAACAAGATTCTCATACACTTATACAATGCGAATTGTACAACACCAAGTACCTGTCCAGTTGGTGGTGATATTTCTTTTCACTTGGTAAATTATGACAATACCACAAGCAATATCATAAGAATCAAATCCACAATTAATATTGCTAATATTAGAAATGTAATCAACACTTTCATAAATGCCATTGCAAGAAAATGTATAAAATGAGGCAACCAAATAAACCAAAATTTCACTTTTATTGAAAATGAATGAAAAAAATTGGAACTTGTCCTTACAAAGCATAAAATGAAAAACTGCATTTCTAGACATCTTCGAAGAGTAATAGCAATCTATTAAATTATCATAATTCCGTATTAGCAGCTCCAAAATCTAATCATCGAACCATGTGACCACAGTCCATTTCCCTGATCAGATTCAACACACTCTACATAAGTTTCCTTCTTTCTCTTAGATCCTACAATAACATCGAAATGTGATGATCACATCATGTATTAAGAATCTATGAATACGATCTTGTTAGCATAATGAAGTTTAGATAATGGATGTACCTAAAGTAGAGTCACACAACTTGACTTCACTATCTCTGAGATCTTTCAGGTACATTGGGCAACTTCATGACCAATGTCCCTTCAATTGGCAACAGAAACATATGGACTCTTTAGGGTTAACAAATGAAACTATCTCAAAAATAGCCTTTCTATTTACCATACGATCAAACAGTTTGACCTTGGCCGATCTCTTTCCATTGGGAAGAGAAACATTTTCTTGACCACCATTGTCAAACTCCATGGAAACTTTGGAATCAGACCCTTTAAGCATCTCTGCTTCAGATGTGCTCTTAAGCATTTTTGATTCAACAACAATCAAAATTTAGGTCATATCAATTAGGGTCACATCAATGTTCATCATATGAAAGTTCTCAATGAACAGTTCATATGACATTGGAAGCGAAAGAAGAACCAAATCAATGGCTTTCTCCCTTGGGAAAATGACACCCATTCTATCCAATTTGTCAATGTCCGATTTCATTTCTAGAACATGCGCACATATAGAATTTCCATCTTGATATCTACTCGTCAATAGGGATTGAGTAGTTTTGTATCTTTCAACTCGAAGAAAGTGTGACATTGGGAGAGTCACTAGAGGGGGGGGGGTGGAAGAGTTGAGGAAGCAAGATGTCCAGTTCCACCATTTCCCAAAGAAGAGAAAACATTTTTACATCGATTAGAAAGTGGAAGATCATATTCAGAAGGAAGATGAAATTTTTTCCAAGGGAACGATGAAGACCATTATTGTCTTGACTTGACATCTATATTGGGAGAAAATACAATTCAAGTCAGTTGATTTTAATCCTTAATTATTAACGCTTAAATTTAAATTAAGTCTAGGATCCATATTTTCGATTCGAACTTTGAAGCGGGATGCCATAATCAAATTCAAATCTATTTTAGGTAGGTAAGGCTTTTACCAATTTCAATCTTATGAAACTCCTAGGTCTTTTGAGATTCATTAAATCTTATCAATGAAATGTTTAATCTCAGATTATCCTCTCACTTTTGTGACTGAGATGCCGATGATCACAAACGAGATGTAAATAACCATGCAGACCCGCTTGACAACCTTGATGTCATTTACCATCTCACATTAATGTGCCGGTTAAGCATAAACGCTCCGCCAACAATGATAATTTTCAAGATGTCCATCATATCTCCTTATAGTTCTATTAGTGTGTTGGTTAAGCACACACGCTCCACTAACGACATATAAATCATGAGTGTGTTTTTCATGGATTAGCATACTTTTCACATTTTTTCTAAAGTAACTAAGAGTGGGATTTTTAATAAAATATTTAGTTACTTTTATAGCATTATACTTTTAATTAGAATTAGTGTCCTATCAAACCCGTAAGGCTAACGACCCTCCACCATACAAGAGAGCGGTCGGTAAGAATGGATACCTAATGGCGATCATTTTATATGCCGCTTCCTTAAACTCCCATTATAGTATGGATTCGTGAATGATGCGTACTAGCGGTTTGGCTGACTTAGTCTTATACATATTGTAACATCCCGACTCCCAGGTATGAAATTTTAAGGATTTTTGCACATCACATAAGACCTACTTGACGAGTTGGAGGCCCCAACTCATCGTGTAGAAACTAATAAAGTCGCGTGGATTATGTAGCCTACTCGACGAGTTGGAGGACCCCAACACGACGAGTTGAGGCTGTGCATGAGAACCCTAATTTTTAGGGTTTGCACCCTATTTAAAGGACCTTAAGTCCCCTCACCAGCCTCCCTTACCACCTTACTGTCCATAGAGAAACCCTAATCGTGCTTTATTGCGTTCTTGAGTGTTTGTGTGTCTAAAAAGTGTCATTTGGTGCATTTGTTGAAGAAACTTGAAGGGACTAGTGCATAGCTAAAGGAGGAAGCTGTAGATCCGAAATTTACACTGTGTTAACAACCATTTGGAGGTAAAAAGAATTTACCTTGACTTTCCATTTCTTAGATCTTCTCCAACAGAAGTATAGTGTCTTTTAGCCCATTTTGGATCCACTTTTGGAAGATGACCATGATTCGAAGTTGTAACTTCAGATCTGGACAACTCCATGCCCCTTAGGCCTAAAGACTCAAGCTTTATCAAGCTATTGGCCATCCTCCATGCCCTAAACCTCTTATAGAGCTTAATTTTAATGTTTTAGCCTCATGAAGCCTTCATGCACGTAAAGTTAGCAACTTTACGTTGTATTTCAGTCCTAAGGGACTAGATCTGTAATTTGGGGTTTTGGATTCAACTGGAAAGGACTGAATATGAAAGGGCTGAAGGAACTCGATGAGTTGCATAGACAACTCGACGAGTTGAGTTGGGTTTCCTGCTTTCTAGATTCTAAGTGGATGCGCTGAGTTGATGAGATAACTCGACGAGTTAGTTAGGGTTTTTCCCGGTTCTCTGAGTTCTGAAGGAGCTTGACGAGTTACTAGCTGCACTCAACGAGTTGGGTCAACATGGACTGTTGACCTTGACTATTGACTTTGACATTAACCATGGTTGACCAAGTTTGACTTCTGAGGTTATTTCGGTAATTTGTGATCTTGATGGAATTGGTCCTATGGTGGTTGTAGGTGGTTGAGTTTGTAGCTGTGATTCAGGAGGGAGATCTTTTTAGTTCAGTTTGACATTGTGAGGTGAGTTTTCCTCACTATACTAAAGGGTCTAAGGCACCAAGGACGGCCCTTTTGGATTGTTATCCTGGTTATAGTATGCTTGTATGCAGTTATGATTTGTTAGATCGGTTTCCTGGTAGATAGCATGTTGTTATGCTATTATGATCTGTTAGATCGGTATCCTCGTAGATAGGATGATGTTATGCTTAGTGGTCTGTATGATCTGTGTTTGTCTATTGATTGTTTATGTGCTATAAGTATGTCGACATATGTGTGAGTGTGGTTGGGTTGAGGCAGTCCTGCTTTGTGTTGAAGGCCAACAGACCCAGGGCGGCTCGGATAGACTGAAGGCCCTGCGAGGCAGTCCAGTCAGACCGAAGGCCCGACAAGCGGTCCGGATAGGATGTAGGCCCTATGAGGCGTTCCAGATGTGCCAAAGGCTCGGGAGCGGTCCAGATAGGCTGTAGGCCCTACGAGGTGGCCCAGTCAGGGTGATAGCTCAGTATGTGTGATGTTATGTTATTTGTTTGGGTATTGGTACTTTATGGGAACTAACTAAGCTTCGGGCTTATAGTTGTTGATTTTGTTTCAGGTACTTCGGATGATCGCGGGAAGGAGAAGGCTTGATTGTGAACCTCCTCACATTTTATGATTTTGATTCCTGGGATTCTCTGGTATGAAACTATATTGAAAACATTTTGTAATAACTAACGGTTTTTGGATGCTTGAAAAAGTTTTAAATTAGCTTGAATTTTATGGATGATACAAGTTGGTATTAGAGCCTTGGTTTGAGTGAATTGGAGGAACACTCATGTGAATCCAGTGTCAAACTAAGGAAAAGATTTTCAAAATGGTTTTCAAAATACTAAGGGAGGATGCAAGGTGTACGATCAGCCGGAGCCAGTATGTAGACCCCAAAATACCATATTGTTAGTTGATATTGTGATATGTTAGAACAGCATGCTAGTGATAGGCTAGGGGTCTTCAGTAATTGCATGATTATATGATGCCTGATAGCCTAGGGTTTTTCCTTATATGAAATTGACAACATTACTGTAGTTGCTTAGTGTATGCATCATGTTTGCATATAATTAAGATCTTATAGCCTGAGAATGTTTGGTTTGGCCTTATTTCCTGTTCTTGTCTGATGAAGGGCTTAGGGTAGGATCAGATATTCGAATGTCTATATGGTCCAACGTTATGTATGGCTAGCGTACACGAGTGCTACAGGGTTGGTGAAAGTTTCATGGATGAGTTGTACAGGGTCAGTCAGCCAGTTGTGACATTTAGCCTTCCTCTAGGAGTGAGGATTGAGCGCTCACCTATGCTTATGTATATTGTTAGGGCGTTGTGATGATAGTTGAGACAAATATGGGTAGGTGTGAAAGGTAGTATGGGCCCGTACTACTGAAAGCACAGGACCCATACACGTAACAAGGAAGTCACAACCCCTAGGGCTTTGTTCGGAGTTGGTTCCCCGTTATTATATGGAATGTATAATATATTCCTGATATATTTTCAGCATGGTGGTTACGAGGTGATTTGTGACCGGATCGGGATCAGGAGATGGCAGTCAGGGTGGACCAGCAGTGCTCGAGACCATTGGTCAGATGAGACCAGATGAGTTGGATGCCAGGATTAGGGAGATCATGAATGATGAGGTTGCTACACTGTTCCGAGGTCAGTTGCTGGAGATGTTTGGGTCTATTAAGACCGCTATGGGTGAGTACTTTGATGAGCGCTATGCAGCCCTTGCTACCACGGTTGTCACTGCAGCTTCCGCAACCGTAGCAGCTGTAGGTAGTGCAGTCAGGCTTTACAGTACCGGGACTTAGATAACACGAAGCCCTCGAATTTCGATGGGATTCAGGACCCGATCGTAGAAATGTAGTGGCTATCTGACATTGAGGGGTGCTTTTTCACATGTTCATGTCCTACTGACCAGAAGGTCAGGTGTGCTCTAAACCTGCTAAGGTCTGGAGCAAAGGAAAGGTGGAGATTGATGACGGGGTCGTATTCTGATGACCAGAGAGCTACGGTTACTTTGGATCAGTTCGGAGAGATGTTCCGCTCTCGCTACATTCCGCGGGTTGAGCGGGAGCGGCTGGCACAAGAGTTTTTGGATTTGAGACAGGGTACCGAGTCGGTGACATAAGTCACCAGGATGTTTACTGAGAGGGCGATGTTTTTCCCATAGTTTGCTTCAGAGCAGGCTCAAATGACTCGTTATCTGAGCATGCTCAAGACTGACATCAGACAGTTTGTTTCTACCTAGGAATGTGATACTTTGTTGGATTTACAGGAGGCCGCCAGGCGGTGTGAGCTCGAGATTCAGTTGCAGTTGAGGGAGCAGAGGCAGTCCTCGGCGCTGAAGCGGCACAAGGCCTCTGATTTGAGGCTGAGAGGTCAGCATGGTTGCACTTGTGGGAAGTGTGGGAAGGTTCATTCTGGAGCATGTCGATTTTGTTGGGTTTTGTATACTACAACATCCTATGGTGCACATACAACCATAAATGCCTTGGATCTATGTTTTATCTAATTATACATGTAATGGTATTTCCAAAGAATTAAGCGTATAACTAGCATGCAATTGACATAAACAATATGAAATACTAGTTAGGATGACATACCTTATATGGAGCTTGAAACCTTGTTGTATTTGGCCTTAAGAGCTTAACACCAAAAGTATGAATGCGTTAAATGGCTCACAACTCACCTAGGACAAAGGTGGCTCTTGAGAGATAATGTCCATGCACCAAAACACCTCATGAACTCCAAGAGTATGTGTGTAGGCATTTTTTGGCTGAGGAGTACATATTTATATGTTGGATTCCAAGGGTTATGGGTATAACCTAAATCCATACCCATGGGTATTATGATCCATGGTTCATTCGACCCAACTCTTTATGTGTCCATACATAAACTTGGTCCAACATGGATCATAAGCCCAACACATATAAATATAACTAATTACCATCATTAGTCGCCTTAGATTTAATTAGTCTCTTTTGGTCACTAAATTAATTCCAAATTAGTTCTTCATCAATACTAATTAAAACATATGATTTCATATTAATATATTAGAACTTATAATATATTAATAAATCATATATAACCTTCTCTCAAGAGTCCGTCCTAACAAATTGTCCTGGTGTTATGCAACCCAAATGGACCATGCTACTCTCGGGTCGAGTACATACAAATAATAGTTATGGGCTTAAACATCTAATCCAACAGTCTCCCACTTGGATAAGTCTAAAACTATTATTGCAAACACGACTCCAAAATCCCGACTAGCAATCGTAGCTCTTAAAACTGATGTCGAACTCTGACCTATTCAATGACGTGTCCATTAGATAAGGGATCATATATTCCTACATTCTAGATATCATATGGACCGAGACATGGATTATAATCATTCTATCTGTCCATCTGTTGTTTCCCAATTTCTGATTTATGACGACCGACTAACTGAACAAATCAAATCAGCCCAGGCCCGACCGAGCACTTAGGGTTGTCATCACTAAATCATCGAGGGGCCCACATATATCGCTTTTATCCATATGGGGTAAAAGGAACGGATAAACTTCGACCCTAATGCTCGCTTGTACTTACTCATCAAGTTACACACAATGATATGTTTTATAACATCCAAGTTACTGGTGCGTTTACATATGTCAATGTGCAACTGAGTTGCAACTACAACTCACACGTCTCCGTTTGAAGAATATAAGATATTATCGTCTCATGATCACTCGTGATAAAATCTATGAAGTGATTCAAATGAGTGTGGGTTTAATCCAATACTCGAGTCTTATTCCAGGAGCACTCATGAATACTGCAGCTATGTCTAATACATCTAGACATACTACAAACCCATTCATGACAGTCTTGCCTTAATACCTACTTCCAAAGTATGACCGACTGTGGACGGTTTGAATAACCTAGTTATTCGGGAAGTTAAAACATGCAAAGTGAAACACAAGAATAATACTAATCCTATATGGCCCCAAAACTTTTGAGTCATATTGATTACTTATTATTCATTGTATAATGTTTCAAATTATCAACTTAATACTTGAAATAAAACAACAGTTGTCCCATGCTACAAGCATGCACACTATGGTTCTTTCTTTGTGGAATAGATCAATTGAAAACATTTCAATGATGCTCATTTCACAATTCCAAATCCTTATGACAAATGTAAGAATACAAGATTCTTTGCCAATCTGTTAGATTCTAAACTTATATGCAATGATCCTCTTGTAATGACTATGCTCAAAAGTCACAAAGACTTGGAAACAGATATTACAAAGTATTCCAATGGAGAGCAATTCCATTGAAACGAAGTCTCACATTCAAAGTACATTCCTTTGAACATCCTTCTTTGATTAAGTTTTCTAATCATACACAGATTTAAATAATAACTTCCACTTATGGAAACATTTCCATATTCCCATTTTGACTATCAATTCTGAACAAGAGTTGCCTCTTTTCAGAATATGTCAAAATGGTCCTTCCAAAATTAACACTATACTTCCAACTGTCCATGAGCAACCAATATTTGGTAAGCCTCAGATTGTCCTCGACAATTGCTTAATCTTTTTAGTCATATACAGTTCTGGTCCTTTATCCCTCTTAATGCCCTAGGCATTTGGAAAATTCAGAACACATAGAAATATTATATCATATGCAATCGATCCTATACCCGAAGCATATGGGATACGATTCATAAAGACATGATACTAGACCAGTCTTTTGCTATAATTTTTTTATTTGCCATGTTCTCAAAATTCGGACTATGAAGAGGGATGCCGTAATCATAATCGAATATTGAGAACGCAATTAATATTTCCATATATAGAATTTACTTATGTTGAATCATTCCGACATAACATTTATATATATACTTGACTAAATTTGATTAAAATCTCAATTTAAGGTTTTAGAATTGGAATGAAGTATAATTTCCTCTCCCTTAATTATAGCAAAACAACTTTTCAAACCCTGCAACTTTGCAAATTGAAACTTTTGTTTTCTATAATTAACATTGCTAACTTGCAACACTTAACATAATAATCATGCTCCCACTAACATGATAATTTTCTTCTTATCAGTATAACACTTATGCTCCCACTAGCTTTGACATGTATCTAGAAATCAGCTGGACTTCTAGAAATCAATACTTTATTGACTTTCATTACCAAAGTTCAGGTTTCTGATACGAGATGCTTCGATAAGACTTTATCTAAGCTTCCCAAAATCATACACCTTTCCTTAGATAGCTCACATATGTGTCTAAACAATTATTAAGAGGGATGTCGTAATCATAATGTTTTGCCCTTTTGCCATTTCTCACAATTCGAACTATGAAGAGGGATGCCATAATCATAGTCAAATTTGAGAATGCAAATACCACAACTGCTATCTCTTTAAAAACTACTTAGTGAAATCGTTTCCTCACCATCATTTTCATGAATCGAAGAGAAACCTTATGACACTTAGATTTTATGGTGTATGTGTTCCTATCCATGTGAATTTGTCATAACCATAATCACAAGACAAGGTTAGTGACAAATCCAAACTCATATGGACTGAACTTGTTCAATCTTAACTTCTTGCCACCTGGCAGAACAAGGGCCTACCATTGCTTCCAAGTAGTTATGCAAACAACTGAGAACTCATAGAACTCACATGCATAGTCAACTTCAACTGGAATGGGCACAGAAACAAGAATATGTCAACACGATAATTATAAACCTCAAGTCGTGTGCTTGTGATAAACAATACCCTTGATTAGTTTTTGAAACTTTTCAAGATCTTTAAGACTCCCACTGACCTCTTGACATATAAGATTCACTTTGTCAAGGAACATTACTTGAGAAACAAATATTCAAGAGTTAGTGCCGATTCTTATCAAGATAAACACTTCACACAATTGGCCTTAGTTGGTCTTTGTTTTATCCAAAACATCACAACTTACCAATTTCAAATGTACAAGAGTTGAAAACATTTTACTCTACATTTGATAAGTGTTTTGAACCTTCTCAACATTATGTCACTCAAGGCTCGATCTTGGAGTGTTACTCTAAGACTCAATTTTTAGAACGAAGTATGATTCTTTTTTTCATTTAAGCATTTCAACAATTCACGATTCCTCTTCTTAGTCAAACAAATGCACTAAGATGTCCTTAGAGGATCAATTATGATATGGTTTTTCCTGATCATTAAGATGATCATAAAACATGATACTGAAGTACTCTCCCATCTTTCCAGATTGGAGAAACTTTTATCTTTCTGTCTAATTTGATTCTTCTCATTCGTCCTGCCATACATTGAAACTTTTCCAGTGTTTCAGAATTATACTTAAACTTGTAAGCATAACCATATTTAGTAAACTTTAGCAAATCATGACAAATAGTCTTATCGTTCTTTGTGGTGGACCTGATCAGTCCACAACCAAGTGTACCCGATCTCCTAGTCCTTCACTTGACTCACATATACATGTGAACAAAGAATTAGTCTTAATTTTCCAAAGATGAAAATTTTCATTCATCATACAATACAAGTTGCATGATTCCAAGTTTCTATCCAACTGAAACTTGGGTGATGAGAATCTTTCCTTATTTGGTAAATTATGACACTACCACAAACGAAAGAATCAAATCCATTTTCCAATATTGCTATCAATGGAAACATGTAAATAACAATTTTCACAAATGCCATTGTAAGGATACTTAAAATAAATAAAATTTGCAAATTTTCCTTTTATTTTAAAATTGCGGAAAAACTTATCCTTACAATGCAAATACATATGAAAACTATGTTGTTATCTATTCCTAAGCAATCTATCATAACTCTTAAGCAGCAGCTCAAAATTCTGATCTTCGAATCATGGGATCGAAATCCATCTTCGCAATCCGATTCAACATACTCTTCTTCTAAGCTTGCTCTCCTTTTTTGATTCTACAAAACATCAAAATGCGACCTAGCTAGTCACATCATGTAATAAGAATCTCGAAATAGGAATTTAATAGAGTTAGATAGTGGACTTTACCTGAAGTAGAGTCAAACATTTTGATTTTACCATCCTTGGATCTTTCAGGTAAATACCACAGCTTCACAACCAATGCCCCTTCTCTTGGCAATAGAAACATATGGACTCTTTAGTAATGGTACATGAGACTATCTCAGACGTAGCCTTTCTCTTTACCATTTGGTCAACTGGGTTGACTATGGCGATCCCTTTCCATTGAGAAGAGAAGACTTTTCTGGACTTCCAATGTTTCCATTGTCAATGTCCATGAATGCTTTACCAGTGTTCCAACCCATTGCTGATTCAACAGCAATAAGCAAATGGGTAAAATCATTAAGGGTCATGTCGTGGTCTGACACATAGTAGTCCTTAAAGAAGCCACTATATGACTTAGGAAGTGATTGAAGGACCCAGTCAACAACCAACTTCCTTTAGACTTCGACGACCAACTCTCCCAACTTGTCAACAGGGATTGAGTGACCTTGAACTTTTCAAGAAGTTGTGGGTAAGGGAGAATAATTGGAGGAGGTGGAGGAAGTGAACTATGATTTCTAGTCCCATTAATACACAAAAAAGGGATTAATCTTTCACCTTGATCGCCATTTGGGATATCATCTTCATTAGGAAAGCTTTATCCTAAAGGATAAGGAAGACCATTGTTGTCATAACTAGACATCTATGAGGGAGAAATTCTAGTTTATTTGATTTAAGTCCTTAATATAACACCCAATATGAAATATTAAGGCTAGGACCCAACACAATATTTTATAACTTGGAAGAGGGATGCCGTAATCCAAGCTACAAAATATTTGAAGGTAGGTAAATGACGATTTACCAATTTCCACCATGAAAAACGAAATTTAACATTAGGTTTTAAATGAATTGAAACTCCTAGATTTCTTGAGATTCATTGAACTATTCAATGGCATGTTTAAATCTCGATTGTGCCCTTCAAGTTTGTGACTGGGATGCCGAGGATCACAAAAAAGGAGTGAATAACCATGCAAATTAACTTGGTACACTTAATGTTACAACCACCTAATCAATGTGCTGGTTAACCACACACGCTCCATTGATCTATGATTAACATCAAGCTACCCTTTGCCACACATTGTCAGTCCCAGATTAGTGTGCCGGTTAACCACACATGCTCCACTAACGACTTAACAAGGTGCAAAGTGCAATTTCATGGGTTAGCACCAAATTCATATTTTCCTAAAGTAACTAAGATTGAGAATTTAATAAAGTTTAGTTACTTTATATTTATCATTATACTTTTAATGAAGGGAGAATTAATGTCATGTCATATCCGTTCGGCGAACGAACCTCTACCAGTCAAGGAAGAGGTGGGTGAGAGTTAACACCCATTAAGCTGCCATTTTATAGGCAACAACCTTATACCCCCCTTATAGACCGGCTTCGTGAATGAGGCCTACTAATGGTAAGACTGACTTACTCTTATATATATATATATATATATATATATATATATATATATATATATATATATATATATATATATATATATATATATATTAAACTTAATATTATAATAGTATAAGGGTTGAATTTTAATTTTTTAAAATTCTAGGGGTTGGAATTATAGTATACATGGGGGGGGGGTAACTTTACAAATTCTAAAACTTGAGGGCAAGTTTTGAACAATTCAAAAACTTTTGGTTTCCATAACTTGTGAGTCTAATATGGTTTTTATGGAAGACTTTTGTAGTTCCATAACTTGAAGACAAGTTATGGAAGACATAGAAAACATTTTATGATGACATTAAAAATAGAGACTCTTCCATTTTCATAACCTATGAGACTTAATGTGCGTTTTAAATGAAAAAATCTTCATTTTCCATAACTTGAGGAGAAGTTATGGAGTTCATAAAAACCATTAAGATCAATTATTCCAATTAACACAAAAATCAAATAATTTTTCTATGAACAAGATTAAACTCATAAGCAAAGATAATTCAGATCAACAATTTTCAAGAACTTAGCTAATCACATAAACTAACACATATCTTGAAACTTTGACAATCATCCTTTATTTGGATGAGGATAATTATTACCATAGCATCAAAATCAAATTTTATGAAAAAAAACATTTCGTGGTAATGATCTAAATCCAAAACAGGACAAAAAAACTTGAAAATCTGTTGTCAGGGGCTCCAACTTGTCGAGTGCAAGAACAAACTCGGCGAGTTGGATGCATTTGTTCTTCGACTCGGCGAGTCCACTGTCCAGAACAACACAAAATCGATTCTTTTGCTCCGAAAACAAATAATTACATCAAAGATAATAGAAAACAACCCATGGCTCTGATACCACTGTTGGGTTTTGTATACTACAACATCCTATGGTGCACATACAACCCTAAATGCCTTGGATCTATGTTTTCTCTAATTATACATGTAATGGTATTTCCAAAGCATTAAGCCTATAACTAGCATGCAATTGACATAAACAATATGAAATACTAGTTAGGATGACATACCTTATATGGAGCTTGAAACCTTATTGTATTTGGCCTTAAGAGCTTAGCACCAAAAGTATGAATGCCTCAAATAGCTCACAACTCACATAGGACAATGGTGTCTCTTGAGAGAGAATCTCCATGCACCAAAACACCTCATGAACTCCAAGAGTATGTGTGTAGGCGTTTTTTGGCTAAGGAGTACATATGTATATGTTGGATTCCAAGGGTTATGGGTATAACCCAAATCCATACCCATGGGTATTATGATCCATGGTTCATGTGGCCCAACTCTTTATGTGTCCATACATAAACTTGGTCCAACATGGATCATAAGACCAACACATATAAATATAACTAATTACCATAATAAGTCCCCATAGATTTAATTAGTCTCTTTTGATCACTAAATTAACTCCAAATTAATTCTTAATCAAAACTAATTAAAACATATGATTTCATATTAATATATTAGAACTTATAATAT
Organism: Lactuca virosa; assembly: GCF_052849685.1. Lineage (NCBI taxonomy): Eukaryota > Viridiplantae > Streptophyta > Magnoliopsida > Asterales > Asteraceae > Lactuca > Lactuca virosa. The sequence continues at coordinate 92,687,459 of NC_136432.1, read as the reverse complement.
ATTAATAAATCATATATAACCTTCTCTCAAGAGTCCATCCTAACAAATTGTCCTGGTGTTATGCAACCCAAATGGACCATGCTACTCTAGGGTCGAGTACATACCAATAATAGTTATGGGCTTAGACATCTAATCCAACATATTTGGTAGTGGGTGCAACAAATGTGACAAGGAGGGGCTGTATGCGAGGGAGTGCCACCAGTCCGTCCCTGCTCCGGATATGAGGATCTGTTATTATTGTCATCAGGTTGGTCATATGAAGGTCAAGTGTTTGTCGCTCGCTTCCAAGCCGGCGCAGGCGCTCGCACCGAGTACTTTACAGATCACTGACGAGAGTCATGGTAGGGCAGAGCCCCCGATGGCTCGGGGACATGCCTTCCAACTCACAGCCGAGGAGGCCAGGACAACGCCAGATGTGGTTGTTGGTATGTTTCTATCTCTTATTTTATTGATTATATTTATTTTATGCTTATATGTTGTGCCTATGTTAGGTACGTTCTTAGTGAACTCTCTGCCTGCTCTTGCATTGTTTGACTCTGGAGCGAGTCGGTCGTTTGTCTCTCGATATTTTAGTAGGGAGTTCGGTTTGCCCTTAGGAGAGCTAGAGTGTCTGTTGCGAGTATCCATCGCCAACAAACACGGGATTTCTGCTTCTTCAGTCTACTAGGGTTGCGTTCTGGAGATCTTCGGGGTGTCCTTTCCGATTGATTTGATTCCAATTCGCATGGGGGAAGTTTGTGTGATAGTAGGTATGGACTGGCTGAGTCGCTTCGGTGCCATGATCTACTGCGAGGGTCAGCGTGACGTAGTTCGAACCCCAAGTGGGGGAGAGCGAGTTATCTATGGCGAGCGCACCAGGTTCGGTTCAGGGTTTTGCTCAGCCGCCAGGGCTCGACATTAAATTCAACACGGGTGTGCGGGTTATTTGGTGTATGTGGTGGATACGCGGGTTGTGGATCAGGTCTCAGTTTTAGAGGTTCCAGTCGTCAGAGAGTTTGCTGATGTGTTTCTGGAGGAGTTACCCGCAGTGCATGCTTTCGTGAACATAACGTCGTGGTGAAGACTCGTAGCGAATTGAGTAAACGGAGGAAACGAGGAGGCTTACGATAGTAAATGACACTTATCGGAAGATATCATAAGAGAGGTATATTGCCTTTAGAATGCAACTAATAAATAATATGTCTAGTACGGGAGAAGTACACTTTCGAATAGAAAAAAGAAAGAATTTTGGTATAATACATGAAGTTATCCTATTGTCTGGCGTTTCTATCATCAAACGAGTTGAAGCAAAATTGATGATTGAAGATACGCATAGAAGAAGTCATAGTAGAGTCTAAGGAAAATTTTATGATTATTTGGACACATTCGTATGTGTTAAAATTGTTCTGTGATTTTAGGAAATAAGAACTTGGGGACTGCGAGACAATACTTGGGACAAGTATGAGTAGGTTTGAATGGTAGTACAGGCCTATGCTATCGGAAGCACATGACTCGCACTTGGATGAGGGAAAGTCACAAGGTTACGAAGGCACTAGTAATTGATTTCGTTTGTTCATGTATGTCGTTACCATCGTTTCGGTAATGACTAAAAAGATGATTGATAATCCGACTCTAGTGGTCATATCAAATCGAGTCCGACTAAGATAAATATCTTACGTGGTTCAGAGAACCAAGTTCGATGTAGCATCTGACTTAAGCCAGAAAATTGAAGTGAAAGATAATCGAAATGATCAATAGAAGTATCACGATCGTTGTAAGAGCTTGTAGCTAGAAGTGCTACACGCTAGAATGTGATTATATCATATTAGAACTCGAAGGAAGTTGTCTTCAATTCTGCAATTTGACTCTAAAAGACCTGAGTCTAAGCGTTGCATCATACGATGAGAGTTCATTAGAACATGACTCATCGGTCTATTATGGTATTCGAAGAAAAGACCTTCTCTTAATTTAAGTATGTTTAAGACGAAGCAGGAGTCTCCAATAACGACAGAGTTTGTAACTCGAAGTCTACGATTGAAAGTCCAACATAGGATAAAGAGCGGGTGCAAGATTACGCACCGCCATTAGTGAAGGAGTACTAGAGTTAGATACTCATTTAAAAGGACATAAGAGTTACAATTATCAGCTAGGATGGAAAGGAAACATACAAAGTCATTATACAAGCCCTGTTTTGTTGATGATTCCAAAACATAATCACCCTAAGGGGGAGATAATTATAACACCCGCAGATTTGGGCTAGTCAAGCATTAACCAAAGTAATAGTTCGTGTCAACAATTGTAACCTATTTGACGTAATAAAGAAGAATTATATGAATATTATGTGTTTCATGATTATTATAATATAATAAAATAAGAAAAATCAGCCGAATCGTCCGTAAATAGTAAAAATAAGTGCGCCAAAACATATACATATTATTAAATATTTAGAAAGTACACGTCTTCCCGATCCCAAAAATATAAATTTCGTAGAAATCCGACTCCATATGAATTCGATATGATTTTTATAAGATATAAAAGTCAGCCGCGCACAACGAATGTATGACGTAAAAAGCTACAAAGAGAATGGTTGACTTTTAGCTAATGTCACCAAAAAGAAAATCGTAGTACTCCTTAAAATAGGAATTTTGAGAAAAAGAATGCCAAAAACAGAGTCCGTACGAGAGAGTTATGATTTTAGAAAAATCATTTAGTTGTATAAAAATATGAATAGAGTCAAAATTAGCCGACGGAGTCTAAACGAAAGGTGTAGATCTCGTCGATAGCTACGCGTGGATGAGATTATGGATAAGATCGTATTAAATAATATGGATAAGATCGAATTAAATAATATGGATAAGATTGTGGACAAGAACGAATTAAATAATCTGGATAAGAACGAATTAAATGAATTAGATAAGATTTTATTATAAAGGGTATAATGATTTTATTAATAAATAGTTAAGCGACTAAATTGTAACTCGAAGGATATATTGTGTTAATACAAGAATAACTGAGGGACGATAAATGTAAGTATAATTGATTTGTGAATTGCAAACCAACATACCTGTAAGAAATATAAGAAAGGTCGTACATATTTTACTAATTAAAAATAACAAGTGTTTTTTAATGTCACACCCCCAAACTGGAACGGCGGAAACGTTCGGGGGCGGATGACGTCATGTACAGTATAATAACAAATGAATAATAGTAAATAAAGCAAACACAACCATCATATTGAAAACATATATATCATTTACATTGTGTTCGTAACATCGTTTTGTTTGATAACAAAACTTTAGCAAAAACTAAGACGTGCCAAAACTATGCTCCGTCTTCTGTAAACCTGTGTGTGTACCTGTCTATTGGTTTCCTGAGAATACAATTGGTTTTGAAAAAGTGTCAAAATTTAAGTTGGTGAGTTCATAAGCATTTTTTTACGAAAATGTATGTTCTTTGTTCTTTGAAAACGTTAGTGTGTTCTTCCAGAATATCCAATATTTTCTTTGTAAATGAATTGTAGTCTTAGTACCTTAAGACCAAAATGTATAAGTTTATTATGCTTAAAATATGTAATGCGGAGTTCTAATTTAGGTAAGTGGTGTGACCCATACTGTTACCTCCTATGATCGCTTAATGTATACAATTATATATAATTAAGATCGAACGGACAGTCGAATGGGTGGATATGCCCTAAGCCCACAACCAAACATGGAACATGAAGTAAAGCGGAAATCACACATTCGACTGCCTATCATCTTCATTGTATATAACCCTAACGTATACCTTAAGTAATCATAGAGTTAACAATATTGGTCCTTTTAGAAATGTAAGTTGTACTGTACTAGAAAATAGTGTTCTGTGGTTGTATTTGTATGTATGTTCCCTAAAATGCTAATCGTACGGTATTAGTAAGTAGTGTAATGTATTACCTGTGGTGTAACAGAGTGTACTTCTAGAAATCCCATAGCTTTCTTCTCTAATCCCTTAGTATATACAAGTTATATAAAATCAATATTCAATAGGCCGTCAAATATAATGGGTCTGCCCTAAGCCCACAACCAAACAATGAACACGGTCTAAGGCGGACCCACTAATTCTAAGTCGATCGGGTCTTAATTTTATATAACCCTGGCATATACACTAAGCAATCATAGACGAAAATATGATTCTTTGTTCTCCTAAACCGATATGTATGAATATTGTACTCGAAAATAGTGTAATATAGTTTTATCATTTAAATAAAACCATTGAAGTTATGTTTTTCCCGTAAACCAAATGTTTTAGTTAATGATTATTGGGAGAGTTCATTATAACCATGCTAAAATGACTAATGGCATGCACGACGTTCTTCAGGCGTCAGAATGTTATGACATTTGTCACCGCAGAACTTTCGTTCCAACTGTAGCTAACAGTCAGGGGGCGGGATTGTCAGTCTCGTATAGATCTATACACAAACTCACGCTCTTCCTCAAGGAGACTCTGGTTATAATTCAGGATTTTAACGGGTACCTTGTTTGGTACAACGAAGGATTGGCTCACAATCCTGTATTAACTAGTTTACATGAAGTGTGTTGAAGTTTTCTTTTCCTTGTTAATGTATGTATTATCCTTTTATAGTGTTTACAATGTATAAAATAATCATAATTTTTTATAATCATTCCTTTGACCCAAAAGAGTAAAATAACGTGAATGTTTCCCAAAGTATACCTATTATAGTTTAAAAATGTATGTTTTGATGAAATGGTAAAACCTTTGTATTTTTAACAACTTTGTACGTAAGAGTTTATAAGTTTCGTAGTAATGATTTTAGAATTTTAGCGTAAAATATATATATATATATATATATATATATATATATATATATATATATATATATATATATATATATATATATATATATATATATATATATATATATATATAAAGTACGTGAAAACATTATAAGCGATTTATATTTTTAAACATAAGATTTCTTGTATTTTACTTGTATCCCCCCCATAAAACATAGAAAAGATAGTGAAAGCGTAGGGGTATGAACTCACATTGAGTGTGATTGCGGTTAGAATCTAACTAGAAATGGTCAGCGGTTCGTCGTTGATAGGCTCGGGAAGTGAAACGGCCTTCGAAAATGAGAGAGAATGAAAGGAGAAGGTGTAAGGAATGAATGAGCTTTGATCACTATTTATTGGCTGTTTTGGGCCAATTCATGTCCTGACATACATATGGACATGTTGTGGACTTCCATGAGTCACCCCGTAGGTTTAACACGTGTTTTCTAGCCCCAATTAGTGTCCCTGATAGGTTCCACATCGTGGAGCTTATTTCCACGTCGTGGAGCATGGCTGATTATGGTTTGTGCCACGTGTCATGCTCTTAGACTGCTACATCTTCGGAAGGTCATTACTTTTTCATACGTACTCCGTTTTTGACGTTCTGTATATCCATGCGTAGGTGGAGACATACTGTACAAATTTATTTTATATCACTAAGGCTAAAAAGTATTTTATCTTAAACTCACTTTTTACGATTGCCAGTGTCGTGCCGGTTTTGTCGCGAAACTTCGACAAGTCATAACGTTTTCGTTATAACTCGGATTTCAGCGTTCTTTATGTGGGCGCTACATTTCATGACAATCATAGTTCTAAATAATATTCTAAATAAAGATTATTTATTCTAAATAATATTCTATCAAAAAGTCATTTTTGACGTTTATCGTCTCTAAATTGAGTAGCCCGATTATGTGGGCGCTACACTTCATGACAATCATAGTTCTATTGCATTAAGTTACGTTGTGAATTCACTAGTACATGGTTGAAGTTTAGACCTAGTTTCCTCTAGAATTTTTCAAGTTGTGACATCATCCCCCCGTTAGAGGGAATTTCGTCCCAAAATTAGTTCTAAAGTGGTTACTCATGAGCTAGGGAAAAGATGCGGGTACTTTTGTTTCATCTTATCTTCTCGTTCTCCTAAGTGAATTCAGGTCCTTACTTGGCATTTCAGTGGACTTTCACTTTTGGTATGCGGATTTGTTTCGGTTACTCTTACTGTTTTCTTAGGGATGGGAAGCTGTACTCAAGACAAGTTGGATTTTAGAAGACTCCTGTAACGACTGTCAGAAATGTGAGGAGAATCGACTATCCCTTATTCTTGATAATTGATAGTGATATACTGTGCAATATCACTACCTCTTTGTGATACGTTCCTGTCAGCTTTTCTATTTCATCTGTTTCTTTGATCAGTAAGGAGTGTGTGTGATTTTGGTTTATTTGCCTAAGTTCACCCAAATGGTAGCATGTCCACTAGTGGACCTGGGCAGCTTTGTTCTGAAGTTTGTTGTAGGATTCATACATGGTTCATCCATTATCACGTCGTGTATACAAATCATATATAATTAAGATTGAAAAGACAGTCGGATGGGTGACTCTGCCCCAAGTCCACAACCAGACAAGGAACAGGAGGTTGGGCGGAATCACGCATCCTAAGTCCGTAGAATCTTAATTATATACCACCCACGTGTATACACCTAGTAGTGATAGGTTAGCCGCATGGGTCCTTAGTCTCTATTGTTGAACTTGACTTGTTGTACGAGTGGTATTCCCGGGAGGTCTGCTGGGAATATTTTGGGAAGGTTACGGACCTCCGAAACATCCTTCATGTTTTTCACTTAAAGCTTCTTGTCTATGGAGTGGGTTAGGGAGGCGTGGTACCCCTCGCATGGGTACTTCTGAGATTTGAAGCGAGAGATGATACGAAGGTTTGTGTCGGGTTTGTCATTATAGATTGAAAAGATTTTGTTAGTCGGTCGGTTTAAGCGAAAGGTCTTATCGTAGGACATGAAATTGGTATGGTGAGGACCAAGCCAATCCATGTCAAATGACGACGTCGTAACTTCTTATGGTAACAGGTATTAAGTTGATTTGGATGGAGTGATTGTTTAGAGTGATGGTGCATTCTATGTATATGTCTTTAGTGTTTTTAGTTTTATCCTTGTTATTACTACTGCGAACATTTTGTACCTCAGTTAGCGAGTAGAGACAGTAAGAGTGCTTCGATAAATAGTGATGATATCTCGTAGTATGATTCCTACCCAGTCCCTCTATAATCCCTTAGTGTATACAAGTTGTATATAATTAAGATTGAGCAGACAGTCGACTAAGTGACTCTGCCCTAAGTCCACAACCAAACAAGGAACTGGAAATAAGGAGAAATCACGCATTCTAAGCCTATAGAATCTTAATTACTTATGACCCTAACATTTACACTAAGCCATCATAGCTCACCTACAAGGATCCTTAGTTTTTATATGAGTGATGTGATTTGTTCGTATGGGGAGAAATTTATGGTTTTTATTTAATTGGCACTAGTTTTTGAAAATTTCTAGGCCTAAACATTATTGTTAGGGAACGTACCGATATTCACAGGTGGTTCCGGGAGAGTCTCTCCTACAATGATCATAAGTACCCTTCCTTTTCCACCAGCATTCCTTGCTATCAGACAATCACTCTTGAAGTGTCCCATTTCACCACACCCGTAACAGGCCTGACTTACACCAACGTTGGGGACCTGGGTGATTGGTTGTGCCGGTACCCTACAGAAATGGGCAGTGTGCCCCTTCTTGTTGCAACTTTTATAGTGTAACTCTCGGCAGGCTCCATAGTGATGAAAGTTGCACTCATTGCATTTTGGATGAATCCCAGCATATTGTCTTACTGATGTTGGAACGACAAGGGTAGTGGCAGCATGAACAGCAACAATTTGTTGTTTCTTTGAGGGCTCTTGTGTTGTTTGTCCCATTTTCTTGCTCCAAGACTTTCGCTTATAGTCACCCCCTTTGGTTGGCTCAGGAACGGGGGCCATCACGCCTTGGCGGACTCGATGGTCGATGAGTCTCTGGGCCAAGCGCTTAGCACTATAGAAAGTAATAGGGTTCGAAGCCAATACATTCCCTTGAATCTGAGGGGATAGTCCCTAGATGTATTTCTCTACTTTCTAACTCTCCGGGGTAACCATCCCGGGACATAGTGCTGCTAGATCGCCGAATCTATTAGTGTTAGGCTACTATGTCAGAGCCTATCATGGCAAGGTTCCAAAGCTCTTGCTCCAGCTTTTGTACTTCGCCCCTCGGGCAGTACTCTTCCATCATCATTGCTTTTAAGTTCTCCCAGCTCGTTGAGTTAGCCATTATAAGGGTCAGTGACTTGACATTGCCATTCCACTATGTAAGGGTCCTTTTAGAGAGGGTGCAGGCAGCAAACTTCACTTTGCTCCCTTCTGGGCATGTGCATATCTTAAAAATCGACTCCATTTTCTCGAACCATTGCATTAGAGCAATGATTCCCCCACTTCCATTAAATGATTTAGGTTTGTAGTTGGTGAAGTCTTTGTAGGAACATTACCTTGGGTGTCCGTGGCTGTCTCCGTGGTTAGATGGGTTGGCACCACTACCAGCTCCACTGACACCACTCACGTGGATTTGATTCATAGCGGCTGTTACTGTGGCTGTTACAGCAGCCTGGAAAACAGCAGGGCCGTACTGTGGTGGAGGTGGCGGTGGTGGATTTGCTGACATGTTGTTGATGACACGCCTTATTGGTCTACGTGGAGGCATCTTTCTGCCACAAGGTTTAAAAGATGAAATGGTGGTAAGTCTTTAGTAGTGGTTATAAATCAAATGCTATTTGAACTAGGTTATCTTAGTGTTGTGTGTATCATGTTCGGACTTTCCAAGTGTTTTGTAAACAATTCATATCGAAGTCTGTGTAAAATAAACTTATGAATTTTTAATAGTAACCACTCTCAAAAAAATTATGTGATTTGATTTACTAGTATTAGTTGCTACAAAATAGGCGATAAGTCTAACACATAGTGTGAGTAGTGTAATCACTAGCTCACTAGGTTATATTAGTTTATTAAGTATTAGTATGACGCATAGGGTGGTCTTCCTCCTCGCACCTCTCACGAATGGTCTCTTCTGCTCTCTATCCTTGCTATGATTGTCCTAGTTTCAGCTGTAAAGATTTGTTGTCTCATGGTGGCTACTTTTCGTCTGATCCCTTCTCGGAATCCTCCTCATGAACCCTCCTAGTTCTTCCTCGACTCTTCTGCTGACTGTTGTAGTGGGGTTTCGATGTCGATATAGGTCGTTTGTGCGAGAATAGGGGTGTTTAAAGAATCTATGAGGTTAATAGAAGCATTTCTGATGAAATTTGTACGGCGTGATGATTACCGGGTCCTCCTATAATCACGTAGTGCATACCAGTTATATATAACTAAGATCGAATAGACCTTCGAATAAGTGATCATACTCTAAGACCACAACCAAACAAGGAACAGGAAGTAGAGCGAAAATCACAAATTCTAAGTCTATAAAATCTCAATTATATATAACCTTAGCGTATACACTTAGTAATTATAGACCTACCGGTAAGGTTCTTTTAGTTTTCACATAGGTTATTTATAGCACCTTAAAATACTCCTATGGTATTTTAACTTTGTGTTTGATTCTAGAGTTTCTTGGCATATGAAGATGATAAGTTTTTAGACTTGTTGTTATTGTATAGTATCATAAAATACTCCTATAGTATTTTAACTTTATCTTTGATTCTAGAGTTTCTTGGTATATGAAGATGATAAGTTTTTAGACTTGTTGTTATTGTATAGTATCATAAAATACTCCTATAGTATTTTAACTTTATGTTTGGTTCTAGAGTTCCTTTTTATGTAGAGTTGGTAAGTTTTAGACTTCTTGCAACACCACGACCATTCCTAGGCATATGCTAATAACCTCTCGGATAAATATAGTTGATCAGACTATATTCTTCCCAGACCTGATTATATATTCCAAGGCCTACTCGTGCTGTTCAACTTTCTAAATACTTTTGTATTGTTCTTGTTATAACATTGTTCTCATATGTATGCATGTATGTATACTTTTATAAAATATTATTATATTTTAAAAGTATAACTCTTGGTCAGAGTGTTTTAGTCACATTGTATTTATAATTGTATATCTTATACGGTTTGATATACTTAGTTCACTATAAACAATGCTCTGATACCAATCTGTCACACCCCCAAACCGGAACGACGGAAACGTTCGGGGGCAGATGACGTCATGTAAAATATCATAACAAATGAATAATAGTAAATAAAGCAAACACAATCATCATATTGAAGACATATATATAATTTACATTGTCTTCGTAACATCGTTTGTTTGATAACAAAACTATAGCAAAAACTAAGACGTGCCAAAACTAGGCTCCGTCTTCTGAAAACCTCTGTGTGTACCTGTCTACTGGTTTCCTGAGAATACAATCGGTTTTGAAAAAGTGTCAAAATTTAAGTTGGGGAGTTCATAAGCATTTTTATATGAAAAGGTATGTTCTTTGTTCTTTGAGAACGTTAGTGTGTTCTTCCAGAAAATCCAATATTTTCTTTGTAAATGAATTATAGTCTTAGTACCTTAAGACCAAAATGTATAAGTTTCTTATGCTTAAAATATGTAATGCGAAGTTCTAATTTAGGTAAGTGGTGTGACCCATACTGTTACATCCTATGATCACTTACTATATACAATTATATATAATTAAGATCGAACTGATAGTCGAATGGATGGATCTGCCCTAAGCCCACAACCAAACAAGGAACATGAAGTAAAATGGAAATCACACATTCGACTGCCTATCGGATCTTCATTGTAAATAACCCTAACGTATACCTTAAGTAATCCTAGAGTTAACAATAATGGTCCTTTCAGAAATGTAAGTTGTACTGTACTAGAAAATATTGTTCTGTGGTTGTATTTGTATGTATGTTCCCTGAAATGTTAATCGTACAGTATTAGTAAGTAGTATAATGTATTACGTGTAGTGTAACAGAGTGTACTTCTAGAAATCCCATAGCTTTCTTCTACAATTCCTTTGTGTATACAAGTTATATAAAGTCAAGATTCAATAGGCCGTCGAATATAATGTGTGACATCCCCACTTTCACGGCCACAAAAGACCGATTTGTTTATGCTTTATTTTCAAAATCATAGTAACCTTTTAATGAAAAGAGTTGCGGAATTTGTTCCCATAAAAACATGATAAATACGTTATCAAAGCATCTCCGAAAAAATGTATTTTATTCATTTTAAAACATTGGGATGTCATCGTAAATACAGAAACATAAGCATAAACAGAACTTACATTCATTAACACTACTGATTTACATCTCCTTAATCTCTCAGTGTAATGTAACTTCATATCGATACCTGTGATACAATAAACTTGAGTGGGTCAGGTTGGGAAACCTGGTGAGTACATAGGGTTTTCAACCCACAATAATATAATTATGTTTAATCATTAAACAATCAACCCAATTACCCATCCCCATTATATTCTTTATTTCTTAAGGTTTTACCCTAAGAATTAGCTATTCCTCGTTCATTCATTCCTAAGGATTATCCTAAGGAATAGGCACGAAATCCATCGTTCGTAATGACACATCTGTCAAGCACAACTACTAATATTATCACTTAGGCGCAGCTGCCAGAATTGTGACATTCCTTATGAGGCGCATATGCCGGTATTGTCCTTTAGGCGCATCTGTCGAGGTTATGAGGTTCTCTATTAGGCGCTTCTGCCGGTAGAGTCCTTTAGGCGCATCTGTCAGGGTTATCTCGTTTATTAACAGTATCGTTTCCGAGAATGCACTCGCAATACATGTCAATGGGTTTTTAGAGTACAGCTAGTGAATAGACAGTTCAAATAACACCTACAGGTTGCGATCCTGCTAGTGTTCCACTGGACTGTGTAGAATAGTCTGTGGTTGTCATCCATACTCTGCTAGATGACGGGGCCAACACTTGGGTAAAAGGCTTCTCTCAAGGTTCACCTCTCACCCTTATCTCATGGTCTATATCACCTCTCATCATTTTATTTTTTTGTCACACAGCAACCATTTCATCTACCCATGTTTTACCGAACACATTTTGTAGATATGAAATACATATACAATTTAAATCATTTAAAACATGTATAAAAATCTTTCACCCAGCACAGATGGCAAGTATACAGACAATACGCACACATAGCATGTAATTTATATTAAATACTTCATATTTATGTGTAAGATGAAAGTAACTATGCACTCACTTGAAAACGTGGTGACTCGGCACTCGGACAACACTTCGTTACTCTTAACATAATTTTCCTTTGACAAAACCTAGTATCATTACAACTAGAGTTTAGTCTAATATTCACCGAGACTAATTAATAGTCTTGCCCTTATTACTATTATATAAGCATGAAACAATATTTCTCAACCACTATATACAAACAGGGGCCAGACATAAAACACCGGAGGGCAGGACCATTTTGGCATATAACACTTCTGAAATCCAACAACCCTATGCGGCCCTTTAAACCAGATTCCCCGTACCACGAGTGGTTAAAATATATTATAACGACACTTATATAACTCATAATAATAGCCCAAATACTTATTATAAGGTCCTAATAACATTACTATATTAAAACATAAGATATACTAACGATAGGGTAGGTGTAGCTCACTTACAGCGGGTTTTTCACAAAACTGGGCTTCGCTGGAGCAGCGTTCCCGAGCCGAAAGGCTCTTTTCTTTGGGTTTCGGGAGCCTCGGGGCTTCCTTCGGGTGCTAGCGGGTTTACCTATGATTAGGGGGGGGGGGGGGTTTAGGGGCTTAGAGAGGGAAAGTGAAGTTGGGAAGGTGTGAAGAATGTGGGAACCTGGCACCTGTATTTATAGGCTGGAATCCTTCTCTACTCGTCGAGTAGGAGGTCCTACTCATCGAGTCCATGGCCAGGTGTCACCATCTGGTGGCTTGCCTTGGGGAGATAGCCTTGGCCCATATTCAGCCACGTCACTGGATTTCACACAGCACCCTGCCGACTTCTAAACCTCGTAACGTTCGCATACAAGCTCTGTTTTCGACGTTCTTTATATCCACGCGTAGGTAAACGAAAGATCTAAATCTTTCGTTTAGACTCCGTTGGCTAATTCTCGACCGATATTAACTTTTACAGTAGGAGGAGATTAGACTGTTAAATGACCGCGAAAAATTCGTAACTCCTTCATACGGACTCCGTTTTCGTCTGTCTTTTTATCGTTGAGTTCCTATTAATGAGATCTTCAACTCTCATTTAGGTTGCGTAGGATAAAAGCCTCTCGAACTAAAATTCGAGTTTTGGGTCGTGCACTGCTATGCCAAATCTTAGAAAATTCATAACTTCCTCATACGAAGTCAGATTTGGGCGTTCTTTTTTTGTATGTTCTCGGTTTAACGTATACTACAACTTTTGTTTAGATAAATAAGGCTAAAAAGTAATCTATCGTAAGTTCACTATTTATGTCTCCCGGTGTCATGCCGGTTTTGCCGAAAAACTTCGACAGGCCATAACTTCTTCATTATAACTCGGATTTCGGCGTTCTTTATATGTATGGAACCCTTGAGACATATTCTACAATTTGGTTAAGATTATTTATTTTAAATAATCTTTTGTCGAAAATTCGTTTTCGACCCCAATTATCTCTAAATTGACTAGCCCGGATCTACGGACGTTACAATTCTCTCCCTTAGGATGATTACGTTCCGGAATCATCAACGAAATAGGGCTCACATGATGACTCCGTATGTTATCTCTTCATCCGAAGTAATAACCGTAACTTTGATGTTTCTTTGAAGGAGTATCTAACTCTAAGACTTCCTGACTGCAGGCGGTGCCCGATCTTGGAAGGGTATCTCTTTCTCTTGTTAGACTTCAAATCATGATCTTCATATCACGATCTCGATCTTTATTGGAGACTCCTTCTTTAACAAACTTGAGATAAGTTTCTTCCTTCGATTATCATAATAGATCGATAGGTCATGTTCTAATGACCTCTCATCGTATGATGCATTGCTTGGACTCAGGTCTTTTAGAGTCAATTTCCATAACAGACTATACCTTCCTTCATGTTCTAATCATATCTTAAATGGTAGCATTTCTAGGTACAAGCAACTATCGCGATACCTCTACCGATCGTTTTGATTATCTTTTATTTCAATCTTCCGGCTTAAGTCAGATGTTACATCAAACTTGGTTCTCCGAACCACGTAACATACTCCTCGTTGTCGGACTCAATTCCATATGACCACTATGATCAGAATAACAACAATCTTCTTAGTCATTACCAAAACAATGGTAACGACATACTTGAATAAAAAGGTTTCAATTACTAGTTTCTTGGTAACCTTGTGACTTTCCCTGATCCAAGTGTGAGTCCTGTGCTTCTGGTAGTATAGGCCTCTACTACCTTTCACACCTACTCATACTCGTCCCAAGTATTTTCTCGTAGTTCTCCAAGTCATTATCACAAAACCAATTTTAACACATACAAATGTGTCTAAAACATCATATAATTTTCCCTAGACTCTACTAGGACTTCTTCCATCCGTATCTTCAATCATCAATTCTGCTTTAACTCGGTTGGTGATGGAAATGTCAGACGATGGGATAACTTCCTGGATTATACCAAAAATATTTCTTCTTTTAATTGAAAGTGTACTTCTCCCGTACTAGACGTATTATTTATTAGACGTATTCTAAAGGCAAGATATCACTCTTATGATATCTTCCGATAGGTACCATTCAGTATCGTAAGCCTTCTCATTTCCTCCATTTACTCAATTCACTACGAGTCTTCACCATGATGTTCTGCACACCAAAGTAGGCGTTCGGTGTATCGAGACGAGAATATAGATAGAGGAGGGTTTAGACGTGTAATCATCCTTATTACTCCGAAAAGTTACATGCCATTTCTAATAACGTAATTAAACTTTTAGAAATCAGAACACATAAAGTTTCCAGATCCGGTCGGCAACAGACCATAGATCCGATCATACATTTAGCATCATAAAGCATCATAAATCATTTAGCACATAAAAGCATTTTAGGCATCTTTCCTAATTAAGCTAGTGCTTGTGTCTATTTAGGTGTACTTCCTAAAATATATTAGACACACTCCTCATGATCATCGCTTTGCATTCTAAGTTTAAGTATAGAAATAAATCCTTATTCCTAGTTCGCTTAAACTAATGCTCTGATACCAACTGTGACATCCCCATTTTCACAGCCATAAAAGACTGATTTGTTTATGCTTTATTTTGAAAATCAGAGTAACCTTATAAAGAAAAGAGTTGCGGAATTTTGTTCCCATAAAAACATGATAAATAGGTTATCAAAGCATCTATGAAGAAGTGTATTTTATTCATTTTAAAAAATTGGGATGTCATCGTCAATACAGAAACATAAGCATAAACAGAAACTTACATTCATTAACACTAGTGATTTACATCTCCTTAATCTCTCAGTGTAATGTAACTTCATATCGTTACCTGTGATACAATAAACTTGAGTGGGTCAGGTTGGTAAACCTGTTGAGTACATAGGGTTTTCAACCCACAATAATATAATTATGTTTAATCATTAAACAATCAACCCAATTACCCATCCCCATTATATTCTTTATTTCTTAAGGATTTACCCTAAGAATTAGCTCTTCCTCGTTCATTCATTCCTAAGGATTATCCTAAAGAATAGGCACGAAATCCATCGTTCGTAATGGCATATCTGTCAAGCACAGCTACTAATATTATCACTTAGGCGCAGATACCAGAATTGTGACATTCCTTATGAGGCGCATCTGCCGGTATTGTCCTTTAGGCGCATCTGCCGGGGTTATGAGGTTCTCTGTTAGGCGCTTCTGCTGGTAGAGTCCTTTAGGCGCAACCGCCAGGGTTATCTCGTTTATTGACAGTATCGTTTCCGAGAATTCACTCGCAATACATGTCAATGCGTTTTTAGAGTACAGCTGGTGAATACACAGTTCAAATAACACCTACAGGTTGCGAGCCTCCTAGTATTCCACTGGACTGTCTAGAATAGTCCGTGGTTGTCATCCATACTCTGCTAGATGACGGGGCCCACACTTGGGTAAAAGGCTTCTCTCATGGTTCACCTCTCACCCGTATCTCATGGTCTATATCACCTCTCATCATTTTATTTTTTTGTCACACAGCAACCATTTCATCTACCCATGTTTTACCGAACACATTTTGTAGATATAAAATACATATACAGTTTAAATCATTTAAAACATGTATAAAAAATCTTTTTCCCAGCACAGACGGCAAGTATACAGACAGTATGCACACATAGCATGTAATTTATATTAAATACTTCATATCTATGTGTAAGATGAAAGTAACTATGCACTCACTTGAAAAGGTGGTGACTCGGCACTCGGACAACACTTCGTTACTCTTAACACAATTTTCCTTTGACAAAACCTAGTATCATTACAACTAGAGTTTAGTCTAATATTCACCGAGACTAATTAATAGTCTTTCCCTTATTACTATTATATAAGCATGAAACAATATTTCTCAACCACTATATACAAACAGGGGCCAGACATAAAACACCGGAGGGCAGGACCATTTTGGCATATAACACTTCTGAAATCCAACAACCCTATGTGGCCCTTTAAACCAGATTCCCCGTACCGCGAGTGGTTAAAAGATATTATAACGACACTTATATAACTCATAATAATAGGCCAAATACTTATTATAAGGTCCTAATAACATTACTATATTAAAACATAAGATATACTAACGATAGGGTAGGTGTAGCTCACTTACAGCGGGTTTTTCGCAAACCGGGCTTTGCTGTACCTACGTTCCCGAGCTGAAAGGCTCTTTTCTCGGGGCTTCGGGAGCCTCGGGGCTTTTTTCGGGTACTAGGGGGTTTACCTAGGCTTGGGGGGGGGGGGGGTTTAAGGGCTTAGAGAATGAAAGTGAAGTTGGGAAGGTGTGAAGAATGAGGGAACCCGACACCTCTATTTATAGGCTGTAATCCTAATATACTAGTCAAGTAGGAGGTCCTACTTGTCGAGTCCATG
Organism: Lactuca virosa; assembly: GCF_052849685.1. Lineage (NCBI taxonomy): Eukaryota > Viridiplantae > Streptophyta > Magnoliopsida > Asterales > Asteraceae > Lactuca > Lactuca virosa. The sequence continues at coordinate 92,670,510 of NC_136432.1, read as the reverse complement.
GCCAAGTGTCACCATCTGGTGGCTTGCCTTGGGAAGATAGCCCTGGCCCATATTCAGCCACGTTACCGGATTTCGCACAGCACCCTGCCGACTTCTAAAACCCCGTAAATTTCGCATACGAGCTCCGTTTTCGACGTTCTTTATATCCACACGTAATTAAAAGCAAGATCTAAAACTTTCATTTAGACTCCATCGGCTAATTCTCAACTGATCGTAAATTTAACAGTAGGAGGCGATTAGACTGTTAAATTACCGCGAAGAATTCGTAACTCTTTCATACAGACTCCGTTTTCGTCTGTCTTTTTATCGTTGAGTTCCTATGAATGAGATCTTCAACTCTCATTTAGGTTGCGTAGGAAAAAAACCGCTCGAACTAAAATTCGAGTTTCGGGTCGTGCACTGCTATGCCAAATCTTAGAAAATTCATAACTTCCTCAAACGAAGTCAGATTTGGGCGTTCTTTTTTTGTATGTTCTCGGTTTAAGGTATAGTACAACTTTTGTTTAGATAACTAAGGCTAAAAATTCCTCTATCGTAAATTCACTATTTATGTCTCCCGGTGCCATGTCGGTTTTGTCGAAAAACTTCGACAAACCATAACTTCTTCGTTATAACTCGGATTTCGGCGTTCTTTATATGTATGAAACCCTTGAGACATATTCTACAATTTGGTTAAGATTATTTATTTTAAATAATCTTTTGTCGAAAGTCATTGTCGACCCCTATTATCTCTAAATCGACTAGCCCGGATCTACGGGCGTTACAATTATCTCTCCCTTAGGATGATTACGTCCCGGAATCATCAACGAAACAGGGCTCACATGATGACTCCATATGTTATCTCTTCATCCTAAGTAATAACCGTAACTTTGATGTTTCTTCGAACGAGTATCTAACTCTAAGACTTCCTAACTATAGGCGGTGCCCGATCTTGGACCTGCTCTTTATCTCATGTTAGACTTCAAATCATGATCTTCATGTCACGATCTCGATCTTTATTGGAGACTCCTTCTTTAACAAACTTGAGATAAGTTTCTTCCTTTGATTATCATAATAGACCGATGGGTCATGTTCTAATGACCTCTCATGGTATGATGCAGTGCTTGGACTCAGGTCTTTTAGAGTCAAATTCCAGAACAGACTATACCTTCCTTCATGTTCTAATCATATCTTAAATGGTACCATTTCTAGCTACAAGAAACTATCGCGATACCTCTACCGATCGCTTTGATTATCTTTTATTTCAATCTTTCGGCTTAAGTCAGATGTCACATCAAACTTCGTTCTCTGAACCACGTAACATACTCCTCGTTGTCGGACTCAATTCGATATGACCACTAGGGTCGGAATAACAACAATCTTCTTAGTCATTACCGAAACAATGGTAACGTCATACTTGAATAAAATGGTATCAATTACTAGCTTCTTGGTAACCTTGTGACTTTCCCTGACCAAGTGTGAGTCTTGTGCTTCTGGTAGTATATGCCTCTACTACCTTTCACACCTACTCATACTCGTCCCAAGTATTGTCTCGTAGTTCTGCAAGTCATTATCACAAAAACAATTTTAACACATAAAAATGTGTCTAAACAATAATATAATTTTCCCTAGACTCTACTAGGACTTCTTCCATGCGTATCTTCAATCATCAATTCTGCTTTAACTCGGTTGGTGATGGAAATGTCAGACGATGGGATAACTTCCTGGACAGACTATACCTTCCTTCATGTTCTAATCATATCTTAAATGGTACCATTTCTAGCTACAAGAAACTATCGCGATACCTCTACCGATCGCTTTGATTATCTTTTATTTCAATCTTTCGGCTTAAGTCAGATGTCACATCAAACTTGGTTCTCTGAACCACGTAACATACTCCTCGTTGTCGGACTCAATTCGATATGACCACTAGGGTCGGAATAACAACAATCTTCTTAGTCATTACCGAAACAATGGTAACGTCATACTTGAATAAAATGGTATCAATTACTAGCTTCTTGGTAACCTTGTGACTTTCCCTGACCAAGTGTGAGTCTTGTGCTTCTGGTAGTATATGCCTCTACTACCTTTCACACCTACTCATACTCGTCCCAAGTATTGTCTCGTAGTTCTGCAAGTCATTATCACAAAAACAATTTTAACACATAAAAATGTGTCTAAACAATAATATAATTTTCCCTAGACTCTACTAGGACTTCTTCCATGCGTATCTTCAATCATCAATTCTGCTTTAACTCGGTTGGTGATGGAAATGTCAGACGATGGGATAACTTCCTGGATTATACCAAAAATATTTCTTCTTATAATCGAAAGTGTACTTCTCCCGTACTAGATGTATTATTTATTAGACGTATTCTAAAGGCAAGATATCACTCTTACGATATCTTCCGATAGGTACCATTCAGTATCGTAAGCCTTCTCATTTCCTCCATTTACTCAATTCACTATGAGTCTTCACCATGATGTTCTGCACACCAAAGTAGGCGTTCGGTGTATCGAGACGAGAATATAGATAGAGGAGGGTTTAGACGTGTAATTATCCTTATTACTCCGAAAAGTTACATGCCGGTTCTAATACCGTAATTAAACGTTTAGAAATCTGAACACATAAAGTTTCCAGATCCGGTCGGCAACAGACCATAGATCTGATCATACATTTAGCATCATAAAGCATCATAAATCATTTAGCACATAAAAGCATTTTAGGCATCTTCCCTAATTAAGCTAGTGCTTGTGTCTATTTAGGTGTACTTCCTAAAATATATTAGACACACTCCTCACAATCATCGCTTAGCATTCTAAGTTTAAGTATAGAAATAAATCCTTATTCCTAGTTCGCTTAAACTAATGCTCTGATACCAACTGTGACATCCCCATTTTCACGGCCATAAAAGACCGATTTGTTTATGCTTTATTTTGAAAATCATAGTAACCTTATAAAGAAAAGAGTTGCGGAATTTGTTCCCATAAAACATGATAAATACGTTAGCAAAGCATCTCCGAAGAAATGTATTTTATTCATTTTAAAACATTGGGATGTCATCGTCAATACAGAAAAATAAGCAAAAACAGAACTTAAATTCATTAACACTAGTGATTTACATCTCCTTAATCTCTCAGTATAATGTAACTTCGTATCGATACATGTGATACAATAAACTTGAGTGGGCCAGGTTGGGAAACCTGGTGAGTACATAGGGTTTTCAACCCACAATAATATAATTATGTTTAATCATTAAACAATCAACCGAATTACCCACCCCCATTATATTCTTTATTTCTTAAGGATTTACCCTAAGAATTAGCTATTCCTCGTTCATTCATTCCTAAGGATTATCCTAAGGAATAGGCATGAAATTCATCGTTCGTAATGACACATCTGTCAAGCACATCTACTAATATTATCACTTAGGCAAAGCTGCAAGAATTGTGACATTCCTTATGAGGCGCATCTGTCGGGGTTATGAGGTTCTCTGTTAGGCGCTTCTGCCGGTAGAGTCCTTTAGGTGCATCTGCCAGGGTTATCTCGTTTATTGACAGTATCGTTTCCGAGTATCCACTCGCATTACATGTCAATGGGTTTTTAGAGTACAGTTGGTGAATACATAGTTCAAATAACACCTACAAGATGCGAGCCTACTAGTGTTCCACTGGACTGTCTAGAATAGTCCGTGGTTGTCATCCATACTCTGCTAGATGACGGGGCCAACATTTGGGTAAAAGGCTTCTCTCATGGTTCACCTCTCACCCTTATCTCGTGGTCTATATCACCTCTCATCATTTTATTATTTTTTCACACATCAGCCATTTCATCTACTCATGTTTTACCCAATACATTTTGTAGATATAAAATACATATACAGTTTAAATCATTTAAAACATGTATGAAAAATCTTTTTCCCTGCACAGACGGCAAGTATACAGACAGTATGCACACATAGCATGTAATTTATATTAAATACTTCATATCTATGTGTAAGATGAAAGTAACTATGCACTCACTTGAAAAGGTGGTGACTCGGCACTCGGACAACACTTCGTTACTCTTAACACAATTTTCCTTTGACAAAACCTAGTATCATTACAACTAGAGTTTAGTCTAATATTCACCGAGACTAATTAATAGTCTTTCCCTTATTACTATTATATAAGCATGAAACAATATTTCTCAACCACTATATACAAACAGGGGCCAGACATAAAACACCGGAGGGCAGGACCATTTTGGCATATAACACTTCTGAAATCCAACAACCCTATGTGGCCCTTTAAACCAGATTCCCCGTACCGCGAGTGGTTAAAAGATATTATAACGACACTTATATAACTCATAATAATAGCCCAAATACATATTATAAGGTCCTAATAACATTACTATATTAAAACATAAGATATACTAACGATAGGGTAGGTGTAGCTCACTTACAGCAGATTTTTCGCAAAACCGGGCTTCGCTGGAGCAGCGTTCCCGAGCCGAAAGGGTCTTTTCTCGGGGCTTCGAGAGCCTCGGGGCATCCTTCGGGTGCTAGGGGGTTTACCTAGGCTTAGGGGGGTTTTTAGGGGCTTAGAGAGAGATAGTAGAGAGAGAAAGTGAAGTTGGGAAGGTGTGAAGAATGAGGGAACCCGACACCTCTATCTAAGGCAGACCCACCAATTCTAAGTCGATCGAGTCTTAATTTTATATAACCCTGGCATATACACTAAGCAATCGTAGACGAAAATATGATTCTTTGTTGTCCTAAACCGATATGTATGAATATTGTACTCGAAAATAGTGTAATATAGTTTTATCATTGAAATAAAACCATTGAAGTTATGTTTTTCCCGTAAACCAAATGTTTTAGTTATTGCTTATTGGGAGAGTTCATTATAACCATGCTAAAATGACTAATGGGATGCACGACATTCTTCAGGCGTCGGAAAGTTATGACATTTGTCACCCTAGAACTTCCGTTCCAACTATAGCTAACAGTCAGGGCTCGGGATTGTCAGTCACATATAGATTTGTACACAAATTCACGCTCTTTGTCATGGAGACTCTGGTTATAATTCAGGATTTTAACGGGTACCTTGTTTGGTACAACGAAGGAGTGGCTCGCAATCCTGTATTAACTAGTTTACATAAAGTGTGTTGAAGTTTTCTTTTCCTTGTTAATGTATGTATTATCCTTTTATAGTGTGTACAATGTATAAAATAATCATAATTTTATATAATCATTCCTTTGACCCAAAAGATTAAAATAACGTGAATGTTTCCCAAAGTATACCTATTATAGTTTAAAAATGTATGTTTCGATGAAATGGTAAAAGCTTTGTATTTTTAACAAATTTGTACGTAAGAGTTTATAAGTTTGGTAGTAATGATTTTAGCATTTTTGCATAAAATGTATATATATATATATATATATATATATATATATATATATATATATATATATATATATATATATATATATATATATATATATATATATATATATATATATATATATATATAAAGTATGTGAAAACATAATAAGCTATTTATATTTTTAAACACAAGATTTCTTGTGTTTTGCTTGTGTTCCCCCCCCCCCCCCCTAAAACATAGAAAAGGTAGTGAAAACGTAGGGGTATGAACTCACCTTGAGTGTGATTGCGGTTAGAATCTAACTAGAAACGGTCAGTGCTTCGTCGTTGACAGGCTCGGGAAGGGAAACGACCTTCGAAAATGAGAGAGAATGAAAGGAGAAGGTGTAAGGAATGAATGAGCTTTGATCGCTATTTATAGGCTGTTCTAGGCCACTCCACGTCGTGCCATACATATGGACACGTCGTGGACTTCCATGAGTCACCCCGTAGCTTTAACACGTGTTTTCTAGCCCCGATTAGTGTCCCTGATAGGTTCCACGTAGTGGACCTTATTTCCACGTCGTGGAGCATGGCTGATTAGGGTTTCTGCCCCATGTCATGCTCTTAGACTGCTACATCTTCGGAAGGTCATAACTTTTGCATACGAACTCCGTTTTTAACGTTCTTTATATCTACGTGTAGGTGGTGACGTACACTACAACTTTCTTTTATATCACTAAGGCTAAAATGTATTTTATCTTAAACTCACTTTTTACGATTCTCGGTGTCGTGCCGGTTTTGTCGCGAAACTTCTACAGGTCATAACATACTCTAAAACTTTCTTTTATATCACTAAGGCTAAAAAGTATTTTATCTTAAACTCACTTTTTATGATTCCCGGTGTCGTGTCGGGTTTGTTGCGAAACTTTGAAAGGTCATAACTTCTTCGTTATAACTCGGAATTCAGTGTTCTTTATATATACGGAAACCTTGTGACATATAGTAAAACTTAGTTAAGATTATTTATTTTAAATAATATTATATCATAAGTTCATTTTTGACGCTTATCGTCTCTAAATTGACTAGCCCGAATCTGTGGGCGCTACACTTCATGACAATCATAGTTCTATTGCATCAAGTTACGTTGTGAATTCACTAGTACATGGTTGAAGTTTAGACCTAGTTTCCTCTAGAATTTTTCAAGTTGTGACATCATCCCACCGTTAGAGGGAATTTATGATGCGTGTTGATAAAAGAGAAGTAATAATACACCTTCTAATTTAGAGTCAAGATAAGAATAATACGTGTTAACCTTTCAACTATGTTCGTACACATCTAATTAATTGAAGTTATACGTGTAATTTTTGTGGGTGACTAATCTTTTGATATTGTACAAGCGATTCAAAAATCCTTGATATAAATAGAGGTATCCTTTGAGAAATTCTTATGATAGAAAACGATAATAACCAAAGATATAAACAATATAAAGAAGGGCCAGAAATATTGAATTAGAGTTCAGAACTTTCGAGCAAGGAGTCATAAATAAAGAAAGTGTGATATAGTGACGATTACAAAAATAGTTAGTAACCACTAACTATTCAGGTGAGTGCATAGTCCCTTTCATGAACATGATAATTAATACAAGTATTAAATTATATGTTTATGTGTGAAATATTTGATATTTCCTGAAGTACGTGTTAAAGAGCATACCTGATAATATATGATGATTTAGGATACACAGTAAACCTAAATTAATTAAGAGGAATATTGGGTAGTATCTCCCTATGAGTACAAGTGAGATATACACAGAGGGAATAACTTTAAAACTTATCATTGATCCGAGAGTATAGATTAGACTTAGTCAGTTGTCCTTAGTCCGAGAGTATGGATAGGGCATAGTCATTTGTTATTAATCCGGGAGTATGGATTAAGACATAGTCATTTGTCCCTAGTCCGAGAGTATGGAATGGGCAGAGTTATTGATTCGAGAGCATGGATTAAACATACTTGATCGGGAGTATGGATTAAGTAAAGAGGTAAATTTTAGATCCGAGAGTATGGATCATGTCGTTGAGAGGATCGATGGGGTGGGGTAAGAATTGCTTATATATGGTGAAATTGTATATTTTGTGAGTTCTAATATATATATATATATATATATATATATATATATATATATATATATATATATATATATATATATATATATATATATATAACATTGTGGGATTGAAATCCCTATCTACTCACTAGGTTTCCCAACCTGACCTACTCAATTTATTTGTATCACAGGTGTCGATATGAAACGATGTTACACTGAGAGATTAAAGAGATGTAGATCGCTAGTGTAAATGAATGTAAGGTCGGTTTATGCTTATGTTTCTATATTAATGATGCCATCATAATATTTTAAAAGGAATAAAATACATTTCTTCGGAAATGCTTTGATAATATATTTATCATGTTTTTCTGGGGACAAATTCCGCAATATTATTCTTTGTATGAATACTCTGATTTTCAAATAAACATAAATAAATTTTTTGAAATGACCTTGAATTTGGAGATGTCACATAAAACTATCTTTTATACATAAATAAATTGTAACAAGTTTAATGAGATATATTTATAACTTATAAAAATCATACTTTATGACATATTTGATAAGGTGTTATTTCTCCACTAAATATTATTTACATAAATAATAATTTCCCAATTATTCGTTAAAACAATTATTTTCATAAAATAATAATTTTCCCATTAAATATAAGTGTTGATTATATTTATTAATAATGAAATTAATAATAAATAACCAATTAGTAGTTACTTGCTATAAGGTGTGACCGTATAAGATCAAATTTAATTAGCAATATCATTCTATAATGACTCTTGGGCATATATATCTTTCAGATGACACATCATGCTTGAGTATGGTGCATCTTATGCAAGAGTAGCACAAATCCTTTAAGGATGGCGAACCTTCACACCAAATGGCACATCAAGCTTCAAAAGTGGTGCACCCTCCATCAAAAGTGGTGCATTATCTTCTAAATGGTGCATCCACCTTCACAAATGGTGCATCCTTGCTTCATAGCTCATCAAGGATACTCTTTTCCCTTCTCAGGTGCTCCACACCCTTCTCAGATGCTCTATTCCTTTATCAGGTGCTCCACTCCACTTTTAGATGATCTATTCCTTTTTCACATGATATATTCCTTTTCTCGTATGCTCTATTAAACTCCGAGTGCTTCGTTGAGTTCCAAGTGATCCATTGAGCCAAAATGTTCCATACGAATGCTCCAAATGCTCGAGTGACATTTAATACTTCTGTCTATTTCGTTTCATCCTTACTAATTTTATATGTAACCGGTGTTTGTTGTGTGTATAAATGAGCACATATGGTGTTTAAATAATGTTTTGTTCGGTTGTGAAACCAATATACGTACATTAAGACCTTGAATTAATCGACAATGTTATGGTTTTAATTGACCATGAGGTTGTAATTTGACATATCTACATTTTCCTTACTTCTATTTCCATTATTGTGGTTTTGATTTCTCATCTTACCCATTTCAAAATAGAACGTCACAAGTATAAGATAAATTTTCATAAAAATATGTCGGTGAAGGCGCTTGTAGTTGTTTTCCTACATACTTTAACTTGTTTACTTTTGGAAATTTGGTGAAATAACTTTTGACATTCTGTTGATTTGTGCATTTTTTCTCTAATTTCTAATATATATAGTGTAGCGTTCTTTAGATGTCATTAGGGACCTGACAGGGTATAGAAAATGATGCTTACTACCGAAGAGGGCTAGCCTATTAAGAAATCTCACTTGACTTCTGGGATTTGGAATAATACATAATTGTCTAAACTCTTGTTATGAATTTTTATGGATAATTTAAAAAAAGAACAAAGACTAATGTTAATGTTTCTTTTGGTAGTTCTATATGCTCAAGAATGAACATAAAATGATATTGCCAATAATATATGATCGTATATAGTCACACCAATAACAAGTAGGCACTTAAATTGATTATTTTAACTAGATAAATTTGATAAATTTGATTCATATTAAAATATCAAAACTCTTATATTTATTAATTCCTGAGAAAATAATAAAAACATAATTCATATTATATGAATTGTTATAAGTATGATACTGAAATCCTTTAAAGGTTAAATGATTTAAAATGTGTATGATTTATTTATATAATTTAAAGATCTAATTTAAATAAATATATATATATATATATATATATATATATATATATATATATATATATATATATATATATATATATATAGACACACGTATAAACCCACACACACACCGACAAAGGAACATCGCTTTCATAAACTATAAAATTTATCTTTTTTATAAATGCTAGGAAATAAATGAGGAGTGAGGTTGAGTGTTTGACTCTGAATGTTTGTATCGATCGGACACACTTCAAGTATAAAGAACAAAATAAAACTAATCTAAGCAAACAAAAAACATACAGTAAATAAAACATAGAGTTCTTCAAATTGTTTTTCACCAAGAAAGAGTTGATCTTCACCAAGAAGAAGGTTTGTCACAAAGACGGTCACAAAGACGAACTTTCTACATTAGGGAAACCCTAATGTAGATTATATACTAATATATAAAAGTATATCCCTTGATTGAAGGAATTGTATCTAATCTATACAAAGAACCGATCCTCGTCGAAACAATATCGGATCTGCTATCTATTCTATGCTTATCTATATCACTACCTAATATACAAAAGATTACATAGAATAAACTATCTTCACGCTGGCGTTGGTATGCTTTATATGCTGGCGTTGATAGTGATGTATATGCTGACGTTGCCAAATAGCGTGTAATGTTTTTGACTCATCAGATCATAAGGTATGGCCTTACAATCTCCTCTATCTGATGATGTCAAAACTAATCTTCAATAAATTCTTTAGCTCATGTTCCCCATGAGAGTAAGAAGGTTTGTATCGATCGGATACACTTCAAGTATAAAGAACAAAAATAAACTAATCTAAGCAAAACCAAGAACATAAAGAAAATAACATAGAGAGTTCTCCAAATTGTCTTTCACCAAGAAGGCGTTTGTCTTCAGCAAGATGATGGTTTGTCACAAATACGGTCACAAAGACAAACTATATACATTAGCTTTACCCTAATGTAGATTATATACTAATCTATACAGTTATATCCCTTGATTGAAGGGATTATCTCTAATCTATACTAAGAACTGATCCTTATCACAATGATATCGGATCTGCTATCTATTCTATACTTATCTATATCATTACCTAATATACAAATGATTATATAGAATAAATTATCTTCACGCTGACGCAAATAGGCTTTATATGTCGACGCTAATTGTAATATATACGCTGACGCTGACAGATAGCGTGTAAAGTGTTTTAATCATCAGATCATAAGGTGTGACATTAAAATCTCCCCCTATCTGATGATGTCAAAACTAATCTTTAATGACTTCTTTAGCTCGTGCTCCCCCTAAGAGTACGAATGAAATTTTAAGTTCTTCAGCTTTAATGAATGCCCCCCTGAGAAGGTGAATAACTTCGAGGCAACATTTATGAATCACAACGGACGGCGGACGTGATGAGTTGAGAATGTTGATGTCAGCTTGACTCTCCCTTAGTTTCTTCAAGAAAGATTATCCCCCGTTTTGATATCAACATAAAAAATGGAACTGGAGGAGGAGACGAGAGTATCAAAGTTGCGCCTTGCATAGTAGTAAGATTGTGATGTCTCCTGATATTATAAGTTTGGACTATCATTCATTAACACAACATTACGAGATTTTATCAGCATGTGGTTTCATATGTTGACTTGTTAATCACTTTTATTAGAAGAAGAGGGCAAGAGTGGTATGATGCGTGTAATACATTTCGATATGAAATGTACTCATCAGCAAGATTTTTTGAATTCTCATCAGCATCTGGTATCATACGTTGAATTATAAAATTCTAAAGAAGGTTTATGGAAATAATGGTTTGATGTGTGTGATAAGTTGTGTTGTTTTAACTTAACGATCGACATAGATTTGTGAAGATCTCATCATCGTATGGTACATTATGTTGAATCATAAAGCTTTAAAGAAGAATATATGGGCAAGAATGGGTTGGTGTGTGTGATAGCCTACGGTACATAGACTAACTATCGAGAGAGAGTTTCAAACTTTTATCAATGTGTGGTATATCACAGTGATTCTTTAAGTTTTATTGATAAGAAATGAAGGATATAATGGATTGTTTCATTCACGATGAGGTGGAATCAGCGTGAATCATAAGCGGTGTTATCTGATCAACAAAAATTGGTTTAAACTTATGTATCATGTAGTTAAGTTGCAGTCTAGAACTGTAAAATTCACCATCAATTCATTTAATATGGTATAGTACAGATAATAATTACTATAAGAAAAGAGTTAGTCAAACAAAAAAGAATATACAATCTTTTCAAAGGCCCTTTATATAGCCTTTTCAGAAACATGATAAAGACTTGATTCATCAAATATTTTGAATTTAATGGCCATAAATGCACATCTATTTTCCAAGATATCTTACCTTCAAGTCAGGATATAAAAGAAATCATAATCAAAGATAAACGTATATACAACTCACTACAAACTAAAAATGACGAAGCCATTTATCATAGATTCCAAGCTTCATATTTATCAGGATCAAAGGAGGAGCAAAAGACAGTCTTTTTAACCAACAATTTAACTGTCTCAAATCCATGAAACCATCGTATTGTCAAGATCAACACGAGGGAATTTAAGGTTTTATTGGATTATGAGTTAGTAGATGAAAACAAGACTTACTTCGTTCATGGTTGCACCTTGCATCCATAACAGTGAATGGATAATAAAGAGGGCATTCACAAGAAAAAGAGGACATGATGCCACTCTTTTTCTCAACACAAGAGCATTCAGAACATTCTGGATGACTGCAACTCTATCAAACTCTGAAAGAAAGAGGTGGAGATAAATTGAAGATAATCTTGAAAGATAGATGATAGAGAGAAAATACTTTTAAACATTATAATAAAAAATTAAGCAAACTATGTAAAGTTATAAAGAAATAATAAAAGAAATATTTGTTTTTGTGTTTTTGTGTTTTTCAGAAAGCAAGCCGAAACAATGATAAATAAAAATAGTTAAAAAAAATTAAGTCATTGAAAGCATTCGAAGATCTACAATCATTTTGTTTAAAGTCTTCTTGTCTAATTGCTTTGTGAAAATGCCATCCTGTTGATCAGTGGATGGAATGTAAAACAACTCTACTTTTCCCTTTTGAATTATGTCCCTGATTAAATGATAACAAATGTCAATTTGCTTGCTCTTGGAATGTTGCACTGGATTCTGTATCATTTAAACGACACTGGTGTTGCTACAGCGGATGAGAGTCATTCAGAAGTTTAGACCATAATCTAAGAGTCGATTATGAATCCAGAGGATCTGAGCACAACATCTTCCGACGACTATATATTCAACTTCAGCGGTAGAACAAGCCACTGATGTCCGCTTTTTGTGGGACCAACTTATAATTCTATCTCGAAGAATTTGAGCTCCTCCTGAACTGATTTTGCAATCGATACCACATCCACCATGATCAGAGTCAGTGTATCCCACCATCTGGAACTCGGAATCACGAGGATACCATAACCCAATATTGAGTGTATGCTTTAAGTTATGAAAGATCATTTTCACAGCGAGAAGATGAGATTCTATAGGATTGGCTTGATAATGAGCACACAATATAGTAGCAAACATAATGTAAGGGCGACTGGCAGTAAGATAGAGCAGAGAGCCTATCATTCCTCGGGACAAAGTTGCATTCACATCTACACCATTTGGATCAACACCAATAGACGTTGATGAGGACATCGTAGTCTTTGCAGGCTTGCAGTCAGAGAAACCATACTTCTTCAGCATATCTGCAATATCTTTAGCTTGACAAACAAAAATTCCATCAGTTACTTGTTTGACCTAGAATCCCAAAAAGAAAGTTATTTCACCCATCATGCTCATCTCGAACTTCTTAGCCATGATCTCCACGAATTCTGAACATTACCTTTCATTAGTGGATCCAAAAATGATATCATCAACATATACTTGAGCAAGAATGATTTGATGCCCTGAATGCATGATGAACAAAGGGTTGTCAATATTTCCTTGTTTGTATCCACTTGCAAGAAGATAGCTCGCCAATGTGTCATACCATGCTCTAGGTGCCTGCTTTAAACCAGGAAACTCTTCACTTTCGAACCGTGGCAGTTGTATTAGAAAAACTTATTCTTAAAGATATCCATGTAAGAAGACAGTCTTGACATCTATTTTATATACTTTAAGGTTCTTAAAAGAAGCAAAGGAAAGAAACATGTGAATTGCTTCAAATCTAGCAACAGGAGCAAATGTTTCATCATAGTCTAACCCTTCTACCTGATAGAATCCTTTAACCACAATTCTAGCTTTGTTACTTATGATGATCCCTTCTTCATCCATTTTTTTCTTTAAAACCCAGCAAATACCAATAATAGTCTTTCCTTGAGGCGTGGGAACAAAAGTCCACACACGAAGACGTTCAATCATTTACACAAATTTTACAAACATGCAAAAGTTGTGGTTGACTCGGCTACGAGTGAGAATCTCAGAATTTACATCTCCAATGATTTGAGATTCAGGATGATCTCGAAGAATTCTTGGATTAGAACTTTCATTTGTATTACTTTGAGCAGAGTCTTCCTGGTTGGATGGTTCAGCTTCTTCAGGGATGACAGGTTGATCTTCAGAGATAGGTTGTGAGCTGATGAATTGATCAATATTGGAACAACATGATCAATGTCATTTGGCAAGAAACCAGGAACAGGGTCTAAAAGACTGCAAGTAAGATCATTAAGAATTGATGATGGGTGATCAACTCAATCACGAATGAATGAGTCTTCATTAAAGGTGACATGATTTGTTTCCTTGATAGTTTGCATTGAAAGATTGAATACCCTGAAAGCCTTGGATACGCTGGAATAACCTAGAAAGACTCCTTGATCAGCTTTATCTTCAAACTTCGAGCTCTGATCTCTTTGATTTAAAATGTAACAAAGACATCCAAACACATGGAAATAAGAGATGTCCGGTTTCCTTCCATTGAACAGCTCATAAGTAGTTTTCCCATGACGCTTAACAATGATACAACGGTTTTTGGTATAACATGTTGTATTGATAGCTACAGCCCAAAATAACAAAGGAATACCAGCTTCAACGACCATAGTTCTTCTAGCTTCAATGAGATTTATGTTTATTCTCTCAACAATACCATTTTGATGGGGAGTTAAAACAATAGAAAAGTTCTGAGAATTTCCTGAGATTGAGCAGATTCTAGGGAGGAGTTTCTAAATTCAGTTCCATGATCGCTACGTAACTATTTGAATTTATGATCATAGAGAACTTCCCATTGCCTGATGAGAGAAATGATTTCATCAGCGGTATGACTCTTCTTTCTTAAAAAGAATACCCACGTAAACCTTAAAAATTCATCAATAATGATGAGAGTATATTTCTTCCCAACTCTTGACTTAAGAGGAACTGGTCCAAAAAGATCCATGTGAAGAAGATGAAGAGGTTTGATAATGGAACAACAGGACTTTGGTTTAAAGGAAGACTTGGTTTTCTATCCATTTTCACACGCTGAGCATCACTTATCCTTTACAAACTGCATTTTAGGAATTCCTCCTACAAGTTGATACCTTGAGATCTTTGATATTTCAGCAGAAAACATATCCAAAACATAAATGTCATTCTGTCGGTATGCAGTAAAAACATTGACATTCTTTTGATCAAAAACCTTTCCTTCTCTCTTGTTGAAGATGACTTCATAGCCAACGTCACACGGTTGGTTGATTGAAATGATATTATGTTGAAGATCTTTCACATAAGTGACAGTCTTGAAAACAACAGAATTTCACTTGATGGATCCAAATCCATTTGTAGCTCCCTTTCCATTATCTCCATATATAGCAGTCGGAAAATCCTTCTTTATGAACTCTTCTAGGAGAGACGTGAATCCTCTCATATGTCTTGAGCAACCATTGTCTAAATACCAAATATGTTCTTTACCCTGAAACTAAAATATACAATAAGCTCTAAAAGAAAAATAAAACAAAAAAATACACACACAATATACACTGACTCATTTTGCAATGGGTCACTCAAGAAAACATATTATAACAGTCATTGGGGAGACAATTCAATGAGTTTCCCTTTTTAACCCATTTATCATTACAAGTCATGATGTTGTCAGCACGAACATAGTTCTTTTCAAAAGTGCGCTCGCTGATTTGTGAGAAGCATCGCCACATCGATAACAAAGTTTCATTCCAAGATTCTTTCCTTTTACAATAAATTTTGAATTCCTTTTAACTGTTTAATCTAAAGAACTTTGACAATTTGATTTAAGAGATCTTGTTTTAGTTCTAGAACAAGGAACTTCATCGATGGTATGCTCTGATGATACCTTGTCATGAGTCTCACGAATCATTGAAGAGTCATCAGAAGTAGAGGACTTTGATTGATCTCCAGGTTCAGAATTGCTAACGGAGCACTGAGGAAAAATGTTAATAATTTCGTTTACCGAATGAACTTCACCATTACATATAGGAAATTATAGCAAAATCTTAGTGGAGGGAAGAACATACTCATGACGAGAGGGTTGATGAGAAGGATCAGGAGCAATAATCGAGAAACACATTTGGTGATACCGTTAGAATCAGTGGAACAGTGAGTATAAATTAAAGTTTGCTTTCTAAATAAGAGCTCATAAATCTATCCTTAAAATCTTCTTTTAAACAGTCAACGTTGTAGAAGGTTTGTTTTGTCTCAACAACTTTGGTTAAAGAAATATTACCTTCTATATCGCCTCCAAGAATTTTCTCACACTGCTGTCGAATCTGAGCATTAATAATTCTTGTGACATTAAAAAGTGAGAAGAGGCCCGGTTATCAACAACTTTTTCTTTTTCAGAGTGAAGAAAATTATTGGTCAATGATATACATGTGTTTTTTCCTTCTTTAATATAGAAAGAGATTTTTTGAAAAAACAAAGTTTTTCTTTTAGTTTTTTTAACTCAAAACTGAGAGGAGATTTTTCTTTATTTTAGACCAATAAATCGAAACGTAAGTGATCAGCCATGTCATCTTTTTTGAGTTTTTCAACAGGAGAGTAGTTAACAAGATTTTCTACCTAATACGCTCATGTAGCGTCCCATTCTTTCTTAAGGTCTGCAACATCTAGAGAAGAAAAAGCGTCACGACTCCCAACGCTATCAGTTGAAGTGTCAGCTTGACATTCAACGATCTGAGCCATGAGACACTTACCTTCATCATCTGAGGAGTTTTCTTTTTTCAGAAGTAGATGATAGTGTAATCATCATCTCTTGAGTGGTTGAACAGCTTGAACCAAACGATAGACATAATAAGGGAGTGAGTTTCCAATAGCAATTCTCGCCTTACAGAGTGTAAATAACACTTTACAAAGACGAGATTTCTCCAAATTGTCTTTCACCAATAAAGAGTTTTTCTTCTCCATGAAGAAGGTTTGTTACAAAGACGAACTGTCTACATTAGGGTTTACCCTAATGTAGATTATATACTAATATATACAAGTATATCCCTTGATTGAAGGGATTGTATCTAATCTATACTAAGAACTGATCCTCATCACAAGGATATTGGATTTGCTATCTATTATATATATATATATATATATATATATATATATATATATATATATATATATATATATATATATATGTATGTATGTATATATCATTACCTCATATACAAAAGATTACATAGAATAAACTATATCCACGCTGACGCATATAGGCTTTATAAGTTGGCGCTAATAGTGATGTATAAGCTGACACTGACATATAGTGTGTAAAGTGTGTTACAATACATGTATATGGCATTTAAGAAGGTGTGACCTTACAGACTCTCCCTCCCCTTTTATCATTTCGAAAGAACTCACCAACAATCTCTCTAAAAAGGGTGTTATAATGCATTTATATGGCATTCAACAGGGTGTATGAGTGTATGGATGATACTTACTTAAGTAAGACATAAACTAGTGCTCATATTCTTGCGTCTTCACTACTTGGCCATATTCTTTCTACTTCACACACAAGTTACTCTATTTTGCTCACTAAAAGTGTTAGAAGAAAATCTTTCTTCGACCTCCCTTGAAAGGGAAACTGAGATCTTGCTTTCAAGCTTCATAGGTTGAAGTTAGACAAGAGAAGGACCAAAATTCTATTAAGTGTATTCAAAGCTTGTTTGTGGATACTTCTAGAGAGACCTTGTCTTCTAGTTTAATCCTTCCCTTACATTCACCTCCATAAAGAGTTTCAAATGCATCAAATGTTGTAACTCTTAAAACTTTTCTATGGTTGTTTAAATCTTGCATGTTCATGCAAAGTGAGATTTGCTGAGAATAATTTTTTTTACCTTGTTCAAACTTTTAAGCTTCTGTTGTCATTTATATGAGTTTTTGAAAGGAAAAATTGAAAACTTTACCAACCAGTGCTATCAGATCTCTATTTAAATGTAAATTTGGAGTTTTTTTTTGTTTGTATTAAAAACCTTCATTTTTGGAAGCCATAGACGTTTTTCAGGTTATATGAATAGTTCACGCATGACTTCTTTGGAAACATGCATTTGTTAGTTTTATAATTTTATGGCATCAAATTTCACATGCATTTGATTACATAGATATTGGCTTAGAAAAACAAAACGTTTTTTTTATTATGATTTAATAATATATAATATGCATAAATAAGCCATGGACCATATGATGTATGTTCTGTTGGAATCTTCAACATGGTTTTAATATTATTTACTCATTCAAATGGTTTTTATAAGTTAATAGGTATTTCTTCAATTTTGTTTTTTTATAAGTGTTATATTATCACTAAACTAGTCTTTATAGCTTAAAATGTAACAATATAGGAAGATGAAGGTCATATTGAAAACAAGAGGTTACATAGATTTTTTTTGGAAAGTTGCCATCTAACTCTTGGCTTTGGAGAGGGAATAATGTTTTTTCCCACACGTCATGTAGTCTTGATTATCATGCTTGTCTAGGATGTTTTAGCAAGTCGGATCTTCAATAACATCGTCTTATCAATATTTTGGTCTGTTATGTCCCTTAAGAATAGACTTGATGTTTAATGTATGGCTCACATGAAATATCCATTAGTTATGGCTTGGTTTATACACCCATGCATGTATATGATGATTGTATGTTGTTATTTATGTTTGTATGGATGAAAATATGATTTTGCATGCTAGAAAACAAAAATAGTCAATGATAAATCATCATGGAGTTTGTTTTTCAAAATGATAACTTCAACGTAAGATGCGAAAATGGTTTTCGTAATAAAAGGGGTTTTATTCCAAGAAAACAATAAAATATTGAAATTGGTAAAATGAGTTAAAATAAAGATTTCTAAAACTCATACAAACTCCAACTTTTCATAGTAAAATATTTTTATTAAAAGACTAAAATTGATTCATATGCAATCAAACTTAAATGTTCATATAATATATTAAAATAAAATGGAGATGTTATTTTAATTAATATGAATGATTTTTCAAAAGGTACCATGTATTATTGGATGCATGCAATATACATGATACAATATGCTTTTAAAACTAGAATTATAAAACAAAGAAAAAGTTATTTTTAAAACAAAAAAGTAAGTCTATGTCGACTTTTTGAAGAAACACTCGCACATCATTTGTATAGTATTTGTAGGAAAGAAAAAGTTTTGTAACCACTTAGATTGTCTTATGATGGTCGAGGTGTCATTCAAGATATCCTAAACTAGTTATGGGATGTTTTCCACATATTTTTCAATTACCATGACTTGATCGATATTATTTTGTGATAAAGATCACCTATGTAGTAGAGACCTGAGGCATACACAAGGTTAAAAATGGCAATTAATAAATGTTGTTAAAAGATCTCATATCATAAGGAGTTACATATTGATGTAATTGGTAAATCTCATCTACATTGTTGAATTAAATAAACGGGAAAAAGGATAACTAACTGTTTATTAGTTTTGGAATGTTGGATCCTAGACTTTAATCGATTAATCTTTAAGAAGCATAAAAGGTATTAATTATTAAAGATTTAAATATCGAAAATACTAATAAACTTTGTTTAAATTTATAGATGGCTCAAAGTGATAAAACCCTAAAAAATCTATCACTTCAAGCTCTCCTTAAATTAACAAATTACACCCTAAAATATTCTTTCCTTAGTATCGAAACTTGGAGAATCGTTCTTAACTATGAAAGGAAGTCATGTGTGCATATCAATCCACTTTCCAATTAGCCTTTTCTCATGTTTGTGGACACTCATGAAGCTTAGTTGAAACATTATCATGATTCAATCAACATATCATACCTTATGCCTGACACTATTTCTTATTTCTTTTGGAACGAAATGAGACATATGACATAATAGAAGAACTTATGGAAGAGTTCCATTTGTTTCAAAATATGAACGCATCAAACCAATACGAGAATTACATAAACTAAGAATACCGGAAGCCCAAAGCATAATTTCTCATTTTATCAAGATTAAAGAGCATCTTGACTACTTAAATACATGTGGTCCTGCTTTTTCCCATGACATGGCAATACCTTTGATCCTTAATTATTTTATCAATGCATATGATGTTTTCGTTAATAATTTTAATATCATAATTTCATATACATGTATGACATGTTCCATCATTGGCCATAAGAGGAAACATTTCATTGAGATGTTTCTAACAAAGAAGCCTAAGATGGGAACTTCAAGTATATATGTAATGTAAATTTTACTTTTCATTTAACACTTGGGTATATGATGCTAAGTGTAACACTAATATTTGTAAATACGTAAAATATTCTCAAGTAAGGTAAGAAGATGAGCGCAAACAATTAGGCTCTCCATGTGAGCATAGAAGCAATAGTTGCAGACTTGAGATTTATGGAGATTATGACTTGTTTTTTTAATATAAGAGATTGTATTATAAAACAATGATTTTTTTGAAAAAAATGTACATTTTAAATTTAGTTTGACTAAATATATGATTGAACGCATGGAAACTTAAATGAAATCCATGTATCAAAAGCAAGTATGACACTTTGTTGATCTTCCTCCTAAACTCATGGATGGAAATGCGTACTTATTGTAGGGAGTAAGTGGGTTTTCAAGAAGACAACCGACATGGATGGAAATGTTTCCACATATAAAATGAGACTTTTCGCCATAGGTTTCACTCAAACTCATGGTATCAACTTATGAGGAAACCTTCTTTATTGTGGCAATGATCAAGTCTATAAGGATACTGATTACCATAAACCACATATTATGAATATTAGATATGTCAGATGGATGTCAGAACCACTTTCCTATATTTATGGTAACATAAAGATGTTCATATGATTAATTTTGAAGGAGTTTTTGATCCAAATCGTCTTAATAAAGTGTGTAAGATTTAAAGATCCATTTATGCATTTAAAGCAAACATCTCAAATTTAGAATCGTCGATTTCATCACAAATTGTCGTTTCATCAAAAATGATGATCGGTGTGTTTGCAAGAAAACTATATAGACGCTATGTTTTGACTGGGTAAGTATTTCTAAATGAAATATTAAGAAAAGAAACATATATTCTTTGAATAAAAATCTATGGAGTGTTAGAACCCTTGTGATTTGATAAGTCAAAAGTTGTTATCAGTTGTTACTGTTAGTGCCACTGATGGTCATCAGGGGTTACATCCTATGACATTAAGAAGCTTCATGAAGATCTAACACTAGAAGAAGCCCCTACCGTTTAATGTTACTTGCTTATTTTTTAAGGATAGTATTGACGATTAGGCTTTCCACATAATATAATACTGCCTTTTCGTAAGGGATTGTGTTTTCATATTTGAGTCTATCGTGTATGCTAAGATAGTGTTAACAACTTCTTATATATATATATATATATATATATATATATATATATATATATATATATATATATATATATATATATATATATATATATATATATATATATATATATATATATATATATATATATATATATATATATATATAGACACACACACACACACATCAGTACCCTATTGTGTAAGGGGTTATCAATCAAGAGTGTACACGTAATCAGAGTATGTTCTCTTATTACCTATTTGTTGGTTTCATTACTTGCTTCAAATTCTTCTTATTACTTGTTGAATTTGTTGGTTTAGGACCAAAAAATGGTATTATAGAAGCTGTGTAGATCATCTAAATGATCCTCTCAACGGATTCAACAAGTTCTTCTTCCTCATCATCCTCTTTTTTATCCATTTCTTTGAATAAATGCCATTATTTTGATGAAAAGAACTTCTTGATTTGGTTAAGTAAAACCATGATGGTTCTTCAAACAATGGACGCATTTATGATGGACATTCTAAAGGATGGTCCTTATATTCCTCTAAGAATTGTTATTGAGACACGAAAAGAATCAATTACACTAAGAGTTTGAATCCATCAGCGAAAATAAGAAAGTCAATCATGATGTCCGTGCTAGGGCTGCAATATGTGGTGATGTTCCATAAAATGTCTACCATCTGGTAGAAACTTATGTATGTACAAAGGAGATCATTGTGACTCTTAAAGTTACATATCAATGCACTAATGAGCTGAAGAACAACCTGAATAACTTTTATTTGTAATCTAAAAATTTTATTCGTGAGTATGAATATATTTTTTTTGCTTATAAGAATGAGTCTCTCCGTAACACTTTCAAAAGATTTAACTTTTTAATTAATTATTTAAGAAAGTTTGAGATAACAAATAGCATAGATGTGTTGGTTCACAAGTTTCTTGATTCTCTTGATGAGTGTTTGAAACACCATGTTGATATCTTAAAGAACAATGAGAAGATAAAGATTATGGATCTACCAAGTATATTTGGTAATCTTAGGAAACATGAGCAAAGTAAGGCTCAAAGAAGATAAATTGTTAAGGAGATGAAAGATATTTGAAGGAAAAGTCAGTTGCTCTCATGACCAAAGGATCCAAGGTTATTGATGATCTCAGTGATAGTGAGGATATCTTATCATAGGACAACTCAGAAGATGAGGATGAACTTCAGAGGATAGATAAACCTACTACCCAAGAAGTATTGATTGTAAATCATTTCAAGGGCCTAGAATTCAAGAAATTTCAAGCCAAATCAAAGGTCCTTCAGAGAAAAGAGTAACGAAGTTGATTCATGTTCAAGGATTGACAAGAGCTCATCCCCTGAAAGTGTTACAAGTGTGTTAACACCAAAAACTATGCCAGAGACTATAGGGTCAAGACCACTGATGATAAGTCTGAGTCTTATGAGAAAAAATACAAAAGGTTGGTTGCTAGTGTCAAGAAAAAATCTTGACTCCAAAGTTCTACTTGCTAAAGAAGAAAAGTGGGAAGTGGAAGTCTTTGTCACTAATGAAGAAAAGGTTGAAAAAAACAATGTGTGTCTGATTGAAAATATTGGAATGATTAGTGAAATTAGCAGCTCAAGCTCTTTTGCAACAGATCTTGATGACGCTGAAAAGAAGTGTGGAAATAAAAACTGGGATCATTTCTGTTATATTAATCAGATTGAGAAGGTTGTAAGTTATCTTGATAATGAAAAATAAATAATCCTTGAGTATCTTCGTCTTGATCATGAAAAATCTCACCTTGAAAAACTTCATTTTCAAAATAGATATTAACTTGGTTTGAATGAAATTGAGTCCCAAAACCTTCGATTGGCCACACTTGAAAAGAAAATCATGGATCAATTTTTTTTAATCAAGTTTATCGCAATGAGAAATATAAGATTGTTTTTCAATTTGAAAACATTAAAAATAATCATTTTAAACTGGACCACTTCACATACAAGAGTTAAACACATTGTTAACGATCAATTCCATCTTAGGTTATAAAAATCATTGGTAAAAACTTTCAAGAGGCAGTGGATTTTTCTAAATAAATGAAAGATGAGCCAAGTTTTCCATGCACCGATGAACTAATTCAAAGCTATAAATCTTATTTTGTAAAATCAATTGATACTGATGTTTTTGATCATGTTAGAAAGCATTGTGAAACTAACACCTATGGCCATACCATTCTAAAAGAATGTATTTTTTTTCTATTGATCCATTAGTGAAAAAGATTTTTCAAGAAAATTTCAAAGCTGGTGGAGAAAAAATTGTTAAGTTTCCAATCTCTAGAGGTGAAACACAGTATGAATTAAATATTATTACCGATAATACTGATGTTATTGTTTCTGAGAACACTTCTGAGTCATATGACTCATCTATATACACCAAGTCAGTGGCTTCTATACCAACAACCAATGAATTAGTATCCATGGGTAGTCGTTTCCAAAATTAGTGTCAATCCTAAGGATAATGACACTCCTATGAAGTCTAGATATTTTATAAACAACCATTTTTGGAAATCTAAATATCAAAATTATTAAATTAAGCCTTCGAAAACTAAAAGAAAGGTATGGGCTAGAAAATGTTACAAATGTGGTTACAAAATACATGAAGCTCGTGAATATCCTCATGAAAAAGGTTCTAATAGAAGTGATAACATTATGATTTGTTGTGGAAAATAGATCGAGAAAGAACACACTTTAAATTGTCTTCCTTTAGAATGTTAAAACATCTTTCCATCTCTCAAATCTTCCTTAACAAAACCCATTTCCAAATGGGTTAAAAGGAGAAATTAATTAGTTGCTTGTGGTGCTAGGGAGATGAGTATATTTGATATCTTGATAGTAGTTGTTCAAGACATATGGTAGGTTCAAAGTCTCTACTAGAAGATTTTGTCAAAGAAGGTGGTCCCAGTGTCATGTTTGGAGACAACAACAAAGGTTTCACCAAAGGACATGGCACCCTCAAATGTGATGTTGATTATCAAGTTCACTTCAAGAAAAAGGAAGGTGTTATGATTAACAGTAACAAAAAGGCGGTTCTTAGTGCTAATAAGAAGGAAGACATCTACATTATGGATATGATATCTCATATCTCAACATTAAACAATCTCCAAATTGGATAGTGAAGAGATAGTTAGGGGCATTCCTAAAATCAACTTTGTCAAAGAGAAGCTATGTGAATCTTATGAGAGGGGAAAAATACAAAATCTCATTCAGGTCAAAGTGGTGCTCCTCAGTTGATTCTCCTCTTTCCTTGCTCCATATAGATCTATTTGGCCATATCCCTATTCAAACATAATCTGGAAAAATATTTTCTTTAGTTATAGTTGATGAATTCTCAAGGTATACATGGTTAATGTAATATAGATTAAAAAATGATGTTGTTGATGAAATCATTTCATTCATCAAAACAATCGAAGTACTTCTTGATAAGAAGGTAAGGAAATTAAGAAGTGATCATAGGAGAAAATTTATGAATATTGCTCTTGAGGATTTCCGTGAATAAAAAGGAATATATCAAAACTTGTCAGTAGTTAGAAATCCTGAAAAAATAGTGTTGCTTAGAGAAGGAACGAGACACTTATTAGACCAGGGAGAACCATGATTATTGAACCAAATATTCCCATTCAATTTTGGGCTGAGGTAGTCAACACAACCTGTTACACTCAAAACATGTCAAATCTGGCAAAAAGGCACGACAAACTTGCTTATAAAGTATCAAAGGTAAAATACGTGATATATCCTACTTTCGTATTTTTGGTTGTCCTTTTTTTGTTTTAAACAAAAGGAATCAGCTGACCAAGTTTCAAGCTAAATCTAACAAAGAAATTTTATTGGGTTACTCCTCAATCTCTAAAGCATTTAGAGTCTAAACATCAAACGAAAGACTGTTAAAGAATCCATCCATGTCAAGTTTGATGAAGAGTCCTTTCCAAAGCCATCAACTGATGAGGAACAAAGTCAATTAATGCACGAACCCATCCAATATTCCTTCTCCGCTGATGAGTATGTAGCTAATAGTGACTATTGGAATATCTCTCATAATGTTTCTCATGTATTCACTCAAAGTGATCAAGAACTAGTTGTCAACAATGTTGACTTCACCACTAATCCAAAATCTCGTGTCACTGATGTATCCCCTGATTCTATATCGCTAGGTACATTCACTAATGATCCTCATACATATCATACCACTGATTTTGCTTTCGCTCCATCTACTCTTAGGGATCATCGGTCTTCTAAAATCATTGGTGATCTATCTGTAGGTGTCAGGATTAGAAGACATGTATCTACTAACTTCTATTTATATTTAAATTTTTTTCTCTTATAGAACCTAAAAAGACTGCAGATGCAATGAAAGATCCTGAGTGGATACAACCTATGCAATATGAAGTGTATTAGTATTAAATACATAAAGTTTGGACTCTCTTTCCAAAACCCTCAAATAAAAAAAAAGCTTGGAACTCATTGGGTATACATAAACAACTTGGATGAGAATGGAATTATCACCAGGAACAAAGCTAGATTGGTTGCTGGAGGATTCACTCAATTGGAAGGGTTAGGTTAAAATGAGACTTTTGCTCTAGTGGCAAGACTTGAAGTGAAAAGACTGTTTTTAGCATATGCATCATACAAATGGTTATAGTTTTAACTTGGTGCTAATGATCTTCCTATTAAACCATAGGTTATAGGAGACACAAAAATGCACTTGTTATCCTTGACCTTATCTATTGTTACCATAGATTAAGGTATGACACCATAAAATTCTTCCATGTTGTACTAAAATGGATTGATTGAGAAAATCTTTTCTAGAACGAAACTGTGACAACCCAAACCTTTTTCCGTTTCCGTTATGCGATTTCCGTTAATAAAATTTGAATTTTATTAAATTTTCCGTCAAACTTCTTGGTTTAGAAAATCATCTAGTTTTATATAATTAAATTTATATACGAGTCAGAACCAAAATCACACGAAAACCCGAATATCTCGAAAAAATCAAACAATTTCCGGCCTAAGTGAGTTTACGGTCGTACACCCGTTTACGGCCAGCAAAGGGTGGACCCCCCACCACCGACCACGAAGACCCCTATATATACGAGACCCCCACCCTCATTCTGACCTTCTTGGCCGCAAACTCTCTCCTCCTACCTCTAAAAATCTTGACCGTAAACTCCTAAAACACCTTTATTTTTCCGGAAAATCATCGAGAAGCACCATTTGGAGTCATTTCGGAGCATCTAGAGCATGTTTCTCGTTGAAATCAGCATCTGTGTTCTTGAGTTTACGGCCGTACACACTTCATATCTTCAAAGGCCGTAAACCCTGTTCTTGAGTTTACGACCGTAAACTCATCGAGTCTTCAAAGGCCGTAAACCCCAGTTCACGGCCGTAAACCTTGTTCACGGTCGTAAACTGCCTGTCGACCGTAAACCGCCCTTCACGGCCGTAAACCCTTGTCCACGGCCGTACCCGCCTCGTAACTGGTGAAAAAAAAACCCGATCCCTCGATTCAGTCAAGTCCCGGTAACATCCCTTAACCGAGCACAAGTGTTTTTCTAACACTTTATCTAACGAAATCGCTAATTTAGATACTTATATGTATTTATTTGATATTAGGATTCCGTTAAGTGCCACGTACAACAACTCGAGGATCTTCATTTTCAGTCGATGTTTTCACCCAACAACAGTGAGTTCATACCCCTACGCTTTTACGATTTTTAAACGTTTTCAGGGGGGAATACAAGCCAAACACAAATGCTTTTGTGAACTAATACAAAAGGTCTTTTAACAAGTATAAAACTCATCCAATTGATTCAGACAATGATTTTCATATATTTAGATATCTTATCCCTTTTTGTACTATGTTGAGCATAAGGGATGCTTTCCACTTACAACCAAAAATTGCATAGTTTTTCAGATCCAACATTCACATCAGATACATGTAAACTATAATAGGTATAGTTTGGGGTTTTCAAAACATAACTTTTACGAATTCAGAGTTATTCACCACTAAACATATCAACTATGGCAGATTTAGTTTATGGTATTCTTTACTACAAGGGAATGGCATTTAATAATTATTTAAGTCTAATTATTACCATTTACCGCATCCAACGGATTCTAATACAAGAAAACACTTTAGAATTACATGTAAACTAGATTTTACAACATTGTGAGGCTCTACTACAAAACTGTACCATTGGGTGTACTGAATTAAATCCTATCCTAGTATAACCAGAGTCTCCTGGAGGGAGAGTGTGAGATTTGTGAATAGATCTATTCGGGATTGACAATCCTACACCTGAACTGCTAGCTACAGTTAGGCAGGCATGCCTGGGGTGACAAATGTCATTTAACCAACACTTGAAGAACGTTTTAAAGGTCTCTAGGTCATATCAAGCATGGTTATACGACTCACATTAAGTATAAACTAATCATATGTTTACGGGATTTCACTCTTCAATGGTTTTATTTAAGTAATTAAACCTACTATAAATACTGGTGTTAACCAGGGTTTTCATACTATATGATTCTTACGTTACTGATAGTAGCCAGGGATTTCATGCAAGTAATTTCAAATATAAGAATAGAATTCAATAACGAACTTACATTGGGTCTTAGGGTTTAAGACTACTTTTCATAATTTAAGAAAATATTAGATTTTCTTGGAAGCATTACAAACCTTTCTACAAATTCATAAACAGATTTTTCTACATAACCTCGCTTATGAACTCACCAGATTTATGCTGATACTCTTTCAAAACTGCTTGTATTCTCAGGAAATCAGCAGACAGGTACCTTATGAAGTTTTGAGAAGTTGGAGCAACTAAAGTGATGTCTTTAAATTTTACTTTCACTTTTGATGTAATTAATCAAATCTTAAACAGATGTAAACCTTTTTCACACATGTATTCAATGTTTGGTTGTGTTTACTAAGATTGCTATGATACAATTGTTGTGATACTATACATGACGTCATCCACCCCCGAACGTTTCCGCCGTTCCGGCTTTGGGGTGTGACAGATTGGTATTAGAGCTCTTGTTTATAGTGAACTAAGTATACCGAACCTTACATGGTATACAACTATAAACACTAAGGGGCTGAAGCGCTTTGAAACTAAAAGTATATTTTCAAAAGATAAGTATTTTATAAGAAGTATACAAATATACATACTTAACAGAACCAGAGTCATAGGTAGAACAAAACAAAAGTATTTGGATGTTGGACACTGTGGTTAAACCTGGGCAGTTATGTAATCATGTCTAGGGTCAATATAGCCTGATCAACTATATTTACTCGAGACATGACCAACATGTGCTTGGGACTGACTGTAGTCTTGCAACAAGCCTAAAACTTACCAAGTATATATACATCAGATATCGGTAGAACAAAGCATACAACTTAAAATACTATACGAGTATTTTAGCTAGAGCCAAGTATAGCATAGAGATTAATTCCAAGTGTTGCTACATATTCTTTCTTAGCGACATTTACTTGCAATAGTAACCCTCCTCTATATATCGCTTCGTAGAACACTTTAACTTTCAGAATGAGATATATCTTGGTTCATATATCTTGATTTAAATTCAGGGGACTTATCATCCTCTTCTTCCTGATTGTTCTAGAATAAGATGCCTCCCCGAAGAAGACCCGTCAGAAGGAACAACGACACTCCGCCACCGCCACCTCCACAATTCGATCCTGCCATGTTCCAGGCAGCAGTTACCGCCGCCGTGACTGCACCAATGGCGCAAATCAATCAGGGAAGCTCTGGTGGATCAGGAGGCGGACCAGATCCCCAAAATCTTGGTGGAGGCCAGGAACACCAGAATGAGTGTTCCTATAAAGACTTCATTAATGCCAAACCCAAGTCCTTCGATGGCAATGGAGGAGTCATTTCCTTGACACGATGGTTCGAGAAGATCGAATCCATCTTCGAAATCTACGCTTATTCCGAAGCAAACAAGGTGAAATTCGCCGCTTGCACCTTCACCGACCGAGCACTGACCTGGTGGAATGGTCGAGTCAAATCCCTAACCCTGCCGATCACCAATGCCATGGGTTGGGACAGCTTGAAAGAACTCATGCTGGCTGATTACTGCCCAAGGGGCGAGATGCAGAAGTTGGAACATGAGCTTTGGACCCTGAAGATGAAGGGTTCCGACATCGCTTCCTACACCGCTAGATTCTGTGATCTGGCTCTCCTCTGTCCGGGAATGGTCACCCCGGAAAGCAAGAAGATTGAGAGGTACATCTGGGGACTGACGACCCCAACCAAAGGAAATGTTTTGGCTGCGAGGCCCACTACATTTGATAGCGCCAAGTTCCTGGTGCAGACTCTGATATATCATGGGGTCGATCTTGATGAGGAGGCAGCCGTTTCCAAACCACAACAGGAAAGTGGAGAGAAGAAGAAGTTCTGTAACAAACGCAAGGGGCAGTCTTCGCAGGAGCCCTCCAAGAAACAACAAACAGTGGCAGTTCATGCTGCTACTACTCCTGCTGCTACTCCAGTTGCTGTTCCACCCACCCAAGCTCCTACTGGTGGTTATGCTGGAAACCTACCTCTGTGAAACAAGTGTAACTTTCATCATCACGGACCCTTCTGTGAATTGAAATGCAATAGCTGTGGAAAGAAGGGACACACGACTCGATACTGCAAGACACCCGTTCAACCAACCAACCAGGCTCCTAGGGCAGGCGTTGGTCAAGCCTGCTATGGATGTGGAGAGATTGGGCACTTCAAAAGAGATTGCCCCAAAGCAAAGACAGCTGGCAACACAGGGAGGGTACTAGCTATGGGCCAGGAGGAATCAGTTGCCGATCCTACCGTTGTTACTAGTACGTTCCTCCTCGACAACTCTTATGCATGTATTCTTTTCGATTCTGGTGCAGAGAGGAGTTTTGTTAGTCATGCATTCAAACATCTACTCAAATGTAAATTCTAACCTTTAACTGAAACGTTTACCGTCGAGATGGCTAACGGAAAGAAAGAGAGCACTAAAGACATATTCATAGGCTGTACTCTTACCTTAGGCGATCATTCCTTTCCCATCGACCTTATGCCAGTTTCAATAAAAAGTTTCGATATCATAATTAGCATGGATTGGTTGAGCCCCAATCGTGCTGATATCCTCTGCTACGAGAAAGCTATCCGCCTCAAACTTCCCTCTGGCGAAGCCCTCACTATTTTCGGGGATAAACTCAGTTCGAACCTTCGTATCATTTCATGCATCAAAGCTCAGAAGTATCTGCGGAAGGAGTTCCACGAATTCCTAGCTCATGTTATTGACGAAACGCAAAAAGTTAAAGACCTCGAGAGCATCCCCGAAGTCTGCAACTTTCCTGATGTCTTCCCCGAAGATCTTCCAGGGATTCCTCCCAAGCGCCAAGTTGTGTTTTGTATCGGCTTAATCCCTGGAGCTACTCCTGTAGCTAAATCCCCATACCGTCTAGCGCCTGCAGAAATGCAAGAGTTATCCAGCCAGCTCAATGAGCTAATCAGCAAAGGATTCATAAGACCGAGTTCCTCATCGTGGGGAGCCCCGATCCTATTCGTGAAGAAGAAGGATGGATCCTTTCGGATGTGCATTGACTATCGAGAACTGAACAAGATGACTATCAAGAACCGTTATCCCTTGCCTAGAATCGACGACCTCTTCGATCGACTTCAGGGAGCCAGTTACTTCTCGAAGATAGACCTAAGATCAGGGTACCATCAGTTACGAGTTCACGAGAATGATGTTCCCAAAACAACATTCTGAACTCGCTACGGACACTACGAGTTCGTAGTAATGCCCTTCGGTCTAACCAACGCACCGGCAGTATTCATGGACTTGATGAATCGGGTGTGCCGCCATTTCCTAGACAAGTTTGTGATCGTTTTCATTGACGATATACTTTTTTATTCACGGAGCAAAGATGATCATAAACAGCACTAGAGACTAGTGCTAGAAACATTAAGGGCGGAGAAGCTATATGCAAAATTCTCAAAATGTGAGTTCTGGATCAGGAAGGTAACTTTCCTTGGTCATGTGGTTAGCAAGGAAGGCGTACACGTGGACCCTTCCAAAATCAAAGCGATTGAGAGTTGGTCAGCACCAAAGACACCCACATAAATCTGCCAAATCTTGGGTCTCGCTGGCTATTATCGCAGGTTTATCAAAAACTTCTCCAAAATCGCTAAGCCTTTAACCACCCTGAGACAGAAAGGTGTAACCTTTAGTTGGGGAGAAAAGCAAGACACTGCGTTTCAAACATTGAAGCAGGCCCTATGCAGCGCGCCTATCCTGTCCCTGCCCGAAGGGACGGAAGATTTCGTTGTCTAGTGTGATGCATCCAATCAGGGCCTAGGCTGTATGCTCATGCAGCGAGGAAAGGTTATCGCCTATCCCTCGAGGCAGCTGAAAACACACGAAGTCAATTACAAAACTCATGATCTAGAGTTGGGAGCAGTGGTTTTTGCGTTAAAGATCTGGAGACATTATCTCTACGGAACCAAGTGCACTGTCTTCACCGACCGTAAGAGCCCACAACATATCTTTGATCAGAAGGAGTTAAACATGAGACAACGGCGATGGGTAGAACTACTCAGTGATTACGAGTGCGAAATACGCTATCATCCTGACAAGGCCAATGTGGTAGCAGATGCCTTCAGCCGAAAGGAGTATTCAGGTCGTAGAGTGAAGGCACTGACAATGACCATCCATTCTCAATTATCCGCGCAAATCAGAGAGGCTCAGCTGGAAGCCTTAAAACCATAAAACATGCCGGATGAAGCCTTGAGAGGAATGGAAAAGAACTTACAGGTCAAGGGAGACGGAGTTTACTATTTCATGAACTGGATCTGGACCCCAAAGTACGGCGAGTACAGGGAGGTTGTCATGAACGAAGCTCACAAGACTAGATACTCCATTCACCCAGGTTCAGATAAAAGGTATCTGGATCTCAAACAACCCTATTGGTGGCCGAATATGAAAACAGAAATTGCTACCTTCGTGGGCAGGTGCTGGACTTGCGCCAAGGTGAAGGTAGAATACCAAAAGCCCTCAGGTTTACTTTAGCAGCCAGAAATACATGAGTGGAAGTGGGAAAGAATTACAATGGATTTTATCACTAAATTACCCAGATCTCCGAGTGGTCACGACGTCATCTGGGTAATTGTCGATCGACTGACTAAATCCGCCCACTTCCTATCAATCAAAGAAAACTTCAAAATGGAGAGACTGACACGAATCTACATTCGAGAGATAGTCCGCCTTCATGGTGTGCCTATATCCATCATCTTCGATCGAGATAGCATGTTTACCTCAAGATTTTGGCAGTCGCTATAGAAGGCTCTTGGAACTAAGCTGGATATGAGCACAGATTATCATCTACAGACAGATGGGCAGAGTGAGAGGACCATTCAAACATTGGAAGATATGTTGAGAGCTTGCGTCATCGACTTTGGCATGTCGTGGGACACTCATCTACCCTTGTTCGAATTTTCTTACAACAACAGCCACCATACCGAGATCAAGGCTGCACCATTCGAAGCTCTCTATGGCCGTAAGTGCAGATCCCCTCTATGTTGGGATGAGGTGGGCGACACGCAGCTAGGCAAGGGTCAAGTCCCCGACAGCACTCTCACGGGCCCAAAAATCATCAGAGAGACTACTGAAAAGATAGTACAAATCCAGGAACGATTAAAAGCTTCAAGAGATAGACAAAAGAGCTACGCCGATAAGAGACGAAAACCTTTGGAATTCCAGGTTGGTGACCGTGTTCTTTTGAAGGTCTCACCCTGGAAAGGCATGATACGCTTCGGAAAGCGTGGAAAGCTGAATCCAAGATACATTGGACCATTCGAGATCCTCCCTGGGATCGGTCCCGTAGCATACAAAGTCCGTTTACCACGAGAACTTAGCAACGTACATCCCGTCTTCCACGTGTTGAACCTAAAGAAGTGCCTGTCCGATGAGACACTTGTGATACCTCTCGATGAGATCGAACTAGACGAGAGCTTACACTTCATGGAAGAACCCATAAAAATCATGGATCGGGAAGTCAAATGAACAAAACAAAGTCGCATCCCGATAGTGAAGGTTCGTTGGAATGCCAAGCGGGGACCTGAATTCACTTGGGAGCGCACAGATTCAATGAAACAGAAGTACCCTCATCTATTTCCAAGTCCATGATTTGTATTCGGTGTCTGAATTTCGGGACGAAATTCCCTCTAACGGTGGGATGATGTGACAACCCAAAACTTTTTCCGTTTTCGTTAATAAAATTTAAATTTTATTAAATTTTCCGTCAAACTTCTTGGTTTAGAAAATCATCTAGTTTTATATAATTAAATTTATATACGAGTCGGAACCAAAATCGCACGAAAACCCGAATATCTCGAAAAAAATCAAACAATTTCCGGCCTAAGTGAGTTTACGGCCGTACACCCGTTTACGGCCAGCAAAGGGTGGACCCCCCACCACCGACCACGAAGACCCCTATATATACGAGACCCCCACCCTCATTCTGACCTTCTTGGCCGCAAACTCTCTCCTCCTACCTTTAAAAATCTTGACCGTAAACTCCTAAAACACCTTTATTTTTCCGGAAAATCATCGAGAAGCACCATTTGGAGTCATTTCGGAGCATCTAGAGCACATTTCACGTTGAAATTAGCATCTGTGTTCTTGAGTTTACGGCTGTACACACTTCATATCTTCAAAGGCCGTAAACCGTGTTCTTGAGTTTACGACCGTAAACTCATCGAGTCTTCAAAGGCTGTAAACCCCAGTTCACGGCCGTAAACTGCCTGTCGACCGTAAACCACCCTTCACGGCCGTAAACCCTTGTCCACGGCCGTACCCGCCTCCTAAGTGGTGAAAAAAACCTGATCCCTCGATTCAATCAAGTCCCGGTAACATCCCTTAACCGAGCACAAGTGTTTTTCTATCACTTTATCTAACGAAATCGCTAATTTAGATACTTATATGTATTTATTTGATATTAGGATTCCGTTAAGTGCCACGTACAACAACTCAAGGATCTTCATTCTCAGTCGATGTTTTCACACAACAACAGTGAGTTCATACCCCTACGCTTTTATGATTTTTAAACGTTTTCAGGGGGGAATACAAGCCAAACATAAATGCTTTTGTGAACTAATACAAAAGGACTTTTAACAAGTATAAAACTCATCCAATTGATTCAGACAATGATTTTCATATATATAGATATCTTATCCCTTTTTGTACTATGTTGAGCATAAGGGATGCTTTCCACTTACAACCAAAAATTGCATAGTTTTTTAGATCCAACATTCACATCAGATACATGTAAACTATAATAGGTATAGTTTGGGGTTTTCAAAACATTACTTTTACAAATTCAGAGTTATTCACCACTAAACATATCAACTGTGGAAGATTTAGTTTATGGTATTCTTTACTACAAGGGAATGGCATTTAATAATTATTTAAATATAATTATAACCATTTACCGCATCCAATGGATTCTAATACAAGAAAACACTTTAGAATTACATGTAAACTAGATTGTACAACATTGTGAGGCTCTACTTCAAAACTGTACCCTTGGGTGTACTGAATTAAATCCTATCCTAGTATAACCAGAGTCTCCTGGAGGGAGAGCGTGAGATTTGTGAATAGATCTATTCAGGATTGACAATCCAACACCTGAACTGCTAGCTACAGTTAGGCAGGCATGTCTGGGGTGACAAATGTCATTTAACCAACACTTGAAGAATGTTGTAAAGGACTCTAGGTCATATCAAGCATGGTTATACGACTCACATTAAGTATAAACTAATCATATGTTTACGGGAATTCACTATTCAATGGTTTTATTTAAGTAATTAAACCTGCTATACATACTGGTGTTAACCAGGGTTTTCATACTACATGATTCTTACGTCACTGATAGTAGCCAGGGATTTCATGCAAGTACTTTCAAATATAAGAACATAATTCAATAACGAACTTACATTGGGTCTTAGGGTTTAAGACTACTTTTCATAATTTAAGAAAATATTGGATTTTCTTGGAAGCATTACAAACCTTTCTACAAATTCATAAACAAATTTTTCTACATAACCTCGCTTATGAGCTCACCAACTTTATGCTGATACTCTTTCAAAACTACTTGTATTATCAAGAAATCAGTGAACAGGTACCTTCTGGAGTTTTGAGAAGTTGGAGCAACTAAAGTGATGTCTTTAAATTTTACTTTCACTTTTGATGTAATTAATCAAGTCTTAAACAAATGTAAACCTTTTTCACACATGTATTCAATGTTTGGTTGTGTTTACTATGATTGCTATGATACAATTGTTGTGATCAATCACCGGTTAAATCAGTAGTGGACAAACTCTTTTGGCAATAAATGTTGATCCTATGCAAACTGCCCTCCATTTTCCAGTCATTGATCTCTTCTTCCCTCTCCAAAATGATCAGGGTCTTCACACCTTGTTACCAACAATTAATATGATATGAAAAATAGGGAACTATAGCCAATATCATCAAACAACTTTGTATGGCATTGACATAGAAGTATCTTGCTAGGAAAATCACTATGTATCTATTTCACAAGACTAGTGGTTGGGATCAATTTAACTTAATTGAAATGAATATACTTTATGCCGTGTTTTATGGTTATAATATTGATTTTGCCTAGATATTCCTCGATCAAATTGTCTCATTGCTGAAAAAGTCCCCAAATCATCAATCAAGTGTTCCATTTCCTCGATTCCTCTCTTTAGCCATGGAAAAAAACAATTGGTTAAGAGTCATATGCAGCTCTTACAGATCCTCTTCTACAATCAAAGTAGTTGACCTATAATTTTTTTTATAATTTCGATGAAACTGAGACTGATGAGGTATTATATTGAACATCAATTTCTAATTTTTCCATCTGCTGACAACTCTGATGAATATGGATAGGATGATGATGATGATAATAATGATGATGATGGTGGTGGTGTTGGTGATGGTGATGGTGATGATAATGATGAAGATGATGATAACGATGGTGATTATAATGATGGTGGTAATGTCGGTGTTCATCAAGGATCTAATGAAGGATCAAATGTTTATGCAGATCATTCACTATGGACTATTATTCCTGATATAGGTGGCAATGCTTATATATTTGTTCCTCCTCAAGTCAACATGAACACCCCCAAACCAAAACGACGGAAACGTTCGGGGGCGGATGATGTCATGTACAATATCACAACAATTGCATAATAGTAATAAATATACAACAACCATTACATTGATAAATTATAGTTTTACATTCGTGTTCAAATCAATGTATACATGACACCAAAATGTATAGCAAAAACTAAAAGACATGAGTCTATGAAGCTCCGTCTTCTCAAAACCTATGGATACATGTTTACTGATTTCCTGAGAATACAAGTACTTTTGAAAAGAGTGTCAACAATTAAGTTGGTAAGTTGATAAGCATGTTTGTAACTGAAATTTGTTATTTGTTCCTTAAAAATGTAAGTATGTTTTCCCAGAAAATCCTATATTCTCTGTTGTAATGTGTTGTAGTCTTAATACCCTAAGACCAAAACGTGTAAATGTTATTCTACTTTGAAATAGTATAATGTAGTTTTAATTCACATAAAACCATGAAAAGTATTTTTTTTTTTCTCTGTATTGGAATAGTATTCTGCATTTGCACTTGTATAAAAACTGTGTAATTGTAAGTGCCTGGATTCACCAGCTATACTTGTAAAATACCGTATTATAGTTTTATTATTTAATAAAACTATGTGAAGTTGTTTACTTATTCATACACTAATCGTATGGTTCAATACCAAATTGTGAGTTATCATAACCATGCTTGATGACCATAAGATGGCCTGAACACGACGTTCTTCAGGCGTCGTCGTAGGTACGACATTTGTCACCCAGGCATGACAGACTGACTGTAGCTAACGGTTGAGGTGTGGGATTCTCTGTCCCGTATAGATCTATACACAAGTGTCATGCTCTCCCTCCAGGAGACTCTGGTTATAATTTCAGGACTTGGTTGGTACTTAGTTAAGTACGTGAAGTAAGTCTCACAAATGCTATATTGACGGTTACGTGTAGAATAATGAAAAGTTACTTTGTAATGAGTAAACTGTAAGTATATCTCATAAACTATATTTATTATAGTTTATATGTTTTTTTTCATGATGTATTCTGAATATGTAAAGTAGTGCATATGATCCATAAACTATAGTTATTATAGTTTATATGTTTGTTTTCCGTATTGTATTCTGAACATTGTAAAGTAATATGTAAGTTCCATAAACTATACCTATTATAGTTTATATGTATGTGTTCTACTGAAATGAAAACCTTTGTATTGTTAATAATTCAGCAAGTTTAAATTGTAAAATTCGTGATACGATTGTTCCGTGAAATACAACATTCATACCCAAATGGTATTAAAATAGTTTGCAAAAATATATTTTTGTTTAACAAGTTTTAAATGGTTTTATACTTATATAAATATAATATTTATATAATTATGATTAAAAAGGCAGTCGAATAAATAATTCTACCCTAAGTCCACAACCAAACGAGGAACATGAAATAGAGCAAAATCATCAATTATAATCTTGTTGAACTCTAATTATATATATATATATATATATATATATATATATATATATATATATATATATATATATATATATATATATATATATATATATATATATATATATATATATATGTCACACCTCAAACCGGAACGGCAGAAACGTTCGGGGGCAGAGGACGTCATGTACAGTATCACAACAATTGTATAATAGTAATCAAAGCAACAACAACCATTATATTAATAACATAGAATTTACATCCTGTTCAAAACATTACTTGTTTAACATTAAAACTATAGCAAAAGATAAGAAGTGATACTACTATGCTCCGTCTTTGTAATGCCTGAGAGGGTACCTGTCTACTAACTTTCCTGAAAATACAAGTGGTTTAAAAAAAATGTCAACATTAAAGTTGGTGAGTTCATAAGTATTTTGTTTGAAAATATATGTTCTTTGTTATTGAAAACGTTACTACGTTCTTCCAGAAAATCAAATATTTTCTTGGTAAATAAGTTGTAGTCTTAGTACCTTAAAACCAAAACGTATAAGTTTCTTATGTTTATAATCTATGATTTGAAGTTCTGATTCATGTAATTGGTATAAACCGTACTGTTACATCCTATGATAACTTAGTGTATACAAGTTATATATAATTAAAATCGAATGGACAGTCGATTGGGTGATTCTGCCCTAAGCCCACAACCAAACATGGAACAGGAAGTAAGGCAGAAATCATACATTCGACTGCCTATCGTATCTTTATTATATATAATCCTAACGTATATAATAAGTAATCATATACTTTAGTAAAAAGAATATTCGATATATGTTTTCTGAACTTCTGTTCGTACCATATTAGTAAATAATATAATCTTTTGCTTTTCATGTAACTGTGTGTAAATCTAGAATTTTAGTACTTACAAATAATGTAATATAGTTTTATTATTTAAATAAAACCCTTGAAAGTATATTTTCCCTGAAATCTGAATGTAAGGTTAGTAATCAAATAAAATTATTTGATAATATATTATTCGTAAATATGTCGTTGTTTACTCCTTATGAGTTCTTATAACCATACTAACCCAGTCGACCTGATCGCGACGTTTTTCAGGAGTCGGAATGTTAACGACATTTATCACCCCAGGCCTGGCGGCCTGACTGTAGCTAACAGTCGGGATGTGGGATTGTCAGCCCCGAATAGATCTATACACAAATATCTCTCTCTCCCGACAAGAGATTCTGGTTATAAGGCAGGACTTTTACCCGTACTTAGATAAGTACACGAAGACGTCTCACAAATTGCTTCAACATGTTTACGAGTAATAGCTGAAAACCCTTTTTGTTTATATGTTAACCTGTAATTTGTAAAATAGTTCCATTGCTCCATAAACTATACATATTATAGTTTATAAGTTTGTTTCCGTGTTGTAACCTGAACTTTGTAAAATAGTATCTTTGGTCCATAAACTATACCTATTATAGTTTATAAGTTTGTTTCCGTGTTGTGTGAAAACCATTGCGTCTTAAAATGTTTGCAAATCATTTGTAAATTCAATAGTAATGACATTTTGCGTATTTAGTAAATTGCACGTTTAACTGTATATTATGGTAAGAAAATGTAATAAGAAATTTATATTTGTAAACACAATATTTCTTGTGTTTTACTTGTATCCCCCCTAAAACAATTTAAAAATTGTGAAAACGTAGGGGTATGAACTCACCTTGTGTGCGTGTGCTTGTTTGGATACGAAGTGGTTGCGAATGATTCTCAGGATTGAATACGCGATTATAGTCGTATCCTAATAATATTTATACACATAATATCGTATATAAATTAGATAAGCTAATGAATTAAAGTGTTAAATCACACTAGATTGGGTTTAATACTTACAAAGAGTGAAAAGGTTCCTCAGAAATTAAGGATAAAGATCTAAAGTGTTCTTGGGATACTTTGAAGATATGAAGATATCCTGGGTAACTCCTTTGATGGTTTGAAGATTCAAAGGATTTCCTTATGAGTTTTGAGAGCAATTGTACATAACTTAAGAGTGAAGAAATAGAAATGGTGAGGGTGTTTTTGGTTGACATATATATATATATATATATATATATATATATATATATATATATATATATATATATATATATATATATATATATATATATATATATATATATATGGGATTGTGATGTTTACGTTGGGATATGTAACTTATCTTCTTAGAAAGTGTATCACCGCCTTAATGACTTAATATCTAAATGTTTTTAGGGGGTTTGCGGCCAAAACTAAACTAATTCAAAGGGGGTTTTCGGTCTTAAAGTCAAAGAGAAAATGGTTTACGGTCAAAGAGTCAAATGCACTTAGCTATTGAGATTTCGGTCACACTTGGACCGAAAACTCCATTTGATCTTTAAATCAAACTGTGAACTACTTTTGGATCACTTTCTTGGACCGCAAACTACTTAACATTAAATCTGTAATGACCCAATTTTCAAAAGAAATTTTTTCATTTTTAATTATCCAAAAGACATTTCCATTATCCACAAAAACCAGTTACAATTGTTCTCAAAACCATGTCATATACAACTTTATTTCAAAATATCAGAGTGTCCCATAAAATGCCCGAGTGAGAGTGCACGCCACGTCATCAAGCCTTGCCCTTGCCCTTGGGCTCAGATGTACCTTAAACAAATCCATAAACTGTAAGCTAATGCTTAGTGAGTCCCCCAGAGCATACCCCACACACAATCCACATAACACACATCATATTAGCTATAAAAGCTACATATACCACATAAGCCATGCATACCAACATATAAGGATGTCGTGGGCTCCCCCCAGGGTGTTATACCTTCATGCCATGGGCTTCCCCCATGGTCTTTTCCTAGGAATGCCATGGGCTCCCCCACATGGTATTATATCCAACTGCCACGGGCTCACCCCATGGTCTTCCATACAATAACATACATAATCAACTAGCATATCATATATCACATAAAGTATCTATCATACTACAACACACATACATAAACATATAAGGGGGTCGTGGGCTCCCCCCAGGGTCTTATACCATCATGCCATGGGCTCCCCCACATGGTCTTTACCTAGGAATGCCATGGGCTCCCACTTAGCATCAAGCCAACTATCATACCACAAATCTCTACTACAGCTAGTGTACCACATAACATAAAATCGGCCGACCTTGGTGCCTTAGACCTATTGGTATGGTGAGAAGACTCACCTCTTGAATGCCGAACTGACAAGCTAAAATCAGGAATGTCCCACGCGCTGCTCCACTCAACAGCCTATAATCACCATGTGATTAACTTCTCATAATCCCATATTGCCCTTAAAGTCAACTCTGGTCAACCCTGGTTAAAGTCAATGTCAACGATCAAGGTCAACAGTCCATGTTGACCTCAACTCGCCGAGTGCATCCAGTAACTCGCTGACTATTCTGAGTAATTCATCGACTCGCCGAGTTACCCGTGTAACTCGCCGAGTCCTTCCTTTTCCACAATCGAAAACTCATGTCAACAGAAAACTCTTGACAACTGAAAACTCATGACAACCAAAAACACTCGGGAGACCCAAAAACGGGTAAAGCCTACTCGACTCGTCGAGTCAGCTAAGGGACTCGACGAGTTCCTTCAGTCTACTTCAAGTTCAACACTTTTCAGTGGGATTTAAGGTCCCAAACTCCAGATCTAATGTCTCCTAGTGTAGGTATCTCATAAAGTTGCAAACTTTATGTGCATGCAAGGTCCTACAAGGCTATTACTTCAAAACTAGGCTTCTTACAAAGTTTTTGTGCATGGAAAGTGACTAAACTGCATAAAGGAAGCAAATTTACATCATTTGGGACCTAAAGAGGTCCATATCTCGAACCATATCCTTGTGATAAGTCCAGATCCAAGTTTGACTCCATTTTGCACCAATAATGGCCATTTACTTCCAAGAAAAGAGATCTAAGCAATTGTAGATCAAGATCACACCTTTATACCTTAAGATGCTGGCCAATATGATGTAGATGTTGGATCTACTATTCCTCTCGTATCTCCTTCTTCTTCAAGCTCTAAAGTTCTTCACAATCACCCCAAAATTGCTCATAAAATCTCTTTCTTTCACTCAAGAGGGTGCAAGGTCGATCTAGGGTTTTCTCTGGCTGATATAGTGCTAAGGGATGCCACAAGAGGCAGGACATGTTCTTTAAATAGGGTGCAAACCCTAAAAATTAGGGTTTCTCTTTACAGCTCCTACTCGTCGAGTTGGCCTTCCGACTCGTCGAGTAGCTCTCGATCCCGCGTCTACCAAAATGCCTCTACTCAACGAGTTGGACTCCCAACTCGCCGATTCCACTCACAAAACCCTAAAACTTACATAAATTAAGTAATACTTGGAACAAGTGTTACAAATCTCCCCCACTTGAACTAGACTTCATCCTCGAAGTCTGTTGATCCAAACAAGTCCGGGTAGTGATCTCACATCTTGTCCTCCGGCTCCCAGATCCATTTGGAACCCCTGCGATGCTGCCAGTGCACCTTTACCAACTTCACTTCCTTGTTCTGAAGAACCTTAGTCTTCCTATCTAAGATTGCAGCCGACTTCTCGATGTAGTTCATGCTCTCATCTACCTAAATGTCGTCCAACGAAACGACTGCGGCCTCGCCAGTTATGCACTTCCGAAGCTGTGACATATGGAAAGTGTTGTGAATCTTGCTAAGCTCATCCGACATATCCAAACGATATGCCACCTTGCCCACTCGGGCCGTAATCTTGAACGAGCCTATATATCGGGGTCCTAGGTTGCCCCTCTT
This sequence comes from Lactuca virosa, assembly GCF_052849685.1. Taxonomy (NCBI): domain Eukaryota; kingdom Viridiplantae; phylum Streptophyta; class Magnoliopsida; order Asterales; family Asteraceae; genus Lactuca; species Lactuca virosa. The sequence continues at coordinate 92,627,713 of NC_136432.1, read as the reverse complement.
TCGAAACCGCATGAACCCCTTCTAGGGCGACACCTTCAGTAACACAAAGTCCCCCACCTAGAACTCAAGATCTGATCATCGCCGGTCAGCATAACTTTTCTGGTGGCTATGCGCGACCTGCAGCCGGTCGCGCACCTGTTAAATCTGCCCGGTAGTCTTGAGCACTACCTCAGTGCTCCCCATGACCAGGTGTCCAACCTCGTCCCAACAAACTGGAGTCTTGCATCTCATATCGTACAATATCTCAAATGGAGGTCGGTCGATGCTGGCATGGTAGCTATTATTGTACGAAAACTCCGCTAATGGGAGGTATAAATCCCAAGTCCCTCCAAAATCTAACACACATGCTCATAGCATATTTTCCAGTGTCTGGATTGTCCTCTCGCTCTGGCCATCCGTCTGGGGGTGATACGCCGTATTAAAATGCAGCTAGTAAACCGAACATCCCTGTCAGAGACTACCGATACTGGCACCCCGTGACTAGCCACCACCTCTCTCACATAAATATCCGCCAACTTCTCCGCGGATATACTTTCAGAGATCGGAATAAAGTGGGCACTCTTCGTCAGTCTGTCTACTATCACCCATATGGCGTCCACACCCCTTGCCGTCCCTGGTAACTTCGTAATGAAGTTCATAGTGATCTCTTCCCACTTCCACATGGGAATGGGTAGCGGCTGGACCTTTCCATGAGGCCACTGATGCTCAGCCTTAACCTTCCTGCAGGTCAAGCAATGTTCCACAAACCAGGCGATCTCCCGCTTCATGCAGGGCTACCAGTAACTCAATCTCAAATCTCTATACATTTTTGTATCCCCTGGATGTATAGAGAACTTGGACTTGTGCGCCTCCTCCAATAACTTCTGCCTCAATCCTCCAGTCACCGGTACCCATACCCCGCCACAGTATGTCAAAAGGCCACGACTATCCTTAACAAATAAAGGATACTGCCCCCGAATCCATTCTATCTTCCAATTCTCCTACTTCACCGCTTCGACCTGAGCCTCCTTGATCATATCCAACAATGGAGAGATGACGGTCATCCTCAAACACACGTTCCCAATGAGGGAACCTGCCGCCTTGCGGCTCAAAGCATCGACCACTATGTTGGCCTTCCTGGAATGGTATATGATCTCACAAACATAGTCCTTCAGCACATCCAACCACCTCCTCTGTCGCATATTGAGGTTTTGTTGATCCATCAAATACTTCAAACTCTTATGATCAGTATAGATGGTGCACCGCACTCCATACAAGTAGTGACTCCAAATCTTGAGGGCAAACACCACTGCCCCCAATTCCAGGTCGTGAGCGGGGTAATTCACCTCATGAGGCTTCATTTGCCTCAAGGCGTACGCTATCACATGCCCCTCTGCATCAGTATCGCACCTAACCCTGAAATCGATGCGTCACGGTACATCACCAAATCATCTAACCCCTCGGGTAGTACTAGAATCGGAGCCTCACACAACCTCCGTCTCAGGGTCTCAAAGGCCAACTGCTGATCCGCACCCCATCGAAATGTCACATTCTTCTTGGTCAAGCGGGTCAAGGGCACAACAATCTTGTAGAAATCCTGGATGAATCTCTGATAATAGCCTGTTAGACCCAAGAAGCTATGAATCTCGGAAGCATTCTTCGGTACTTCCCACCGTATCACAGCCTCCACCTTGGCTGGATCAACCGAAATACCTTCCTGGTTGATGATGTGCTCCAAAAAATATACCTCCCACAGCCAAAAATCACACTAGGAGAACTTGGCATACAGTCGCTCCGCCCTCAGGGTCTCCACTACCTCACTCAAATGCTGCTCGTGCAGCTCCTTGGTCTTAGAATAGACCAGGATATCATCAATAAAAAAGATCACTGACCGATCCAGCATCGGTCTACACACCCTGTTCATGAGATCCATGAACATTGCTGGGGCATTGGTGAGCCCAAATGGCATCACCACAAACTCATAATGCCCATACCGAGTCCTAAAAGCTGTCTTCGGCATGTCCTCATCTCGAATCCTCATTTGATGATACCCCGACCGAAGATCAATCTTGGAAAACCAAGACGCACCCTGCAGTTGATTGAACAGATCATCGATCCTCGGTAACGGATACCAGTTCTTCACCGTTAGTTTGTTCAGCTCTCGATAGTTAATGCACATCCTGTGCGATCCATCCTTCTTTTTCATAAAAAGGATCGGATCTCCCCATGGGGAACTGCTCGGACGGATGAACTCGCGGTCTAGCAGCTCCTGAAGCTACGTGGATAGCTCCTGCATCTCGGGCGGTGCTAGACGGTATGGTGCTTTCGCTATCGGAGCGGCACCCGACATCAACACAATGTGAAACTCCACCTGCCTCTCCGGAGGCACACCTGGTAACTCTTCGGGAAAAATATCCTCAAATTCCTATGCAACCGGCACACTACCCACATCCGTCGTGGTCTCAACCCTCGTATCCGAGATGTAAGCCAGAAATCCCATACATCCCTGTTGTAGAAATCTCCTTCCCCTTGCAGCCGAATAGGGTGTTGGTCCCTGCGAGGCCCTCTCCATGTATAACCAGTTGTCCCCCACTTGGGGTACGAACCCTCACTAACTGGCGCTCATAATCGATCATGGCCCTATTGGCCCCCAACCAATCCATCCCGACAATCACCTTCAGCCCTCGTAACGGTATCAGGACTAAATCAACATGAAACCTCTCCCTCAGTACATTCAGAACACAGTCTCGATACACCCTCGCAGCACTCACAGTGCGTTCGTCTGCAATCTCTACCTCGAGCGGGGAATCCAAAGTTCCTGGCGCATCTCAAAACTTCTTGCTAAGTGCAAGAGACACGAACGATCAGGTAGCACCCAAATCAAACAAAACATGAGCTGACATACCATTGACCAAAAAGGTCCCTATACATAAGTACAATGCACACATAAGCAATACAAATAAATAGTGAGCAGAGAAGAATAAACACGTACCAGCCACAACATCTGGCACTGCCCAAGCCTCCTCGGTAGCCAGCTGAAATGCGCAGCTCTTCACCGCTGGAGCATCCGCCTTAGCAGGGCGGCCATCCGTAATCCTCATCGTAGTGGCCGTGGGCGCCGCCACTGCTCCTCCCCCTCCCTGCAACCTCGGACAATCGTCCTTTTTATGACCAGTCTGGTTGCAGTGGAAACATATCAAGCCTTTCTTGGGGCAATCCCTGCTCAAGTGTCCCTGTTGGCCACATGCGTAACATCCTGAGCCTGCTGTCCGACAAGCCCCACCGTGCGATTTACCGCACCTGGCACACCGCTCCCGACCCTTCTGGCCCCTACTGGAAGTGTCGGATGTCTTAGGCTTTTTAGACTGACCCACCGCTGGCTGTGCCTGCTCCGGCTTCGTCTTGGTGCAGAAGCCCAACTCCATCTCCCTTTCACGTGCCTTCTCTACCATGTCATTCAGGGTTTTGCACCCTGTAATGCTCACAAACACCCGGATATCATCCCTCAGCATAGAATGATACCTCGTCCTCCGTATGTCCTCATTGGTAGCATACTGTGGGATCAACAATGCTCGCTCCCGAAACTTGGCGGTGATCTCCGTCACAGTTTCGGTGGTCAGCTGGAGCTCCGGGAACTCCCTCACCATCCATTTCACCTCAATATCTGGTGCAAACTCCAAGTCAAATCGTCGAACGAACTCGACCCATGTCATCTCATCCACACCAGCTGCTCCCCCCTAGCTGGTCAATTCTCCCCACCAATCTCAGGCTTTGTCTCTCAGCATACATGAAGGAAAACCCACCTTCGCCGCATCCTGGCAAGAACTCGTGCGCTGGCCGTTCTCAATGTCCGCCACTCAGCGTCGGCTCACAATGGGTCTCTGACCTCGAAAAACTTCGGCGCTCCACACGCCTTGAACTCCCGAAACGAGGGAGTCTGGGCCCCGATCTGGACCGCAACAATCTCGGCTCTGAATGCCCTGAGCCTCTCCTCCATGGTCTCCATTGTACCCTCCTTGATAGTCCCAAAGATCACCGAGGTCGCGTCAAGGATGCCCTTCGTAACCTCGGCGGCAATGATCTCGCGCAGCATCTCATCAATGGGCTCTGCACCGCTGCCCAATCGAGATCTAGATCTTGATAACGATCCTGATCCCCCTGTCCCAAATCGTGTCACCACCATGCTGAACTGAAATGTCATAAACCGTAATGATCAGGACATCTATATAGGGGATCTTCCCACACCGGTCCTCCATAGAGCTGTCAGATCTAACATTGGTTCGGATACAGGTCCTGTGCTTTCAGTAGTACGGGCCCAATACTACCTTCCACACCTACCTGTACCTTTCCCCAAGGCTCTACCTGATAACCCCAATTCATCCAAAATAACCATATCCCATAGACTACCGCATACCTCAAATCCTAGGCTGTCCTAAGATTTGCTCTACTCACATCAATCAGACCAATCATAACAGGTTGCCTTTATGCATTCAAATTATACACAGAAAAGGATCAAATAGACTTTCGAATAAGAGATTCTACCCTAGGACCACAACCATACAAGGAACAGGAAATAAGGCCAAATAAATCATTCTTAAGCTATAAGCTCCAAACCGTATACAACTTAAAAGCATACACATAGCAAAATCCATACGATTATCAAATCTCAAATATCAGTATAACATGGCTAACACATTGGGGAACTACTTACTTGGCTCGGTTGATCACGTGCGTTGCACTCTTCTCTTTTCGAGTCTCAAAAGCTTTTAACTTTTATTTTTGAAAACAATTTTACCATTTCCTTAGTTTGAGTCCTGACACACCCGAGAGAGTGCCTGAATCCCTCAAACCAAGGCTCTGATACCAACTTGTAACGACCCGATTTTCAAAATAATTTTTTTCATTTTTAATTATCCAAAACACATTTCCATCATCCACAAAAACCAGTTACAATTGTTCTCAAAACCATGTCATATACAACTTTATTTCAAAATATCAGAGTGTCCTATAAAATGCTCGAGTGAGAGTGCACGTCGCACCATCAAGCCTTGCCCATGCCCTTGGGCTCAGATGTACCTGAAACAAATCATAAACTATGAGCTAATGCTTAGTGAGTCCCCCAGAGCATACCCCACACACAATCCACATAACACACATCATATTACCTATAAAAGCTACATATACCACATAAGCCATGCATACCAACATATAAGGATGTGGTGGGCTCCCCCTGGGTCTCATACCTTCATGCTATGGGCTCCCCCCCCCATGGTCTTTACCTAGGAATGCCATGGGCTCCCCCACATGGTCTTATATCCAATTGCCACGGGCTCCCCCCGGTGTCTTCCATACAATAACATACATAATCAACTAGCATATCATATATCACAGAAGTATCTATCATACTACATAACACATACATAAACATATAAGGATGTCGTGGGCTCCCCCCAGGGTCTTATACCATCATTCCATGGTCTCCCCAACATGGTCTTATATCCAACTGCCAAGGGCTTCCCCCGGAGTCTTCCATGCAAATATCACATAATCACTAGCATACCACTTAGCATCAATCTAACTATCATACCACATATCTCTACTACATCTAGTGTACCACATAACATAAAATAGGCCGGCCTTGGTGCCTTAGACCCATTGGTATGGTGATAAGACTCACCTCTCGAATGTCGAACTGACAAGATAAAATCAAGAATGTACCATGCGCTGCTCCACTCAACTGCCTATAATTACCGTGTGATTAACTTGTCATAATCCCATATTGCCCTTAAAGTCAACTCTGGTCAACCCTGGTCAAAGTCAATATCAACGGTCAAGGTCAACAGTCCATGTTGACCTCAACTCGCCGAGTGCATCCAGTAACTCGCTGAGTATTCTGAGTAATTCATCGACTCGCCGAGTTACCCGTGTAACTCGCCGAGCCCCTCCTTTTCCACAATCGAAAACTCATGTCAACCGAAAACTCTTGACAACCGAAAACTCATGACAACCGAAAACACTCGGGAGACCCAAAAACGGGTAAACCCTACTCGACTCGTCGACTCAGCTAAGGGACTCGACGAGTTCCTTCAGTCTTCTTCAAGTTCAGCCCTTTTCAGTGGGATCTAAGGTCCCAAACTCCAGATCTAATCTCTCCTAGTGTAGGTATCTCATAAAGTTGCAAACTTTATGTGCATGCAAGGTCCTACAAGGCTATTACTTCAAAACTAGGCTTCTTACAAGGTTTTTGTGCATGGAAAGTGACTAAACTGCATAAAGGAAGCAACTTTACGTCATTTGGGACCTAAAGAGGTCCAGATCTGGAACCATATCCTTGTGATAAGTCCAGATCCAATTTTGACTCCATTTTGCACCAAGAATGGCCATTTACTTCCAAGAAAAGAGATCTAAGAAATTAGGGATCAAGATCACGACTTTATACCTTAGGATGCTGGCCAATATGATGTAGATGTTGGATCTACTGTTCCTCTCCTATCTCCTTCTTCTTCAAGTTCTAAAGTTCTTCACAATCACCCCAAAATTGCTCACAAAGGCTCTTTCTTTCACTCAAGAGGGTGTAAGGTCGATCTAGGGTTTTCTCTGGCTGATAGAGTGCTAAGGGAGGCCACAAGAGGCAGGACATGTTCTTTAAATAGGGTGCAATCCCTAAAAATTAGGGTTTCTCTTTATAGCTCCTACTCATCGAGTCGGCCTTCCGACTCGTCGAGTAGGTCTCGATCCCACGTCCATCAAAATGCCTCTACTTGACGAGTTGGACTCCCAACTCGCCGAGTCCACGCACAAAACCCTAAAATTTACATAAATTAAGTAATACCTGGAACAGGTGTTACAAAATCCCTAGGCCGTCAACTCATTTATGGATGTATATTTCATGGTTTTAAGTTTTTACTTTTGACTTATATTGATTTATACTAACATAAATTAACATAGGTTTCAATCCATGCATAGTTACTAGTTTAAAAACAAGTCCTTAAGGCTATATAGGATACGATGCAACAAGGATTGCAATATGCTTTTACGTGTACTAGGTTAGGGTTTAGACTTTTCTTAGTCTAAAATTTCTCATTTGTGACATTATGCCCCCGTTAGAGGGAATTTCGTGCCGAAATTCGTTCTAGAGTGGTCATTCTTTGAACTAGGGAAAGAGGTGGGTATTTCTGTTCCTATTGATCTTCTCGTTTCTACATGAAATCAGATCCTCTCTTGGCGTTCCAACGGACCTTTATTAATAGTATGTAACTTTGTTTCGTTTATCTGCTTGTTTAGGGATGGTAAGTTGTACTTAAGACGGGAGAGAATGCGAGTTTGGTTTACTTGTCTACGTTTACTCGGATAGTAGCATGTCCACTCGTAGTCTTGGGTAGCTTTGTCATGAAGTTCATGGTAAGACTCATACTTGGTTTATCTATCATCACTTCGTGTATACATGTCCTATATAATTAGGATTGAAAAGACGTTTAGATGGGTGGCTCTGCCCCAAGTCCACAACCAGACAAGGAACAGGATGTAGGGCGGAATCAGACATCCTAAGTCTGTTGAATCTTAATTATACACCACCCTCATGTATACACTTGGCAGTGATAGGTTAGCCGCATGGGTCCTTAGTCTTTATTCTCAAACTTGACTTGTTGTACGAGTGATATTCCTGGGAGATCTACTGGGGATACTTCGGAAGGTTACGAACTTCCGGAACATCCTCGGTGTTTTTCGCTTCAAGTTTCTTGTCTATGGAGTGAGTTAGGAAGACGTGGTACTCCTCACATGGATACTTCTGAGTTTTAAAGCGAGATACGATACAGAGGTTTGTGTCGGTTTTGTCGTTATAGGTTGAAAAAGAATTCGTTAGACGGTCGATTAAGGCGAAGGGTCTTTTCGTAACACAGGAAATTGGTATGGTGAGGACCAAACCAATTCACGTCGAATGACAACGTCGGAACTTCTTATGGTAACGAGTGTTAAATCGATTAGGAAAAAGTGTTTGTTAGAGCGATAGTGCATTCTATGTGTATGTCTTTAGTGTTCTCTGTTTTACCCTTGTTATTACTACTGCGAATATTTGTACCGCATTTAGGGAATATAGGTAGTAAGAGTGTTCCTTTAGTTAGTAATGAAATATCGTAATATGATACCTACCAAGTCCCTCTATAATCGCTTAGTGTATACAAATTGTATACAGTTAAGATTGAGAAAACAGTCGACTGAGTAACTCTGCCCTAAATCCACAATGAAACAAGAAACAGGAAATAAGGCGGAATCACTCACTCTAAGCCTGCAAAATATTAACTATGTATGATCCTAATGTTTCATATGAATGATGTGTTTTATTTGAATGAGAAGGCAAATTATGATTTTGATATTAATTGTCAAAAACTTTTATGAAAATTCGATGCTTAATTTTTGTTATTTGGAAACGTACCAAAAATTTCACAAGGGTTCCTCGTTGCTTTATCATGTCTTATTGTTAAACTCCTCCCCGCTCCTTCATCATTCCTCTCTGTTGGACAATCTCTCTTGAAATGTCCCATTGCACCGCATGCGTGGCACACTGTCTTTCTCCGACATTGGTGGTTGAAGTGATGTGTTGGGCCGGTGTCCTATAGAAGCGGGTAATATCCCCATTCTTGTTGCAATTTTTGCAGTGTAACTCTCGACAGGATCCATAGTGATTGAAGTTGCACTTGTTGCATTTTGGGTGAATCCCAGCATATGGACTGGATGGTACTGGAGTAGCAGATGTTGAGGCTGCAGGAGCTACAGATGTTGTGGTTGCACGGGTTGCCACAGGTTGCTGTCTCTTGGCAAGTATTTGAGATCATTTGCGCTCCTTTTTGTTCCAGAACTTTCGTTTCTTGCTCTTAGGTTTGTGATCTAGGGTGTTGTTGATGACCGACACTCATTGGTTTCCTTGGTTGTTACTACGGTTTGAATTGTCGACGCCATTTCCATTTTCGTTTGGGTTGTTAGCGTTGAATTGCGCCATGACAGCTGTCACGGCAGCTGTTACGGCGGCTTGGAATATATCGGAGTCTATATGTAGAATCGGCGTTTCGTCGGTTGATCGGTTATTTCCATATGAAGATATGATTCTATTGCATGATGTAAAACGAGTTCATAAGTAACTATTGTCGTTTCTAGTTGTATTCTATCTATTTATATATATACATATAAATTTCTCGTTTTGTTGTACGATTCTCAATGTTTCGACCTACATCCCTATGATGTATTATTGGTAGAGAGTAGAAATAGGTTTTTTACAAATGTTAAGTTTAACAAAGTAGGGTATATATATTGAAATCTTAAGTTGATTGGGTTTCATAAGTTTTGGAAGGGAGTATCTCTCTTGATTTTACTGTTACTAGTTGTGATGAAGGGGTACGATAAACTTAACACATAGTTCGAGTAGTGTAATCACTAACTAACTAAGTTATATCAGTTTATAAATTACTATTGTGACGTATAGAGTGCTTTCTAGTTTGCTCCTGATAGGGTAAGGTTTATTAACGATCTTTCTAGTGCCTTTCTCTTCGTTCGATCCTTTCTCAGAATTCTCCTCATGAACCCTGTTTTGGTTCTTCCTCAACTCTTCTTTTGGCTATTGTAGTGGAGTGGTTACATCTACCTATGTTGTCCGTGCGAGAATGGGAGTGTTTAAAGAATCTATGAGATAAATAAAACGTTTTTTATGGGGTGACCCTTACCGGGTCCTCCTATAATCACGTAGTGTATACAGATTACATATAACCAAGATCAATTCGACCTTCGAATAAGTGATCCTACTCTAAGACCACAACCAAACAAGGAACAGGAAGTAGAGCGAAAATCACAAATTCTAAGTCTATAAGATGTCAATTATATATAACCTTAATGTATACACTCAGTAATTATAGACCTACCAGTAAGGGTCTTTTATTTTTTACATAAGTTAGTTATAGTACTTAAAATACTCCTATAGTATTTTAAATTATACGTTTGATTCTAAAGCTTCTTGGTATATGAAGTTGACATGTTTTTAGACTTGTTATTGTATAGTATCATAAAATACTCCTATAGTATTTTAAACTTTATGTTTGGTTCTAGTATTCATTTGTATATAGATTTGGTAAGTTTTAGACTTGTTGCAACATCACTCTCACTCCCAAACACATGTTGGTCGTATCTCAAATAAATATAGTTGATCAGGCTATATTTATCCCAGATATGATTACATAACTGTCTAGGTTTGACTGTAGGGTCCAACATCTAAATACTTTAGTTTTGTTCTTCTTGTGATCTTCCAGAAAATCCAATATTTTGTTCTTCTTATTGAAAACGTTACTGTGTTCTTCCAGAAAATCCAATATTTTGTTGGTAAATAAGTTGTAGTCTTAGTACCTTAAAACCAAAAAGTATAAGTTTCCTATGTTTATAATCTATGATTCGAGGTTCTGATTCATGTAATTGGTATAACCCGTACTGTTACATCCTATGATTACTTAGTGTATACAAATTATATATAATTAAAATCGAATGGACTGTCGATTGGGTGATTCTACCCTAAGCCCACAACCAAACAAGGAACATGAAGTAAGGCGGAAATCACACATTCAACTGCCTATCAGATCTTTATTATATATAATCCTAACGTATATAATAAGTAATCATAGACTTTAGTAAAAAGAATACTCGATATATGTTTTCTGAACTTTTGTTCGTACCATATTAGTAAATAATATAATGTTTTGCTTTTCGTGTAACTGTGTGACAATCTAGAATTTTAGTACTTACAAATAATGTAATATAATTTTATTATATAAATAAAACCCTTGAAAGTATATTTGCCCTGAAATCTGAATGTAAGGTTAATAATCAAATAAAATTATTTGATAATATATTATTCGTAAATATGTCGTTGTTTACTCCTTGTGAGTTCTTATTAGCATACTAACCCAGTCGGCCTGATCGCGACGTTTTTCAGACGTCGGAATGTTAACGACATTTGTCACCCAGGGCCTACCGAGCTGACTGTAGCTAACAGTCGGGATGTGGGATTGTCAGTCCCAAATAGATCTATGCACAAATATCTCGCTCTCCCTACAAGAGATTCTGGTTATAAGGCAAGACTTTTACCCGTACTTTGAGAAGTACACGAAGACGTCTCACAAATTGCTTCAACGTGTTTACGAGTAATAGCTGAAAACCCTTTTTGTTTATATGTTAACCTGTACTTTGTAAAATAGTTCTTTTGCTCCATAAACTATACCTATTATAGTTTATAAGTTTATTTCCGTGTTGTAACCTGAACTTTGTAAAATAGTATCTTTGTTCCATAAACTATACATATTATAATTTATAAGTTTGTTTCCGTGTTGTGTGAAAACCGTTGCGTCTTAACATGTTTTGTAAATCATTTGTAAATTCAATACTAACGATATTTTGCGTATTTAGTAAATTTCACGTTTAACTGTATATTACGGTAAGAAAATATAATAAAAAATATCTATTTTTAAACACAAAATTTCTTGTGTTTTACTTGTATCCCCCCCCCCCTAAAACAATTTAAAAATTGTGAAAACGTAGGGGTATGAACTCACCTTGTGTGTGTGTGCTTGTTTGGATACGAAGTGGTTGCAAATGATTCTCGGGATTGAATATGCGATTATAGCCGTATCCTAATAATATTTATACACATAATATTGTATATAAATTAGATAAGCAAATGAATTAAAGTGTTAAATCACACTAGATTGGGTTTAATACTTACAAAGAGTGAAAAGGTTCTTGAGAAAATAAGGATGAAGATGTGAAGTGTTCTTGGGATACTTTGAAGATATGAAGATATCATGGGTAACTACTTTGAAGGTTTGAAGATTCAAAGGATTTCCTTATGAGTTTTGAGAGCAATTGTACATAACTTAAGAGTGAAGAATTAGAAATGGTGAGGGTGTTTTCGTTTGATATATATATATATATATATATATATATATATATATATATATATATATATATATATATATATATATATATATATATATATATATATGGGATTGTGATGTTTACGTTGGGATATCTAACTTATCTTGTTGGAAAGTGTTACACCGCCTTAATGACTTAATATATAGATGTTTTAAGGGCGTTTGCGGCAAAAACTAAACTAATTGAAAGGGGGTTATCGGTCATAAATTCAAAGAGAAAAGGGTTTACGGTCAAAGAGTCAAATGCACTTAGCTATTGAGATTTCGGTCACACTTGGACCGAAAACTCGATTTGATCTTTAAATCAAACTGTGAACTACTTTTGGATCACTTTCTTGGATCGCAAACTACTTAACATTAAATCCCTAGGTCGTAAACTCATTTATGGATGTATATTTCATGATTTTAGGTTTTTACTTTTATCTTATATTGATTTATACTAACATAAATTAACATAGGTTTCAATCCATGCATAGTTACTAGTTTAAAAACAAGTCGTTAAGGCAGAGGATAAGAGGCAACAATGATTGCAATGTGGTTTTACTTGTACTAGGTTAGGGTTTAGACTTTGCTAGGTCTAAAATTTCTCAGTTGTGACAATATATGTTTTTAAAAACGACAACGAGGGACAATATTTGAAATCATTTAGATATTAACACAAAATTTCTTATGTTACACTTGTATTCTCCCCTAAAACAGTGAAAAATCATGAAAACATAGGGGTATGAACACATCTCGAGTGTGTGTTCCTGGTTAGATACGATGTGGTTGTGATGATTCCCGGGATAGAATACGTGAAATTAACCGTATCCTAATTATATTATACACATAATTATATGCATAAATTACATAGATAATAATTTAACATGATAATTAACATTAGTTTATTTAGATTACTTACTAATTGTGAAGAAGTTCTTATGAAAGTTTGAAGGTTTGAAGATTTCTGGGTAACATCTTGCTGATATGAAGGATTGAATATGTGTTTTGAGAGCATATGAGTGAAATGTGTTTACTGTTTGTGCCTAATGAATCCATTTGTATCTTAAATATGAAGGAACCTTATGATGAGGTGAATGTGATGTTTACGTTGGTAATTGAATTATATCACCTTGGGACGCTGAATTAGGAAAAGATATTTAGATATTTGAAGAGTTTACTGTCAAATTGCAAGTGTTTGCTGCCAAATGAAAGGGATTTCGGTCAAGATGACCGAAATCACACAAACGTAATCACATTATGTTGATTTTGGTTCTTAAGGTTAAATAGAAAAGGGTTTGCGGTCATAAAGTCTAATAGAAAAGGGTTTGCAGCCTAGATCTTCTAGAAGGGATTGATTTGGGTCGAAGGGTGGTCCCATAAAGTGAGTTTTCGGTCTACACTTAGCTACGGTCCCCCATAAGATCGTAAACACAAAGATAATGAGAAATTCATACTTTTTACTTTACATCCTTGACTTATGTTGACTTGTATATTGAGTTATATATGCATAGTTTTCAATATAAGTGTTTATAACTTATATATAAATATGGTTATCAAAGTATGCAAATACAATAACTTATATAAACATGTCCTTAAGGCATTCAAGTTCTTCTGGTATTAATGCTATGATATGGATTTACTTGTATACGATTGTAGTTTAGATGTTTATCCGAATAAGTTCGACTTACATTGACTTGAAATAACGGGTTGTTACAAAATCGATCCTCTTTAGTTAGAAAATCATGGCCCAAATCAAGAAGAGAAATCATTTCCTATGGGAGATATATCAAGGGGAAATCCATCAGGGAATCTAATATAGGGTGATAAGTATGTGGACCAACTTATACCACCAATCAGATCTCCATGCACTTCTTAAAGATCTCCAACCCCTGATTTTATCAAATCTCCATCCCCTACATACAGAATACCCAGTAATTCAGTTATCCTTGATTCGTTTGAAGCTATATCAAGCGATATTTAACCAGTCAGTTTCCCTCAACAAAATCTACCCCCTCCTACCCATCAATTTGTATTCACTACCACTGGAGAACATGTGTTATGAGCTCAATAAACTCCCAAGAGTCTTCCTCATATCACACTTGCTCAGATTATGGAGGCCATTACAGCTCTATCCGGAAATATTACATCTTCAATGGATGCTCTCAATGAAAAGGCAAATCACAATGACAAAGAATTGGCTGCAATAAAGACCTTACTGTCTTAACAACAATTGCTCTAAATTTCAAAGGATCTAGACCTTCTATCCCTGGCCCATCCATAGTTTCACATGCTCCAATTCCTCATGTTCCAGGATTTCTTGACACTCTGACAACTCCATCTATGTCAGGACCTGTGGGTCCTCGAACTATGATTATTACCACTTCAAGTACTTCTTCATTGACTCCTATTCCTTTACTTCTACAATGGGTTCATAATGTCAACAAGGGGGAGAGTTCAAGACCTCTGTAGGAGCAAAATGTTGAGGGCGCCTAATTTTGAAGATGATGATGAAGCATATGATGATGAGGAACAAACTATATACATAGATTTCCTTTCTGCTATTCCCTTTTGAGAACAAAACTTTTACTGAAGACTCTTCAAGTTATGATGATGGTGATCAGACTAGTTCAATACTCAAGAAGAGGCGTGCCCCAAATCCATTAGTTCCTTCCTCCTCTAAAATGCCTAAAAAGAATGATGGTGATTTACTGAATGATGATGACATTCCTACTGTTGCAGCTGAGCTTGGGTGCTCCATTGAAGAAAATTCTTTGTTTATCAAGGAGCATAACATTAGGACCATGGATGCCATTTCCTTGAAGCAAAATGAATATTTCCTCGAAGATATTGTTACTCCCAAGACTCTTTATCAACAACATGCAATTCAACAAAACATCCTTCATGTTATGGAGAGAAGAGAGAAATTAGCTCAAACAGCACAGAAGACTAATGAAGGAAGATATGGAGATGTTGTGGTTAGAAGGATTAAAGATGACAAGATTGTGAAGGTTAAGTGCTCCAACCCTAAAAATAACAGGGTCCAAACCATCCACAACAAAAGAAAAGGTGGTCCTAATTTTTTTTCCTGAGCAAATTCATGTTTGAGAAGTTACAAATTATGGGTACACTGAGTGGGAAGAAATCTTGCAAGCCACGTCTAACTACAAAAGTTCTTTGTATCAAGAACTTAGAGTGGTTGTGGGAAATCTTATCGAGAAGGTTCAGAAGTTAAACTTTGTTGTTCCACCACCTCCTCATGAACCTTCTCAAATATAAAGAAGAAGAAGATAAAAGTATGAAAATGAAGACATCAACAGTCTGATTCTCTTTGATTCCAAATTGATAAATAAAGCTTACCTTCAAACACTACTCTTGATTACTATAAAACTATTGATAGACCCATCTATGGGGTGTTCTATCAAGAAAAGAATGGAAGGATGTGCTTTCAAAGACATTCAGATTTGCATTGGACATAAACACAACATCATGTCTATCTTCATCAACTGATTAAGGGTAATGATATTACCAATGATTATCATATCACGTTAGCATTTGAACTAAGCAAAAGAATATATGAAATGCTAAGAGACTTCGCATTTGACAAGCCTAAAATCATGTTTGAAGCAGTTGAGTATGAAAATAGAATCGTTGTAGTATTTCCTTAAATATTGTATCTTTTTGTACACCTTATACTTTTATATATATATATATATATATATATATATATATATATATATATATATATATATATATATATATATATATATATATATATATATATATATATATATATATATATATATATATATAATATAAAGTATAAAGTATTAGTATAATTAGAATAGTTAGTATTGTTATTATCAAATAGGGGGAGATTGTTAGGACCCTTGTGATTTGATAAGTCAAAAGTTGTTATCAGTTGTTACTGTCAGTGCCACTGATGGTCATCAGGGGTTGCATCCCCTGATGACATTAGGAAGCTTCATCAATATCCAGCAGCAGAAGAAGCCCCAACGTTTGAAGATGAACTCCTTATGTGTTAAGGATAGTATTGAAGATTGGTATTTTAATATAATAGAATACTCACTTTTAGTAAGGGATTGTGTTTCCATATTAGAGTCTATCATTTATGTTAAGATAGTATGTACATCTTTTGTTATATATATTGATACCCTATTGTGTAAAGGGTTATTGGATTTCAAATCCTCCAGTTTTGGAAGGATTTTGTAATGCCAATTGGAAGCTGAATTTGTAGCTTTAGATAAGGCAGTTGAAAAAGCAAAATGGCTTAAAGGCTTCTTAGAAGGTATTGCTTGGATAACCAAATTGGTTTCTATCATTTGTATTCATTGTGATAATATGGTTATACTAACACTAGCAAACAATCGAATATACAATGACAAATCATGACATATAAGACGTCGTCATTTGTGATTTGCTAAAAATTGGAATTATTTCTGTTGATTATGTAAAGTCAAAGGAAAATATTGTTGATCCTTTCACAAAGGGCCATAATACAAAGCACGTTATGTTTACATCGACGAGAATAGGCTTAAAGCTTTGAAGAAATTATATCTCAATAGAAATTATTTGAGAAAAGATTATTGGTGTATTAATCATATTAACCTATTTTCTTAGGATATTAAAGGTATTTACGAATTTTTGTTATGATATTAGTCATATTTAATTTTTTAAAATTCAACGAATTAGTAATTTAGGGTTTCTGATTAATCTCCAGCTAGTCAGTTAATCTCATAACCTCAGTCTATCGACTAGCTACCGTTGAACTTTTTTTACAACATTGATATTGACAATTTAATACCAATCATATTTAAACAAGTCAAATATGATTTTTCTGGATCTCTTGGATGAACGTAGGTCAATTAGTCAAACTTTCTCTCAAAATTCTATGAATTCATACCGGAGATTTGCTATAAACTTAGTTCTCATGCAAGAACTTAATTATAAATAGTCGTATCCTAAATTCTTTGATACTTATTCACCGGCATATAGATGTTTGGTATATAAGTCAAATGGTCGCTAAGTCTGTCGCATAACGTCATTTTAAAGTGTTGTTAAATCTACCATCTAATTTGTAAACCATATATGCAATATAGAGACAAGCTTCTTTAAATTCAAATGTCGATCTTATTGCATGAACACATAATCAACCAATGGCCCGCAATCGCGTAAAAGAAGAATATAAAATAAACCAATCCAATGTAATAGCCAGTGAATGACAAAAGTTATATAATTGTTGAATGGTTTAGCCAATGGATTCTAGAGATATAGGGTTCTCTTTCCTTCATCATCTTCAAGACCATGCAGTAGCTTATAGCCAATACAGCTAGCATTATTGTCAACAAATGTTTACAGAGAGAAAATGGCAGCTCTTTCAAGAAGGTTGGCTGATCTTGGGTTAAAGAGCTCATTTGCCAATGTGATAGACTGTATAAAAAGTTTTCTTTTATCAACTTGCATATAATTCATTTTTGTTAATCTAATTCCAAACAATAGCACTTTTGATGTTCGAATTGATAATAACTTTTGTTATTATATCTTAAAATTATAAGAATTAGTTTTATAGCGTTCGGTAAAACCGATGTGGGTTTCTTTTATTAAAATTTAATGAAAAGATAATACGACTGTAATAAAAAACGTAAATAATCAATACACTAAAACATTAAAACTTAATAGAGTTAATTATTACAATCCACGTTTTCAAATGTCATCAATTTATTTCAAAATTACATATGTATATTTTATTTTACATTTCTGAACAAAGGACTTTATTTATAGGGAAAATTTGATATATATGTCCTAAATAAACAATAAATATCATATTTTACCCAACCTAATATTTAAATATCATATATACCCAAAACAAATATCCATAATATCATATTTACCTTAATCTTATCTTATTTTTTAATATATTTATAATCAATATTTGATATTTAAACCATTTTAATTATTAAAAATAATCAAATGGACCATAATACCCTAGTTCCAAACACATTACTAAGCCCTTGAAACAAACATGATCGACATCGACACTTTGGAAACACAATCGAAGCTCTCTCGTTCTCGCCTATTGTCGTCGTCCGCTCCACTAGAATACCTCATCACATCGATTTAGAGATTGGGATCATTATTGGCTTCGTCACCGAGTAATATCCCCTAAACCATCAACAACGATATAGTGATGATACATCCGTGTAGTGTGTGTTTGAGTGATTATACCTGCTGCGATTTCATCTCCAATTCATCAGTTCTTTGGGGGGGGGGGGGGGGGGGGTTCATTATTGCATATCGACTCAAATCTAAAAAAAAAATGGTGCATATTGATTTGGACCAACATTATACGACTTTATAAATTAAAGCGCTATTGCCAAATGAAAGTTGCAATCAAACAAAAAGTAATATTACATCATTGTGAGATTTTGAATTAGGAAAATTGTACAATATGCTGTGAAAAGGATATAACAAAAGATTTATCCCCAAGACATGGGTTTTCCATCACTAAGCATTCTATCTTTCTTTGTAGAACAAACTAACAACAATTATCTATTGGACCACACCACTCATCTTTTCCGATTTTTGGTTAAGATTACTTGCTTAATACATGTAAATTTAATATATATTTTTGATGTTTTGTTGTAAAAAAAACACACAATCATGGCTTAAGAACATAAACCTGGAAAAATAAATTGTGTAATGTGATCCTTTGATGATTGCTTAAGAATTATTTTTACAAGGATCGAGAATTGATAGATGGCCGGAGGGGATCAATGGATCCAAAAAGATAGGGAGAAAATGTATTCCCCTATTATTAAACTCTCGGTTTGACGACCTAAAAATTAAAATTAAATCGCCGGATGAGTCTAAAATATAACAGGGCATAAGTATATGCGATGAAATGAGTACGGACATCATGAAAAGACATGCAAAAATCATGCACCTCAAAGTTTGGATCCAAATGAAACATCCACCAAAAAAATAAGAAACTAATGCCTACGATAGTTGGTCGTTTTTAAATATTTTTCGTTTTTTCTTAAAAACTTGGTAAACTTTGTTTAATGCACAAAGGTAGAAGTGTCCACACGAAAAAAAAATATATTGTGGTTACGGTTTTTTGAACTTGATAAACTTGAGTTCTTTTCTTATATGGAGTGCTTTTGATTTTCTTTAAGATTGCATGATTATATATATATATATATATATATATATATATATATATATATATATATATATATATATATATATATATATTTATGACAAGTAAAGTCTTAGTGGAAAAATAAAGTTTTAATGGATAAACATACTTACGTTTATATTAAGTTATAAAAATAATAATTTGAGTAAATATGATATTTTGACATATTAAATGTATATATAATATTTTAAACATAGCTTTATAAGAGGGGTATGATAGTGAATGAATAAAAATAATGATTTAAAATGATTATAAAATGTTTAAAATAGAACTAGGGCAAATATTGTATTATGGATGTTTCTTTAAAGTATATATGATATTTAGAGATTAGGTAGGGAAAATATGATATTTAATTGTTTATTTAGGGCACATATGACATTTTCCCATATTAATATATTGGCATTACAAAAATGCTAAACATTTTCCATAACAATCAAGTGCACCAATTATGCCAAGTAATTAAAACAAGTTTCCTTTTTCTATTTTCTCGAACAACAAGTTTCATAAGAAAATGTTAGCAAACTGCTAATGAAACAAGAAAGAAACCACCAAAAGGTTCAAAAACCAAAAGGATAACAACTCGTCAAATCACTAACATTGAACTGAAATGTCATACAACCCAGCTAAGTTTTCTACTCCTAGTTCTTTTACCATCCAATTGACAAATAAGTCTATCCATAAAACCCTTCTTCTTAAACTGAGCAGATCAAAGCAGTAGAATGTCGAAACATCATGATAAACCACCAAAAAACTAGCGCAAAGTAACTCTTTCAGAAAGATTGCAAAAGCATAGTACAAAATAAAAAAGACCAATCTTCAAAGGAAGTAAAATCCAGAATATATATTGAAGGTTTGTATCGATCGGATACACTTCAAGTATAAATAACGAAAGTAAACTAATCTAGGAAAACTAAAGAACAGAAAAAAATAACACAGAGAGTTCTCCAAATTGTTCTTTCACCAAGAAGATGGGTTGTCACAAAGACGATTGACACAAAGCCGAATTCTCTACATTAGGGTTTACCCCAATTTTGATTATATACTAATCTATACATGTGAATCCCATGATTTAAGGGTTTGTATCTTATCTATACTAAGAACCGATCTTCATAACAAAAGATATCAGATCGGCTATATGTTCTATACTTATCTATATCATTACCTAATATACAAGAGATTACTTAGAATAACTATACTACGTGTTGATGCTGATAAGCTTGATACGCTGGCGCTGGTAATTCAGAAGAGGCTCACGTTGTCAGATAGTGTAGAGTGCTTGACTCATCAGATCATAAGGTGCGACCTTACAATCTCCCTATCTGATGATGTCAAAACTAATCTTCAACGAATTCTTTAGCTCAAGCTCCCTGTATGCTCCCCCTTGAGAATATGATTTAAAGTTTTAGAAATTTAAGTTCTTTGTCTTTTAACGAGTGCTCCCCCCTGAGAAGGTGAATGTATTTCAAGCAGTTGAAGCAGTATGTACGCGCGATCAGCGGACAAATGTCCACGTGAAAACATATGTAGATCTAGTAGTTTCTTCAGCGCGACTCCCCCCTTAGATTGTGCTTTCTTCAGCTTTAGCAAATTCTCCTCCTTTTTGACATCAGCTATAAAATGGAACTGGAGGAAGAAACAAGAGGATCATATTTGCAGCTTGCAGTTTAGTAAGATTGTAATGTCTCCTGATAGTGTGGGCTAAAACTACCGCTCACCGACATAGTACTACAAGATCTCAGTGTGTGGTTTCATACGCTGACTCATTAATCACTTTTATTAGAAGAAAAAGGGCAAGAGTGGTATGATGTGTGTGATAAGATGTGGTGTTTTTGCTTAACCATCGACATAGATTTGTCAAGCTCTTATCAGTGTATGGTACATTACGTTGAATCATTAAGCTTTAAAGAAGAATATAAAGACAATAATGGGTTGGTGCGTATGATAGTCTAAAGAACACAGACTAACCATCAGCACAAAGTTTCAAACTTTTATCAGTGTATGGTATAGCACAGTGAATCATCAGGTTTAATTACGAAGATAAAGGAAAGAATGGATTGTTCAGTCATGCTGTGGTGAAATTAGCATGAATCATAAATTTTTTTAACTCATTAACAAGAAGTGGTTTAAACTTTCGTATCATAGATTAAGTTGCAGTCTGGAATCAAAGACCCACCATTAACTGATAATGGTACCATGTCATACCACAGACCAGGAGGTTAAGGACATAAACAACCTTTGTCATTAAAGGACCAGACAAGTAACTCTAACGCTGATGATTTGCAATCAGTGTAAGCCATTGGGTTATGCTCAATGTTTCAGCAGAACATGAGACTTGATGCATACGACAAGCATCCTTCCAGGGACAATGATGTGGCAAAAGTTGCATACTAGGCTTAGAAAATCCTGCACCATATTCCCCGTAAAAAATTATACAAATACAAACAAAAGAGTTAGTCAAACAAGAAAATATTCTAAATAGCAAAATATGTGCAACTTTTTCAGAATTGTGATAAAGATTCGTTCCATCAAATCTTTGGAATTGAATGGTCAGAAATACACTTCCATTTTCCTAGATATCTACCACTTGAAATTTGGCTATAAAAGAGAGAACCAGCAAAGATAAACACATCAATGTATAATACAACTCAGAATAAACCACAAGTGATGAAGCCATTTATCATTCAAACGTTGTAGATGGATTCCAAGCTTCATATTCATCAGGAGCAGAGATCAGTATTTGTAACCAACGAGTTAACTGGATCAAATCCATGAAACCATCGTGTCCTCAGTATCAACACGAGGGCATTCGTGGTTTTATCAGATTATGAGTCAGTAGATGAAAACAAGAATTATTGCATTGATGGTTGCTCCTTACATCCATAACAGTGAGTGGAGAAGAAATAGAGCTTTGGCAAGAAGAATATGACATGATGCCACTCTTTTTCTAAAAAAAAGAGCATTGAGATCTTTAAAGATGACTCCAGTTCTCACAAACTCTAAAGAAGGGAGATGCGGATATATCTTAGATAGGCCTTAATGATAGATAAAGGAGAAAAAAATACTTGTAAATAATTGAAACAATACTTAAAAAAAACTATGTAAAAATATATAAAAGTAATAAAAGCAACATTTGTGTTTATGTTTTTGTGTTTTTCAGGAATCAAGCAGAAATAATGTTATCAAAAGAATTAGAAAAACAATTAAGTCATTGAAAGCATGCCAAGATCTGTAATAAATTTGTTTAAAGTCTTCCCGTCCAATGGCTTTGTGAAAATGGCAGCCAGGTAACCAATGGATGGAATGTATAACAACTCCACTTTTCCCTTCTGAACTACGTCCCTGATGAAGTGATGACGAATATCAATGTGCTTGGTCTTGGAATGTTGCACCGGATTCTATATCATCTGAATGGAACTGGTGTTTTCATAGAAAATGGGAGTCTTATAGAAATTTAGACCATAGTCTAAGAGTTGATTCTGAATCCACAGGATCTGAGCACAACACCTTCAGCGGTAACATAATCAGCTTCAATGGTAGAACAAGCCAGTGATGTTTGCTTTTTGTTGGACTAGCTTACCAATCTATCTCCAATCATTTGAGCTCCTCCTGAAGTGCTTTTATTATCAATGCCACATCCACCATGATCGGAGTGAGTCTATCCCACCAGCTTGAACTCAGAGTCATGAGGATGCCATAGCCTAAGATTGGCTGTATGCTTTAAGAAACAAAAGATTCTTTTCACAACGAGTAGATGAGATTCCTTAGGACTGGCTTGATAACGAGCACACAATATTGTAACACACATAATGTCAGGGCGACTAGCAGTAAGATGGAGCAGAGAGCCTACCATTCCTCGATGCAGAGTTCCATTCACATTAGTCCCATTTGGATCAGCTCCAATAGACTCTGATGGGGACATTGGAGTCTTAGCCAGCTTGTAAACAGAGAAACCTTACCTTTTTAGCATATATGCAATATATTTGGCTTGACAAACAAAAATACCATTAGTTAGTTATTTAACCTGTAATCCCAAAAATAATGTTAGTTCACCCATCATGCTAATTTCGAACTTCCTTTCCATGATCTCAGTGAATTTGGAACTTAGTTTCTCATCAGTGGATCCAAAGATGATATCATCAACATCCACTTTATCTAGAATGATGTGAGATTATGAATGTTTGATGAATAAAGTGTTGTTAATCTTTCCTCAATTGTATCCACTTGTAAGATGATAGCTTGCCAACGTGTCATACCAAGCTCTAGGTACCTACTTTAAACCATAGACAACTTTATCAAGACGGTACACATGATTTGGAAACTCTTCACTTTCAAACCCTGTCGGTTGCTATATAAAAACGTATTCTTGAAGATCTCCATGTAAGAAAGCAGTTTTGACATCCATTTGATAGACTTTGAAGTTCTTGAACGAAGCAAAGGCAAGAAACAAACGAAATGATTCATGTCTAGCAATAGGAGAACATGTTTCATCATAGTCCCTTCCTTCTAGATGACTGAAACCTTGAGCCCCAAGTCTAGCTTTATTTCTTATTACAATCCCATCTTCATCCATTTTGTTCCTAAAGACCCAGTGAGTGCCGATAATAGTCTTTCCTTGAGGCTTAGGAACAAGAGTCCACTCACGATGACGTTCAAATTCATTCATCTCATCTGGTATAGCCTTGATCAAGTCAGCCTATTTCAAGGCATAAACGCCATTATTTGATTCAATCACTAAGACGAAGTTTACAAACATGCAGAAGTTGTTGCTGACTCTACTACGAGTGAAAATCCCAGAATTTACACCTCCAATAATTTTAGATTCAGGATGATCTCAAAGAATTCTTTGATTAGAACTATCATTTGTGTTACTTTGAGATGAGTCTTCCTGATGTATGGTTCAGCTTTTTCAGGGATGACAACCTGATCTTCAAGGATAGGTTCTGAGCTAATGAATTGATCAACATTGGGAACAACAGGCTCAACGTCATTTCGCAAGATATCAGGAACATGGTCTGAAGGACTGTAAGTAAGTTCATTTAGAGTTGTTGAGGGGTGATCTACTCAATCATTAATGTACGAGTCTTCATCAAAGGTAACATGAGTCGTTTCCTCAACAGTTTGCCTTGAGTGATTAAATACCCTGAAAGCCTTAGATTCGCTGGAATACCCTAGAAACACTCCTTCATCAGCTTTAACTTCAAACCTCTAGCATTGATCTCTTTGATTCAAGATGTAACAAACACACCCAAGAACATGAAAGTAGGAAATATATGGTTTTCTCCCCTTAAATAGCTCATAGGCAGTTTTCTCATGACGCTTAACAATGATGGCCCTGTTTTGGGTATAACACGTTGTGTTGACAGCTTCTTCCCAAAATGAAAAATGGAGACCAGCTTCAACGACCATGGTTCTTATAGCTTCAATGAAAGTTATGTTTCTTCTCTCTGCAACACCATTTTGTTGCGGAGTTATAACAGTAGAAAAGTTCTGAGAAATTCCTGAGATTGAGCAAAAGTCTTCTAGATAGGAGTTTCTGAATTCAGTTCAATGATCACTACGTAATTGTGTTACTTTGTGATCATAGAGAACTTCCCACTACTTGATGAGAGCAAATTTTTCATCAGCGACATGATTCTTCTTTCTTAAAAAAGACTACCCACGTAAACCATGGAAACTCATCCACAATGATGAGAGTGTATTTCTTCCCAGCTCTTGTTTTAACCAGAACTGGTCCAAAAATATCCATGTGGAGAAGATGAAGAAGCTTGATAATGGAAGAACGGGACTTTGGCTTGAAGAATGACTTGGTTTTCTTCCCCTTTTCACATGCTGAGCACAACTTATCCTTCACAAACTGCATTTTTGGAATTCCTCTTATAAGTTTATTCCCAGCGATCTTCGATATGTTCTTGAAATTCAGACAATATAGCCTCTTGTGCCATAACCAATTTAGATGAGACTGAGCACAGGAGAAGAAGCAGCGACGAAGAGAGTTTTCAGCAGAAAACATATCCAGAATATAGATGTCATTATCTCGATTTGCAGTTAGAACAGTGACATTCTTTTGATCAACAACCTTTCCTTCTCTCTTGTTAAAGAGAAATTCATAGCCAACGTCACACAGCTGGTTGATTAAAATGAGATTATGCTGAAGACCCTTCACATAAGATACATTCTTGAGTACAACCGAATTGCATTTGATAGATCCATATCCCTTTGTAGCTCTCCTGAGATTATCTCCATATGTAACAATCAGACCACCCTTCTTTATGAAATATTCCAGAAGAGACTTGAATCTGGTCATATGTATTGAGCAGCCGCTATCTAAATACCAAATATGTTATTTACCCTGAACTAAAATATACAATAAGCCTAGAAACAAACAAAAAAAAAATACACACAATATATACTGGCCCACTTTGCAATGGGTCACTCAAGAAAAGATATTATAGCAATCAACAGGGAGACAGTTCAACGACTTTAACTTTTTGATCCACTTATCATTGCGAGTCATCATGTTGTCAGCGTGAGTGGTGTTCTTTTGAAAAGTGCATTCGCTGCCTCTATGAGAGGCATCACCACATCAATAAGAAAAACTTTGATTCCAGATTTCTTTCCTTTAACCTTAGATTTTGATTTCTTTTCAACTATTGAATCCTAATAACTTTGATTATTTAGTTTAAGAGTTCTTGTTTTAGTCCTGGAACAAGGAATGCCATCGATGGTATGCTCAGATACTACCTCGTCATGACGATCATGTTACATTGAAAATTAACATTAATTAATAATTGGGTTCCAATACATAACCATAATTGATACCCAGACCAATGCCTCCGCAGTAGTAGACCACTTTCCTTGGCGCTTCCGAAGGCCGACTCAAGCATAATGGCTGAATCACCAATCATGACCGTAGTCCTTCTGCATCATGTCTCTGAACCGATCTCGACCATGACCTAGATAACATTGAACGCTCCAAACCAGCAACGAGGGAAACGAATTTTCACTAACCACCCCGTAACTCACGTATGCAAATGGCATGTGACAATGTTTGATGGTATAACCAAAACACAAGTAGGGAAACAAACCCAGAGATACAATTACTAGAACCCTTGAAATGAAAAACTACCTCACGTAATTTCCCGCAAGTTTTGCACTGAATCTGACCCTGCCAGCCTCTCAAAAGCTTATCCGAACTCTTGGATTTCTTCCCGAGATCCTCCAATAAATTCACATGACCTGAACCTCTCTACTCGAGGTACTCCAAATCGATCTTCCGCCCTTGGGCTCTGGGACCCATATCATTCAAGGTCTCGCACCCTGACCCATTCACCAGCTCAATCGTCAACGGCTGAACTGCAATAGCTGGAGCAACCTCTGCTCTAAACTGGGCTACTAACTACCCCCATACATAGTCTCCAATCCCGAAAGTGCAATAGATCGCACAACCACTCCTTGCAGCCTGATACAAGATATCCAAGGCGAACTCAAAAACCTAGCAGTCCTTCCACTAACTGGCTCACCACCGGAGCCGGGACCAAACCCTGGTCCTTCCTCATGTGTGCTCATCCTCGTCTGGAAAAACAGTTATCCTCACTATCAGAGCATAACCAAGAATTCTCCTTCCCATAAGCTTCTTAGATTCTCCAAGACTCTCACTGATTCGAGTATGGATCTTGTTCTTTTAGTAGTACAGGCCCACACTACCTTCCACACCTATCCATAGTTTCCTCAACAATCCTCCTGAATCCTCTAAGTCACCTACTCCACTGGTGCACCAAATATCCGCTAAACGGGAACACAATACCCACCAAAGAAACTCCTAGGCTCCCCTCGGTTCCCAACTTCACCGAACCGCCCCACTAAACTCATTCGAGCATATCTTAGGCTTTCCTAGGTTCCCAACCTCACCCTGCCATCAGCTGCTGAAGAACTCCCCATGATGTCAGCCATCCACCTCCTGGATATCGTCATATCCACATAGTAGCTAACTCCCATCACTCAAGAGTTCTACAAAGCACAAAGAAAGCAGCATTTGTACAGTAGCAATCCGATCCAAAGGACTATCATAGAACATTCAGCCAACATATTGCAACTCGCGCTATCTACGTCCATCCATCCTCACTATCGGATGCCTTATGCATGCAAATTCTACAAAGAACAGAATCTAATAGACTGTCGAATAATAGACTCTGCCCTAGGACCACAACTAGACAAGGAACATGAAATAAGGCCAAATCAATTATTCTAATGCTATAAGATCCTAACCATAAACAATTTTAAAAGCATACACTTAGCAGTTACTAATACCAATAATCATTTTCATTTTAGCATGGCATACAGTATCTCCAAGGCTACAAGCATCACATATCAGGCCAATCTATCACTGACTACTACTCAGCACTAGCATGCAAGTCTACCAGCTCATAAAACATATAAAGGCATCTCTCCTAGCCTAAACTAGCATGCGATTCTCAGATTCATAAATCAAGTCATAACAATTAACATATATGGGTATTCTTGGGAAACTTACTTGAGCTCGGCTGATTGCATGCACCACACCCTTTTCTTATCTTAGAAAGTTCTTTCCTTGAAAGCATTTTTCTTTTTGAAAAGTTTTACAGATCCTCAGTTTGAGTTCAGACTCACCCTAAAGTATGTCCGAATCCCTCAAACCAAGGCTCTGATACCAACTTGTAACGACCCAAAAAACAATGGTAAAAATTACATTTTTAATATTGTCAAAACATAGATATCATTTATTCCAAACATCCAAAACATCGTTAATTAAAACATTTATCAGAGTTCATCCCAAAATAATTCAATGCGGAAAACATGGGTGTGCACACTGCGATCAATCCGGGCCCTTCCTTTCCGAACCGATGATACCTGAAACAATATACAAAACTGTAAGCACGAAGCTTCGTGAGTTCCCCAGAGCATACCCCACACAATCCACATGACCACATAATCCATATCAGCTATAACAGCTACATAAACCATATCAACCATATAATCCATATCAAGCACATAGCTATATCAATCACATATCCATATCAATCACACAACCATGCATATAAACATATACTGATGTCGTGGGCTCCCCCCAGGGTCTTACTCCAGGATGCCATGGGCTCACCACATGGTCTGACACCTAAGTGCCATGGGCTCCCCCCATGGTCTTCAATAGGAAAGCCATGGGCTCTCCACATGGTCTTACATCCAAGTGTCACGAGTTCCCCTATGGTCTTTAATAGGAAAGCCATGGGCTCTCCATATGGTCTTACATCTGGGTGCTATGGGCTCCCCCCATGGTCTTCCATGCAAATATCACAAAGACAACTAGCATACCACATAATCACTAGCATACCATATATACATGCATACCATCATATCAGTAGTTAATTTACAATAAACACTAAAACGAAGTTAATATGTCGGCCTTGGTGCCTTAGACCCATTGGTATGGTGAGGAGACTCACCTAGCACTGCTGAAGTCCCGCGGATAAAACTCTAGCTGCTGGTTGATAGGTTCCCGAACTGTCAATCATAAAAACAACACCCAATTAATAATTGGGTTCCAATACATAACCATAAATCTACACATGGGGTAAATGGACCATTTTACCCCTAACCTAGCTTGGTTCAAAACCAAGGCCCAAACTCACACTCTGAAGGCCCAAAAGCCCAATAATCAACCAAGGCCCAACAAATGGCCCAATTTTCCAAATTGGGACCAAACCTCTACATGGGCTTATCTTAAGGCCCAACCATTTATTCTAGTCTAAACACTTGGCATTCTGATGGCCCAACAGCTAATAAGCCTCAAGGCCCAATTATGGCCCACTTATGGCCTAATTTTCCAAATTGGGCCCAAGCCTCTCTAATGGGTCTTATCCTATTGTCCAATAATTTCCTTAGTCCATAAATATGTTCCTAATTGGCCCACAAAGGCCCACATCAGCTTAGTCCAATAAATGGCCCAACAAGAACCCAAACCCAATTACAGTTATTCACATAAAATGACGATTAGGGTTAAGTGTTCCTACTTAACCCATTAAGGACTTAATCCATTAAGTCCACCACTCCACTAGTGCAAACATACAATGTGGTCGGGTGTAATTCAAAATTCCAAATCCAATGGTCCAAAAGCGGGTCCCGACAAATCCAAAACTAACATATCCAAAATTAGGGTTTTCTAAACCCTAATTAGGGTTTCCAACCCAATAGCATTCCAATTAGTCCATTTGTGAAGTTTTGGGTCAAATTAGGGTTTCACTAGGTCAATTAATGTTAATCAATTTGGGCACTACCCACTACCACCTCGGGTAGTGGTGGTCAACGGCGGCTCACGGCGGTGGCCCCCACCTTATGGTGGTGGCTATGATTCTAGTCTAAACATGTCCACGCATCCCAAAAACAACCCAATCACATGCAAATGCACACCGCCACCCAACACGGCAGCTGGTGGCGGCAGAAGGTTGAAGAAAAATTAGAAGTGGCGGAAGCCACCATGGTTGGCTGCCATGGTGAGCTCCTTCTTCGGTTTCAAGACAAGCATCAACAACATATGTAAGTCCCTAAAATGCTTTGATGTATCAATCAATTTCACTTGATGGTGCGGAATCCCAATCAAGTGAATGATGCAAGATAGAAAATAGAAGAATAAGAAGAACAAGATGATTAATCTTCAAATGCACACTATATTTAATATATTCTGGTACATAAGATTTTGATAACACACGTTCTCTCTTGTTTTCTCTCCTAAATCACGTCTCTTGCAATATGGCAGCCCCTAGAACGTCCCACCCTCACTTCTCACCGTATTTCACGCCCTTTTTGACACTATATATATATGCCTGGACCTAAATACAAAGGCCAAGCCCAAAACCCAAAGGCCTGACCGAAATCACATGAGATTTCGGTCCAAACAACAAGCAAACTCATGGGGATTTCGGCCCTAGACCGAATACCATAAATTCCTAGAAAAGCTAAGTATAAACCATAAATTTAGACCTAACAATCTCCCCCTTGGTTTATAGCTTTCTTTTCTTTTGTCCTAACAAACTCCCCCTGGGTTTGAAGCCTTCTTTTCTTTTCAATCTTCACTTTGTGCTTAGCTTCAGCTTTTATCTTCGATTTCTTCACAACTTCAAGATGGACATATGAATGTCTACATGAATGACTTCATCTTGAGCAGTTGGAATTTTCTTCAAAAATATTACTTTGAACGCACATTGGGTGTGGAGGCTTCTTGTAAGGATTCTTGAAAATTAGCACTTTCAGCTTTGAGAATCTTTAGAGAAAATAACAAAGAAACTGATTCTTCTGGATCACTTCAGCAGGTTCATATATAGCGGAAAATTGATTGAGGAGGCTTCAATGCAATCTGTCACATAACTTCAAGTACAACTTTACCTTGCTTCTGGGGTTAAAAGATTGAATGCTGAAAAATAATCTTCAGTTCTTGTTCCTTCGAATGAAAATTCTTTAATGATCACGGTTGCGCCTTCAAAAGTAACAAATGACTAAAAAGTCCCTGTGGATCACAGAGTTATAAAAACCCTTCACCACAGTTGTTCAAGGATGTAACCTTGGTTCAGAAAGTCCCGATACAGTCTCCTTGAGTCTCTTCTTCCTTTGAATTCTCCTTGAATCTCTCCTTCCTTTGAGTTCTCGTTTTAAGACAAATGAAATTTTGAGATAAAACAAAACTAAAAATAAACTTAGCACATAATAGAAATAACTAAGAAATAAAAAAAAATACTCTCAAAAGTAAAACAAAAATATTTTTGGATTTTTGATTTTCTGAAAAAAGAAATAAAAAGAGAAACAAACATATTTTTGGATTTTTTTTTAATTTTCTGATTTTTGTTTGATTTTTAATTTTTTAATTCTTCGGATTTTTTATTTTTCTGAAAAAGAAATAAAAACAGAAATAAACATATATATATATATATATATATATATATATATATATATATATATATATATATATATATGTATGTATGTATATATATATATATATATATATATATATATATATATATATATATATTAATTTTCTGATTTTTATTTGATTTTTAATTTTTTAATTCTCCCCCTAAATTTGTGCATACACCTGCATGTTTAGCTCTGGTCAATCACCATTATTGTGGTCCACTTAAACTGAAAGGATATTTGCTAGTTGGATAGATTATAACTGAGAAGACATTGCACCTATATTCCTAAATAGACCATTTAGCTGATGACGACTAATGATATTTTTGTCCACTTAAATTCAACAGTGAGATCTACAGACAACCTTTAGTTAATTTAATTTTAAGTGCACTAGAACGTATTCCCCCAGTTCCCGACATACCCTAGCAATCAAGGAATTCCAAAGTACTCTTTACTTTAGGTGAGTGCTCAATTATTTGAGAGAGAATATATATATATATATATATATATATATATATATATATATATATATATATATATATATATATATATGCATATGTTGTATCCCAGGTCGGATGTCTTCCAATCACGCAGAGGGAACAACATATGACTAACGTAGATAGAGGGATAGAGAAATAGAAAGTTGCATATGCTGTGTCCCAGGTCGGATCTTCCGATCACATAGAGGGGACAACATTTGACTGACATAGATAGATAGAGAGAAGCATAGATAGAAATGTATAGAAATAGAGTGCATATATTGTGTCCCAGGTCGGATCTTTCGATCACGCAAAGGGGGCAACATATGACTGACAGAGAGGATAAGAAAGAAAAATAACTTCACAAATATTTTGTCAGAACCCCCCAGTCACCCTATCAGCACAAGAATTAAGGACATAATTCCGTACATCGAATAAGTGTTGAGCCACAGTTTAGATAAAAAGTCACTTTAATGTATCTTGTAGGCTCCCTTGTTTATCTCACTGCTTAATCTATCAAAGCTTCGTATGGTCAGTCCAAATGAAACTATCTAAATTCACACTGTCAAGTCCTTTCATTGTCAATCTATGTCTAGTCCTTTTGAATCTTTCGTTCCTACCAGCACATTGAACACACAGTCTAGACAATTCAGCTTTAGTGCATTACACTCCTCTCATATTCTCCTTTAGTAGTAGACTTCATATCACTTCCCAAAAATACTTACGAAAGAAAACATATTTTTGTATTTTTAATTTTCTGGTTTTTGTTGTTTTTTTAATTCTCCCCCTTAATTTGTGCATGGGGAAGAAAGAAAACAAAATAAATGCGCAAATTTAAAAAATTTGTCTTCCAAACGAATCATTTTAGGAAAAACTTACAAGTATCGAGAAGAAAACTCAAACCGTCAATCAGCAATTGAAGTTGCATCTAGATGATCTGAGAACAGCACGCAGATGCACCAACATGTTCATCCTTAGCTGTGTTTCAATTCCGGAACGAAGTTAAGATATTCAACACGCCATTAAACACGATCCCCAGTTGTGATCCTTTTCTTTTTTCCTTTCCCGAAAAAGACACATACTCTTAATGAAGATTCTGAATGTCGTACAGATGAGATATGTCTCCTATCATGTGCCTGGAACAGCCACTATCAACGAACCGAAGTCTGATGATATTCCTCCATAGCTGCTCCGACACAGAGTGCGGGATTAGTTGGTCATTGTGACCCAGTCCATTTTGAAACTGGATTGACCTTTATCGTCTACACAAGGTACTCTCTCCCATGACAAATCCTGTTTATCAGACACAGAAGATGAAGAAATGTTAGAATCATTAGATGATTTGGGAGTATGAACCTTTTGTACCCATCTGTAGTCGGGTTTAACCCATTTCTTGTTTGATGATTGGATGGATGCCTCAGCACTTGCTTTAGAACTTAAAACCGACTGCCGAGATGACTTCGACCTAACCGATCTTTTTCTAACAGAATCGTCTTTTGAATTTGGCTTCTTGTCAGACATTCCCTTCTTGTCCTTGGGAGATTGATTCTTGACCTTCTTAGCATTCCAGTCACCATTGCACGATTGTGATCTCGAAGGATTTCTTTTAGAAGATCTCCCTCTTGGCATGTTCTACCAACCTTGTGCATAGAAGGGGACATATGTACGATTTGGACAATTTCTTGCAATGTGTCCAGGTATTCCACAGTGGAAACATGTCTGTTTCTTTACGTAGAAGTTGTTTCTGCCTGTCCCGGTTAACGTGCCCATGCCTTGTCTCTGATTTTTCCCACAGGCACACTTACAGCAAGCAGTCTGTTTCACTTGTTTTGGTGGTCTGTATTTACCAACAACAGGTTTATTCGAAATAACTGAATTAGAAGCAACAGATTCAGAGTTCAAAGATACATTTGTTTGACAATCAACAGAATTAACAGAATGGTTTTTGTTCTCCTTGTTCTCATCTTCCACTACTTTACCTGCACATGAAGTAGAGGCATTAGTATCACTCACCTCAATACTCTCAGTTGGGCCATATTTTTCAGTCTTAACTAAAGCTGGTACAGGGGGCTGACCATATTGTGCAGGTATCTCTACCTCATTGGTTTCAAGGGGTGAGGTATAGTTGTCATTGAAGAGAGGTGGAACACTGTGATACACAAGACCCTTATTCTGATTATCTTTAAATTTTAACTGTTTTTCTATCATGGACAGAACTACCTCACTTGACATGTCAAATTTCTTAAAGTTAAATTCAGCATCTTTATATTTAGCTTTTAGTGCATCAAGTTCGGCAGTTAAGCTGGCAATCTGTCTCTTAACATGGTTATAGTTCTCACATTTGTTACTATAGTCTTCCTAAAGCTGTCTAAAGTCTCTTGTCTTGGCCTCTATTTGTTCTTTTAAGGGTTTTTGGGCCTTTCTGAGAGTGTACACTTCATATTTAAGGTCCTCATTGTCTCTACGTAGTATATCAATTTGGTCACGTAGAAATTTAATTGTGTCACTACATGCTTGACAACAGGAAGTTTCATTGACCTCTTTTGTTATTGATGAACTCATTATTCACCAAAAAGAGTAATTTACCAAAAATAGAACTGATTATGAAACCAAGAAAAAATGTCGTTTGAATTGAAACCTCGCAAGTCAAACTTGAAAGTCAAACTTGAAAAATCAAACTTGAAAAGTCAAAATTTGAAAGTCAAACGTGAAACATAAAAGTCAAAGATCAAATTTGAAAGTCAAAAGTCAAGCATGAAAGTCAATAGTCGAATGTCAAAACTTTAGGCCGAAAACGAGGCTTCAAAACCGAAAATGTGATTTTTACACCGAAATTGCGAGGATTCTCATTCACACCGAGAAGTCTCGCACCGAAAACAGTAGACCGAAATCAGAAGCCGAAATCCGAGGCCGAGAACTGCTGACCGAAAATGCGAGGATGATACGTCCGACCGAGGACCTGCGAAGCCGAAAACGTGAGAACCGAAATCTTCCGAAGCCGAAAACCCTCGCACCGAGAACCCGAGACGTGCTACCGTAAACGCTGCTGACCGAAAAATCGCTGCTGGCCGAAAACTCTGGTGAAACCCTAATCCGAGACCGATAATAGCCGTCGGGGTCTTGTAAAAATCGTCCAAAAACACGAAATTTTCAATTTTTAACGCAAAAATCGATCAAAAACTCAAATATATGAAGAACTCGAAGAACGTACAACCAAAATTTCGTCCAAAATAAATCAAAAACGCCAGAAACTCCAAGAAAAAGTCCAAAAAAAAATTTTAAAATCTTGCCAAATCGATTGATACCGATCCAAGCTCTGATACCAATTGTAAGTCCCTAAAATGCTTTGATGTATCAATCAATTTCACTTGATGGTGCGAAATCCCAATCAAGTGAATGATGCAAGATAGAAAATAGAAGAATAAGAAGAACAAGATGATTAATCTTCAAATGCACACTATATTCTATATAGTTCGGTACATAAGATGTTGATAACACACGTTCTCTCTTGTTTTCTCTCCCAAATCACGTCTCTTGCATTATGGCAGCCCCTAAAACGTCCCACCCTCACTTCTCACTGTATTTCACGCCCTTTTTGACACTATATATATGCCTGGACCTAAATACAAAGGCCAAGCCCAAAACCCAAAGTCCTGACCGAAATCACATGTGATTTCGGTCCAAACAACAAGGAAACTCATGGGGTTTTCAGCCCTAGACCGAAAACCATAAATGACTAGAATAGCAAAGTATAAACCATAAATTTAGACCTAACAACATAATAAGTTACAACTGAAATATACACACACATTCATCGCAGTACAGCCCAAAATACACCCGATCAACAGTTTTTGTGGCGGAAGGCGGTGGCC
Source organism: Lactuca virosa (assembly GCF_052849685.1). Classification (NCBI taxonomy): domain Eukaryota; kingdom Viridiplantae; phylum Streptophyta; class Magnoliopsida; order Asterales; family Asteraceae; genus Lactuca; species Lactuca virosa. Next base: position 92,592,279 of record NC_136432.1, on the reverse strand, counting down.
GGAGACGATAGCCACCACCTCTCGGTGGTTGTGATGGCTCCTCTTGTGGTGTTCGGTCAAACAAATGACACTCACAGTATATACGCAGCAGCAGAAGAAGCACACACACATACCCGTCTCTTTATCGTGAAATGGACCCAATCTCGCACTTGTGGCGTACAACGACTCGGAAGCAACCACACCGCCTATAGCCGGCGTTGTCGACGGCAACGAAACCGCGGGCGTGAAGGTTTTCGCCGATAGTAGTGGTTTGTGATCTTGACGGCGGAGAGGGGGGTTTACCGTCAATCTTTGATATTACCGGTACAGTAAGGTGCGGGGTCAGCTTTGGGTTTCCAGTTTCATCGACGACAATGGCCTGCGGTGGCCTTGGTTGACTGGAACAACAACGGGAGGTAGGGTGGTGGCGGGTGGACGAGTCATGCATGGCGGCGACTGAAAGGTCTCCATGATTTAGGGTTTGACTATGCGACGAGGGGGAAGGCATGGGTTTAATCCCGTGCCCATTCAATGTTTGGCACATTTTACATGTCTGGTCCCTCCCCATAAGATCTTTTCCAAATTAAGGCTAATATTTACCATTCAGCCCCTCTCTTCCATAATTCCTTTCATTTTATGTCCTAATAGTTACCAAGCAGCCCCTGTCTTCAAAAATCCTTACAAATTAAACCCATAATTTACTAAGCAGCCCTCAACCTTCAAAATTCCTTATAAACTAATCCGGAATTTACGTCTTAACCCTCGGAAATCAAAATTATATCATTTGACTCCCCGAAACCAACACCCCGCTAAATATTATTTATTTTAGGGCCATTATAAAATAATATAAATTATAAATTTACATCTCGGTGTTTCGGGTTTATTATTTAATTACTCTATTTCAAACAGGATGTTACAGGCATCATTGGAGATAAACTTCTGAAGAATCTTGGTGGGAACGAGGTGTTTGTCAAGAACTCGAAAGAATTCTTATCGATTGGTCTTTTTCTTGAGATAGACATAACCAAGTTCTGGTTCTTCAATCCGTCCTTCTGCTCAAATTTGGGCTTCAGGAAGCTCAGTGGTGATTTTGGCTAAGAGATTTTCCGTTCTGAAAAGATGAGTAAACTCCACATCGTATCTACCGAATTCAGCAATGTATTCCTTAAGAAAGCAGATTGCAGCGTTCTAAGCTCCAATGCTTGATTAATTTGTTTGGTGATCTCAGATTTGAGCAGCTATAGTGAGAATGTCATTTGGATTCATTGAGGGAAAGTCTGCATTTGTGATGGTGGTAGCGGATTGTTTGTTCCGAGATATAAAATATTTGCGCTAAAGATGGTCGAGATCAAACTTGCTTTGAACCTTATTAGCATATCCAACAATCTTGGTAATTATTTTCCAAGACCACACTTCCTTTTGGGGTAGTGCATTGGTGGAATAAAAGGTTCCCAATCTCTCACACTCAATTCCGATGATGCTTTGTGGATCATCTGATGGATGCAGATGAGCGAAGTTGATGTAGAAGCGTCCATGAGGAGAGATTGGTAAATCAAGTTAGTTTTCATCAACTTTTGGAAGATTGAAGTACATGAAGGGAACAATATGTATGTCATGTAAGATTCCTTCTCAGAAGAGAGGAGAAATTCCCAGTATCGGATTAGGATTGTCTTTGAGTGCTTGAATATGTATGCTTTCTTCAAGTGCTTGTTGTGTTTGTTCTTTGGACCAGCCCTTGAACTTTTTAAACGAATTCACTGGGTTATCCAAGCTGGTAGCTATTTTCTTGCCTTTGTCTTTGGATTGGTCATCTTGAGAATAGATGCATGAGATGATTTGTTTACTAGATTGGGTAATGAATATCTCAGATGAAGGAGGAACCAGAGGCTCTTTAGGGATCTCATCAGGTTTCCTTGTGGGATAACATTCATCTATTTGGACAATCATCGGAGCAGGAATTGGAGGAGGCATTGGCTGAGTGGCTTGGAAGGCATCGATTGTAAGCTTGGTTTTGAATTTAGCCATGCCTCGGCTGTTTTTGAAGACTTCAGATAAAGATGATCGCCAAGAAACTGAGGGCCATTTCATCTTCTCTACTTCCGAAAGGACTTTGGTAGGTTGTTCCCTGATAGCTTGAAGTCCCAGAATCACATCTTCAACTAATTCTTCTTCATCAACATCTTCTTCTTCAAGGTTTTCTACATCCATGATTTCTTCATTGGTAGATTCATCTCGAAGCGCATCATCTGAGATCGATTTCCATTTCATTTGCTTTTGTTCTCCCCCTTTTGCATGGGATGACCCAGCCTCCTATGCAAGCAATGAATAGAATTTAATTCGATTAACCATTCGAACACCCTTTGAAAGCTCATGTTGATTTCCTTGGAAAGCGAATCATAAGATTCGGCAGTTGGAGCCTGAGCTTTGAGATAAGCGAAGGTTTCATCTAGAGTAATGAGCATTTCATCGAATTTTTGGTTCAAAACATCCACATTATGTTGAGTTGAATGGATGACTTTGATGAGCACCTCCTACATGACCATGTTCATGGCATCTTTTTTACGAATTTCCTTTTCCAGCCACATTTATAACGATATTGACATCAAAAATAGAAAAAAGAGAACAATTGAGTTTCGGCTAACACTACAAAACGGAAATTTGTAGTAAAGCATGAGATAAGAACTTGGGAAGGAATAAGGGAAAAACTGGAAGTCGTATGAAGGAGATACGATTTTTATAAAATATAAAAATGTGGGTTAAAAAAGAAAGTTAAAATTAGAAGATGCAACCTAAAGGAAAATTGTAGTTCTAGGAAATAGCTACACAAATATAAAAAGAGGGTAAGAAAAAAACTTCATATAAAGAAATATATGAATTTTTAAAAAGGATTATAAGTACGCATCAATGTGCGCGCCATGTCCGTCGCGCACATCTGACCGCAAATTCGTCGGAGATTTGGAAACATCAACCACCAGAATGGGGACACGCGGCAAGATTTGGATGGGCCACGAAGCAATTGCACACCGCACAGGAAAGTGCCCGACGCGCACCATCACTATTAATAGAGGTGCTTGCTTCCTGGTTTTTCATTTTAAACCAACATCCAAACTCTCTCTCTATACTTCAATATGCTCTCGATGGCAAGGAACTCAAGTTAAAACGGTTCAGGCGCTTCTCGATACGCTATTATAGTTAGTTCACAACCCCTATTTTACTGTTTTAAAATGTTTTCGGGGGTGGGGGGATACATGTTTAATAAATGATTTTATTAAATATTTATTTGATAAATATTAAATCATTTTATAATGAGCTAGATGCGTTAGGATAGTATAACTATAGCTACTATGCCTAGATTTAAGCTATGATCTGTGTCTAAAGGATATGATGCCCGATAATCTACGAGTAGGTATTACCTAGATGTTATAATGGCCAAATCCCTAGGAAAACGTAGTACCTAGGAGTTATGCTAGACAGTATATTGGAGATACATTGTACTTAGTTATTACGGTGCCCAAATATCCTATTAAAATAACCATAATAAAGGTATATGTATGAAGATTTATATATATATTATAATTATGAGATCATAAATATAGTTATCAACTACATATATATATGATAAAACCTATATATATATATATATATATATATATATATATATATATATATATATATATATATCATTTGATGATATATACCCGGGAGAGGTATATACAAAGATAATGTGATGTGTATATATATATATATATATATATATATATATATATATATATATATATATATATGTATAGGGGTAATTGTGATAAAGATAAAAAATAAAAGCCTAGGGTTCATCCAAAAGTCTTGAGTAAATTTGACATATCCCTAATACCTATAGTTGTTAATCTTGCGAGAGCTAGAAAGTTATGTAGATCTATACGAGGCCATGACAACCCCACTGCGATTGCTAGCTACAATCCCGACAGGAGGCCTTCCGTATAAGTTACTATTCGACGTCCGATGAAGCGTCGTGATTAGGGGTACATTTACGTTCATGGCATCGATTATAGGGGCTCATGTTAATAAATTAAAAATTGCCTTAGAGCTTAGATTACCATTAGGGATGCCTAGTACGATAATTAAAATACGTTAGGATCGTTAGAAATCCTTAAAGGATAGTAAATTAGGGTTTACAAAAGATAATCCTAATTATAATACGTTAGGATCCTTAGATATCCTGAAAAAAATAGTAATTTAAGATTTATGAAAGATACCCTATAAAGATTGAAGGTTGGGTACATAAATAAGAAAGTTTTTCACAAAAGAAAAGTATTCTTAAAAGAAATTCAAAATAAAAACTTGTGCACTCACCAACACAATGTTGACTTTCAAAATGCATGTATTCTCAGGTTAATAGGATTGGCGCTCTTTATACCGTCACACTACTCAGTGTTTCCACCAAAGGTCGGGTAGGGGTGTGATAGATTTTAAGCAAGATGGAGGTAGTGGAGATGTGATGTTCGAGGTTGTCATTATATCGTTGCTCAACTTCTTTTACAGTAAGCTCAATATGAAGAGAAATAAGTTGGTCTAACTGATTGGCTCTGTCAAGTTCCGAGTGAGCAGAAGCTTTGATCTTGGAAAGAGAACTGAGAATAAGTTCGAGTTTTGAATCAAGGCTTGCGACCTGCTTTGTGACGTTTTCAACTTTTGAGTTAGCGGAGGCGATGTTTCCGCGGAGTTCCAACAAGGCAAACTGATCCGCCATATTTTCAGCGGAGGATCCTGTGTCCGAGATGGAACTCTCAGATTTATGGCCATCATCATCTTCATCATCATTCGATTCTTTAGGCTTGGAATCATCAATTGGATCACCTTGAGTTTTGTTACCTTAATCACCTCCCAAGGTGGCTTCAGGAGGAGGAGAGGAGTGCTTGTTTCCTTTAGGATTTTCTTGTTCTGTAGATTCCTCGGAAGACGATGAGTGACCAAAATCAAAACATGGTTTTGATGAAGAAGGTTTATGCAACAGAGTGAAGGCAGTGGGAACCAGAATGAAACCAACAACAGTGTTATCGTCTTCAAACATGATCTCATCAGAGAGATCATCTTCGGCATCAGGCTTGGGAACTTCTGCAATAACAAACATTGGAGGAGGATCATCTGAAACATTTGTGAAATCGGGAACATCTCCTTTAGAAGCAACTTCCACTGTGTTATTAGGATTGGGAAATTCTGCACTTAGAGTCTTCTTTAAAGTGTCGAGAAACGATTAAAGCTCTTGATATGTCTCCTTGTTTGATGGAAAAGTGAAGGAGAGGCAACTTCTGACAGGTTGTTGACGCATGGAACTTAGCGTGTATTCAACTTGGTCTCGAGAGGCAAAATGATGGGATGTTTGTTTGTTCAAAAAGGGAAACTGTCGATTCAGATCAGAAAACACTCAGTACGTTATTGGAATGTATGACAAAGATGTGTTTTTTGACAATTAAGAGGATAATCATAAAGAAAATTACCATTAAGATATTCATGAAAAAAGTTTCGGAATCTTTACTAAAATGATATGCTTAAAATTCATTTATTGATTAGAGTCTCGGAATAATCAGATTCTGAGATGGAATGTCATAAGATACTACGCAAAGAATTAAAACACATCATTAATAAATGATATAGATTTGGAGATGGCACAATCTCTAAATGAATATCAGTGGTAAAAATGCATGAAGATCTTAGAGTACAAGTTTTTGAAAAAGAGTTGAAGTTCCGAGAACTGAAGGAACAGAGCCCGGAAGGAGATTCGTGATGAAATCACATTACCATTTCATATTTGAATTCCGAGGTGTACTTCATAGAGATCGCTCCGAGGTAAAATACTCCCGAGATGAGAATATATCAAGATATCCGATGTAACTATATCGGACTAAACTTCAAATGAGGAGGAATGTTGAAAACTCTAGACTAGAAGAAAAGGTTAGACAAAAAGACATATAATGATCCTTTATTTTCCGAGAAGAAAAAATTCCGAGGAGAAAAAGTTTTAATTTAGAATTATTTTTCTTTCTAATGTTCTCATTGGAGAGTACAAACATCTTGGAAGAATTGAAGTTCAGGCATCATCATTCCCATTTTGTTAAAAAAAACCCATTAACTTTGCTTCGTCTAATGTCTTAGTAAAGATATCAGCAATTTCATCATCATATGGAACAAAAATGAAATCAATGTTACCTTTTAGAACATAATCTTTAATAAAATGGTACCGAATATCAATGTCTTGGTCATGGAGTACTGAATGGGATTGTAAAAGATCGCAATTGGACTTTGAGAATCACAATAGATAGGAATCTGTTGAAATCGATAACCATAGTCCAAAAGCTGAGATTTCATCCATAGAACTTGCGAGGTGCAGCTTCCAGCAACAATATAGTCCGCTTCGGCTGTTGAAATAGCAATACATTTATGCTTCTTGGATGACCAACTAACCAATCTTCCACCCAAAAATTAACAGCCACCAGATGTGCTTTTTCTATCAAGTTGAAGTCCTCCATAGTTTGAGTCGGAATAGGCTTGAAAAAGGAAACTTTCATTTGCAGGATACCAAATTCCAAGTTTCTTAGTTCCTTTGAGATATCAGAAGATTTCCTTGATAGCCAAAAGATGAGACATTTTCGGATAAACCAGGAATCTAGCACACAGACATGTAGAGAACATAATGCGGAACGACTTGTAGTGAGGTAGAGTAGCGATCCAATCATTCCCCTATACTTATTCTGATAAACTACAACACCGGATGGGTCCGAGAAGATCTTGTATATGAAACCCATTGGAACCTTTGCAAAGGCACATGTGTCTATTGCATATTTCTTCAGAAGTTCAGAATTGTGTTTCTCTTGATGAATGAAGATTCCTCTGTTGGTATATTTAACTTGCAGTCTGAGGAAGAATCTTGATTCATGATTCATACTCATATGGAATCGACTAACCATCAACTTGGCAAAATCAGCAACCATCTTCGGATTAGTTGATCCAAAGATGATGTCATCGACATATGTTTGAACTAACATGAGACGGTTTCCATTCGATCTTGGGAATAATGTGGGATCAAGAATTCCTATTTGAAAGCAATAACTCTTTATAAAATTAGTGAGTGTCTCGTACCAGGCGCGTGGAGCTTGCTTAAGGCCATAAACAACCTCTTGGAGTTTATAAAAGTAGTTCGGATATGAGAGATTCACATAGCTAGGAGGATGTTGAAGATATACTTCAATATCAATTTCACCATTGAGAAAAGCACTTTTGATTTCCATTTGGTAAACTTTAAAGCCTTTGTGAGCAACATAAGTGAGAAAGATTCGGACAGCTTCAATACGGGCATCAAGAGAAAAGGTCTCGTTGTAGTCAAACCCTTCAATCTGAGTAAATCCTTTGGCTACAAATTTTGCTTTGTTTCGGATTATGACTTCGGGGTGGTCGAGTTTGTTTCCAAAGACCCATCTTGTACTAAAAATAGGGTGATCCTGAGAAGGAGGGACAAGAGTCCACACTTGATTTCTATCATATTCTGCTAGCTGTTCTTGCATGCTTGTAATCCAATTGGAATGTTCTAAGGCTTCATTGATGGATTTAGATTCAACCATTGATATGAATGTCGATAAGTGACACTCTTTTTGAATGTTAGCAGTAGAGTGAGTTTGAACTCCAGCGTTAAGATTTTCAATAACTTGATTCGAAGGATGATCCTTTGTACAGATAGGCAGTCTCAGAAGTTCTTGTGCATCGGATTATCCGATATCAATAATGGGGTTGTGTTTCTCCCCATAAACAATTTGAATTTGAGGATGATGTTCCCCCTAAAGTTCTAAACCGGATATGTCAGCATCGTCATCTTTCAGAAAGTCAAAGTAGTTGACATCATCTTCATTTTTGTTCGAACTAAGATCAAATTCATTTGTTGCATCTTGAAGTCTATCAACATTTGATTCGAGGGATGGACTACTATTCCCCCTGAAACTGGGAAGGTTGAAATGCATTGGAATCAAATGGAGGAAAGGTTGGGTCGGACCAGAGACATTTTGAGAAACCGGAGTGTCCAATGAGGACAGTATTGATCGAGATTCCGAATCAAGAGAAGTTTCTATTGTTCTGAAGAGAGTTTCGAAATCAACTTCATAAATAATTTAAGAGTTCGGAGACTCAGGCGGTGGAGCATCTGACTCCATGATATATGTTGTAACATGAGTAGGAACTGAGTTCCGAACAAAATTATCATCAAAAGTTATATCAAAACTTTCTTCAATTACACAAGTTCTACAAGTCAGAACCATGTAAGCTTTAGATTTGAATGTGTATCCCAGAAAAATAGCTTCATTGGATTTAGGTTGGAACTTGGTGAGTTGATCATGATTGTTTTTTATAAAGCATCTCAATCCAAACATGTGCAAGAACAAGATACTCGGCTTCTGACCATTCAATGCTTCATACGGTGTTTTGTTGAGATGACGGTTGATGATGCTTCTATTTTGAGTGAAGCGGGTTGTGGAGACGGCTTCGGCCCATAGATAGAGAGCAGAAAAGTTATGTTTAATGCCTTTGTCGATGAGAAACTTTTCAATGGTGGCATTTGTGAACTCGGAGCCATTTTCACTTTGAATTCTTCTAACTGGAAGATTAGTCAAGACTTCAATGCATTTGATGAAGTTAATGAGCTTGGAGGTAGTTTTTGACATTAGCTTTAAAAAGAAAACCCATGTACTTTTTGTGACGTAAGCTTTCTATAGCAAATGGTCCACAGAGATCGATGTGAAGAAGTTCAATCGATTCCGGAATGGATTTTTCAATCAGAACAAGGTGTCCTTTCTTTGATTGCTTCCCACATTGACACGTAGTGCAGATATGATCGTTTTCAAATTTTAGGAGTGGCAGATTTCGAACCATTTCACCATAAACAAGAGCATTCATGTATCGGAAGTTAAGATGAGTGAGCCTCCGATGTCATAACCAACTTACGTCAAGAATGGCCTTTGAGAGAAGGCAAAGTTAAGGCTTTCTGATAATCATGTTGATTTACGATACATATTCTTGATGCGATATGATTTGATAAGACATTCTTTCCAGTCTTCTATTACAACGTAGTTGTTCTTCTTCTATAATTTGCAGCAGTAAGTTGGGCCACACTGATCAGATTATGCTTGAGATTAGCTACATAAACCGCATTAGAGAGAGAAAATTTTCTGTTGGTCAAGACGCCATAACCTCAAATTTGAGAATTCAATTTATTGTCATAAGTAACATAACCATCATTTAGAGAAAGCTTTAGATCACACACAAAATATTTCTACCCAGTCATGTGCATGGAACAAGTACTATCAATATACCTCATTATATCTTGTTCTGAAGCACAAAAAGCCTAAAAAATCAGTGATTTTTGGAGATTTTAGGCTCCAAGATAAATTTAGGGACTTTAGCATGGGCTTTGGACTTGGTTTGTGATTTCTAAATAATTGATACCTTGGAAGGCTTTTTCCAAGATTCTTTTGGAAAGATGCAGAATGTCAGTATTTTCATTTATTCGAAAGTCATACTCAACCATTGGTTGTTTGGGCACTACTTTCCTCGGAGGAACAATTTTCAGACATGTTGCCGGAAGAACTATCATCAGAGGTGTTTCAGTTCAGTTTTCAGATTTGTTAACTTTTCATTGAAAATTTTGTTCTGAGCCTTTAGAAGGCTTTTGAACATCAGTGCTCCGAGCATCTTTTCCTTTGTTCACTTCATTCGTAGGCACATTTGATTTCGGAAATCATTTTGGTTTAAAAATTGTGTCATCCGAGGAAGCAATGAACACAAAAGAAGAAACAGTCCGAGGAGAGCTAGTTTTATTAGATGAGGTCTCAACAACAACATTTTTAAAACAACTATTGATAGATGTGTTACGAACATCCAAACTAACAGGAATAGATGGCATTTTAAGAATCTTAACAGGAATAATGGTATTGTGATTCTAGTAGCTAGACTAACTGTTTGAGGGACTTTCTTCTCGGATCTCTCAAGGAACCTAGAGTATTTCCTATGTAAAACCCAAAATGCTACGATGTATCAATCGGATTCACTTGATGGTGCGAAATTCCAATAAAGTGAATTAGACATGATGAAATATAGAATAAGAACACAATAGTTAATCTTCAATGCACACTATTATTGAATAGTCGGGTACATAAGATTCTTGATTACACTTGGTTCTCTCTTGATTTCACTCCAAAACACGTTCTAAGCTTATGGTAGCCCCAAAAACGTCCCAGACTCTTTACAAGGCTCAAATGACATTATTTATACCTAGACCTAATAACCAAGGCCCAACCCAAAACCCAAACAAAACAATATTAAGCCTAACCAAAATCATATGTCATTTTGGTCCAAACAGCACCAAAACCTTGTGTTTTCGGTCCTAGACCGAGAACTGTAATAGCTTATGAAAAGAAAAGTATAAACCACAATTTATGACCTAACAATCTCCCCCCTAGTTTATAGCTTTCTTTTCACTTAGAATAAACCATAATTTAGTCCTAACAATCTCCCCCTTGGTTTATTGCTTTCTTTTCTTTTCAGTCTTCCTTGATCTTTGGCTTTCAGCTCTAATCTTCGATTTCTTAACAACTTCAAGATGAACATATGAATGTCTGCATGAATGAATTTATCTTGAATAATTGGACTTCCTTCAGAGATTTTGACTTTGAACGCATAGTGGGTATAAGGCTTCTTGTAAAGGTTCTTGAAAATCAGCACTTGCAGCTTTAAAATACTTTAGAGAAAATAATAGAGAGACCGATTCTTTTGGTTCACTTCAGCAAGTTCATTGATAGCAGCAAATTGATTGAGGAGGCTTCAACGCAATCTTTCACATAACATCAAGTACAGCTTCACCTTGCTTCTGGGTTTGAAGAACTGAATGTTGAAAAATAATCATCACCTCCAGTTCCTTCGAATGAGTGTACTTTAATGATCACTGTTGCGCCTTGAAAAGTAATCATGGCTAAAAAGTCCATGTGGATCATAGAATTATAAAGACCCTTCTCACCATAGTTGTTCAAGGACCCAACCTTGGCTCAGAAGGAGACTACTCGCAGTATCTGTGTAAACACGGAGGAACGCACTGCGATTTGTTGAGTATCGGAGAACTACTCATGGTTATTTTGATGTTAGCCCCTGTATATCCTAGATCAAAGATCTCAATACAGTTTTTCAAGTTAACAAGTTAACTTGGCCCTTGGCGAGATGTTCAGCGATAATCGTGGCTTGCGAGGTGCATCGCCCTAGTTCCATGACATCTGTACAGTTTCAGACTTTTAATTCCTTAAATACGATAGTTCTTAGAAAAATATTGCCTAACTGACAATTTGTACAATTTCAATCCTTCATTTCCTTGTGAAAATAGAGTGAAGTATAATAACCATCAACTCCTTTCCAAGTTTCTTCTCCTTGCTCAGAAAATTCTGATACAGTCTCCTTGAGTCTCTTCTTCTTTTTGAATTCGCTTTTAAAGCAAAACAAAACTTTGAGATAAAAAATAAAAGTGAAAATAAAGTTAGCACACAATAGAAATAACTAAGAAATAAAAATAAAATTAAAATACACTCAAAATGAAAATAAAATATTTTTGGATTTTTTAATTTTCTAAAAAGGAAATAAAACAAAAATAAACATATTTTTGGATTTTTTTTAATTTTATGATTTTTTTTTTAATTTTAATTATCCCCCTAAATTTGTGCATAGAGGAAAAATATGAACAAATTTAACAAAAACATAAATAATAACTAAATTTAAAACTTTTTGGGATCAAAGTTGTCAAGCAATTCAATATCGTTTAACAGCACACACCTGCATATTTAGCTCTGGTCAATCACCAATATTGTGGTCCACTTAAACACAAAAGATATTGACAAGTTGGACAGATTATAAGTGACAAGACATTCCAACTATATCCCTAAATAGACCATTTTGCTGACGATGACCAAGGATATTGTTGTCCACTTAAATTCAGCAGCGAGATCTACAGACAACCTTTAATCATGAACCAATTCAATTTTAAGCTCACTAGAACGTGTTCCCTAGTTCACGACATACCCTAGCAATCAAGGAATTCCAAAGAGCTTTTTACTTTAGGTAAGTTCTCAATTATTTGAGAGAGGATAGATATAGATATGTATATGTTGTGCCCCAGGTCGGATATCTTCCAATCACGCAGAGATGACAACATATAAATAACACAGATTGAGGGTTAAAGAGATAGAAAGGTGCATATGTTGTGTCCTAAGACGGATCTTCCTTTCACGCAAAGGGGACAACATATGAATGATATAGATAGATAGAGAGAAGCATAGATAGAGATGTATAGAAATAGAGGTGCATATGTTGCGTCCTAGGTCGGATCTTCCGATCACGCAAAGGGGGCAACATATGACTGACAGAGAGGATAAGAAAGAAAAACAATTTCACACCGACCTACTTTATCAGAACCCCCAGTCACCATATCAGCACCAAAATTAAGGACATAAGTCCGTACATCGAAGAAGTGTTGAGCCACAGTTCTAGATGGTAAGTAACTTTAATGTATCTTGTAGGATCCCTTGTTTATCTTACTGCTCAATCTATCCAAACGTCGTATGGTCAGTCCAACTGTAATTATCTAAGTCTAGATGAGTTAACAGTGTCAAGTCCTTTCATTGTCAACAATTTCTAGTCCTTTCATTTGAATCCTTTGTGCCTACCAGCACATTGAGCACAGTGTCTAAACAATTTAGTTTCAGTGCATTACACGAAATTTGGATTTCCCTTTAGCACTAAACTTCATATCACTTCCCAATAACACTAACAAAAGAAAACATAATTTTGTTTATTTTTTTTTATTTTTTTTTTATTTTTGATTTCTCCCTTTTAATTTGTGCATGGGAAGAAAGACAATAAAATAAATGCGCAAATAAAAAATTATCTTCAAAACAAATCATTAAAAAAAACTTAGAAGTATCGAGAAGAAAACTCAAACCGTAATTCAGCAATTTAAGTTGGATCCAGATGATCTGAGAACAGCACGCATATGCAGCAACATGTTCAGCCTCAGATACTCTCAATGAAGATTCTGAATGTCGTAAAGATGAGAGATGTTAAAGAAAAAAAGTGACCCTGTAAAACTTAGCAATCCACAATTACTTTCTGTCTACTGCAGCTATCTTTCTACTACCGCAATCAACTCTCTCCCTACCGCAATGAAGTGTCTACCGCAGTTTCAAGAAGTCAACCGCAATCTCTCTACTCCAATGAATATTATGCTACGTCCTCTGACTTAGTGTGATAGCCCTTCTTTATCCAATGGTCCTTGCATGGCCATGTTAGTCAGAAGTTTATTATTTTTTTATTCAGGATGTAACTATTAGAGGGTCTATAAATAGAGTGCTCATCTTTTGTATCAAACACATCTTACCACTTCTTCACTACGTTCTTTTGATCTCTTCTTGAAATATAAAAATCACTTTCACTCATCTCTATCTTACTGATAATCATCGAAGATCCTCTACACTTTAAACTGATCTCACATACTAACTCGTGTTTGAGTGCAAACCTTGTTACGAATCAGTTTAGTGTTTACTTGATATATAACTCGTTGTCATTTATCTTCCCATTACTTTTCTCAATTTACATTTCCGCAACTAACTATCTAAATAATCTAACTTCTTATTATTGTTGAGCTCCTATGATCCTTTGAGATTAACTTATTCCGCAATCTTACCTTGTACTAACGTTTGTTTAAGTGTTTCTCAAATGTTTTTCTCTCAACAATTGGTATCAGAGCCAAAGTGGTTGCTTTTTAAACAAAACTATGATTTTGCAAAGCCTCTATACCACTAAAGCTCATATTTCTTAAAAAAAATAAAGAAAATATGGCACAAGCTTTATCATTGAACGATTCCAACAGTGTTGGAGGCTCCAACAGAGCACCGATACTTGTTGCTAGCGAATATCACCACTGGTCTCAAAGAATGGAGAGGTATATGAAAAGACTTGGTAGAGATGTGTGGAGATCTGTGGAAGAGGGACCCCATGTTCCTATCCTTACTCCTGTTCAAGCTGATGGTGATCAAGCTAGACTAGGTGGAGGTCAAGTTGTAATGAATCGTCCCACTAAAGATGATCTGGATAAGATCGAAAGTGATGCTGTCACTTTCTATGAAATCTCATGCGGAGTGGCCCCAGACAACTTTGACATCATCATCAACTGCAAATCAGCCAAAGAAATCTAGGATGTTCTCAAAAACTTGTATGAATGTTCCGAGCAAGCTCAAGAAAAGAAACTCACCACCACACTCAACGAGTTTAACAACTTCAAAGCTCATCCTGGTGAGTGTCTTGAAGACTCATTCAAAAGATTCAATCTTATTGTCACAAAGTTATCAAACGCTGGCACCGTCCGAAGCAATCATGAAACAAACCTTCAGTTTCTCAATGGTTTGGGTAAACATTGGACTACGGCAAAGATGATAGTCCAAGGAGATAGAAAGATTCATACACTATCTCTCTTCAAGTTGCATGGTGAACTTCAGGCACAAGAATCAACCGTGCTAAAAGATTGTGCAGACTTTGGTGGTCCACTTGCCCTCATAGCTCAAACCCCACAAAGAAAAACCACCCAATCATACAAACCTTACCCTCTTTCGTATGACAATCCACCGCAGCCCTATGAAGCTGAAACAAAATATGATGATGAAGAAGAATTTCAAAATGTCATTGCCCTGGTTAGCCAACAACTAAATAGGCTACCACCAACCTCATTTCATAAAAATCAGCAGTTTAGCAAACCACCCTTCAACCAAAACTTCAATCCGCAGATTAACCATTCCCGATATCCCAGAAACCCCCACCAGTCTCCACAACCTCAAAACACTCATCAACCAAGAGAGGCACCTCAGTCCATAAAGTTAAATGACTCTAGTACCTCAACCGAAGACAAAAATGATGTTATCATCTGTCACAAGTGCACCAAAGAAAACCACTTTATTAAAGACTACAAAACAAATCTGGTGAAAGATAAAGCATTCTACCTTAGAATGGCTCAGGAGATGGAAGAGAAAGAAAAGGCAAGGGTATACATGGCCCGAGTAAAAATGGATCATCATGTATGGTCATCCGGAGATGAAGATGAAGATCTTAACAACATCAAAGGCAAAGGAAATATCTGCATGGTGGAAACTGCTTATGAGGACGAATCAACAAAGTTGGAGAAAAACTACTGCTTCATGGCGAAAGATGGAACTCTCAGCATTATTGAACAGGTAAAACTCATGATCCATTCTAATAGTTACAGCATGCATGATTGTCAACCTTTCTTAGACAAACTTAATGACACTTGTGCTGCCGTCCTTTCAGACTATAACAAGGCTTTAGATGAGAAGAATATAGCGTCCCAAGAAATGTTTCATGTGAGAGGACGTCTAGAAGATAAGAGACTTAAGGTTGCCATGTTAGAGAAGGACTCAGTTTTAGAAAAATATGCCAGAATGTTGTGTGAAAGTCAGTTAGGAATAACTTTGAATCAAAGGGATTTAGCACAAAAAGAAAATGTACGCTTAAACCTTTTAATTGAAAAGTTGTTTAATGAGAGTGAAGCTATTGAAAATCTTGTGAATACTGGGCCTATTGATAGCACATACAATTGGGGCTAGTCCAATGGTTATTCAACTGCAAAGGACTCATTTCCCTGTCAATGACAAAACATTTCCCGAAGACATAAAATGTCACTTTGGTAGACTTCATGATCTGAATAACAATTGTGTTATTGAGGAAATTCTCCCCGAAACCTCTGATCCAATACCAGTCTCTAACACAAATTGTCCAAATTCTCAGTCATCTTTGAATGTAGATGAAGAAATTATTTTATGCTTGTCCATCTTTACATTCCATAAATTGTCCCAACAAAAATCCATCCTTGACATACTCTACGGTAGTCCAAACATCCTTACCGCAAACTACAATCAAAAGCTCAGTGACCATTCAGCCCATCCATCATGAATTACCAATTGAGAATTTTGAATGTGGTCAATGTTCACAAAATCTTGAATTCTCTAGTTCTGATGATTACAGTCCTCGTTCTTTAAAACAATCAAAACTTTTCAAGAAACCGCAGTTGAATATTTCTGATTGCGGTTCCGCAGAAACTCAAGCAAAACTGGATTTTAAAGAACATCTCATGTCTCATAATAAAAAGCGGGATGATAAATACAAAACCCATTTCAAACATCCCAAGATTTCAAATCAAAAGAGTTTAGCAAAACCCGTCACTGACAAAAATCTTTCGAAAATTGCCGCAGTCAAAGAATCCGACAAAAGGGAGTGTACAGTAACAAAAACTTTTTCAAACACTCCACCAAAATCTCAAAAGAAATTCACGTCTTTTCAAAGGTATACTTTTCAAAATTATTCCTTAAAAGATCCAAAATGGAAAGGTCTTTTGCCAACTCCTGAACGTATTAAATCACCTCAGTCATTTTAAAGTCAAAACCTAGGAGAAATTCTCGTGCAAAAGTTTTTTCAAATCCCAAAGGTCCTGCAGTCAAAAGTCATTCATGGACCGGACAAAAGACTCAGACAACACCCTTCATACCATTGATCAAATCCGGTGTTTGGATAAAACCTCTTACTTCTAGACGTTATCTTCTGAAAACATCACGTCTGATCCAATCTCGTAGTTTTCCAAAAGTTACCAAGCACCTAAGACTAGTTCTAAACACTGGCACGAAACCTGTCCCTGAAACTCACGTGCATGCATCCACGCAGAAAGGTTTTCTTTTGTCCCTGGGCTCCAAACTTGTTTGGGTGCCCAAAATAACCCATTAATCGTGTAGGCAATGTGCAAGGAGGAACAAGAAGAAGAATGGTTAATCGACAGTGTCTGCTCCTTGCACATGACTGGAAGGTTAGAATACATTCGGGACTTCAGGCCTATATGTAACGGTGGACATGTCACATTTGGCAACAATGAGAATGGAATCGTGAGGGGTTACGGTATGTTGACAATAGGAAATTTCTCAATTCAAAAGGTTGCTTACGTGGAAGGCCTCAAGCATAATCTCATCAGTGTAGGACAACTCTGCAAAGCAGGTCATAGGGTTGAATTTGATAATGAATACTGCTACATCATGAAAAGTGATAGAAGTACCTGCTTGATCAAATCCAGGTCTGGAAGGACAATGTATCCTTTGGATGTCTCATTGATCATTGGCAAACCACAGTTGTGCTTTCTGTCCAAAGCAGTATCCGAAGTTAGCTGGTTATGGAACCGCAAATTAGCTCATCTTAACTTCTGGCATATCAACAACGTAGTCACCGAAGAACTTTTCCATGGTCTCCCCATTCTAAAATACAATAATGATACACTTTGCCCAACTTGTGAGTGTGGAAAGCAAACGAAGGGAAGCCATCCATTGATTATTGATTCTTCAATTTCTGAACCATTAGAGCGACTTCATATTGAACACTGCGGTCCATCTATCGTAGCCAGTCTTCTTCATAAGAAATACATACTGGTTATAGTTGATGACTACACTCGTTTCACTTGGGTCTTCTTCTTGAGACTCAAATCAGATACATCGCAGGTCCTGATTAACTTTATCAAAGAGATCGAGCTCCAAATCAAGGTACCAGTCTGAAGAATCATAAGTGACAATGGAACCGAGTTCACTAATCATCTCTTGAATAATTTCTTGGTTTCCCAACGCATCAGTCACAACGTTTCAGCTCACTACATACCGCAACAAAATAGAATTGTAGAGCGAAGAAATCATATTGTGGTTGAAGCAGCCAAATCCATGTTAAACTTTGCAAATCTTCCTCTATACGTCTGGGCCGAAGCAGTGGCAACTGCGTGCTTTATTCAAAACCGAAGTATCATTTGCAAGCGTCTAAACAAAACTCCATATGAGGGCCTAAACAACCGCAAACCAAATGTCAGATTCTTTCACATTTTTGGGTGCAGATGTTTTGTGATTAACAACAAGAATCACCTTAACAAATTTGCATCGATATCAGATGAAGGCATTTTTCTTGGCTACTCAACATATAAGGTAGCCTATAGGGTCTCATTACACGTACAAGACTGCTAGTCGAAAGCTTCGGGTCCCTTAAATATAGTACTTGAAGACACAGCTCCGGTATCTATCCGCAGAGTCACAATTCAATCAAATGCCCCTTCAGACTCTGACGATGAAGAAATAGAGAAAATTGACACTAGATCAGATCCAAGGTTATCACTCAATCATCAATCGAGGGGGAACCATCATTGGTTCAGGGGGAACTCCCATCCACAACTGCGGGGGAAACTCCATCAACTGCTTCCGTTCAAATTCCCTCAGTCCAAGATAATTTTGCAGGCTGCTCACAAGTCGATGGGGAACTACATTCTCCTACCGTAGAGTCATCTGACGTTGAAGATATTTCCTCCACCGCAGCTGTTGATCACCTACAAACTCGTCTTCACGTCTGGACGAAGGATCACCTACCGAGTCAGATCATTGGTAACCCATCCTCAGGCATACAAACTTGATCTTCTAGTGATCTAACGAACCACTTCCATTACATAGCCTTCATGTCCACAGTCAACCCTTGAACCATAAAAGAAGCACTAATGGAGCTCGACTGGATCACCGAGGCCAAAAGGCCACACAATCATCGGTACTAGATGGGTTTATAAGAACAAGCTTGACGAATCCGATGCGGTGGTGAGAAAGAAAGCTAGACTTGTTACTAAGGGGTACAGTCAACTGGAAGGCGTTGGCTACAATGAAACTTATGCCCCTGTAGCCCGAATGGAATCCATACGCATCTTCTTGGCGTATGCGGCACATAAGAACATCAAGCTTCACCAAATGGATGTAAAAAGTGCCTTTCTCAATGGTGAACTGAAGGAGGAGGTTTACTTGCAACAACCTCCAGGCTTCGAAAGTCATGAATTTCCAAACTTTTGCTACAAGCTTGAAAAGGCGGTTTACAGTGACAAAAAAGCTCCAAGGGCATGGTATGAGACTCTTTCAGAGTTTCTCATCATGTCTGGGTACAAAAGAGGTGTGATTGATCCCACTTTATTTAGAAGGGCAAATGGTAACCACTTAATGCTCATCCAAATATATGTGGATGATATCATATTTGGTTCAACAGACCAGAATATGGTGGATAATTTTGCAAAGCTTATGATAAGCAAATTTCAAATGAGGATGAATAGAGAGATGAATTTCTTTCTAGGTCTTCAAGTAAAACAAATCCGTCAAGGGATTTTCATCCATCAGGAAAAATACACCTCTGAGCTGCTGAAGAAATACTCACTGGACAATTGCACCTCAGCCAAAGTCCCAATGGAATTTGGATACAAGATCTCTGCTGATCCTACTGGAGAGTCAGTTGATCACAAAACTTATTGAGGAATGATTGGGTTGTTGATGTACCTAACCGTAAGTAGATCAGACATTGTCTTTGCCACGGACTTATGTGCTCGATACCAAGCCGACCCTAAAGTATCACATCTGACCGCAGTCAAGCAAATCTTCAGATACCTTAAGGGAAGAAAAGCTCTAGGCCTCTGGTACCCAGCAGGAAATGACTTCAGCCTACAAGCCTTCACCGATGCATTTCATGCTGGATGTAGATTAGATCGAAAGAGTACTTCCGGTGGCTGCCAAATTCTTGGAGGAAGATTAGTCAGCTGGTCTTCAAGGAAGCAAAATTGTGTCTCGTTGTCTACCGCAGAGGCATAATATGTGGCCGCAACCAGTTGTTGTTCTCAAGTTCTTTGGATGAAGACTCAATTGATGGACTACCGGTACAGAATGCTGCGGGTACCGATTTTTTGTGACTCAAAGAGTGCCATTGCGATTTCTCACAATCCAATTCACCACTCAAATACGAAGCACATTGAATTGCGGTATCACTTTATCAAAGACCACATACATAAAGGTAACATCGAACTGATTTTTGTTCCCACACACGAGGAAATAGCTGATGTTTTCACAAAAGCACTTGATGCCATTAAATTGAATAGCTTTCTAGAAATATTAGGAATGATGAATCCTGACCCATAATTCTTTTTGAATTGATAACTACCGCAGTCATTACCCTGTGAAGAATTTGCTTCTTTTCTTTTTAAAAACAAAGTTCTAGAAGCATTCTCTTCACTGCAGTTCTAGAACAATATATTCATCATATGTCCTTTTGGTATATCTTGTATACCGCAATCACATATGATCTATATATTCTTCGGGTCCTTAATTCCTTTTATTTTTAACTGTTTGATCAAGTGTTTCCTCAGCTCATGCTACCGCAACCATACCATACCGGACCACGGTTATTTGATCTCAACCACAGTCATCATCATTCCACCGCAGCTACATTAAATCATATGTCATTTACTTCATAAAGACTAAAAGAAATTTGTGTGCTACTTAATGCTCCTTAATAAAAAAACATTCTTCCCAACATTCATTTAGTAGCATACAACGTTTCAGATTCTTTTCAAATCATTTCTTTTAGTGAGGCCTATTTTTGGCTAATAAACAAACAATGTGTTTTTCCAAAAAATGCAATCTTTAATGACATCTTTTTCCTTAACCAGTCTTATCACCCTGCCGTTAAATGTCTAATCCGTTTCAACTCCCTACCTTTTCACAACGGATAATAACCCTCACCACACGATTTCTAAACGTGTTATCATGGGTCTAATATTTCATTAAATGCTCCTATTTTCCAGGCAAAATATTTTCCTTTTGATTTAATTTAATTTCTACTGATAATGTAATAAACCAAAGAGGTTTTTATTTTACCAGCTATAATAACAATAATAATTTTCCAAATCCTAACGTATAAAAACCCCCTTTTCCCCCCAAGAAAGCTTTACGCTTGTTGAACCCTTATGGCAATCCTTCTCTTCTTCAACTTCTTGCTCTAAATTTTCTGCAAGTTCCTAATCTTTTCAAAAATAGTGAAATCCGGCATTTCCAAGAAACAATCCAAGTCCTCAGGGTCTGCTAAACCAACTGGTTTCGAAACAACAATCAAGGCTCAGTACCCATCCATTGCTTCAAGCAATTTTAGGGTTGTATTTGGAGATCATACCAACTACAATGAAGCGATCCGATTAATGATCAACTTCATTCCATCCCATCTACTTTTTGGTGCATTCGACTCATTCACTTACATTGTTCCACTCTCTACTCTATTCAAACGTGTTTTTTCAGCCTATCTTCCACTCCACAATCCTCAGGAAGTGCACATGCACTTTATCGACGAATCACTGGTCGTGCTCACCAAGACCAAGTTTTTGGAAGCTATCAACCTTAGGGTTCCTTCCAGCACCAAGTTCTTCTCACCGAGCACATCAGACATCATCATCACTCTGTACAAGATGGGGTACCAAAAGAAGCTGAAGGGGATTGGAGAATTGAAGAAGAATCGGTTATCAGTGGTGTGGCAGTTTTTCTGTCACTTTGTCATCAGAAGTTTGTCCGGCAGAACCGGTGGCACGGACAACATGGGGATCAAGCTTCTCGAGCTTGTATGGAGCATATCCACCGGCAAAGCAGTCAATTTTGGTCAAATATTGTGGGATGACTTCCTACAATACATTCCAAAGGAAACTCCTCGACAAGATGCAAATTAGCTTACCTTTGCTCGGTTTGGTCTCTCTGCATTTCAGATCTTCACAAGGAGGCCAAGCTAGACATGGGTGACGATTCTACACTCTTTACCACCCGCGAATAAAAAGGTACACCCCTTCCAAAGATCAATCTATTTTTGGACCTCTTAGGAGATTACATGGACACATTTTGGAGTCTATTGGACTCAATTCTCATGAAGTCACAGATCATATTGAGGCTACAAATGATATTGACCCATATTATTTTTCCCCGTCTCATCCTAGTCAGTCTAACCTAGTCCCTATCACAACCCAAGGTCCTTCTAGTACCACAGCTCCTACCTCCACTTCAGTACCTCGTATCGAAGAACAGTCTAGCCTTGCCAAACCCAAGCGCACCAAGCAAATTGTTTCCTCCAAGAAAGCTCCCCATAACATTGTTTAAAAGGGAGGAATGTCCTCAAAGAAACGCAAGTCCAGGACTATTGAATCTTCAGATGAAACCCCTCCCCTTCCCTCCGAAACTCATGACATACCAGTTAATGTTGTCGAAGACTCTGATCATGACTCCGATGATCTTTTCAGATGCAAAAAGCTTAAACTTACCCCAAGTCATAGCCAAATGCGTGACCGGACTCATACCGCAGTCTCTTGACAGACTCTGGTAGTCCTTGGAGCCCCTGCAGGCTTATTCGCTTCAACCCTAGCTACCTACTCAGATACAGAAAGTGTATCTGTTTCATCAGAACATGGAGACACACCCCCAGTTGGATCCCAAGAGGATCCCATACGTACAACATGCCCTGAGGTCTCTAGGGCAGCACACTTACACGTCTTCGAGCCCGAGGAGTTACACTTCATCCTTATTTCTGTAACACAAACACTGCAAACACATGACCCACTGCAGGTCACTTCTTCAGCTCTTGCCAGAACCGATCTGAGGCTAAACTTGACTACAGGTCAAGGAGACCAAGGAAGCGTGGTGAGCACCAGTGTGCCAGGATCCACGTACCCGGGGGACACCCCGGTGCGAACCAAAGGATTTGATGGATATCGTTCTGATGATAACTGGACTCAGTACCAACCTAGTACTGAATCCGGAATCAAGAAATATGAAGCTTTTGGCAGGGCTTTTCAGGCACGCAAGGCTCAGCAAACTCAACAACTTCAACAATGGGAAAAGGATATTCAAATTGTAGCTAAGTAGTGGGCTGATACAGTCAGCAATGTGAAAACTGTTTATGATATCTTGCGGATTCAAGAGTGGATGTCAAAAATAGAAGCCACGGTGCAACAAGCTTAGAATCTTCAAGATGGTTCTGTTCCATCTTAGCCTCCTCCAAATGCTGGAGATCACGACTCAAATGATGATGGAACCGCAATATGGATCAGCTCAGGTCCGATGTTTGGATTTGATGATCTGGATGTTAATGAAATTGACCAGCCTGCACATTCAGATGAGTTCATGATGATTTTTGATGAAGAAGAAGAATCAAGTGGATCCCAACACTCCACTCCAAAACCTAAGGAAAAGAAGAAGAAGAAGAAGCTATCAGTTACAAGAAAAGAATTTATTTCTCTACAATCCAAAGTCGACCAAATATTGGCCGCAGTCTCCTCCAGCAAAACTCAAAACACTGAGCTCCCTACCCCGCAGTCGTTAGTTGAAAGGGTAAGACTCTTGAAACCAGGGAACGTCTCTTTGCAGAGCGCATCACTCTCAAAATCGAAATGGGTATTAGAGCCCTTGATAACATTCACACTGCGGATCAAAAACAATTTCTATCCACTGCTGAAAATCTCATCAAAGAGGTAACTGCAATCAAAGAAGAAACCAAGTCTACCATTGAACGTCAAGTTGCTCACTCTCAGAATCTTGTACAAGAGACTCATAATGCTTATGAGTCAGCTATTGCGGTCCTCTAATCCACCATCAACAATATAAGACGCTATGTCTCTGCTCCATCACATGTCAATGAGATTCTCAAGCTCACCAAGGAAATCCACCAACTCTTGTTCAACACCTAAATTTCCACCAATGTTTAAATCTATGAGTTCCTTAAGTCTCAGTTCGACAAGACCTTTTCGAAGATTGATGGCCTCAGACAGTGGTTTGAGGAGCAAAAAATTGTTTCTTCCTCAAAAGGGGGAAGTGAACACTCTCATCCACATCCATCTTCTCAGCAACTTGAATCTCCCCCAAGAATCCCAATCCTAACTTATGGTCCAACCCATCTAAGGATTGTGACTCAGCAACCAACACCGCAACCATCTCCCAAACAAACAACTCTGGTTCAAATTCCACCGCATTCACATCAGTCTCCTCCACCACAACAAGATTCCCTGCAGCAAGAAGGTCAACATTAATCTCCACATCAAGAAACACCTCCTCATCTAAAAAATTTGGAACCAACAATGTCTTCGGTTCACTCCACCGACTCTCCTGCCACTCGTCAACAAAAAACAGGACTGGAGGGCCGCAAAATTTGTTGAACAGATTTGGAGAGATCATGGCTTCGATACTACCATTGATGAATCCTTGATCAATTTTTGGGTTAATCCCACTCGAAGGCTACTTGATGATGACTATAGGCCAGTTCTAAGATATGTTGAACCACCATCTGATGGATACTAGGATGTTCCAGTTTCTCCCAACTCTAAATTATTTCCTGTCTTTGAACCATTTGACCTTATCCTTCCTGATGACCAAAGGCTTCCTATCGAATTCGAACGACTTAATCAGTTTCATGCCAAGCATGGATCTAATTTTGAGAGCATTTGGTCTAATGATAGACCATCAGCAGTGAAAAAATACAAGATAAGGAAGTTTATGAAGACATAATTCATTCAATATACGCTTACGAGAAGAGGCGATGACTACATTAGGACTCAAGCTGATTTTCCTTGCATGAATCCTGGGGAAGTATTTCTGATTGCAAGGGTCTTTCAAATCAAGTCCGAGAAGAATCTGAAGATGATAATAGCGTATGAGACAGGTTACGAATTTCTCAAATCCTTGGTGTGTAAATTTGCTAAGATCGATGCGGATATTCATCCAGTGCTTGCCCAAATGTGCAATCTCCCAGCTCTTAAACCTGCACCAGTGTTCACCGAAGATTATCAAGAAAGGTCCTTAAGAGCAACCAACTTCCCTGAACATGGAGTAGTGTTTAAAAGAGTCAACAATGATACCAAGTACTTCATACCAATCACCGCAACGCATCGACTGACCCGCAAACAACTTGAAGTTACTTTGACTTCGGTTCAGAGATCTAAGCATACAACTGAAGAAGTGAAGTATGAGATTACGAGAATAATCACTTGACTAGGAGAATTAAGGAAGTTTTGGTGTCTCCTCATCAAATTTTTTAATCTTCATAAGTAATGAAGATAAGTTGAAGAGGTCACTTAGGGGGAAATTGTTAAAGTAAAAAAGTGATCCTCTTAAACTTAGCAATCCGCAATTACTTTCTGTCTATCGCATCTATCTTTCTACAACCGCAATCAACTCTCTCCCTACCGCAATGAAGTGTCCCCCGAGTTTTAAGAAGTCAACCACAATCTTTCTAATCCAATAAAGATTATGTTACGTCCTCTGACTTAGTGTGATAGCCTTTCTTTATCCAATGGACCTTGCATAGCCATGTTAGTCAGAAGTTTATAATTTGTTTATTCAGGATGTAATTTTTAGAGGGTCTATAAATAGAGTGCTCATATTTTGTATCAAACACCTCTTACCACTTCTTCACTACGATCTTTTGATCTCTTTCTGAAATATAAAGATCACTTTATTTCATCACTATCTTACTGATAATCATCGAAGATCCTCTTCACTTTAAACGGATCTCACATAGTAACTCGTGTTTGAGTGCAAACCTTGTTACGAACCAGTTTAGTGTTTACTTGATATATAACTCGTTGTCATTTATCTTTCCTTTACTTTTCGCACTTTACATTTCCGCAACTAACTATCTAACTAATCTAACTTCTTATTATTGTTGAGCTCCTAAGATCCTTTGAGATTAACTTATTCTGCAATCTTACCTTGTACTAACGTTTGTTCAAGTGTTTCTCAAAAGTTTTTCTCTGAACAAGAGATGTCTCCTATCATGTGCCTGGAACAGCCACTATCAACAAACCAAAGTCTAATGATATTCCTCCATAGCTGCTTCGACACAGAGTGCAGAATTAGTTAGCTTTTGGAACCCAGTCTATTTTTAAGTTGGGTTGACCATTATCATCTACACAAGGTACTCTCTCCCATGACATATCCTGTTTATCAGACACAAAATATGAAGAAATGTTAGAATCATTAGATGATTTGCGAGTATGAACCTTTGGTACCCATGTGTAGTCGGGTTTAACCCATTTCTTGTTTAATCGGATGGATGCCTTAGCACTTGCTTTAGAACTTGAAACCGACCGCCGAGATGACTTCGACCTAATCGATCTTGTCTAACATAACCATCTCTTGAATTTTGCATCTTGACCGACATTCCCTTCTTGTTCTTAGGAGATTTATTCTTGCCCTTCTTAGCATTCCAGTCACCATTGTGTGAACATGACCTCGAAGGGTATCTTTTGTAAGATCTCCCTCTTGGCACGTTCTGCCAACCTTATTTGTAGTAAGGAACATATAAACGATGTGGGCAATTTCTGGCAATGTGACCGGGAATTCCACAGTTAAAGCAAGTCTTTCTTTTCATATAGATCAGATTGTGACTTGGTACTTGTCCAACAGAAGTTCGTTTCGAAGAACTTCCACAAGCACAAGAACATTTGTTAGACTGCTACACGGATTTTTGTAGCTGGGATTTTTCAATAGTGGGATGTCATCATCACAAGCTTTTGAAACACTTTCAGCAAACTCTGTTGGGCCGGATTGCTCAGTCTTAACTGAAATTGGTACAGGGGGCGGTCCATACTGAGCAGGTATCTCTACCTCATTGGATTCAAGGGTTGGGGTATAGTTATCATTGAAGGGAGGTGGAACATTGTGATACCCTAGACCCTTATTCTAATTATCTTTAAATTTTAATTGTTTTTCAATCATGGACTCAACTTTCTTACTTGATACATCAAACTTTTTAAAATTAAAGTGTAACATACAAGTTTAGTTATCGTGCTATGTAATTTTAAAAGTGAAAAATATAATGAAATATTATACGAAATTGAGCGTTGAGTTCTAACAGATAGTTTTTAGTAGAAATGAAGTAAAACTATGTTTAGAATCACTCGGAAAATATTGGAAGTCTTATGAAAGTTTTAGATAATTTTTTTAGAAACATTTAGGCGAAAACCTCATCGAAATCCGAGTTATAACGAAGAAGTTATGACCAATCGAAGATCCATGACAGAACCAGCACGACGCCATATGACGTAAAAAGTGAGTTTTCAATAAACTACTTTTTAGCTTTAGTAATCTAAACAAAAGTCGTAGTATTCGTTAAACGGAGAATTTTCATAAAAAGAACGTCCAAATCTGACTTCGTATGAGGAAGTACTGATTTTTCTAAGTTTCGGAATAGTAGTAGACAGCTAAAAACTCAAAATAAATATCGAGTGATTTTTAGCCGACACAACCTAAACGAGAATCGAAGATCTTGTCGATTTTAGTTCAACGGTAAAAAGACAGATGAAAACGGGCGTCGGATGAAGAAGTTATGAATTTTTAACGGACTTTTCGTGTCCCGGCCCGTTAAAAATATAATATTAAAAATGAATTCAAAATTAGCCAACAGAGTCTAAATAAAAGTTGTAGAGCATAATCTCACCTACGCGTGGATATAAAGAACGTCAAAAACGGAGTTCGTATGCGAAAGATATGAATTTTTGAAGTTCGGAGCACAAACTTCGAGACCTGACTGCATTCACGACGTGAACTCAATGAACGACACGTTTCGAGCCTAGAAGACACACGGCAAGCCTAGGGGATGACCGAGATCAAACCTCACGACGTAAACAAGCATGGTTCACGTCGTGAATCTCGAAATTCAGCCTATAAATAGGAATCAACGCCCTCCGGTTTTAGGTTACAATTTCTCACTCTCTCTCTCTTTTTACTCTCTTCCAAGCTAATTTTAACCCCCCTAAAGTCCCGGTATCATCCCTAAAACCCGAAGCAAGTCCCGACGCCCCGAAGTTCCCGATAAAATCATCTTTCCAGTCGAAACTCTGCCCGCGTAAAGTCCCGATTTTAACTAAAATCCTCGGTTTCGTCAAAGAAAGTCATATATAGAAACGAAGTGCTGCCTGAATCGTCATATCATTATTCGGTTAATTCACGGTGAGTTCAATATATAGGAACAATTGTATGTTATGTGTTATATGTGGTATATGCTTTCCTGAGTTATTTTGGTTTTATATTGTTGATCATGTAGAGAATGTCTCGTATCACTTCTGGTATTGGCTTTGAGCCTCTGGCCATGTAGAGCATGTCTCGAATTATTTTGGTATCGGATTTATGCCTTTGGCCATGTAGAGCATGTCTCGTATCACTTCTGGTATTGGCTTTGTGCCTTTGGCCATGTAGAGCATGACTCGTATAACTTTTGGTATTGGCATAGGGCTATGTAGGGCCGAAAGCCTGTATATTCTAGCAAAATGATAATCAGAAATGGTATATTTTCTGTGCCATTTGGGCCGAAGTGTTATTGATGTATATCAAGTATTGAAATTGTTATGTCTCGTTGATTGTATATCTTTGATTCAAATCATCGATTGATATGGAAAGTTTGTCTCATGATTCACATATGCCTTTGTTGTTCCTTGTTCCTCTTTGCTTCTGTCATATTGAAGTATATATTTGGCATAACGTTATATTGTATCTATTATTGAACTCACTAAGCGTCACCGCTTACCCCTCTCAATGTTTAACAATTGCAGAAGATAAGTAACCAGTATAGTCGTATATTGTTGGAAGGTTTAGAATAGTTATAATATTACTTTTGTATTTAGGGATCATGTATGTATAAAAGTATAGTAACCTGGGTAGTTGTGTAATATATAACACTTTGTAATAGTCGGTTTGTATCCAGTAGTTTGTAATCACTTTATCAATGTAAAATATTGTTTTTGCATGTAGCATGTTTTGGAGTGACAATGTCTTTAGTACGAAAGTTAGGGTCTTTCATAAAGTCTGCATTTTCAAACTTATTTTTCAATGTGTTAAGCTCGGCAGTTAGAGTGGCAATCTTTCTTGAGCATAGTTATAGTGTTCACATTTAGTGTTGTATTCTTCTTGAAGTTTTGTAAAGTCCTTGGTTTTGGCCTCTATTTGATTTTTAAGGGTTTTTGGTCCTTTCTGATACTATATCGTTCATATTTAAGGTCCTCAATTTCCCTAATTAATAGCTCCTGTTGATCACGATAAGATTTAATTTTAACTTCACAGGACTGGGAGCATGAAGCTTCATTAACCTTGGTGCTTGAAGAATTCATTATTCACCAAAAAGAATAATTTACCAAAAGATAGAACTGATCGTGAAGCCAAAAAAAGGAAAAAAATGCCCTTTGACTTGAAACCTCGAAAGTCAAACTTGAAAGTCAAACTTAAAAGTCAAACTTAAAAGTCAAACTTAAAAGTCAAACTTGAAAGTCAAAGGTCAAACTTGAAAGTCAAAAGTCAAACTTGAAAACTTGAAAATCAAAGGTCAAATTTGAAAATCAAAAGTCAAAGATGAAATTCAAAAAATTTGTCCAAAAAGAATAACCTTGACCGAAAACGAAAATTTCTAGACCGAAAACAAAGGTTTTGGACCAAAAACGTGACTTTTGAGCGAAAATTAAATTTTTGGACCGAAATCGTGAGGCCTCTCAACCAAACCGAGAAGGCTCGCACTGAGAACAGTAGACCGAAATCACGAGGCTTCTAATTCTGACCGAGAAGACTTGCACCAAAATCTCTGAACCAAGATCCGAACCGAAAACGTGCGAGTAGTAAACAGCGGACCGAGAACTTCGAGGCTTCGAACCGAGAACGAGGTCGAGGACTTCGCTGCTGACCGTGAATGTTGCTGGCTCCGAGATCTTCTAGGGTTTGACCGAGGACCAAGGACAGCCGTCAGGATCTCGCAAATTTTGTCCAAAATCACCCAAAACTTGCCAAAAACACGGGATTTTCAAATCTTTAATGCCAAACTCGATGAAAACTCCAAAAATATGAAGAACAAGAAGAACAAACAGCCAAAAATTCGTCCAAAACAATTCTAAAACACCCGGAAATCCAAGAAACTCTTAATATCTTTCCAATTTGATTAATACCGATCCAAGCTCTGATACCAATTGTAAAACCCAAAATGCTACGATGTATCAATCGGATTCACTTGATGGTGCGGAATCCCAATCAATTGAATTAGACAAGACGAAATATAGAATAAGAACACAATAGTTAATCTTCAATGCACACTATTATTGAATAGTCGGGTAAATAAGATTCTTGATTACACTTGGTTCTCTCTTGATTTCACTCCAAAACACGTTCTAAGCTTATGGCAGCCCCCAAAATGTCCCACACTCTTTACAAGGCTCAAATGACACTATTTATACCTAAACCTAATAACCAAGGCCCAACCCAAAACGCAAACAAAACAATTTTAAGCCTAACCAAAATCACCTGTGATTTTGGTCCAAACAACACCAAAACCTGGTGTTTTCGGTCCTAGACCGAGAACTCTAATAGCTTATGAAAAGCAAAGTATAAACCACAATTTATGACCTAACAACCTAGACGTAGTTTCTTTTTCATGATCATTCCTAGCTTCGGTCTTTGGACGAACAATGTCCTTCTTGTTCAACCATGGTTTCTTCTGAAAGTCAGATGATGACTTGGAAGTTTGTCCAACTGATGGATTGTTGAAACGAGGCTTAATTGGCACTAGAGTTGATTTAGAAACCACATTAGTGTTAGAGACATAATAATTAGACGAACTGTCATCATCACTCTTATGTTCTATATCACTATCAAGAGACGCCTAAAAAGAATTGGATTGGTCTGAGTCATGTCCATTTCGGAATGCCAACTCCAGTACTACCTATGCTAAGTGAAGGTTCCAAATAAAGATTCAGGTCCAAGGATATCAGAGGTGGAAATTGCATGGAATTAGGACATGTAACATTGATTGGTTTAAACTCAGGAATTAACGATTGATATTTAACCAAGGTGACTTGAAGAGAACATAATGGCGAGACAGGAGTATCCGAATAAGTGTGGTTCGGAATGTCTCCCATGAACTGTGACATCCCAACTCCCATGTATAAATTTAAATGTTTATTTTATGCATATTTTAAGGGCAACTCGACGAGTTTGAGGCACCAACTCGTCAAGTAGAGATTTAGATTGCCACGTGGATTTTAGAGTCAACTCGACGAGTTGGTGGACCAAACTCGACGAGTAGGAGATAAGCGTGAAAACCCTAATTTTTAGGGTTTGCACCCTATTTAAAGGACCTTAAGTCCTTTACCCCGCCTCCCTCATCACCTTATCACCCTGATAGAAACCCTAATCGAGCTATCTTCCATTGTGGAGAGAGAGAGAGAGAGAGAGAGAGGCTAAGAGTGTGTCTTTTGGTGCATTCTTTGAAGGAACTTGAGGAGTAAAAGGCCTGGAACAAGAAGGAGCCTTTAGATCCGTCATCCACCCAGTAGTAGCAGTCATTTAGAGGTAAAAAGCTTTTACCTTGATCACTTGTTTGTTAGATCTCTCCATTAGAGAGTTTATAGCCATTTCTAGCTTCTTCTTGAGTCATTAGTGGTTTTAAGCACGCCTTGAATCTAAGACTTCAGATATGGACATTATTAGGCCCTTAAGGCCTAAATACTCAAGCTTTATCAATATTTGGCCAACTTCCATGCCTTAAACCCTTTGTTGGAGATTTGTTTTGGCACGCTTAGCCTATATGCCATGCGTGGACGTAAAGCTTGCTTCTTTACGTGGTATTTCAACCCTAAAAGGCTACATATAGAGCTCGCTTAATAACGTCTGAATGAGAGAGAAGACTGAAGGAACTTGACGAGTTGGTTAGCCAACTCGACGAGATGGTTAGGGTTTTCCCCATTATCCTGGATATGGTGCAAACTCGGCAAGTTGGTGAGACAACTCGGCAAGTTGAGGTGGATTTTCCCAATTTTATGAGAATAGGAGGAACTCGACGAGTCGTCTGGATGCACTCGACGAGTTGGGTCAACATGGACTGTTGACTTAAGCGTTGACTTTCGTTGATTTTAGGGTTTGGTCAAGTTGTGGACTTTGAAGGCCATGGAGGGGTAAAATGGTCTTTTACCCTTTCCGAGAATTAGTAAAGGGAGTTAGCTTAACACCTTTAGAGTTGTTGTTATAAAATGTTAATTGTAGATGATTATGATATATGTAGGCGGATTCTAGACCGACCGTTGAGTACGAGACATACTTGCTTTACCTACGAGGTGAGTCTTCTCACTATACTTACCTGAGTGGTAATTACTGTGAAACTGGAGGGTCTTATCTGTTTTATTGACCGGAGGTCTTATGTGCTTATACTGAGATATGTGATATTATGCAATATGTCTTTGTGATTTATGTTGTATATTATTCTATGCATTTATAGAGATAGGACCAGAGGGTCCAAACCGAGTTGTTAGACCGAAGGGTCCTCACTAAGATACAGGACTGGAGGGTCCAACCCGAGCTATGAGACCGGAAGGTCCTCAGTGAGACACATGACCGGAGGATCCTTATTGAGATATAGCCATGAGGGGCTAATTATTGTGTGTGGTATTTTGGGGAACTCACTAAGCGTTGTGCTTACAGTGTTGTGTGAAATGTGTCTCAGGGACATCTCAGGATCGCGGGAAGGCGTCGAAATGATTGTACACACCAGCTTATTGATTTAAGTTTTGAGGATTCTGGGATATGAGTCAAACAGTTTTTGTGATTGTAATTTGAGACAATTATGATTTGAGTATGATTTATTAAACCGTGTTTGTCTGGTATTAAAAAAATTTGTTTGAAAATTCTAGAGTGTTACATGAACGTTAAGTTTTGAAGTTCCTTCAAGGGACAAGCAATAGGTTTCGAAAATTTGCTTCCAAGACATGGTGCTTTAGACCAAGGATGACGAAAATTATGTGTCATTCTTTCATTAGCTTCAAGAACATCAATCGAATTATGCAAAGCATCAATTTTAGCGTTAAGACGTTTTTTATCTGTTACCAGAATATTTCTTTCACTAATTAAAATTTCACATTTGTCATTGAGAATGATACATTCATCTCAATGCATAACAAGTTCTCTTTCTAAAGATTCTATCTTAACGCTTGCGGTCTTCAAATCGTAATCTAAGACGGGTCAACTCACTATCCAGCTTTTCACTAACTTATATGGCAAACTCATAGGCTTTATGAATAACTGTCATATCTTATTGAATTTTAGTTATATAAGGTTCAAAAATAGACAAATCAAAGTTATTATCAATGATCATGGATTTTACCTACAGGATGATGCTTCAGCCAGGTGGATTGTTTGTTGCCATGTAGCAGTAGTTTGGCTCAGCATCGTCACCATCAGCTTCTGAACCAGAGAACCAGTAACCTTCATCACACTCAATTGATTGTCTAGCCATAAGACACAAGTTTCTTGTAGATTTTCCTTCACCCTCATCACCAGATGACCAATACCCATCAACATTCCTTGAAACCATGGTGACAAAAGCCTTTTCACTTTCAGCAAGTTCTTGTGGTCGACGAGCATAGCAGGCAGTGTCTTTCACCTTTGGTTTTTGAGGAATTACATGCAAACAGTCCTTTGCAAAGTAGTTTCTGAGACCACATTTGTGACATATAATCTTAGGTTTGGCTGGGTTTGGAACTTCCTGAGGTTCTGAGGATCGATTCGGAATGTTGGGTCGATATGCCGGTGGATTCTCAGTAGGTTTAGGGTAAGGTTGAGGATTGCTTTGGTGAGAAGCTTGAAATATGTTTTGGTAAGGTTTTTGATTGTGATTCCAAGGACATCTATACTTCATAGATAGAAGTGCAAACTCTTCCTGGAAATGAAGCTCGGAATCAGTGGCTTTCGGATCAAAGTCTTCATTGTGTAAGTAGTTCAGAATTGGAGGAACAGGTGCAACAGGTGGAGTTGGTTGTGTAGGTTGAATAGGTGGAATAGGTGGGATGGCTCAAAAAATATCCAAAACATATGGGTTTGGAATCAGTGAATTGACTGAGCTTACTAAAGCAAGGGGACCTCCTGAGAGTTCTCTCAATGTTTGAGCTACGTTGGATTCATGACCTTGTAGTTCGTCAAAAACTGATAGTGATTCAGTTTCTTCAGAGATCCATTACTCTGAAGACAGGACTTAACATTTCCCCATCCTTTTCTTAGGCAAGATTATACTCGAGTGGAGTTCAAAATACTCCATGTGTTGTCCTGTTATTCACCACGATCCTATACCGATTTGATGCAGAGGCTACAGATTCAGCAGGAGTTGTAGTGAAGGTGTCAAAGTCATTTACAATGGATTTCAAACGCTTATCCTTCATGTTCTCTAACCCTTCAAACAAGTCTTGAAGTGTATCCCAAATCTCTTTGGCAGATTTGCACAACTTAATGTGCTCAAAGAGAGAAGGAGGAACACCAAACACCATTTCTGATAAAGCAATCTGATCTGCATGGAGTTTCTCAATTTCGGTTGCAGTTAGTGGTGTTGGTTGAGTCTCTTCTTGTCCCATGAGAGTGGAAACAACATCTCAAACCACTTGTCTTACATGAACTTGAGGACCTTATTTCACTGACCTCTATATTTCTTCACTTTTTCCTTACCAAGCAAAAATCTCTCCATTCTAATTTTCCAGTGATCATACTCTTCAACAACTAGGAGTGGAGTTCGTGTTGGGCAACCCACGCTATTTGCTATTTGCATTAAATACATTTGTTGAGATAGATTAGAAGCAGCCATTGAAGTTAAGATATTAGAGTTGAAGTGGTATATAGAAGAACTGTTATCCTTAACACATAAATGATTGAGATGCCTAGGTAATCTACAACCAACTATAATCTGTTATGGATTCAAAGGACTGTGAGAACAAGTATCTGATTGTGCAGGGCCAAGGCTCGAAAACTCAAACCTTGAGTTAATGCTTAAGATCAATGTCTGCTTCTGACTAATAGTTCCAGTCAAGTCTGGCAAGTGCAGTCAAGACTGAATATGAGAATCAACAAAGTACTTCAAGTATTAAATATGAGACTATGAATATGATCAAAGTAAAGACAATAAATGAACACAAGGTATGTTTGAAAGAATGATTTGAGAGAAAGGTGCAAGTGAAGTAAATGTGAAAATATCTATCTTTGGTGGAACAATCTGTCTACTATTCTTGTCATTAAACGCTCCTTAAATAGGAGAAAGAGTTACATCGGATAAACTCGAATACAAACATGGGACTGGATAAAAGAGTTACATATGACACTCTGATTATCCCTTTGACAAAATAAACTGAGTCCTATGAACTGTTACATCAGACTAAAAGACAAGAACAATAAATGCTAAGACGGACAGACTGATTCGGAAGCCTACACCATCTCTGAACATCAACACTTGTACATTTTCTTTATTCCAGACACCAATTTGACTCTGGACCACAATCAGACTCCGGAACACCATTCACTTAGGAAATGACTAACTTTGGAACATTCAAAAGATAGAGATTGCTAGAGGTTCACTTTCAGGTTCCAACAATCTCCCCTAAGTGAACTTAGCAATCTAGTCAGTTTAGCTTCAATCTTCCTTGATGAACATGCATTCCCTGTACAACCATTCTCTAACTCCAATGTACCATTGTAGCTGACTTATGAACTTAGTCTTCAAGTGCTCCGGTGCTTCGGACTTGGATGCTCGATTTATGAACTTTTGAAGTGCCTTGGTGGGAATCAGGTGTTTGTCTTGGACTCGGAAGAAGTCCTTCTGATTTGTTTTTCTTTCATGATAGACAAAACCTAGTACTGTTTCATTTATAGATCCCTCTACCAAGATTTCAGCTTCTGGCAGTTTGAAGTCGATTTTGGCCAAATATTTTTTTGCTCCGAACAGATAGGCCCGTTCGTAGTCACACTGGCAGAATTCAGCAACGCGGTCCTTGAGGAAACCTAAAGCAGCATGGTTAGCTCCCATGCTAAGATCATCAGACTGAATGCTTCGGAAGTGAGAAGAAATAGTCAAGATGGCAATCAGATTGATAGCAAGGAAGTCAGCATCAGTAATGGTTTTCTTAATTGGTTTGTTCCGGAAGATGTGATACCAGAACATCACGCGGTTGAGTTCAAACTTGGTCAGGATCTTCCTTCTGAATCCAAAAATTTTCGTGATCCTTTTCCAAGACCAGACTTCTTTGAGAGGAAGTGTGTTCTTGGAATAAAAGTTCTTCAGTCTTTTGCGTTCAGTCCAGGTGATCATTTGAGGATCATCCTCTCGATGGAGAGGATCAAACTTGGTGTAGAACTTGCTGAAAGGAGAGAGAGGCAAGTCAATCTGGTCCGAATCTTGATTCGGAATATCATAGTACATGAAGGGCACTATGTCAACGTCCTTCAAGATTCCATCCTTGCAGAGAAGAGAGATCCCTAGCATCGGATGAGGATTATCTTCCTTGAAGGATTAGATCCGGATGCTATTTTCAAGGTCTTAATTGATCTCTTCTTGGGACCAGCCACTTCTTTCAGTCAAGTGAGGGGCAGTGTAGGAGTAGTCCGAAATGGGCTTCTTTCCTTTTTCTTTTGGTTTTTGGAGAGTGAAGAGGATATGTTGCATATTTTCATCAATGACAAACTTTGGAGGGGAGGAAGGCAATGGCTCTTCCGGAATGTCATCTGGCTTCCGTAGTGGAGATCCTTCATCAATGGGAGCAATTTTTGGAGGAGGAATCGGAGGCAGTGGATGGCCACGATACTGCTGACCATATTCTTTGCTCTTCCTCCGTTAGCACTTTAGCAGGAAACTTCCTTGGAGATTGCAGTCCTAACACTCCATTCTTTACAAACACATCTTCATCATCACTATCATCATCATCATCAATGTTGTCATCATCATCATCATCACCAGAAAAACCTGAAAGGATTTGTAGTGAGTCATCAGATTCATCTCAGAGTCTGAAATCCGAGACAGGTTTCCATAGTTGAAATCTTGAACTTGGTCCTTCTCCTCCTCTTGCAACGGATGGACCGACAACCGATGCAAGCATAGCTGACTCCTTTAGATCTGAAAATTTATCAAACACCTTTTGAAAACTGGAGTTGAGCTGGAGAGTAAGGGCATCATAAGCTTCATCAGTGGGGGCCTGAGCTTCGAGATGATCGAAAAGTTAGGAGATAATGAATAGCATCTCATCGAATTTGTTGTTCAGAACATCCACGATGTTCCAACATGCTCTGAGCAGTTTGATTAGGACCTAATGCATGATGAGATTCATCTCATCCTTCTTTTGAATCTCTTTCTCTAAACGTTGGATTTGCTTCTCATGACGAATGTGGGTTTGCTTGATGAGTTCGTTTGAGAAATTGATCATATCGTCATGAACTTTCAACATCTTTGTGATTGTGTCAAGATAGTGATCGACAGAAGTATCATATTTGTGTTCAACTTCTTCGATAGTATGCTTGAGCCTTAGAGTGATGAGTTGATCAAGCTGAGCTTCTCTTTCACCAACGGTGGGTCCGGACTTGTTGGTTTCGGACAAGGAGTTGAGGATTGCGTCAAGTTTGGAATCCAGTCCGGAAACTTTAGCATTAAGTCTAGTATTGAGTCTAGCCACAAAATCTTCTATAGCATTGACTTTCTTCATCATGTCAGAAACAGAGTCTCAGATTTCAAGAAGGGCAAACAGATCAATGTAGTTTCCTGCTGAAGATCCGGTGTCCGAAGTGGAAGTCCGAGACTTGTTCTTGTCGGCTTCTTGGTTGATTTGTTGTTCGGAGGAGCCATGATGAGTTGTATCGGCATTGAAGTTCTTGGGAGTTGACTGAGTTTCATCTTCAGGAGGGGCTTGGACGTGATCCTCTATGCGGATGTCTTCATCAACTGGTTCCGAAGAGGATGATGAGAGTCTGAATTCCAAATACAGCCTTGATGAGGAAGGCTTTGAAGTTTTCTTCGGGAGAAACTCCCAACCTTGATCCCAAGTTGCTCTGAATAGCCCTGTTTCTCATGGAAATGAGCGTTGCTTCGACTTGGGATCTGGTGAGCTCCGGATGCCTTGTATGAGCCCTGTCAACAAAATCTTCCCAAAGTGGATCGTTAACACATGGTCGTCCTGTACCCTTCCCGGGTAACAGACCAGTTGAGGCACTTGAGGTTGTAGGGACAACTCCAGCCTCGGAAGGCTTGGGGTCCGGAACAGGGGTTTCGGACCGTGCGTGTGTAGAAGAAAGTGGTATATCAAATATGACACGTGGGTTTGTTCCAGGGGGGCAAGGAACTATGTTCAACACCGACATCACCTTGTTGGGAAGGTGGGGGTGGATTATTAGGAGACTCCCCGTGGGTGTGTGCGTGTGTTTTCAAAACTCTAAGGGGTACCTCAGAAGAGTGGGTTGGAGGGGTATTCGGATGGCCAGAGTCAGCCAAAATGTCTTTGGCTAAAACCTGTTGAGAGGAGGAACCGACTTTGGTTCTCTTTTTGGCTTTGGGTTTGGAAGGAGAGGATTTCCTCTTTGCTGATTTCTTCTTCTTTCCTTCGGAAGGAACTGTTTGGGCCATTTCCAAAGTGGGCTCAATGGGGAGTGAGGCAGATTATGTAGGGTCATACACAATCGAGGTCTTCATGTGATATTTCAAATGAATGGATTCGGAAGGTAGGACGGCCAACATATGTTCCGGAAGACGTCTAATTTGTCTGAAAGAAGTTTGGTCCGGAATACAATAATGTCTAATAGTTTTAAAAGAGACAAATACCTCTCCCGGAATGGTATCCACAGGAATTGGTTCAGACCTTTCACGCTAGATCTGTTGAAACATTTGTTGGATTAATGTCTAAGTCCATAACTATATTTGGTATGTACTTGACCCGACCCGGCATGGTCCATTTGGGTTGCACTTCACCGGTACAATTTATATGGATAGTCTTTTGAGAATAGTATATTTATGATTTATATTAATATATTATAAGTTCTAATATATTAATATGGAATCATATTATTTAATTATTATTGATCAAGAATTAATTTAGAATTAATTAAGTGATCAAAAAGAGCTAATTAAATATGGACTCTTATATATATGGAATGGGCCAAGTTCATTTAGGTTGGGCTAAGCTTTCATGGATGGTCCATGGAGCTTTTAACCCATGGATCCTATGTAAATGAAAGGTCATGGGTATTAGGGTTTACATGGATGTAACCCTAATCCTCCATAATATATAAAGGGGTCCTTGGCTCACAAAATTGGCACAAGTGTGTGAAAATAAGAGTGGGCCGATTTTAGTGTGCATACATATTCTCTCAAGTTCTTCCAAGGTGTTTTGGTGATTTGTGATTCCATTTGAGGCTTCCACACTATTGGGGCTAAGCTCTTAAAGCTTGAAGACATCAAGCTACATCAAAAGGTATGTCATCTAACTAGAACTTTGTAGCATAGGTGCTTCATAAATGCTAGTTAGGATGAAACCTTGGAATAGTTAATATTTGCATGTATAATAGAGAAAACATAGATCCAAGGTTTATAGGGTTGCATGTACACCATAGGAGTGTTGGAATGCTCAAAACCCAACAGTGGTATCAGAGCCTGGTTGTTTTCTGTTATATTGATGCAAATGTTTTATTTTCAAGTTGAAAAAAAAGGAAAAAAAAACATGACGTTTGTCAAATTTTAAGATAATTACTTGTTTGTGAAAAACGAATTATTTGTAAAATTTGAATCATTTGTTATATGAGTTGAATTAGGTCAAATTTAGTAAAAGATAAAATGATATGATTATTTTATTAGTTTTAAAAGTTTGATCTAAATGTTTTAAGGAGTTACATATTTTGTCATAAAATTTTGGAGCTCAAAAGTTTTTTATAAAGTTGTGATCTTAAGGATTTTTGAAACTTCCATAAGTTGTGGATATGAAAGTTTTTTTTTTTAAAAAAAAAAAATTGATTCAAAGTTTTTATGGAGTGACAAAATTTGGTGTTAATGTTTTAAAGAATTCCATAACTTGTTCTTAAGTTATGGATCATGGAAAGTTTCATCATAAAACACCATTAATTCCATAAGTTATGGAATCCAAAGGTTTTCAAGAATTACAAAACTTGCCCTCAAGTTTTGGAATTTGAGAAAAGTTTTTTATGAAAAAAAGAATTGAATTCTAAAACTCTTGGGTTCATAACTTAAACAATTAATTAAATGGTTTTAATTTTGAGTTTACTAATTGGAATTATGATGTTTTGTTCAATAGTTCAAATTAACTCTTATGAACTTTATTAATAGTTAATTAAAGCGTTTAATTAAAAGAGTATTATTAATCCATAAATATATGGTTTGAGTTTAATTAAATTAAAAGTCTAGTTTAATTAATAGATTAAACCACCAAGTATTTTAAATGTCTAAAATACACCCTTATACTATTATAATATTAAAAGTTTAATATATTATATGTATAAGAGCAAGTCGTCTTACCATTAGTAGGCCTCATTCACGAAGCCGGTCTATAAGGGGGTATAAGGTTACTGCCTATAAAATGGCAGTTTAATGGGTGTCCACTCTCACCCACCACTTCCTTGACCGGTGGAGGGTCGTTAGCCGAACGGGTAGGACAAGGACTATAATTCTCCCTTCATTAAAAGTATTAATGATAAATACTAAGTAACTAAACTCTTAATAATACCCAATCTTAGTTACTTAGGAAAATGTGAATTTGGTGCTAACCCATGAAATTACACTTTGCACTTTGCTTAAGTCAGTTAGTGGAGCATGTGTGGTTAACCGGCACACTAGCTTAATTTAACAAGGTAGGCAAAGCATAACATAATGTTTATCATAGTATCGGTGGAGCGTGTGTGGTTAACCGGCACATCGATTGAGGGGTAAATATTAAGGGTACCAAGTATATTTGCATGGTTATTCACACCTTGTTTTGTGATCCTCGGCATCCCAACACCGTTTTGTGATCCTCGGTAAATATTAAGGGTACCAAGTATATTTGCATGGTACCAAGTATATTTGCATGGTTATTCACAAAACCTGAAGGGCACACTCGAGATTGAAACATGCCATTGAAAAGTTCAATGAATCTCAAAAGATCTAGGAGTTTCAAATCCAAGTAAAAAACCTAATTAAATACATTTCGTTTATCTTGGTGGAAATTGGTGAATCGTCATTCACCTACCTTCAAATATTTTATAGCTTGGATTACGGCATCCCTCTTCCAAGTTATAAAATAGTTTGTTGGGTCCTAGCCTTAATATATCATATTGGGTGTTATATGAAGGACTTAAATCAACTTTACGTAAATTTCTCCCATTGTTGATGTCTGGTTTAGACAACAATGATCTTCCCAAACCAAGCTTTCCTAATGAATATGACTTCCCGAGTTTGGCTCATGGAAATCATACTTCTCTTCCTCCACCTCCTCCAATTATTCTCCCTAACCCACAAGTTCAAGGTCACTCAAGCCCTAATGGCAAGCAAGGTCTATATGTGATCACATCTTAGAGATGAAGTCACATATTGACAAGCCGGGAGAGTTGGGTGTCAAAGTCTTGAGAAAGTTGGATGTTCAATCACTTTCTAAGTCACATAGTGAGTTCCTTTGGGACTACTATGAAACAGACTCTGACATGAACCTTAATGATCATATCTATTTGCTTGGTGCTGCTGAATCAGTACTGATTTGGAACGATAGTAAAGCAAATTTGATTAGAAGATCAACTTCCCAAAAACTTTATGGACAGTGACAATGGTGACACTGGAAATCCAGAAAAAGCATTCTCTTCCCAATGGAAAGGGATTGGCCATAGTCAACCCGATTGACCAAATGGTAAAGAGAAAGGCTAAGTCTGAGATAGTCCCATTACCAAAGGGTCCATATGTTTATTTTGCCAAAG
Organism: Lactuca virosa; assembly: GCF_052849685.1. NCBI lineage: Eukaryota > Viridiplantae > Streptophyta > Magnoliopsida > Asterales > Asteraceae > Lactuca > Lactuca virosa. The sequence continues at coordinate 92,550,610 of NC_136432.1, read as the reverse complement.
GAAGGGGCGTTGATTGCAAAGCTGCCAAATTTACCTAAGGATGTTAAAGTCAATAAGTTTGACTCTACATCAGGTAGAGCCCATTATCTAACTCTGTTAAGTTCTATTCTCAGATCCTCATTACATGATGTGACTGGGTCACATGTTGATGTTTTAAGAATCAAAGAATAGAGAGAAATCTTAAAGGAAGTATATGCCGATTCTGATCGCGAAGGTGGATTTCGATCGCATCAGAATTTTGAGCAGTTGCTTAAGAAGTTATGATATATTGCTAAGGAATATATAACAACAATTTTCCATGTGGATTGTAAGGATAAGTTTTTCCGCAAAGTTTTAAAATAAAAGAAAATTGTTTAATTTTATTTATTTGAAGTATCCTTACAATGGCATTTGTGGAAAATTGTTGCTTATATGATTCCACTAACAGCAATATTGGAAAATGGATTTGATTCTTTCATTTGTGGTAGTGTCTAAATTTACCAAATCAGGAAAGTTCCTCATCGCCGAAGTTTCAATTGGACCGAAACTTGGAATCATGCAAGTTGAATAGTATGATGAATGAGAACTTTCAAGCATTGGAAAATCAAGACTAATTACTTGTTCACATGGATGTGTGAGTCAAGTGAAGGACTAAAGGGATCGAGTACACATTCTTGTACACTGGCCATGCCCACCAGAAAGCTCGTTAAGACTATTTGATTTACTAAAGTTTAGTAAATATGGTTATACTTACAAGTTTAAGTATAATTCTGAAACATTGGAAAAGTCTCAATGTATTGCAGAACGAATGGGAAGAATCAAATTAGGCAGAAAGATAAAAGTTTCTCAAATCTGAAAAGATGGGAGAGTACTTTAGTATCATGTTTGTGATCATATTAATGATTTAGAAATCATATCACAATTAGTCCTCTAAAGGCCATCTTAGTGCATTCTTATGACTAAGAAGAGGAGTCATGAATTGTTGAAATGGTTAGATCAGGAAGATGAGTCATACTTCGTTCCAAAACAATTCTTAGAGTCATACTCCAAGATTGTAACTTGAGTGGCATATCTTAAAGAAAGGTTTAAAACACTTGTCAAATGTAAGAATCTTAAAGTCCTACTCTTGTACATTTGAAATTGGTAAGTTGTGATGTTTTGGATAAAACAAAGACCAACTAAGGCCAATTATGTGAAGTGTTTGTCTTGATAAAGAATCTGCACTATCTCTTGAATATTTGGCAAGATAGTCTTATATGTCAAGAGGATAGTGGGAGTCTTAAAGATCCTAAAAAGAATTTCAAGAACTAATCAAGAATAAAACCTGAGGTTCTTCACTAGCACACGACTTAAGGTTTATAACCTATCGTGTTGACATATTCTGTGCCCATTCCAGTTAAAGTTTATAATCTATCGTGTTGACATATTTTGTGCCCATTCCAGTTAAAGTTGGCTTTGCATAGGAGTTCTGAAAGTTCTCAATTGGTTTCATAACAACTTGGAAGCAATGGCAGGCCCTGTACTGTCAGGTGGCAAGAAGTTAAGATTGCATAAGTTCAGTCCATATGAGTTTGGATTTGTCATTATCCTTGTCTTGTGATTATGGTTTTGACGATTCACATGGATAAGAACACATACACCATAAAATCTAAGGGTCATAAGGTTTCTCTCCGATTCATGAAAATGATGGTGAGGAAACACTTGCACCAAGTAGATTTGAAGCAGATGGCAAAAGATCTAAACAATTGAGACTATGATTACGGCATCCCTTTTCATAGTTCTGAAATTGTTTAGACACACATGCATGCTATCTAAGGAAAGGTGTATGATTTTGATAAAGTTTTATCAAAGCATCTCGTATCAGAAATCTGAACTTTGGTAATAAAGTCAATAAAGTATTGATTTCTAGAAGTCCAGCTGATTTCTGAGTACATGTGAAAGCTAGTGGGAGCATAAGTGTTATGCTAATAATCATCATGTTAGTGGGAGCATGATAATTATTGTTAGTGTTGCAAGTTAGCAATGTTAATTATAGAAAACAAAAGTTTCAATTCGTGAGGCTGCAGGGATTGAAAAAGTTGTTTGCTATAATTAAGGGAGAGGATATACTTCATTTCAGTTCTAAAGGCTTAGATTGAGACCTTAATCATCCTTAGTCAAGAATATATATATGAATTTCATGTTGGATTGGTTCAACTTAAGGAAATTCTATATATTGCGTTCTCAAAATTCTATTATGATTACGGCATCCCTCTTCATAGTCAAATTTTGAAAACATGGAAAATAAAAATATTGTAGCAAAAGACTGCTCTAGAATCATGTCTTTATGTGAGACATCATGAATCGTGTACCATTTGCTTTCGGTACAGGATCGATTGCATGTGCTATAATATTTGTCATTTCTAAATTTTTCCAAATGCCGAGAGGCATTAAGAAGGGAAAAGGTCTAGAATTGGTATGACTAAAATGATTAAGCAATTGTCGAGGACAATCTGAGGTTTACCAAAGATTGGTTGCTCAGGGATAGTTGGAAGTATAGTGCTAATTTTGGAAGGACCATATTGACATATTCTGAAAAAAGGCATCTCTTATTCAGAAGTGATAGTCAAAATGAGAATATGGAGTTGTCTCCATAGGTGGAAGTTATCTGTGTAAGAGTAGAAAACTTAATGCAAGAAGCATGTCCAAAGCATTGTACTTTGAATATGAGACTTAGTTTCCATGGAGTTGATCTCCATTGGAATACCTTATAATGACTGTTGACAAGTCTTTGTGGCTTTGTACATATTCATTACAGGAGGGTCAGTGCATATAAGTTTAAAATCTAAACAGATTTCGATAAATGATAGGAATTTGAAATTCTCACATTTTTCGATAAGGATTTGGGAGTGTGAAATTAGAATCATTGAAATTATGTTCAATTGGTTTATTTCACAAAGTAAGGATCATAGACAAACATAGAGTGCATACTTGGTGTATAGCAAAGCTATTGTTTAAGAAAAACATAGTGTACATGCTTGGAGCATGGAACAACTAGTGTTTTTAATTCAAGTATAAAGTTGATAAAACCGAAACAATGAATAATGAGTAATCAGTATGGTGATAAATAAAAGTGTTTATTTATATTCATATGGTTTGATACCATATTTGATTCATTTATTCTTGTGTTTCACTTTGCATGTTTTGACTTCCAGGAAAACTAAGTCGCTCTTCCTGAATGATTAAGTTATTCAAACCATCCACAGTCGGTCATATGTTGGAAGTAGATATGAATCAAGACTGTCATGAGTTGGTTTGTAGAGGTCCAAGTTGGTGGACAAAGTGGTGCTACAACACTCATGAGTGCTCATAAGTTCTGAGTATTGGATTCAACCCAAGCTCATTTGAATCACTTCATGGATTTTATCACGAGTGATCATGAGACGATAATATCTTATATTCTTAAAACCTAGAGATATGAGTTGTTACTATGAGTTGGTTATACATTGATTGCACGAAAACGCATTGGTAACTCGATGTTATAAAACGTGCCTTTGTGTATGATTCAACAAGTAGTAGAACAAGCCATATGAGTCGAAGTTTATCCATTCCTTTTACCTTCGGGATAAAAGCAATATCTGTGGGCCCCTCAGTGATTTAGCGATGACACATGTGAGTGCTTGGCCAAGCCAGGACTGATTTGATTTGTTCAATCAGTCAGTCATCATAAATCGAAAATCGGAAACAACAAATGGACAGAGGGAATGATTATAATCCATGTCTCAGTCCATATGATATCTAGAATGGAGGAATATATGATCCCTTATCTAATGGACAAGTCATTGACAAGGTCAGAGTTCGACAGCGGCTTTAAGAGCTACGATTGCCAGTTAGGTTTTGAAGTCATACTCAATAATAGTTTTAGACTTATCCAAGTGGGAGACTGTTGGATTAATGTCTAAGTCCATAACTATATTTGGTATGTACTTGACCCGACCCGGCATGGTCCATTTGGGTTGCACTTCACCGGCATAATTTATATGGATAGTCTTTTGAGAATAGTATATTTATGATTTATATAAATATATTATAAGTTCTAATATATTAATATGGAATCATATTATTTAATTAGTATTGATCAAGAATTAATTTAGAATTAATTAAGTGATCAAAAAGAGCTAATTAAATATGGACTCTTATATATATGGAATGGGCCAAGTTCATTTAGGTTGGGCTAAGCTTTCATGGATGGTACATGGAGCTTTTAACCCATGGATCCTATGTAAATGAAAGGTCATGGGTATTAGGGTTTAGATGGATGTAACCCTAATCCTCCATAATATATAAAGGGGTCCTTGGCTCACAAAATTGGCACAAGTGTGTGAAAATAAGAGTGGGCCAATTTTAGTGTGCATACATATTCTCTCAAGTTCTTCCAAGGTGTTTTGGTGATTTGTGATTCCATTTGAGGCTTCCACACTATTGGGGCTAAGCTCTTAAAGCTTGAAGACATCAAGCTACATCAAAAGGTATCTCATCTAACTAGAACTTTGTAGTATAGGTGCTTCATAATATGCTAGTTAGGATGAAACCTTGGAATAGTTAATATTTGCATGTATAATAGAGAAAACATAGATCCAAGGTTTATAGGGTTGCATGTACACCATAGGAGTGTTAGAATGCTCAAAACCCAACAACATCAGGGCCCAAAATCTAGGGCTCTAAATATCATTTGGCTTCCTCTTGATGTCGAATTTGCGAAAGTCATGCCATAGGACTTCAGAAGATCAACGGTGTTGGTCTTGCCGGAGAAAATGTTGTAAACCACATACAGCCAGTCCTTGTTGAGGGTATCCGTACCCCCGTGTTTGCCCGATAAGCCTCGAATGATAAAGTGCATCAAAATGGTCCAAATACCTGATACAGCTGACTTTTTGAACTTCTTGGCCTTGGATTCTTCACCATAGCCAATGTATGTGAGAAACTGTTGGAATTCTTCAACAGTAGGTTCTTGCACCTTGAAGTTGGAAGAGTTTTGTGGACATGAATAATTCGATCACCTGTAATCTTTGTTTCTAGAACGTCATTCTCGATCTTTATACGTTCAAAAGCGGTATGAAGAAGTCGAATAGGGATCGGTGGTTCTGGGATCTTGGTAAGTGGCACTGTGATTGGATGATGAGCAATAAACTCAATCATAACTCTGATTGGTTCATCGATGTCCATAGGATCAATGGAGAACAGTGGCGTAGTGTCCCTGAGAAAGGGTTCATTCGATTGTGAAGATGATGACCCCTTGGATGATTTCTTTTTCGTTGTGGTTTTAGGAAATTTGGGAGCAGTTTGAGTGGTTTCAGGAACGGTTTGTGGGATTTTTGAGGGAGATGACGACCCCATTGATACAGAGGATGAGAGCTCGAAGAACACAGTAGAGATGAAGAAGATGAGAGACTTTAGGATTTTTAGTGCGCGTAAAGAGGAAAAAGGAGGTTTGAAGAGATTTATATAGGTGATGGAAACGGCTCGGGTCAAAAAGTAATGATGGAATCCGAAAGTGGAAATGATTCACATTAAATATGTTTCCGTTTTCAGGTGAGTTAACCTGCAAAGACTAAAGATCCTATTGGCTCAAAGCGAAAAATAGAAACTGTCATTTGAGTGATGTGACGTTCACTTTTCAGGGGTACGTGCAACGTGGTGCGAGTTTCAAGGGTGAGAGGATAGGTATCGTCAAAAAGTAACCGTTAGGAAAACGTTTCACCTTAAGACCTTTTGGACTTCATCATGTGTGTTGATTTCGGAACAATGGAGTTCTGGAATGTTTTGAAAATAGTTTCTTGTCATGAAGATTTCAGGATAAAACTGAGTGATCTCGGAACGTAAAAAAGTTCCGAGATGGATTCCGGAAAGAAGCATGTGAGTCAAAAAGAGTCCGGAGTGATTATCGAAAATTACGGAGCCAAGAGTCCGAAGTAAAATGTTAAAGAAATTTCGGAGCAAAACTTTATGAGATTTCGGAATGAGTTTTGAAATTTTCCGGAGTGAGCTTTGAAAATCTTGCAGAGAGAAATTATGAAATGTTCTGAAATGAGATTTTTAAATGGGATAGGGATTTAGAGTTCAATACCGTTCCGGACTTGAATTCCGGGATGACCTTATGAAGTAAGTTTCGAGATGAAAACAGTACCAATCTGACTAGATTGGCCATGGACATTATATGATAAGATGAGTTGTACAACTTAAAACTCCAAGAGGTGGTTAGAGAAAAACACATGTAAAATGAACATATTTATTCCGAGAGGCAATAGTTCCGAGATGAAAAATGATTTGATTTCGGAACCTATTTCTTTTCTTATGTTGCCATCATAGAGTGCAAACCTCTTGAAATAACTGAGGATCAGGCATCATCATACTCATTTTGTTCAGAAAACCATTAAATTTGGTTTCGTCTAATGCCTTAGTAAAGACATTAGCAATTTTCTCGTCAGATGGAACAAAAATAAGTTCGATGTTACCATTTAAAACATGATCTTTAATGAAATGGTATCGTATGTCGATGTGCTTCATCATAGAGTGCTGAATTGGATTGTGCGAAATTGCAATGGCACTTTGAGAATCACAATAGATTGGAATTTGTTGAAACCGGTAACCATAATCCAAGAGCTGAGATTTCATCCAGAGAACTTCAGATGTGAAACTAGCAGCAACAATGTATTCTGTTTCTTAGATGACCAGCTGACTAATCGACCACCTAAAAATTGACAGCCACCAGATGTGCTTTTTAAGTCCAATTGAAGACAGCCATAGTTTGAATCGGAATATGCTTGAAGGAGGAAACTCTCATTTGCTAGGTACCAGATTCTGAGATTCTTTGTACCTTTGAGGTATCGGAATATTTCCTTAATAGCCAATAGATGAGACATCTTTGGACTGACTTGAAATCTGGCACACAAACATGGTGAAGACATGATGTCCGGACGACTCGCTGTGAGATAAAGTAGGGATCCAGTCATTCCTCTATACTTCTTTTCATCAACTGTTACACATGAAGGGTACGAAAAGATCTTGTTTCCGAAACCCATTGGTACCCTGGCTGAGGCACAGGTGTCCATTGAGTACTTTTTGAGGAGTTTCGAAATGTACTTCTCTTGGTGAATGAAAATTCCTCTGTTGGTATGTTTGACTTCGAGACCAAGGAGGAAGCTTAATTCCCTATTCATACTCATTTGAAATCTACTGACCATTAACTTAGCAAAGTCAGCAACCATTGATGAAGACATCCACATGAGATGTTTTCCATTTGACCTTCGGAACAGAGTATGATCATGAATATGTCTTTGAAAACCTGAACGCTTAAGAAAGTCAGTGAGGGTCTCGTACCAGGCGCGAGGAGCTTGCTTGAGGCCATAAACAGCTTTCCGGAGTTAATAGCAGTAGTTCGGATATGATAGATTGACAAAACCGGGAGGCTGTTGAAGATACACTTCAGTATCAAGTTCACCATTTAGAAAAACACTTTTGACATCCATTTGGTAAACCTTAAAGCCTTTGTGATGAGTATAAGCAAGAAAGATTCTGATAGCTTCAAGACGGGCAATAGGAGCAAAGGTCTCATCATAGTCAAGCCCTTCAATCTGTGTGAATCCTTTAGCCACCAATCTTGCTTTGTTCCGAATAATGACTCCTGCATCGTCTAGTTTGTGCCAAAAAATGACATTCATTTTGAACACTTGTGGCATAACGAGTTTGTACACCAGCGTTTGGGTTTCTAATAACTTGGTTTGGAGGATGATCCTTAGCCCAAACATGTAATCTCGGAAGTTCTTGTGCTGCAGAAGATCCAATATCAACAATGGTGTTGTGTTGCTCCCCCTGAATAGTTTGAACTTGTTGATGATTCTCCCCCTGAACTTCTAAACCGGATAGGTTGACGTCATCATCAGGTGGGAAATCAAAGAAATTTGCATCATCATCGATGTTGATAGGATTAGAGTCGAATTCAGCAGCTGCATCTTGAAATCCATCCACATTTGATTCAAGGGATGGTTGACCATTCTCCCCCTCAACCTAAGAAGGTTGAAATGGTTCAGAATCAAATGGAGGAAAACTGGGTGTCGGACCGGAAACATTTTGGTATACCGGAGCGTCGGATATGGTTTGTCTTGTTCGAGATTTCGAATCAAGAGTTGTTTCTGAGGGTCCGAACAAGGTCTCAAAGTCAACTTCATAGACTGTTTTTTGGTCCGGACATCCTGGCGTTGGAGCATCGGACTCCATGATGTGAGCTGTAACATGGGTTGGGCTAGAATTCCGAACAAAATTGTCATCAAAGGTAACGTCAAAACTTTCTTCCAAAACACGAGTTCGTCGATTAAGAACTCGATAAGCCTTTGATTTAGCAGAGTATCCAAGAAAGATGGCTTCATCAACTTTGAGTTGGAACTTGGTAAGTTGATCATGGTTATTCTTGATGAAGCATGTACATCCGAAAACATGAAGAAAAGAAATACTTGGCTTCCTACCATTCATGGCTTCATACAGTGTCTTATTGAGGCGTAGATTGATGATACTTGTATTCTGAGTAAAGCATGTTGTAGAAATAGCTTCAGCCCAAAGATAGAGTGGAAGATTTGCAAAGTTGAGGATGGAGCGAGCAGCTTCAACAAGTGTTCTGTTATGACATTCGACTACACCGTTTTGTTGAGGAGTGTATGGAGTAGAAAATTTGTGGTCAATACCCTTCTCAGTGAGGAAGTTTTCAATGGTGGAATTTGTGAACTCCTAACCAGTGTCACTTCGGATTCGCCTTACTGGGAGTTTGATGAGAACTTTAATTCCTTTGATAAAGTTGATGAGTTCGGAGGCTGTTTCTGACTTGAACCTTAGGAATAAGACCCAGGTGAACCTAGTAAAGTCATCCACAATGTGTAGAAGTTCTAATGGCTCCGAGATTGATTTTTCAATGATGATGGGATGAGCCTTCTTTGACTACTTTCCATACTCACGTGCAGTACATAAATGATCATTTTCGAACTTGAGGAGTGGCAAACCTCTGACCATCTAGTCGCACATGACATAGATGTGTTTCTTGCAGAATTCAACTCGTCGATTTGCATTAGTGAGTTCAGCCACATTTATCAAATTATGTTTCAAGTCAGCTACATATGCCACGTTAGAAATGAAGAAGTTGACATTTTAAAGGATGCCATAACCTCGGATCTGAGAGTTGGAGTTGTTGCCATATGTCACATAGACAGCATTTGGTGAAAGTTTGAGATCTCGCAGAAAGTCCTTTTGCCCTGTCATGTGCATGGAGCAAGCACTATCAATATAGCATATTGTCTCGTGCTCCGAATCACAGAGTGCCTGCAAAATTAGTGAGTTGTGGAGTTTTTAGGCTCCGAGTTACGTTTTGGGACAAAGGCATGAGTCTTAGGCTTAGGTTGTGACTTTTGAGCAACAGATGGTTTGGAAGGTTTGTTCCGAGATTCCTTAAGAAACAAACAGAAAGCCATGGTTCTTTCATCTATCCAATAGTCTTACTCAATGGCATGAGGATTCAGAACAACTTTCTTTGGACATTCAACTTCCGGAGTAGTGAGAACCACTGTGTCTCTCAGAGTTGCAGTTTCATCATTGTGATTTTTTACTTTCCAAACAAGATTTTGTTTTGAATATTTTTGAAAGACTGTTTTCTGAACAACTTTTGTTTTGGTTGATGGTACATTTGATTTTGAAAAATGTTGAGGTTTGAAAATTGTACCATCAGTTTTGGCTATGAAAACAGATGAAACGGTCCGAGGAGAGTTGGTTGGAACAGATTTAGTGCTTACATTGGACTTTTGCGGATTAGGACTAACCACTTTCTTATGTTCTATAGATTTGGAAGGACTGGGAGGTCTTTTGAGGATCTTAGTGGGTGCGAAGGTGTTTTGACTCTTAGTTGATGAATGATTAGCCCGAGATTTACTCTTTTTAGACTTCTCAACGAATCTAGAATTTAGTCTTGACTTAACTTCCTTTTTGTGAGAATTTCGGGCTTCTACCTTAGGATCGACAATATCTTTCCTATTCAACATGGGTTTTCTTTTGGAATGAGGCGAAGATTTGGAGGTTTGTCCCACTGAAGGATTGTTCAACACATGCTTAATTGGAACTAGTTTTGTTTTGGAAATCACTTGGGGTTCAGAATCACATGAGATTGACTCTTCAACGTCACTATCTAAAGATGCCCAAACGTACTCAGAGAGTTCAGGTTCAGTTGTCTTCGGAAAAGTTTCCTCAACAACACAGTTGTTAGGAGGGATGTGGTTCGGATTTTGAACGACAGAGTTGGGAATACTAGAGTGGAGTTCGGAGGTCCGATTCAGGTCCATGTTTGTCAGAGGCGGAAAATGCATGGAATTGGGACAGTTGACAACTATAGGCTTAAACTCAGGAATTAGTGATGCAAATTGGTCAAAAGTCTCAGGAAGGGGTGACAAAGGTGAGACAGGGGTGTCCGAATGTTTGATGTTCGGAATGTCTCCCATAAATTTTAGGTTTTGTAACTCCTTCAAGGGACGAGTAATAGGTTTCGAAAACTCGCTTCTGAGACCAGGTGCTTTTGACCAAGGATGACGAAAATTGTGAGTCATCCGTTCATTTGCTTCAAGAATGTCTATGGAATGGTGCAAAGCATCAATTTTAGCATTGAGACGTTTGTTATCCGAAATTAAACATTTCTTTCAGAGTAAGTGATTTCACATTTGTCTTTAGGAATGATACATTCATTTTGTGACATTACAAGTTCTCGTTCTAAAGACTCTATTTTCAACTTCTTATCCTCAAAACGTAATCTAATACGACTTAATTTACTTTCCTTCTTCTCACTGGCTTCTATGGCTGACTTATAGGCTTTGTAAATGATGTTCATATCTGATTGGATCTGGGTTACATACAGTTCACAAAGAGATAAATCAAAATTCTCATTAGTAATCAAAGATTTTACCTGTTGAACGATGCTTCTACTGGGTGGATCGTTGGTAGCCATGTAGCAGTAGTTTGGTTTAGCATCTTCATCATCTCTTTCTGACCCAGACGACCAGTAGCCTTCATCACATTCAATTTCTTGTCAAGCCATTAGACACATGTTTCTGCCAGTGGTTACATCATCATCATCTCCAGACGACCAATACCCTTCCACATCCTTGATACAGTTGTAACAAAAGCCTTTTCACTTACTGTCATTTCTTGAGCTTGATGTGCGTAGTAGGCAGAGTCCTTGATCTTGGGTATCTGTAGGACTTCGGCTAAGAAGTCTTCGGCAAAGTGATTTGAATGGCCACATTTGTGACATACAATCTTGGGTTTTTCATACTTCGGAAGCTGTGATGGTTCCGACGTGTGATTCGGTGTAGGAAGGTTAGGCTTGTAGGATGGTGGGTTTTCGGAAGGTTTGTTTAATGGTTGATGATTATTTTAGTGAGGAGCTTGGAAATGGTTGTATTGGTGAGGAGTTTGGAAACGATTGTTGTGAGGCTTGTTAAAAGGACGGTTGTATCTCATGGAAAGTAAGGCAAACTCATGTTGGAAATGGAGTTCGGAGTCCATCTCTTCAGGGTTAAGATCACACATAGATTGATAGTTAGAGCTTGTGGGAGCATTAATGGTTGGAGGTGAGGGTTGAACAGCAGGGATATAAAGAACAACAGCAGTGAGAGGGTCCGAAACGGTCAGGTTTGAGGTTTGTGGATCATAGGAACTTACTAGAGCTAGAGGACCTCCAGTGAGTTCGCGTAGGGTTTGTGCAACATTTGACTCATGACCTTGAAGCTCATCGAAAAGTTGATCGAGCTTGATCTTTTTCAGATACCCATTGCTCTGAAGACATGATTTCACATCTCCCCATCCCTTTCCGAGGCTGTTAATGAACTTGAGGTTGTACTCAAGCAGGGTTCAGACTATCCCATGAGCTGTCATGTTGTTGACGACGATTCGGTATCTGTTTGAAGTCGAGGCAACAGATTTACCAGGTGTTGTAGTGAAAGTGTCGAACCCATTGACAACAGAGGTTAGACGCTTATCCTTCATATTCTCTGACCCTTCAAACAAATCTTGAAGTGTGTCCTAAATCTCTTTTGCTGATTTGCACAGTTTGATGTGCTCAAAGAGAGAAGGTGGAACACCGAACACCATTTCTTAAAAGGCAACCTGATCTGCACGCAGCTTTTCAAGATCATCAACAGTGAGAGGTGCTTGTCATTGTTGGTCCTGTCCCAAGAGAGTTACAACAGCATCTCTAAAAATGGTTCGAACTGGAACATAGGGACCTTCTTTAACAGATCTCTAGATAGATTCACCTTTTTCTTTTCCAAGTAAAAATCTTTCCATTCTGACTTTCTAGTGATCATACTCTTCAACAACTAGCAGTGGGGCACGTGTAGGGCAACCCAAGCTATTTGCTATTTGCATTGAGTACATTTGTTGAGAATTAGAAGCAGCCATTGAAGTTAAGATATCATGAGAAAAAGTGCTATATAGAAGAACTATTATCCTGAACACAGAAATGATTAAGATGCCTAGGTAATCTAAAACCAACTATAATCTATTGTGGATTCAAAGGACTGTGAGAACAAGGATCTGATTGCGTAGGGACAAGGCTCGAAAACTCAAACCTTGAGTTAATGCTTAAGATCAATGTCTACTTCTGACTAATAGTTCCAGTCAAGTCTGGCAAGACCAGTCAAGACTGAATATGAGAATTAACAAAGTACTTCAAGTATTAAATATGAGACTATGAATATGATCAAAGTAAAGACAATAAATGAACACAAGGAATGTTTGAAAGAATGATTTGAGAAAAAGGTGCAAGTGAAGTAAATGTGAAAATATCTATCTTTGGTGGAATAATTTGTCTACTATTCTTGTCATTAAACCCTCCTTAAATAGGAGAAAGAATTACATCGGATAAACTCGAATACAAACATAGGATTGGATAAAAGAGTTACATCTGACACTCTAATTATCCATTTGACAAAATAAACTGAGTCCTATGAACTATTACATCAGACTAAAAGACAAGAACAATAAATGCTAAGACGGACAGACTAATTCGGAAGCATACACCATCTTTGAACATCAATACTTGAACATTTTCTTTTCCGGACACCAATTTCACCCCGGAACACCATTCACTTCGGAGCTAACTGACGTCTGAACATTGAAAAGATAGAGATTGCTAAAGGTTCACTTTCAGGTTCCAACAAGGACAACTACTCTGGCTCTGATACCAATTGTGAAAGAAAGGATTTGCGCAGACAAGGTTTGAGAACTCAAACCTTGAATTAACTTAAGATCAATGTCTACTAATAATAAAGATCCAGTCAAGTCTAGTAAACCAGTCTTGTCTCGAAATTAAGAAGTTCAACAAAGTGCTCAAAGTGAATAAATAATAAGTATGAATAGTGCAAAGAGATTCAAGAACAATAAGAAAGTTAGAGAGAATGATTTACTGAAGGCATCTAGATATTGATGAGAATGGTGTATGTTCCACATATGATACAAAGGTGACTACTCCTTAAATAGTCAAGGAGTAACTACAAGACAAATCTGATAAAGTGCATGGACTAAGAGACATCTGAAGATCAATATATTGGTACATCTGTTGCTTTTGATCTTGTCTCTTGTACTATACTAACAGACAAAATAAACAATACAAAATAGTACTTTAACATATTATAGACTCAGAATAAATTCAACAAAAGATGCATCTCGAACTGATCTACACATCCGAATGGACTCCACTTTGGAACACTCTCACCTCAGACATGCTTCATCTCGGATTGCTAAAGGATCACTTTTGAATGGACTCCAATTTGAAAGTTGCAAACATTTTCCTACCTAAATAGCTCTTTTATGTGGTTTCAGTTAAACCTCTTCATATTTTGGAGTGATATATGGATCTTAGCCTTATTTAAATATTTTTTTAAATTAATAGGGACAAACTTTAAGCTTAAGGGACACATCCACAACATGCTTTAGGATATACCATTTTTGTGAAGGACGAAGAGGATTCTTACAAGCATATTTATGAAGTACTAGAGATTGTCGAATATTTCAATATCCCAAATGTTACAAGAGATGTGGTGATGTTACGAATCCTCCCGATTACAGTCAAAGGAGCTGCAAAAGATTGGTTGAAATTACTTCCACCGGGATCAATTATGCCATGGCCAATCTTTTAGAGCATTTTATTCAATAGTTTAGCCCGCCATCAAAGGTTTCCAAGTTGAAAAAGAACATCCAAAATTTCCAATATCTCGATGGTTAGTCGCTATATGAGGCTTGGAAGCACTATAAAGGAATGTTACGGAATTTCCCTCAACATGATCTAAATGTGAAACAAGAGATCTCAACTTTTTAGAATGGAACTAACTTGTGCACAAGGAAATAATTAGATTCCCAATGGCCCGTGACAAAGAAATATTTGGCTACTAACAAGGCGTTGATTGAGGAATTTGCAAAGCACTCGTGAGAATACCATAATCCAAGAGACGATGGCACAAGAAGGAAGTCTAATGGTGATGGAGCTTATGATGAGATGGCATCTATAATCGCAAAAACTATACACCATGGATCGAAGAATTACAAAAATGGGCCAATCAATTCATGCACTCCAAGTCGGGTGCAAAAAATTGCAGTGGACCCCACTTGACAAACAATTGTGACCTAGATGAGAATGGGAACAAGATGGTTTAAGTGTGCTACTCATGTGGAGATAAATTTGATGAAGATATGAGAAGGCCAAAGAAAAGGTGGAAGCCTTATGATGAGTACAAAATAGAAAAAGAAGAAAGCTATCTACAACAAGGTCGTGACTTTTACCAAATAGAACTAGCACAATCTGAAAAGAAGCCCGATCTCGAGTCGGTGTTGGCTTGATTTACGGAAGCAAGCAAGAAGAGACACAATGTTGTTGATGCTACTCTCAAAAATCAACAAGATTATATATTAAGTATCGAAACTTAAGTCGGGCAATTATCAAAGTTCCTACACGACCGATTACCGGGCACACGTCCAAGTAATACCGAGACAAACCCGAGAGCCCATGTCTTAGTTGTGACGATCGAATAAGAAGATAAATATGAGCCTCTGGTGCTCCTACAAACCATAGTAAAGAAACATGATCTACAAGCACAATGAGTGGACGTAGAGCAGGAAAGCAAGGTTTCCCAACAACCACGACGTTGCAGGCACATTGCCACGTCGTGGAAACTGAAGAATAAATATGAATATGATTTTATCAAGTCGTACCAGCTACCATTGCATAGCCCATCTCGAGCAAGTCAGATGGAGGAGAATCATTAAAGGTTTATAAATCAAGTAAATTATTTATCCATTAACATACCATTATTGAAGGTGTTGCTAAAATGCCCAAATAGAAAAAAATTACTCAAAGATTTGATAAGAAATCGTAAAGAGTTGGATAAGGATTCTACAATAGTACTCAATGAGCAATGTTCAGCTACAATCATGCAAGATATTCCAACAAATATGAGGGATTCGAGGAGTTTAACAA
Organism: Lactuca virosa; assembly: GCF_052849685.1. Taxonomy (NCBI): domain Eukaryota; kingdom Viridiplantae; phylum Streptophyta; class Magnoliopsida; order Asterales; family Asteraceae; genus Lactuca; species Lactuca virosa. The sequence goes on along the minus strand of NC_136432.1, from coordinate 92,535,093 downwards.
TTCCTTGCGAATTTAACAATTCTACTAAAATGAATGCAGTAGCCGACTCAGGGGCTAGTATAAACATAACGCCATATTCATTCTACCAAAAGTTTAATTTACCGAAGTTGAACACTATTAGAATGGCCATCCATATGGAAAATCAATATGTCGCTTATCCTTATGGAGTCATAGAAGACCTATTGATAAAAATTGGGAAATTTGTTTTTCCAATTGATTTTTTGGTTTTGGATATGAAGGAAGATGAAGACGATCCTATTATCTTAAGGAGACATTTCTTAAGCATTTCTCGTGCCTTAGTAGATATCCATGATTCCAAACTTACACTACGAGTGGGGATGAAGAAATAACATTTGGAGTTAATCAAAAATCCAAAAACTCATAAGCATGTAATGATGTATTATTCATGCACGGTGTAGATGAGGAGATTCATGAAGATCACGAACTGGCACAAGCACTAGAGGGAGATAAAGATTCTAATGAGCTTTAAGAATTAGAAAGAATGATGGAAGAGGAGTTACTACCTTGGGAGGATCCTAAGCCACAAGAAGAGGTGAAACGTACAAAACTTCGAGCTTCGATTCCAATTATTTTAGAAGTATTTGCATACACCAAGCCTAATGTGGAATTAGAAGATACAAGTGAAGATGAAGATTCAGGTGATGAAAAGTTGGAACATGAGATTAAAGAGCCCACACTAGACAAGCTGGATGTGGAAATGGAAGAAACCAAGAAATAAAACAAGGAGGATGAAGCTGGAAAAACTCATGTCGTCAATTGAAAGCATCAAGAGAGCGCCAACTCGAAGAAGAAGGAGAATACTAAAAAGGCATACAAAATGTAAGTGGTTTCGTATAAGAGAATGCAATTAGAGATGAATATGAATAGGGATATCATCCTCCCAACCATAACAACGTAGAGCGGGAAGGATTCCAGCTCACGACTCCTAAAAAAGAAGCTCTTACGGGAGGCAACATGTGGTTTGGTTTACATTTTCTTTCCTTTATTTTTCATTTTACGTTTCATTTTCATTTTTATTTTTCTACAATAATTCACTCGCTCATCTTATTTTCTGTCGATGTGCACCTCTAAGATCATTGGAAACATGTTTGTGGTGTTCAAAGAAACTTTTTGATGAAAAATTATTGGTTTTAAAGAAATTTTAGAAACCACGACATGGGAACTACTGGCGCACCGCCTCAAAAATGTTTATTTTGCGCCACCACGATGTGGTGGCAACCTTACCAGGACGTGGCGACCGCGGGGGACCAGTAAAGTATTAACCCTAGATTATTTTCACTTCTCATTTGTACACAATTTAAACCCCGGCGTGATTCTCTCAGCACCATTGATTTTCACTTCGATTTTTCAAATTTCTTCTTAATTTCATGTTTAATCCATCCTACTTGTATATTTCTTTAATCTACTTTACTTAATTTGGTTTGATTCACTTGTTTTAGGGCCGGTTTTCTTTTTAGGGTTCATAAGAATTAGGAATTTTACTGTTAAATCGTGATTCATGTGTGCTTAATTTATTCAGACTTTCTTTCATACAAAACCCTTGAGTATTTTGATTGAGCTTGGCCATAAACGGATCCCAAATTGTAACTAGTATTGTTCATTAATTTACACCACGACGTGGTTCTCGGGAATACAAATTTTATTTTATTTTGTTTGTAACACTCCAAACCAAGTATTATCTTAAAGCCCTTGAAGAATTTAAAATTTTCATAATAAGTCCCTTAACTACGTTGGGCGTACTCATGGGTACGCTTGGCGTACTATGTAAAATTGATCGCGGACGGACAGCACATACGCTGGGCGTACTTCACGGATGTCCAAACCTAAATTTCCGGACTTGAGCTCTGTATAAACATCCATATCTTATTTGAGCCTCACCCTAATCAGCCTCCCTCTCCTTCAAACGTCTCTGAAAACCCTAATACCATTTGAGAGTGTGTTTTGAGCTTAAGGAGGGCATTTGTGGCCATTTTAGTGTCCATTCAAGAAAGAGAAGTTATCAAGCAAGCTTGGAGTGGCATTGGGCTTCAAGAATCTGCATCTAGTTCACCTTGAGGAGCTTCTGGAGGTATAAAGCTTTGATCTTTCCATCTTATTCATTAGATCAAGCTAATCTCCTCTTGTGAGTTGAGCAACTCCAGAGGCTAGAGAGGTTAGATCTGAGGTCCTTTGGTCCATTCATAGCATAAAAATGAAGTCTTGATGGGTGCTTTGACCTCATACATGGATTAAGACCCTTAGGAAGGTCTTAATGGGTTGTTGGGAGCATAAGAGACATGCAAAGGCATAAAGTTGCCAACTTTATGCCCTATGACGTATTAATGAACCTAGATCTGACTATTGGACGTGAGGAAATGGAGTATTAAGCACTTAATGGAAGAAGTGTTTAGTCTGTTAGTACGTTGGGCGTAAATTGGTGTACGCAGCGCGTACCAGGGTGGGATGCTAAGCGTACGCACAGCAGATGGACTTGGACTTGTTTTGGGCCTTGGAGCTTTTGGGCCTCAATTAGTCATTGGGCCTAGGCATGTTTTGGGGTTAGTAGTCCAGTGTATCTGTTTTGGACCGAGGATGTTATGATTGGGCCTTATTGGGCCATGAGGCCCATTAATGATTTTGGATATGGACTTTGGGCCCATTAACTAAGGAAGACCTTTTGGGCCATTATAGAAGGACTTGGGGACTTAGGTTCTCCACTTAGAAGGGGTTTAATCCTAACATTAAGTAATGCTATCATTATTCAGTGCGGGTGGTGACGGACTGTTAGGAGAGTAGCTTTCGGGTCTTTCGGACAGAGGTGAGTCTTCTCACCATACCAATGGGTCTAAGGCTCCAAGTCCGGCCCATTTTATGTGATGCGGATTGTTGATTGAATATGTGATATGATAGTATGACATTTTCATGGAAGACCACGTGGGGGGTCCCGTGGCATTTAGTATAAGACCTTTGAGGGTTTCCATGGCATCCTAGTATATCTACTTGTATAGTTTGCATTATGTCTTGTTTGGTAGGAAGACCTTGTGGAGGTTCCCAAGGCAGGAAGACCTTGTGGGTGTTCCCAATGCAGGAAGACCTTGTGGCGGTTCCCATGGCAGGAAGACCATGTGGGGGTTCACATGGTAGATAAGACCACGTAGGGGTTCCCGTGGCATTAGGTGTAAGACCCTGGAGGGTTTCTAGGGCTTCCTTATATGTTGTATGCATGGCTTATGTGATATGTGTAGCTTTATAGCTAATTTTATATGTGTTATGTGGTTTGTGTGGGGTATGCTCTAGGGGACTCACTAAGCATTACCTTAGAGTTTGTGGATTTGTTTCAGGTACATCTGAGCCCAAGGGCAAGGGTAAGGCTTGATGGTGTGGCGTGCACTCTCTCACCAATATTTTATGTGACACTCTGATGTTTTTAAATAAGTTGTAATGAATGTGGATTTGAAAACAATTGTTTTGGGATTTCATGCTTTATGAAAATGGTTTGATTAATTAAAATTGAAAATTTTCTTTTGAAAATTTGGGTTGTTACAAGTTGGTGGTATAAGAGCCTTGGTTTGAGGAATTCGTGCACATTCTCGGGTGTGTTAGGACTCAAACTAAGGAAATGGTAAAATTGTTTTCAAAAATAAAAGTTAAAAACTTTTAAGGAATGGAAAAGAGGAGAGTGCAACGCACGTGATCGGTCGAGCCAAGTAAGTAGTTCCCCAATATGTTAGCCTTGTTATACTGATATTTGAGCTGTGATAATCGTATGGAACTTGCTATGTGTATGCTTTTAAAATTGTATACGGTTAGGAGCTTATAGCCTTAGAATGATTGATTTGGCCTTATTTCCTGTTCCTTGTCTGCTTGTGGTCCTAGGGTAGAATCTCTTATTCGAAAGTCTATTTGATCCTTTCTGTGTATAATTTGCATGCATAAAGGGAACCTGTTATGCTTGGTCTGATTGATATGGATAGAGCAAATCTTAGGACAGCCTGGGATTTGGGATATGCGGAGGTTTGTAGCGTATGATTTATTTTGGGACGAATTGGAGTTATCAGGTAGAGCCTTGGGGAAAGGTACAGATAGGTGTGGAAGGTAGTATTGGGCCCGTACTACTGAACGCACATGACCTGTACCCAAACCAATGTTAGATCTGACAGCTCTAAGGAGGACCGGTTTGGGAAGATCCCATATATATATATATATATATATATATATATATATATATATATATATATATATATATATATATATATATATATGTCCTGATTATTATAGTTTATGACATTTCAGTTCAGCATGGTGGTGACACGATTTGGGACAAGGGGATCAGGATTGGGATCAGGATCTAGATCCGGATCGGGCAGCGGTGCAGAGCCCATTGATGAGAGGTTGTGCGAGATCATTGCAGCAGAGATTACGAAGGGCATCCTTGACGCTACCCCAGTGATCTTTGGGACGGTCAAGGAGGGTATTATGGAGATTATGGAGGAGAGGCTCAGGTCATTCAGAGCCGAGATTGCTGAGGGCCAGATCGGGCCCCGAACTCCCTCGTTTTGGGAGTTCAAGACGTGTGGAGGGCCAGAGTTTTTCGGGGTCAAGGACCCCATTGTTAGCCGACGCTGGGTGGTGGACATCGAGAACGCCCAGCGCACGAGTTCTTGCGCGGACGCGGTAAAGGTGGGATTTGCCTCATGTATGCTGAGGGACAGAGCCCAGGATTGGTGGGGAGAGGTGACCAGTCAGGTGGGAGCAGCCGGTGTGGCTGAGATGACATGGGCCGAGTTTGTTTGGTGATTTGACTTGGAGTTTACACCGGCTATTGAGGTGCAACGGATGGTGAGGGAGTTCCAGGAGCTCCAGCAGACCACCGAGACTGTGGCGGAGATCACCGCCAAGTTTTGGGAGCGAGCATTGTTGATCCCACAATATGCTACTGATGAGGACATGCGGAGGACGAGGTATCATTCCATGCTGAGGGATGATATATGGGAGTTTGTGAGCTTTATAGGGTGCAAAACCATGAATGAGATGGTGGAGAAGGCACGAGAGAGGGAGATAGAGTTGGACTTCCGCACCAAGCGGAAGCTTGAGCAGGCACAGGCAATAGTAGGTCAGGCTAAAAAGCCTAAGACCTCGGATTCATCTAGTAGGGGCCAGCAGGGACGTGGCCAATGTGCCAAGTGTGGGAGATCTCATGGGGGAGCTTGTCGGGGGTCGAACCCGGTGTGTTATACGTATGGTCAGTCGGGCCACGTGAGCAGGGACTGCCCCAGGAAGGGCTTGATATATGTTCCCACTACAACCAAACTGGCCATAAAAAGGCCGATTGTCCGAGGTTGCAGGGAGGGGGAGGAGCAGTGGCGGCGCCTGCGCCCACCACGATGAGGATTACCGATGGTCGCCTTGCTAAGTCGGATGCTCCAGCGGTGAAGAGCTGCACATTTCAGCTGACTACCGAGGAGGCTCAGGCAGAGCCAGACGTTGTGGCTGGTACGTGTTTATTCTTCTCTGATCTCTATTTATTTGTATTTCTTATATGTGCATTGTGTTTATGTATAGGGACCTTTTTGGTCAATGGTGTGCCAGCTCATGTTTTGTTTGATTCGGGAGCTACCCGATCATTCGTGTCTCTTGTGCTTAGCAGGAAGTTTCAGGATGCGCCGGGAACCTTGGATTCCCCGATTGAGGTAGAGATTGCTGACGACCGCACTGTGAGTGCTGCAAGGGTGTATCGGGACTGTGTCCTGAATGTGCTTTGAGAGAGGTTTCACCTTGACTTGGTTCCGATACCGTTGCGAGGGCTGAAGGTGATTGTCGGGATGGATTGGTTGGGGGCCAATGGGGCCATGATCGATTGTGAGTATCAGTTAGTTAGGGTTCGAACCCCAAGTGGGGGAGAACTAGTTATACATGGTGAGAGGGCCTCGCAGGGGCCGACCCTCTGTTCGGCTGCGAGGGGAAGGAGATTTCTGCAGCAGGGATGTACGGGATTTCTGGGTTATATCTCGGATACGAGGGTTGAGACCACGACAGATGTGGGTAGTATGCCGGTTGTACAGGAATTTCAGGATGTTTTTCCGGAAGAGTTACCAGGAGTGCCTCTGGAGAGGCAGGTTGAGTTTCGCATTGATTTGGTGTCGTGTGCCGCCCCGATAGCGAAGGCACCATACCGACTAGCACCGCCCGAGATGCATGAGCTATCTACGCAGCTTCTGGAGCTGCTAGACCGAGGGTTCATCCGTTCGAGCAGTTCCCCGTGGGGAGCTCCGATCTTGTTTGTGAAAAAGAAGGATGGATCGCACAGGATGTGCATTGATTATCGAGAGCTGAACAAACTGACGGTGAAGAGCCGTTATCCGTTACCGAGGATCGATAATTTGTTTGATCAGCTGCAGGGTGTGTCTTGGTTTCCCAAGATTGATCTTCGATCGGGATACCATTAGATGAGGATTCGAGATGAGGACATACCGAAGATAGCTTTCAGGACTCGTATGGGCGTTACGAGTTTGTGGTGATGCCGTTTGGGCTCACCAATGCCCCAATAGTGTTCATGGATCTCATAAACAGGGTGTGTAGACCGATGTTGGATCGGTCAGTGATCGTTTTTATTGATAATATCCTGGTCTACTCTAAGACCAAGGAGCAGCACGAGCAGCATCTGAGGGAGGTATTGGAGACCTTGAGGGCGGAGAGGCTGTATGCCAAGTTCTCCAAGTGTGATTTTTGGCTGCAGGGGGTACAGTTTTTGGGGCACATCATCAATCAGGAGGGTATTTCGGTTGATCCAGCTAAGGGTGAGGCAGTGATGCAGTGGGAAGTACCGAAGAATGCTTCCAAGATCTGTAGCTTTTTGGGCCTAGCAGGGTATTATCGGAGATTTATCCAGGATTTCTCCAAGATTGTTGTGCCTTTGACCCGCTTGACCAAGAAGAATGTGACATTTCAATGGGGTACAGATCAACAGTTGGCTTTTGAGACCCAGAGACGGAGGTTATGCGAGGCTCCGATTCTAGTACTACCTGAGGGGTTAGATAATTTGATGGTATACTGTGACGTATCGATTTCAGGGTTAGGTGTCGTACTGATGCAAAGGGGGCACGTGATAGCTCGGGCCTTGAGGCAGTTGAAGCCTCATGAGGCAAATTACCCCACTCACGACCTGGAATTGGGGGCAGTGGTGTTTGCCCTCAAGATTTGGAGACATTACTTGTATGGAGTGAGGTTCACCATTTATACTGATCACAAGAGTTTGAAGTATTTGATGGATCAGCAGAACCTCAACATGCGACAGAGGAGGTGGTTGGATGTACTGAAGGAATATGATTGTGAAATTTTATACCATCCCGGGAAGGCCAACGTGGTGGCCGGTACTTTGAGCCGCAAGGCGGCAGGTTCCCCAATTGGGAACATTTGTTTGAGAATGACCGTGATCTCTTCATTGTTGGATATGATCAAGGAGGCTCAGGTCGAGGGGGTGAAGAAAGAGAACTGGAAGATAGAGTGGATTCGGGGACATTATCCTTTGTTTGTCAAGGATAGCCATGGCCTATTGACACAGTGTGGCCGAGTGTGGGTACCGGTGACTGGAGGAATGAGACAGAAGATATTAGAGGAGGCACACAAGTCCAAGTTCTCTATACATCATGGGGCTACGAAAATGTATAGAGACTTGAGATTGAGTTATTGGTGGCCCTGCATGAAGCGGGAGATCGCCTGGTTTGTGGAGCGGTGCTTGACCTGCAGGAAGGTCAAGGCCAAGCATCAGCGGCCTCATGGCAAGGTTCATCCGCTACCCATTCCGATGTGGAAATATGAAGAGATCACTATGGACTTCATCACGAAGTTACCGAGGATGGCGAGGGGTGTGGACGCCATATGGGTGATCATGGACAGGTTGACAAAGAGTGCCCACTTCATCCCGATTTTTGAGAGTATATCCACTGAGAAGTTGGCGGATATTTATGTACGGGAGGTGGTGGAGAGGCACAGGGGGCCAGTATCGGTAGTCTCTGACAGGGATATTCGATTTACATCCAGGTTTTGGAAGAAGTTCCACGAGGAACTGGGCACTCAGCTGCATTTTAGTATAGCGTACCACCCCCAAACAGATGGTCAGAGTGAGAGGACGATCCAGATACTAGAGGATATCCTTCGGGCATGCATATTGGATTTTGGAGGGAGTTGGGATACATACGTTCCACTGGCAGAGTTTTCATACAATAACAGTTACCATGCCAGTATCGACCGACCTCCATTTGAGATGTTGTATGGCCGAAGATGTAGGACATCGGTTTGCTGGGACGAGGTTGGACACCGTGTCATGGGTAGCACTGAGGTAGTGCTCAAGACTACCGAGTTGATTCAGCAGGTGCCTGACCGGCTGCGGGTCGCGCAGAGCCGTTAGAAAAGTTATGTTGATCGGCGACGATCGGATCTGGAATATCAGGTGGGGGACTTCGTGTTACTGAAAGTGTTGCCCTGGAAGGGGATCATCAGGTTCCGGAAAAGGGGAAAGCTAGGGCCTCGATGTATAGGCCCATTCAGGATTACGGCCCGTGTGGGCAAGGTGGCATATCGCTTGGAGCTGCCGGATACGCTTAGCCAGATTCACAACACTTTCCATGTATCACAGCTTCGGAAGTGTGTCACTGACGAGTCCGCAGTCGTTTCTCTGGACGACATTCAGTTAGACGAGGGTCTAAATTACATTGAGAGGGCCGTTGCGATTTTGGATAGGAAGACTAAGGGTCTTCGGAACAAGTAAGTGAAGCTTGTAAAGGTGCAATGGCAGCATCGAAGGGGATCCGAATGCACATGGGAGCCAGAGGATGAGATGCGGGAGCATTACCCCGATCTATATGCATCTATGGACTTCCAGGACGAAGTCTAGTTCAAGTGGGGGAGAGTTGTAACACTCCAAACCAGGTATTACCTTAAAGCCCTTGAAGAATTTAAAATTTACATAAGAAGTCCCTTAAGTACGCTGGGTGTACTTATGGGTACACTTGGCGTACTATGTAAAATTGATCGCAGAGGGACAGCACGTACGTTGGGCGTACCAGAAGTACGCTGGGCGTACGTGACAGATGTCCAAACCCTAATTTCTGGACTTGAGCCCTATATAAACATCCTTATCTCATTTTAGCCTCACCCTAATCAGCATCCCTCACCTTCAAACGTCTCTGAAAACCCTAATACCATTTGAGAGTGTGTTTTGAGCTTAAGGAGTGCATTTGTGGCCATTTTAGTGTCCATTCAAGAAAGAGAAGTTGTTAAGAAAGGTTGGATTGTTATTGGGCTTCAAGAATCTGCATCTAGTTCACCTTGAGGAGCCTCTGGAGGTATAAAGCTTTGATCTTTCCATCTTATTCATTAGATCTAGCTAGGGTTTTCTAGTTTTGTCCCTTTTGTTGGTTTTGAATCTCCTCTTGTGAGTTGAGCAACTCCAGAGGCTAGATAGGTTAGATCTGAGGTCCTTTGGTCCATTCATAGCATAAAAATGAAGTCTTGATGGATGTTTTGAACTCATGCATGGATTAAGACCCTTAGGAAGGTCTTAATGGATTGTTGGGAGCATGTGAGACATGCAAAGGCATAAAGTTGCCAACTTTATGCCCTAGGACGTCTTAATGAACCTAGATCTGACTATTGGACGTGAGGAAATCGAGTATTAAGCATTTAATGGAAGAAGTGCTTAATTTTTTAGTACGCAGCGCGTACTGCCTAAGGACTCAATACGCTACACGTACCAGGGTGGTACGCTAATCGTACGCACAGCAGATGGACTTGGACTTGTTTTGTGCCTTTGAGCTTTTGGGCCTCAATTACTCATTGGGCCGAGGCATGTTTTGGGGTTAGTGGGCCAGTATATCTGTTTTGGACCGAGGATGTTATGATTGGGCCTTATCGGGCCGTGAGGCCCATTAATGATTTTGGATATGGACTTTGGGCCATTAACTAAGGAAGACCTTTTGGCCATTATGGAAGGACTTGGGGACTTGGGTTCTCCAGTTAGATGGGGTTTGATCCTAACATTAAGTTTTCAATGCTATCATTATTCAGTGTGGATGGTGACAGACTGTTAGGAGAGCAGCTTTCGGATCTTTCGGATAGAGGTGAGTCTTTTCACCATACCAATGGGTCTATGGCACCAAGGCCGGCCCATTTTATGTGATGCGGATTGTTGATTGAATATACGATATGATAGTATGACATTTACATGGAAGAACACATGGGGGTTCCCGTGGCATTTAGTATAAGACCTTGGAGGGTTTCCATGGCATCCTAGTATATCTACTTGTATAGTTTGCATTATGTCTTGTTTGGTAGGAAGACCTTGTGGGGGTTCCCAAGGCAGGAAGACCTTGTGGGGGTTCCCAAGGCAGGAAGACCTTGTGGGGGTTCCCAAGGCAGGAAGACCTTGTGGGGGTTCCCAAGGCAGGAAGACCATGTGGGGGTTCCCATAGCAGATAAGACCACGTGGGGGTTCCCGTGGCATTAGGTGTAAGACCCTGGAGGGTTTCCAGGGCTTCCTTATATGTTGTATGCATGGCTTATGTGATATGTGTAGCTTTATAGCTAATTTTATATGTGTTATGTGGTTTTTGTGGGGTATGCTCTGGGGGACTCACTAAGCATTAGCTTACAATTTGTAGATTTGTTGCAGGTACATCTGAGCCCAAGGGCAAGGGCAAGGCTTGATGGCGCGGCGTGCACTCTCTCGCCGACATTTTATGGGACACTCTGATTTTTTAAATAAGTTGTAATGAATGTGGATTTGAAAACAATTGTTTTGGGATTTCATGGTTTATGGAAATGGTTTGATTAATTAAAATTGAAAATTTTCTTTTGAAAATTTGGGTCGTTACATTGTTACTATTAATTTGTGGCGTGTTTGTTTGACTGTTTTTACATGTAGTATGGCATCCAGAAGGAGACCCGATTAACAGAACCCAGGAAAACCGAATGTGTCTAACTTGCACCCGTTTTAGCAATTTCCAAGAGACATTTCGCAAGACCGTTAGAGAACCTACAACAACTGACTCAGATGGCTTTACAACAGAGACTTCACCATCTCGCCCATCATTGATTAGGAACGGTTGAACAATAATGGGGTGACGGAGCGTCTCAATCAATACTTGATAAAGGTGGACATTGGGGAAATATTTTCGGTTACATGCAATAGGTGGTGACACTTATTTGAAATTAAAGAACAAGTCTATCGGGAATTCTGTGTTGAGTTTTTCGCCACTGTGAGCTTTGAAGAGAGTACCGAGGATCCACACTTTAGAAAAACACTCACTTTCCGACTTGGCGATCAATATCTGGTGTGTAGTTTATCCGAGCTTTCATGGAGAAAGGGAATTTATGGACGCAACGAAGCTATGAATCCATATTTTGTTACGTTTTTACAAGTCGGGTCATGATTATGAATTTTGGACTACGATTGCTAATAGTTTATATGATCTAAGGATGTTACAACAAAGCCAAATTCAGTCTCCTATTCATCGGTTTCTTCATCGCCTCACCACGTTTAGTATCAATCAGAAGAGACATGGAGATAAGGTTCCAAGCTTGAACATATTCTATTTATGGAGCATTCTTGCACCTGGGATATTCTGCAACATGCCCTATGTTTTAGCCCGATTCTTAGGTGGGAAAGTCGTGAGCTCGTGAGCGGGAAGTCCTATTTGTGGGGGACATTTTGTGACTCGCCTTGCATACTTTTATGAAGTTTTGGATTCGGACACACTTCGAACCATAACACTTAATCCAGGTCATCACCTCACAGTTGGCAACTTAGAAACTATGTGAGTGGTGGTCAATATTGGGGTTGGATATAGTATACCAGCCGATGATCTAGAAGTGCCATTAGGAGGAGTGAACGAACCATGTCACAACAGGAGAAGGCCGACTAAAGCACCCACCCGAGAGCCACCTCAAGATGTACCCATGGGGATGGACTACCTTTGGATCTGTTTCAAGTCTGGGTTGGTCAATATCTGCATAATATGCAGAATGGTATTTCTTACATTGGAACTTTAAATTACATGATTTTTTCGCATAAGGTACTCATTCGAATGGAACACATTCCTACAAAATTTCCATACATACCGACTTGGCAAGAATTGTGTACACCCAGAGGAGATGGAGTGAGGACGAGTGGAGCTCATAGGTCCGATGATAAGAACAATTGATGATTATCCTTTTTAGTTGTTATGTTTATTTGTTTAGTGTGGTTTGTTTTAAACTATGTTTCTTTTTATTTTGTGTTGTGTTTTGAATTTTTATTTTGTAACTGAATGATTATGGTTTCCTTTATATTACTCTAGGATTTTTTTTGATTTTTATCTCACATAATTTAGGAAGCAAAAATGAGTCTAACTTTCGAGTAAAGAGCCGAGAGAGAGTTTGAAGATTATAATCGAGAGCCACAACTTTTGATAAGTGTGGGGTGCGCGTCGAGTTCTTGAGAGATTTTTAAGAATTCGGTGGAATCATAAAGCTTATTCTAAGCTATATGACATTCTTAGATGAGGAGTCTCACATACACATGAACCATTTTTTGAGATATTCATAGTTCTGGAATCCTCGATTGCCATGACGTGGCCATACCTTTGCCACATCGTGGTGGGAAATTTGATCGCAATTCAGATATTCTCAGACTAGAAGTCACGAAATGGTCGACACTTTACCATGTCATGGTCATTGTTCATTGCAAATGTTGCTATATGTTGCACCACCACCCAGAAGTCTGTTGTCTTTGTTCATTTTTCCGGCAAAATTCAAAATCAGTAAAAGTCTATTTTCCAGCCAATAGTCGAGATGTCAATGCAAGCCCACAATAATCAATTTAACCTTTCCAGTACTACCCCAATGGATTCTATTCCTTTTTCTCCCTTTTTAGCTCTTATGTGTTTTTAATTATTTATGCATACAATGAGGGCATATTATGAAATAAATGTGGGGTAGGAGGTCGAAAAAGGATAGCAATCATACTTAATAAAAAATGTTAAATTAAATTTTATATATATATATATATATATATATATATATATATATATATATATATATATATATATATATATATATATATATATATATATGGTCTAACTAAAAAATATAGAAAATTTTAAAATTGTGATGATATTATGTTAGGACTAATTTGCTAGTGTTGTACGAGACGATTTAATGAGAACTCTAAGATTTAGTTAAACCAAATTGTTATAGTATATTTTTGGCTTCCTAGTCCTACTGAAATCGTGAGACAAAAATGTGAACTTGTATAATTTTAGGGATGTAATATGTTTTGCGTTGTGAATATTTAGACCCCATAAAAATCCTATCAGTCAACGATTTATCTCCTGAGTCCTTTCTGTTAAAATAGAGTGACTCAAGTTCCAAGTTTATTTGCTTTGAGTCTAGTTATATATATTAAATACATAACAATTCATGTGTACAGCCAATCTGTGACCTGTGAAACTCGGTGAGTATTCCCCCAGGGATGTTGTAACATGGGTTTCATCAAAAGTCATGGGCTGCATTAGTGACCTTAGAAATTTAGAGTACTCCCATGAATTTCTTAGAAAGTCACGAACTGTAGTATTAATAGAAACAAAATTACAATTATTTGCTTGTTTATTTATGAAAGTTGAAATATTAATAAAAGAAAAAAATGGAAAAAAGTTGTGAAAAAAGTGAAAAAAAAATGAGAAAACAATTCCAAAAATATAGTGTGAAGCAATAAAGTTTAGTTATATATATATATATATATATATATATATATATATATATATATATATATATATAGTATTTTATTTTTAACTCGTGTCACTTGGAATTTAACAATAACTTTTGAAACGGAAGGGGGTAAATAAAAGGGCATAGGTTGAAGGAATGCAAAAATGAATGTTGTTCAAATTAAGTGAGGAATGTTTATGAGGATTTTGAGTATTTAGGACTTGGGAAGTATTTAGGATCTTTTAGACACAAATATATGCATTAAGGCAAGGCGTAATTGGTAAGTTCAATTCAAGTTGTTTTGTATGATATTTGTGAGCAAAGTTTTGATGTGATGTATTAAAATAAGTTTTTTTGGGGGCAAACAAAAGACAAGTGTGGGGTATTTTTATATTGCTAAAATTAATCATATATTCTAAGCAATATTTAAGTACATTTAGCTACATTTTGGTTATTTATAAAAATATTTGGTACTTATTATGTGTGAAATATATTTTGCAGCTAAAAAGACAATGTCAAAGGAATATGAGCAAAATATGATAACTGGTGGCTTGGAGACTAGATGCAATTTTCAAAGACAAGAAACCATGTAGAAACGTGTCTGCCACGTCATGGTCGATTGTATGCCACGACATGGTGACGTGTCTTGGCCTAGAAGGTTCCCCGTTGATTTGCATGTAAGACTTGGAGACTACGTAGTGGAGTGTCCACCACGACGTGGCAAGACATGTGGCACGACATGGTGGCGTAAATTTGGCAAAATATATTTAAATGACCATTAGGTCAAATTTTGGGAGAGAGCTATTGTTAACTACGACTAACACGATCAAAACCATCTTAGAAACCCTAAGAAGATCTGAACTTGATTGGAGATCAAGGATTAAAGAGATCTAAAGGTGAAGAACATAATAAATCATTCGGTATGCTTGAATTCATCATGTCTAATCTAGTTTACTCTATGTTTATTTGAATTGCTAGATCTAGTGATTGAACAAATCCTAGAGTTATGTGATAATAGTTAGTAATTTTGATTGTGTTAGAGAGGAAACAAATGCGACTACAGTGTAGCCGCTAAAGGCTTTAGCGGGGACTTTCTAGGCCTTTAGTGGCGACATACATAGCCACTAATACCCATATTTTGTTTGTAGTCTGTGTGTGTGTATTTGTATGTGTGTGTGTCTATATATATATATATATATATATATATATATATATATATATCCTCTCTAATGAATGAATGTTGTTTTTGCCACATGTCTTCTTCTTCTTCATTTTTCCACATTGTTTTTTTTTTGGTTTTTTTTTCATTTTCTTATTTTCCATTTGTCATTTTTTGAGGTTTTCATTCTTACATTAAATTTCCAGAATTTACAGTTATATATTTGGAAGGTTCTCATTCTATTGATGTAAGGTTATTATCTTATTACTTTGAGAATAAATTCACATAAATGTTACAAACTCATTGATTTACTTTCTTTTTTCAATTACTTTATAAAATGTTTAATGTTTACATCTTGATATTAAACTTTTTATTTTTAATAAACTCATGTATTACACGGGTCTCACACCTAGTGTGTGTGTGTGTCTATATATATATATATATATATATATATATATATATATATATATATATATATATATATTGTAACGTCCGCACTTTTCGTTAGACATAACGCGGATAGACCCTCATTTACAGTATCGAATTAATATAAATTATATTATATATAAATGAATAAATGAGAAATTTTCTTACATGTTATGTGTTTACGAAGTGTTCTTTGTATATAATATTGTATTTATGTTATACGGAAAAATATTATAACAATATAATATTTGTATAAAAATACGGTTAAAAAAGAAACGAAAAGCTAAAAGAAATAACAATTAAAAATAAAAGCATATTTAGAATAAATAATCTAAATAAAAGCCATAGTGTTCGTCAATACGAAATTATCGATTTAAAGAACGCCTAAATCTGACATCATATGGGGAAGTAATGATTTTTCGAAGTTTTAGTGTGACACGGCACAATAGTGTGCTGCACATAAATCAAAATGAAAATCGGTTGATTGTAAGCCAAAACAATCTAAACAAAAGTCGGAGTTCTCATAAATATGAAATCGTCGATATAAAGAACGTCGAGAACAAAGTTCGTATGAAGAAGTTATGAATTTTGCACCGTCTTTTACAGTGTAATCTTCATAGACTGTAAATTAAAAATAGAAAGAGAATTAGTCGATAAAGTCTAAAGGAAAGTTGTAGTACTCGTCCATATCAATGTATGCGTATAAAGAACATCAAAAACAAAGCTCGTATTCGAAAGTTATTAATTTTAGAAGATCGTAAATTTTACATGTGAAGGCGATGACGTGACACCACCCAATGAGCGCCACGTGGCCGTGTCGAACGACCATCTCCTCCAGCAAACCAAGCGATGTGGCCGAATGACGACCAGACACGTAGCACCAACTAGAACAAGACATGCCATCAAGACGCGACGCGTCCTCTGAATCTGCATATTAATAAGTACGGATGAGCATGGTTCGGTTTTGTTTTGTTTTAGACTAAAATCGAAACCGAACCAATAGTTTCGGTTTTTTTATTTTAGAGAAATCAAATTGTTCTTTTTTTTTTTATTCAGTTTTTTCGTTTTCTATCGGTTTTTCGGTTTTTGGTTTTTTCCGTTAACACATAACATAAATACAACTTTTGGTGGGCATCAACACATACCCCCCCTACATGCTTATGATCTATTCAAAAGATCTTTTAATTTGTGACGAAACATCTTTTATATTTTAGAATGATTCACTAATATGTAACTAAACAACCTTGTAAGTTGTGTACAATTCTTATACTTTATTTCTTTTTTACTTCACTTATAACCTCAATATAAATGAGACACTTGTATACAAGTATTACACAACATACATTCAATTTATATACGTGTAATGTGCTTATGAATATTTTATTCAAGTATAATATAAAAATAATATGAATATTATAAATACTTTAATGCATGAAGTCAAAGGGAAGTTTTCTCAAAAACATTATTGTAATTTTTTGAAGAACATCACAGTAACATTTTCATGAAAACATCACAATCAAATTCATCGTCAGAGTAACTAAAACATATATATTTGGTTGTTCGGTTTTTTCTGTTTTTATATTTAAGAGTCCCAAACTGAACTGAGAAAATCGGTTTTTCTAAATAGAAAAAACCAAATCGTTGGTTTTTCAAACCGTTCGGTTTTTCGGTTTCGGTTTTTTAGTTTTTTCGGTGTTTGGTTCGGTTTCAATTATTTTGAACACCCCTATAAATAAGACCTGTTTTTTGTTCAAATCTTGCATCAATTCTTCACAAAATACTCCCAAACTCTCCTTAACCCTCGAGCCCAATTCTAGTAACTTTTAAGTGTTAGTAGCAAGGTTCTGGAGCGCTAGATAGCCCGAAGAAATAGAGTTTTTGGTTTTGGAGTTTTGCCCGCGTAATTACAAATTTCTCGCTAGAAAACTCTGTAAGTTAAGTTTCACTTACTATGATTTAAGTGTAACTTATATTTATATGCATAGGCGTTATTATGAACCTATTAATAAGAGTTATTAGAAATTTCAAATGATAATAATGATTGATCTACTTACGGGATGTATATGCTAGATTTAATGAGGTGTTTAAACTGGATTTTCTAAACAGTATACCCTATATACCAAACGGATTCCACCTCCGATATAATCTTACCTAGTTAATTCATATCAGATATAGATCAATATTCATCTGGGGATTATTGATAAATCTGAAAAACTATTGTTATAGTCTCAAAATATAACGTATACTAAACCTTAGTAATATTTGTATTTAGGTAATTTAAAAGGAAAAGTGAAAGTATTAGGCGAAACGTTGACTCAACCGGAAGTCTTTCACCTTTAACCAGGTGAACACGTAGTTACTTTCAAGAGCATAAACTAGATAAAAGTATTTATTGTTGAAAATATTAAACATGTATTAATCGCTTACTATTTGTATTTTATGCTAAATTACATATCTTGTATTATAATTTTGCTTTGTTATAAACTAAGGCTTATAAAGGATGTTTAGTTAAGGATGTTTAGTTCAAAGTAATTTGAATAACTAAATAACCTCATAGTTGGGATACCATATTTATCAAATACTCTGAACATTGGTTGCCTTTAAATGACTTACACTGGCCAATGACTCCCTTAACTGTGTAGTCAAACAGTTACTCAAACGATACATCAGGTTAGGTGATTCTTCCAGATAATCGTTGAACAAGGATTTGTGAGAATCGGTTGGACTAGGTATTTATGGGTAGAGTGGCTAATAGATATTTTACATTGGATTTATATATTTATATTGTTTAGAAATGTTTGTTTTGTTGGATTATTAATATAATTTAATATCATTAAATTATAATGGGCTTGCAAACCCTATGTATCTCACCATGTTTTCCCAAACCTAAGCCACACAATTTATGTGAATCATAGGTAGTGGAACTAGGGTTGCTAGAAACTAATTAGGATGCCGAGGGAAATAAGAAATGAGCTTGTAATAGTTTTCAGGACCGTTAAGTATTTACGTTGTAATCTATGTTGGATATTAATTATGACATTCATGGTATTTTAATATTATAAAACAATATTTGTTATCTCAAAATAATTTATTAAACTGGGATTTTCCATAATAAAGACAACTCAATATTTTAAAACGTAAAGAAAAAGTAATAATTGGTTCTGAAAAATAGGGGAGGTCACAATTCGTATTAGAGCATTAGTTTAAGAAAACTAGAAATTTTTGATAAATTCTAGACTTAAACTTAGAAGCTAAGGGTAAATGGCGAGGTGTGTGATAGCATACTTTAGGATAGATACCTAAGGTTCTATAATATAGACACAAACACTAACATATTATATGAAGATGTCTTATTTGCTAATATGTGTTGAATCTGTAAATGTGCTTAGTAAGTGAATTATTGTTATTCTAAACTACTCATATCTACAAGTATAGAATGAAATGATTATTACAAAGAGAGGTAGAGTTCTCAATAACGAGGGAGGTACAACACCTTAAAACACCGAAGATGGAGTTGCTCCTTTAACTATTGAAGAAGTTTGATTGATGATGCAAACCATGCTAGATCAACAACGACGTAAGTTTAGGGAACTTCTGACTAAGGAACTAGCAAATTCTAGAGGCGGAATGCTAGTGATTAATAAACCAGTGATCAATGAGTCGATAAACGATGAACCAATTCCTACTCATGCAACAACGGTTCAGGAAAGAAATAATTACTCTGAAAGTTATCAAGGACCACTTCCACCTCCAGAAGGACCAGAAGTCAGAAAGAATGATGATGTCAAAAGCATATGAAAGTATAAGGACTCTATCACTTTCAAACCGACATCATTTAACGGGAAGGAGAATCCAATTGCGGTTATGGACTGGATTTCTGAAATGGAGCTAGCCTTCATTACTTATGGTTGCATAGGTAAGTGGCATACCACCTATGTCGTGCGTCAATTCAAAGGTTCAACGTTTCGTTAGTGGAACACATTGGGAAAGACGATCAGGCCTTATAAGCCACTGCAACTGACATGGGAAGAATTTCTGGTACAATTCAAGCGAAAGTACTACTCAGCTCAAAACATTTTGGAGCTAGAGAACCAATACCTGACACTAAAGAAGGGCAACATGTCCATTGATGAGTATACCAATGCATTCACGGATAAAATGGAGCTCGCCTTACGCATTGTCCCTGATGAACTAGAAAAAATCTATAGGTATGCAAAGGGCCTACCATGGGAATACTCTGTGCCAGTACTTCAAGCACCTACTCTGGAGGCAGCCATATGGGTTTTCAAGTCTGTTGAAAACATGATCAAAGGAAGGAATACCAACATAGCTCAAGTTGGAGAGAAAGGGAAATTTGAAGGATCTGCAAGAAAAAACAACAACAACAAGAGGAAGAAGCCCTTAAAGTCAAACAACAGCAACAAATTTGCGAGCAACCAAGATGGAAAATGGTGCGTCCAGTACAATAAGAAGCACTATAGAGACTGTGTCGTCTTCTACAAGTGCAAAAAGCCAGTGCATGTTTCTTCAAACTGCCCAATAAAAGGAAAAGTTCGCTTCAACTGTGGAGAAGAGGGAACATGAAAGTTGAGTGCCTGAAAGCTGAGAAACCAACCCTGAAGATTCTACCAGCAAAACCTAAGGGCCGTAGCTACCAAATGACCCTCGATGAATCCAAAGAATATACTAACGTTGCTTCAGGTACATTCCTAGTAAATCAAATTCTTGCCAATATTTTATTTGATTCAGGAGCAGATCACTTCTTTATTTTGCATGAATTTGCTATAAAAATTAGTTTATCACCACATAGATTAAAATATCCATTAATTGTAGAAGTAGCTGGTGGTAGGAATCTATTTGTTAGTAATAAGTTAGAAAGTGTAACAATCAACTTAAACGGGAATGAATTAAATAAACAATTATTACCCTTTGAGTTAAACGAATTCAAGATGGTGTGCATCAATCATGCTGGAGGAGAACCAATCATCGTATACGGTAATAAAAGTAGGGTATAGTTTGGAATCATTACAATCATGAAATCCAGAAGATTCCTTAACAAAGGATGTACAACATTTTTGGCATATATGATTGATGCAAAGAATGAGAAGAAGGCAATCACTAAAATACCAGCAGTGTGCGATTTTCTAGAGGTATTTCTAGATGATCTACCAGGATTACCACCATAAAGTCAGGTAGAGTTCATAATTTATTTAATGTCAGGCACGACACCGATTATAAAAGCAACATACCATTTAGCGCCTATAGAGATGAAAGAGTTAATGACACAACTCCAGAAATTATTGGACAAAGGTTTCATCAAACCTATTTAAATGCCCTGGGGAGCTCCAATACTCTTTGTAAAGAAGAATATGATGCGATGAGAATGTGTATTGATTATCGAGAGCTAAACAAGGCCATGATAAAGAACTGATACCTACTACCCATAATAAATGATATGTGCGATCAATTGTAGGGAGCAACCTATTTCTCCAAGATTAATCTAAGGTCAGGTTACCATCATTTGAAGGTAAGAGAGCAAGATTTTGACAAGACAACCTTCAGAACAAGATATAGACACTACGAATTCCTTGTTATGCCATTTGGACTAATGGATGCTCTAACATCATTCATGGATCTGATGCATCAAGTTTGTAAACCGTTTCTTGATAAATCAGTAATAGTGTTCATTGATGACATTTTGATCCACTCGAAGAACACACAAGATCATGGTAAACACCTTTGAGATGTAATAGAAGTCCTGAAGAAGGAGAAGCTTTACACAATGTGATCCAAGTGTGATTTTAGATTCGAGAGATACAATTCTTGGGTTACGTGGTTAGCAAGAAAGATATAATAGTCGACGTAAAAAAGATCGAAGTTGTGGTGAAATGGAAGACGCCAAAGAGTCCCACGAAAGTATGTAGTTTTTTGGGATTGGTTGGTTACTACCGAAGGTTGATCAAATACTTCTCTTCTATTGTTGTCCCACTGAAAACCTTGACTCAAAAAGGGATTGCCTACATTTGGAGTGAAAAGCAAGAAGTAGCTTTTAGTGAACTGAAGAAGCGATTATGTGAAGCACTAATCCTCGTTTTACTGGAAGAAACTGATGAATTTGCAGTTTTCAATGACGCATCTTGAGTCAGATTAGGATATGTCCTTACCCAAAGAGAAAAAGTGGTGGCTTATGCCACAAGACAATTGAATGTTCACGAGCAAAACTATCAAACACACGATCTAGAGCTTGTGGTAATGGTTTTTGCCTTGAAGATCTGGAGGCACTACCTCTATGGAACTAAGTTCGAATTGTTTAAAGATCATAAAATCTTTCAATATCTCTTCACTCAGAAAGAATTGAACATGAGACATAGACGATGGTTGGAACTACTCAAAGACTACAATTGTGAAATAATTTACGGCCAGCATTGTAGCCCATGCCTTGAGTAAAAAGGTAAATCCATAATGGAAAAGAGCTAGATCGTTGAAAATTAAAGTAATCTCAACGATTGTAGAGAAGATTAAAAAATCTCAGACAAGATATTTAGTAGAAGATGCGAAAAAAGAAGAACATATAGGCAAGATGTTAGTTTTCGAGGAAGAGAATCAAGGGTTGAAGGTGTTCAAAAATCGTATTTAGGTGTCGAAGATGGGCAGAATACGAGAACTTTTCATGGAAGAGTCTCATAAAACGATGTATTTTGTACACCCATGTAGCACCAAAATGTATTTGGACCTTAAACCCTATTGTTGGTGGCCAAAATTGAAGATCGACGTGGGAACATATGTAGTTGAATGTGTGACTTGTTCGAGAGTAAAAGCACATCTTCAGAAGCCATATGGGGACTTGAAACCATTATCAGTATCAATGGGTAAGTGGGATGACATCACCATGGATGTCATAATAGTTGCCAAAGAGGAGAAAAGGCCACGACATGATCTGGGTTTTAGTAGATCGGTTCACAAAGAGTGCGCACTTTTTAGACACATGAGAGACGTGGACTATGGAAAAGTTGGCAGAAACCTATATGAAGGAGATTTTCAAGCTTCATGATGTACCCTTATCAAATGTATCAGACAGAGATAGTTAATTTACTTCCAGATTCTGGAAGAGTATCCATGAAGAAATGGGTACGAAATTGTGTTTAAGTATTGCCTATCATCCACAAACGGACGGAAAGAGTGAAAGAACTATCCAAACATTGGAAGATATGTTACGGGCATGCACTTTGGAATTCTCTAGTAATTGGGATGATCACATACCACTAGTAGAATTTACTTACAACAATAGTTATCGCTCAAGCATCAAGATGCCTCCTTATGAAGCATTGTGCGGGAGAAAGTGCAGTACACCATCTTGATGGTTAAAGCTGGAGAAAAACACTTTATGGGTCCTGATATCGTTCAACAAACCGCTAATAAAGTGAAAATCATCCGAGAAAGAAAGCTAGTTTCTCAAAATCGTCAGAAGAGATATGCATATAAGACGCGATGACCTGTAACTTTTGAGGTCGGTGATCAAGTGTTATTTAAAGTCACTCCATGTAAGGGAGTTATCAGGTTCGAAAAACGTGGGAAGTTCAGCCCTCATTTTATTGGACCATTTAAGGTACTTCATAAGATAGGGAAGCAAGCATACACGCTTGAGTTACCGGCTGAACTAGAAGGTATTCATAACACCTTTCATCTTTGTTATTTTAGGAAGTTTTTGGGAGGAGAACCTGATATGATTCCACTTTCGGAATTAAGAATTGATGAGAACAAGAGGCTAAACGAAGACCCTGAAGCGAATGTTGATCGAAAAAGGAAAACGTTACGGTACAAGATGATAGGTTTGGTACTTGTGCATTGGAAGCATACTGTTGGGCCAAAACTTACTTGGGAAACAGAAAGTGACATGAAAATTCGCTACCCACATCTATTTGTTGTTTCAATATTCCTGGATGGGATCATCCAAATTGGGTGATACTTGTAACGCCCGCACTTTTCGTTAGACATATCGTGGATAGACCCTTATTTACGTTATCAAATTAATACAAATTATATTATAATAAATGAATAAATGAGAAATTTGCTTACATGTTATGTGTTTATAAAGTTTTCTTTGTATATAATGTTGTATATATGTTATACGTAAAAATATTATAACGATATAATATTTGTATAAAAATACGGTTAAAAATGTAACGAAAAACTAAAAATATAAAAATTAAAAATAAAAGCATATTTAGGATAAATAATCTAAATGAAAGTCGTAGTATTCGTCAATACGAAATTATAGATATAAAAAACTCCTAATTCTGACTTTGTATGAGAAAGTTATGATTTTTCAAAGTTTTGGTATGACAAAGTATAGAAATATGCTACACAGAAATCGAAATGAAAATCCTTTGATTGTTAGCCAAAACAATCTAAACGAAAGTTGGAGTTCTCGTAAATACGAAATCGTCTATATAAAGAACGTCGAGAGCAAATTCTGTATGAAGAAGTTATGAATTTTGCACGGTCTTTTACAGTGTAATTTTCATAGACTGTAATTAAAAATAGAAATAGATTTAGCAGACGAAGTATAGAGGAAAGTTGTAGTAATTGTAGATACCAATGCATGGATATAAATAACGTCAAAAATAGAGCTCGTATGAGAAAGTAATTATTTTTATAAGATTGGAAATTTTACCTCCAAAGGCCATTACGTGGCACCACCTGGAGGGCGCCATTTGGCCTTTCGAGCAGCCATCTCCTCCATCAAACCATGCAGCGTGGCCCAATGATGACAAGATACGTGGAACCAACCAGAACCGTACATGCCATCAAGACACAGCGCGCCTATGGCTTGGAGGTGCAGCGCGACCTTTGACTCTGGATATAAATAAGACCCGTGTTTTGTTCATCTCTTGCATCAATTCTTCACAAGCCACTCCCAAATTCTCTCGGACCCTCGGGGCCTGATTCTAGTAATTCTTAGGTGTTAGTAGCAAAGCTCTAGAGTGTTGAGGCCCTGAAGAAATAGAGTTTTTGGTTTTGGAGTTCTGCCCGCACAATTACCATTTTCTCACTAGACAACTTTGTAGCTTAAGCTGCACTTACTATGCTCTAAGTGTAACTTATATTTATATACATAGTCACTATTATGAACCTATAAATAAGATTTATCAGTAAATCCAAGTCATAATATTGACTGATCTACTTAGGGGAGTGATGTTTAGGCTAGATTTACTAATGTGTTTAAAGTGGATTTTCCAAACAGTATACCCTTTATACCAAGCGGATCCTACCTCCGATATGATCTTACCTGGTTATTCCTTATCAGCTATAGATCAATATATATTTGGGAATATTGATAAATCTAAAATACTGTTATTATAGTCTCAAAATATAACGTGTACTAAAACTTAGTAATATTTATATTTAGGTTATTAAAAAGGAAAATTGATAGTATATTCGAAGCGCTTACTCAACCGAAAGTCTTTCACCTTTAACCAGGTGAGTGTGTAGTTACTTTCAAGAGCATAAACTTAATAAAAGTATTTCTTGCTCAAAAGATTAAATATGTATTAATCGCTTACAATTTGTATTTTGTGCTAAATTTTATATCAAGTATTATAATTTTGCTTAGTTTTAAACTAAGCCTTATAAATGATGTTTAGTTCAAAGAAATTGAATAACTGAATAACCTCATAGTTGGGTAGTATGTGAGATTAAAGCAGAGCGTAGTAGTTCTCCCCTTTTTGGATGACCAGAAATGGTGGGTACGGATCAGACAATTGGCAGGTATGTCTGAGTCATCTATTTGAGCATGATGCCAACACTTAATTATTCTACACAGTCTTGTGAATTACATTGCTACTTTGGACTTATAACCCACAAACGTAGATAAAATAGGATATCATATTTATTAAAAACTCTGAACATTGGTTTCCTTTAAATGACTTACATTGGCCAAGAATTCCCCTAGCTGTGTAGCCAAACAATTCCTCAAACAATTCATCAGGTTAGGTGATTCTTCCAAATAATCGTTAAACTAGAATCTGTGACAACCGGGTAGACTGGGTATGTATGGGTAGAGTAGCTTATATATATATATATTTTATGTTGCATTAATATATCTGTATTGTTTGCAAATGTTTGTTTTGTAGGATTATTAATATAATTTAATACCATTAAATTATTATGGGCTTGAAAACCCTTATGTATGTCACCAGGTTTTCCCAAACCTGGCCCACTCCATTTATGTGCATCACAAGTAGCGAAAATAAGGCTGTTGGAAACTAATTAGGATGTCGAGGGAAATAAGAGATGTGCATGTAATAGTTTTCAGGATCTTTAAGTATTTACAATGTAATATATGTTGCATATTAATTATGACATCCTTGGTATTTTAATATTATAAAACAATATTTTTTTATCTCAAAGTGTTTTATTAAACTGGGATTTTTCGCAACAAATACAACTCAATATTTTAAAGCATAAAAAAAGTTTTCATTGGTTCTGAAAAATGGGGGATGTCACACACACACACACACACATATATATATATATATATATATATATATATATATATATATATATATACATATATATATAGAGAGAGAGAGAGAGAGAGAGACAGAGAGAGAGAAGGTGAGAGAGAGAGAGAGAGAGATTAAATTTGAAATATGTTCACTAACTTATTAGGATCATTAATATCATTTTTCAATCTTTGTTTTAGAGCTTATCTTCTTTTGAAAAAATAAATAAAAATATGTAAATTCATCATTTCAACCTCTTTTTATATTTATTTTCGAAAAAAATAAGGAAAATATGCACCACATGCACATATCACTTAAAAAAAACGCATTTTTTGAAAGGTTTTTTTTCTACGAATCACCTTCTATAACAACATCTTAGCCAATTAAGACTTTTTAGAAAGATATCTAGAAAAGTTTAAAAAATGTGCATAAATGCACAAACTCAAATGTGTATGAGTTTTTCAACCCTTGTTTTAGAGCTTATATTATATTAAGATCTCTATTTATGTAAAATGTGTACCATATGCACATATAAACAAATGAAAATATGCATATATGCACAGCTACATATGTACACATTAATGTACATAGTAAAAACATATTAATAGGTTAGGAAGCTGCTATAGAATGTAATTTGTTAGAAAAAAATTTTAAAACAATCATTTTTCTACTAATGTGCATATGGTGCACATTTTACATTATATGAAAAAAAATCGATGATCGATATGGGTAGAGGTTAAAAAACGATGAATTTACATATTTTTAGTTATTTTTGTCGATGGAATATAAAATAAAAAAACGTTTTTCCAAATGATGTGCATATGATACATATGTTGCATATATTTTTTTTCAAATATGAATATGGAAGAAGTTAAACATATTGCATGGATTTAATCCAATCAACCTCTTTAAGAGCATCATTGACCATCTTAGATTAAATTAGTGAAACAAAGTTTACATACATGCATAAGTTATTTGTTGCTTGACTCCGAGTACGTACTCCGTCTAAGATATTTCCAATAATTTGCTCAACAAGATGACCTAGAAAAATACGTAAATTTTTCATTGAGGATTTAGTTCCATTTGAATAATTAGGATGTTCCTGAAGTTGACGAATGGACTTCATAACTTTCAACGGATGGAGCTTCATTGGGTTCTTCCACAATGGAATCATTGATTTGAATGGAATCTTCTAAAGGGTTAGAAGATAATGAAATAGAATCTTGACTATGAGGAATAACATGTTTGGTGAGCTCGAAATATGTAGATGGGTAGTGAGTGAGCTCATCTAGAATATACGTTGGATGATCATCCGTATGATTTGTATAAGAGTCATCATCAAATATCATATGAATAGATTCTTTAATTATTTGAGAATTAACGTTGAAAACTCAAAAAGCTTTAGACTCATTTGAATATCCCAGAAAGAAACCCTCATCAGCTTTAGCCTTAAACTTTGAGCGTTGATCCTCTTCTGGTTTTCTGCCTTTTAACATTTCATAGGAGGTTTTCCCATGGCGCTTGACAATTATAGATCGATTTTGAGTATAGCATTCAGTGTTGACGCCTTTCGCCCAAAAAGAATGTGGTAGACCAGCTTCTACCACCATAGTGCATCCAAGCTTCAATCAGCATCCTATTACGTCTTTCAGCAACTCCACTTTGTTGAAGAGTACGAACAAATGAGAAATTCTAAGTGATCCCTTTTTTGTTGCAAAAATCCTCTAGAGTGAAATTTGTAAACTCAGTTTCATAATCACTTCGAAGTTGCCTTATCTTTCGATCATATAATACTTAATTTTTTTTACAAAGGAGATAATTTCATCAGTTGCATGACTATTTTTGCGGAGAAGCAGTACCCAAGTGAACCTTGAGAACTCATCAACAATTACAAAGTGTGAACCTAATTGTCATATTAATGACCTTAACATCCTCAATGTTGTATCACTACTTGCGCCTAAAATGAGTAGCCTTAACATCTTAATGACCTTTTTATTACTGGAAGAAACTCCTAATTGTCATTTTAAAGACCTTAACATCCTCAACGTGGTATCACTGCTTGTGTCTACAATGAGTGATCTTCTCACATAAAACGACTAAAGCCTGATCAAGATCATGACAAGCACGAAGTCGTCAACTAATGCATATGTATACAAAAATGATAGCAGGGGATATTACTAACATAATGAAAATATTAGCAACAACGACGATTGCTGAAGTTAATATTTTTCTTTCCTCTTTTCTGGGACGATTAACCTTGTCGCGCTTCAGTTGATCTTCTTGTAATTATCCTTCCGGTCATCTCTTGAAGCATGTAGGTAAAACGCACAAAAGACACTTGAATGTGTCTTGATGTACTAGCTACGATGGTTATAGCTCCCCTGGTTTCTTGAACGAAATTCAATATGTTTGACCCTATCTGTTGGTGGTGGTGCTTGAACCTACCCTTCTTCTATCATCCACTGGTGGACCTTCATTCCCGACTCTCGAGTCATAAGCTTAACTTTTATAGGAGACTACAACTCCTTTTTAAATTGGGTCATAAGTTTTTCCTAATATAGTCTTTACTTTAGCTACAGTATAGACCGAATGGTCAAATTCTAATGACCTTCCATTGCACGATGCAACAGTTACATAACGAACTAAACTCGCTTAAAAGACATTATCATGGAAGACACCTTCTATCTTGTGTTAACAACTGGATCTTTCCTCTTTTGGTTAAGGAAGAACGACCTCTAACCACATCCTAGCAGGTAGCATCTCTAGCTATTGGTTGCTCAGCCCTAACGATGGTTGTGATACTTTTTTCGGCCACTTCGATCACCTTTATCTCACATCTACTAAATAAAATTGTTTATTACATAGGACATGATTCTCTAAACCAATTAACTCACTTCTCAGATTTATATTATTCGGACTCGATACTTTAGGACTACTTGGCTCCGAATCGAAAATAATTTCCTAGTTATCACCATAACATAGGTAATAACAGAAACAGACAAAACAAACACAACCACTAGTGCCTTAGTAACCTTGCGACTCTTCCCGATCCAAGTATGAATCATGTGCTTCTGGTAGTATAAGCCTATACTACCTTTCACACATATATGCATACTCATCCCAAGAATTGCCTCGCAGTCCCCAAGTCCCAACACACGAAAACCACAAAACAATTTAGCATATATTTATGTGTCCAGACAAACACATGCAACAAACTTTCCTAGACTCCACTAGGAATTCACATCTTTTTTAAGCGCTCTAACAACAACTGTGTGTTTAACCAAACACGTACAATATTATCCTAGACTCCTCTTCAAGGATTCTTTTTGCGCATATGCTCGATCTAGCATATACTAATGCTTTTTCTTAGTTCTCTTTGAACTCTACTTCCAATTTTTTGTATTCCTTCCAATATTCTCCTCAATTTGTAGTGTATACTATATATGAATGCATGCTAGTGGTATGGAGGCAAACACTCTTTAATTATTTACACCACTTTTCGATACTTGGAAATCACCATGCACATCATTATATCTCTTCACTTCATCATCATTTACTTTGTAGGAATTAATCATGAAGGTCTGCATTTCAACTGCATCTCAACATGTTCTACTACCTTCCACTCAGTTATTTGTCATCTCCTGACATTAACATTTCTCTGTGTCCAATACTATGGGTGTATCGCCACTTTAGCTAAATGTTCTAAGTCTACTTAAACAAGTAAGTTAATTAGCGCTTCACAAACTAAATGACTAATTTCACCATCCTAGTCTTGTATGTTAAAATCGGCTTAACACACTTTGGAATTCTCATAAGGATGTGATAGAAGTTAATTGTCACTCAGTATATTAAATACCAAGTCAGAGCATCATGTATATGGTACATATCAGCTCTTAACGTGTCAGTCGAACTGCATACTACATCACACCGATAGGCAAAGTCTCGGCCTAATGAGTCTGAAAACTATGTCGGCTTTTCCTTTTGTCTTTATCGATTTATCTGAATTCTTCATATAATCTAACATAACTCCAACATCGATATCGTTGAAGTATTTATCACTATCTTCATTACTTCTAAATTCGTAAGCAATCACTGCATTAATCAGGTTGGCGGTAGAATCGCCAGGCGGTAGGACGACTTTATGGATTACGCCAAAGTCTTATAATTCTGCCACTTGTAAATGTACTCCAAACGTACGATACCTTTCTAAAGGTACTATTATTTCTCCAAACGCACTCTAAAGGTACAATACCACTCTATTGGTATTTATATACTATTTACGAAGTTATCGATGTTAGCTATAGTAAATCTTCTTATTTCTTCGAAAAGTTACATGTCCGTTCTAATATAGTAATTAAACGTTTAGAAACTTAACCACATAAAATTTTATATACTATTTACGAAGTTACCGATGTTAGCTATCGTAAGTCTCCTTATGTCTTCGAAAAGTTACATGTCAGTTCTAATATAGTAATTAAACGTTTAGAAACTTAACCACATAAAATTTTATCTTTCAAACGAAGGTCGGCAATAGATCTTAAATTCCTTCATTTAATAGCAATCTAGGTAGGCAACCTAAAGCATGCTATAACACATAACATTTAGCACGTATTAGCATATAAAGCATTTTTCCTAAAGTATGCTAGTGCACCTAATAGCAAGTAAGGTATACAACCTAAGGCATGTTATAATATAACTTTATTTGCACATAATATTAATTAAGGCATAGAATCTAAAATATTCTAGTGCTTGTGTCTTTATTATTAATTTCAGATATACAATCTAAAATATTCTAGACACATCTCTCACCATCATCGTTTAATCTCTAAGTTTAAGTCTAGAAATAACAACTATTCCTAGTGTTCTAAAACTAATGCTCTGATACCAGCTATGACATCCCCTATTTTTCATCAGAACCAAAAAAAAACTTTTCCTTACACTTTAAAATTATAGTACTTTTGTTTGCAGAAAATCCCAGTATAATAAAACTATTTCGTTTTACTAAAAAAAATCTTTGAGTAAAGATGTTGCTTCAAATTTCAAAAACTCTATCATAATCAAAACATAACATTGTTACAACTTAAAGACCTATGGTCTTGAAAAATAATGCAGGTTGTCTCTTAAATCACTTGGCATCCTAAACAAGTTCCAGTAGCTTTATCCCTGTTACCTGTGATGCATATAA
Source organism: Lactuca virosa (assembly GCF_052849685.1). NCBI lineage: Eukaryota > Viridiplantae > Streptophyta > Magnoliopsida > Asterales > Asteraceae > Lactuca > Lactuca virosa. The sequence goes on along the minus strand of NC_136432.1, from coordinate 92,504,075 downwards.
ATTGATTGGGTCTGGTTGGGAAATATGATGAGACACATAGGGTTTTCAATCCCACAATATTATTATGATAATAATTTATAATTATCAAACCTACAAAACCAACTATTACCAAACAATATAGATATATCTCATAACTTACGTATCTATAAAACAATATTGCCTATTCATAACCATTCTAACCGATTCTCACAAATCCTAATATGCAGTTATCAGGAAGAACCAACTCACCTGATGAATCGTTTAGACTTATGGTTTTACTTCACAACTAGGGGCTCCCTTGGCTAGTATAAATCATAAAGGCACTTAAGTCATCAGAGTATTTGATGAAGGATCCTACCCCATTTCATCTAATTCTGTGGTTTATTAATCCACACTATCAATGTAATTCACAAGACCGTCTAGAATAATCAAGTGTTGTCATCTCACTCTGGAAGATGCTCCAAATATACCCTCCGACTGTCTGATCTAGACCTGCCAATACTGACTATCCAAAAAGAGGACAACTACCCTCCGCTTTAAATCTCAAACATTACCCACCTATGAGACTATTCATATTTCCAACTTATTTCAATTTAAAATATCCTTTATAAGTCTTAATTAAAATTAAACAAGACTATAATGCTTATAATGCATTTCCAAACCGTTATCTTGTTTATACCCTACCATCGCAATACAGTATAGGACTATTCTTTTATCCAACTTAATTGGATCTAATTATTCTTCATATATCTTAGTTTAGATAATAGACAATACTACAAACCTTGTAATCAACTTTTAATATTAACTCTTGTTTAAAGGACACTTATAGTAACTTAGTGTATATTCTTAATACACAGTGTATTTTAAGTGATCTTTTAAGTAACTAATAATACTTATTTTTAAAATTATCACGTAATAATACCATATAAACATTTTAACAAATAATTAACCATAACTGGTTCACACAATACATGTTATCAAAAACGCATTTATCAATTATTCCAAATAATAAAAATCTAATTTCACATATAAACTTTCAACAAATATTTAATATTTTTTTAATAATTACAAGTATTAAATTATGTTCATGAAAGTAACTATGCACTCACCTGATGTAGGTGGAAGAGTCGCGGGAAAGTCAAATCTTTGACTGACACTTCAGATTCCCTTGTCTAGCGAAAACTTTGAACTTTGTGGGCAGAACTTCATTATTCAATCTTTTTTCTGAAAAATTATTCCAGGGCTCAGCTCATTATACTAAAACTACAAAAAGAGATGTTGAATCACAAGGGTCCGACATGCTCAGGGATAAGAAGAGAAAACTCTTAAATCAAGAGAATGGTGCAAGAAATATGAAACCCTAGAGCCTCATATTTATAGTAAACGAATTTTCAAGAAACACCCTTATAATTATTAAAACGACCAAACAGCCCTTAATAATACTATTTTAAATAGATTTAATGACATGTGTGCTAAAGTAATGTCGAAAGTATATATGTTATTACAAATCATAACTTCTTCATACGAACTCCGTTTTCAACATTCTTTATATCGTTGACTTTGTATCGACGAGTATTACAACTTTCATTTAGACCCCATCGGCTAATTCTCATTACATTTCAATTTTACAAATATGTACAAATTTTGCCGCGTTCGAAACTTAGGGACCAAGTTCCGCTCATATATTTCTCATACGAGCTCTGTTCTCCACTGTCTTTATATTGACGGATTCTTATTTATGAGATCTCCAACTATTGTTTACATTGTTTTGTCTTACAATCAATAGATTTTCATTTCGATTTTTGTCTCGCACACTCTAATACTGTGTCACACTCGAAACTTTGAAAAAATCATAACTTCTTAATACAAAGGTAGATTTTGGCGTACTTTATATCGACGCGTTCCTACTGACGAGTACTGCGACTTTTGTTTGGATCACTTAGGCTAATAAGAAACTTAGACAAATTATAGCTTCCTCATACAAAGTCAGATTTAAGATTTCTTTATATACACGTGCTCATGATCATGACTACTACAACTTTCATTAACATTATTTGTCCTAAATAATCTTTTATGTTTATTCTTTATTTTATCGCTATGATGATAATTCATATATTAAGGTTTTCTACAAATATTATATAATTCTAATATTTGTCCACATACGAGTATACGATAACTATTTATTAGCTCGTAACACGCATGAAGAACAATTGTCCTAATCAAGGATTTTTAATTGTTCTTCGAAATATATAATTATTATTATACCTTAATCGTCTAGTCCTAAATTGCGGCTGTTACACGAGTGCCTTACTCTTGACGGAATATACATTGTAGAGAAACTCTTTTTGAGTTTTTGCTATCTTCATCAACTTCCCAATTGCAAATGGGATCAAAGGCTTCAAAGGTTATCTTCTTAAACATCTTATGGCTGTTATTATCTTTCTAGTTCATGTATTTGCATCCTCTTGTTGGTTTTGCTAAAATGATCTAAAAATAAACTACTTATGTTTAAAGTCTTTCATTTCCTGTTCTTAAAAATCTTTTATAAAAAAGATCGTTTTTATTTATCAAAACGTATCATATATATATATATATATATATATATATATATAAATATATATATATATATATATATATATATATATATATATATATATATGGAAATGTTTAAATGAGAACAATTATGTAATCGAGAACGCGAGAACAAATCTGGGTCACATATTTCAAATAAACCGCTTAGCTGTTCTATCGTACCGGGAGGACGGAACAGATAATATATATATATATATATATATATATATATATATATATATATATATATATATATATATATATATATATATATATATATATATATATATATATATATATTCATTTATAAGTCTGTGTATATTCACACATGATTATTTATATATAAATATGGTGGATGGCAGTGGCGGTGGTGTTGGCATTAGCGGTGAAGGAGGTGTTTGTCAGACGAACATTCACATATGAATAAATATATACTTATTCAAATATAAATAAATATATTTTATATGAATAAATACATGTCTATTCTCATGTAATTATTTATATATGAATATCGCGGTTGGTGGCGAAGGTGGTAGTAGTGGCAGGGGTAGCAGTGTGTGTGTTGAATCTGAAGATCTCTATTTTATTTTAAGGTGTTGTTTGTTTTTTCGGAGACAAAATGTCTGCAGTCTGCGGACCACATCTGCAAACCTCTGTTGTAGAAAAGGTGGACCAAATATTTGCAGTCTGTAAAAAGAAGATTCTTTGTTTTTTAACGTCTGCATGTTGTTAAAATATACTGATATTTAGATATACCGATTTTTTTAAACATGAAAATATTACAAAAAACTAAAATTTTCATCAACTATAACTTCAGCGACTAAATAAAACATACAACTAATTTACAAATATAGTTTGGGGTGAGCAAAAACCAAATCGCTAAAAAAATTTGATAAAAACGCAACAAACCGAAAATAATAAACTGAAACCGATACAAAATTCGATGATGTAAAACTATGTTGGGATTCAATAATCAAAATTTTAAATGAACATAGTTATATATATATAAACTAATTAATCAATGATATTGTTTCTATCCTAAATAACATAAAAAAAAGTTACGAGATTTACTTACATTGCACAAAAATAAAAATATCTATAAAACTATGTCAAAATTATTTGGATAAATATATTATTTGAATAGAAAAACATATACATAGTCATATACATAAACATTTGGGTTAATACATAATTATGATATAAAAACAATAAATAAAGTAACAAATAAATACATAAAAAGAAAGGAGGAGAACAAAAGTATAAAAAATAAAAACGACACTAAAAATTACAAAAAAAAATATTTTTTTTAAAGTTAAATACATATTGTGGAAGTGGTAAGAAAATGCTAGAAGATGTTAGAAGACATAGGTTCATATCTGTGCCAAGAAGAGGACGCGCAGACCTTTTTAGGTCTGCGGTCTTCTAAAAAACATACGGTCTGCGAGACCAAACGTCTGCGCGTTGTCTGCGCGGCGCAGACATAAGAGGTCAAGAAGAGCTTTTTGCAGAAAAAAAACAAGCACCACCTAAATCTCTACGGAACACACACACACACACACATATATATATATATATATATATATATATATATATATATATATATATATATATATATATATATATATATATATATATATATATATATATATATATATTATAATAGACACACACTTGTGTGTGTGTGTGAAGCCAAGGAATAAATATATAGCTTACTACTTACTACTCTTGTGATCCTCCATAAATACTCTCATCCTCCGATCTCTCACGCCCTCCCTCCTGTTGCACCCTGCTCAATTACACCAAGAAAATTTATGTGATCATGGTATGTCCATAATATATATACCTTCTTTTCTTCTTCAACAATTTTATGTCTAATTTTCTATAACTGATCGAAATTCTAGTTCATATCAATTTTGAATTTTAAGCAATTATATGGTATATATAGGGAATTCGAAAGCCAGCTTGGTTAGAAGCTCTCTATGCACAGAAATTCTTCACAGCGTGCCCGATTCATGTGAACTCGAAGAAGAACGAGAAGAATATATGTTGTTTAGATTGTTGCACTAGCATATGTCCACACTGTGTGCACATTCATCGGTTCCATAGACTCCTTCAAGTTCGACGCTATGTATACCATGATGTTGTTCGGATGGAAGATCTAGAGAGGCTTATCGATTGCTCGAATGTTCAAGTGGGTGTCGAGTAACAAGAAATTGTTACAATTCTTTCATAATTTAGCATAATTCATCATGAATTACTTGTTAGCTTGGCTGATAAATATTTTTAATTATCAGGCTTATACCATTAATAGTGCAAAAGTTGTGTTCATCAAGAAGAGACCTCAGAACAGGCAATTTAAGGGGTCAGGGAATTATTGCACTTCTTGTGATAGAAGCCTTCAAGAACCCTTTATCCATTGCTCTTTAGGGTGTAAGGTATAGTAGTTCAATCCCTAAAATCTCTATATTCCTCCGATTCATAACATGGGATCAAAATTCAAGCATTGATCAACCGCAATGACTAATTTCAATTCCGCAACTCAAATTCAAACTGATCACTTATTACTTTAACTTTTTACTTGAAAGATTGTGTTATAGTGGGATATAAATTTTCCTTGAAAGCTTTACTGTTAAAACAAAAAACAACATCGATGCTTAACCTTGCTAGAACCCAAAATAACATAATTTCATTGTTATTTATTCCCGTTTTACAAACTTGAATCGCAAAATCGATATCATATTAGCAAGTTGCCCCCCCCCCCCCCCCCCCAACACACACACACACATATATATATATATATATATATATATATATATATATATATATATATATATATATATGTGTGTTTGTGTGTGTGTGTGAGAGAGAGAGAGAGAGAGAGAGTATTTCAAGAAAAATTTCTTGTTTGATTATTATAATTAGCATACATTGATTAAAGCTTAATTGAGTTTAAATCTTTATGAATATTGTAGGTGGATTTTGTGCTCAAACATTACAGAGACCTCACACCCTTCCTAAGGGTATGCAATTCATTACAGCTTGGTCCCGATTTCTTCATTCCTAACGACACTGGGGATGATGAAATGACTAACGAGACACCTCACTCGACCGTTGTTGACTCAGATGACCCGATGAGCTCAGGGTCGGGCTCATCTGGGTCTGAAAACATGAGCATGATGTGCACCGGGTTCGTAAGGAAGAAAAGGAGTGGACTTTATTCTTGTGAAAGGTTTTCGAGTAAGGTTCATTCTGAAGAGGACATGGCGACAAGCATGAGTAGAAGAAAGGGAATTCCTCAAAGGTCACCAATGTGTTGAGAAATGAGAGAATTAATAATATTTAACATCTTTTTTTTTTCTTTCTTTTTTTCCATATATTTTATAAATAGTTTTAATTTAAGACACTTTCACTCATGCAGTTCTCTCTCACTCTCTCTAGTATGATGTTTTTTATGGGTTAATTAATTACTTGGTCGGGGTGTTTTGTCTTAATGGCATCACGTGATTCCCAAT